>NC_135788.1:10095000-10695000 GCF_051106095.1 Pogona vitticeps
TACAGTACAATCACCAGGTATTATTTTTAATTTGACTTCAATTGATTTTATGGCCTGCCTGTAACTAGCTTTAAATTCACCTTTTGAAGATGCCTGGCAAACTTTTGCCATGAATTTTTGCATCAAAACTATACATTTCTGCGTTGATATTATTATTTTCTGCACTGTCCACAAGCTGTTGGTGCATGCCTGAAGAAGGTATTTTTAATCCACAAAAGCTTGCATTAATTGTTCAATATTTTTACTGGTCTAATAAAAGTCATATCCTTGTATATTTCTATTGTGTAATGAATTAATGGTTTCCCTTGGATTCCTCTTGAATCTGGCATCCAAAAATTTGTTGCCAATCTGTAGAAGTATTTTATGGAATTGTAAATATTAACTACATGATCTCCTGTCAGTCAAACCTGTCAGCACTGAAGGAAATAAACTAAAAGGAAAGCTGACCAGATTAAATTGTATACGTGTCCATGTGTTTTTCTATGCTGTTCAATCAGGACGGAAAAAAACGAGCCCAGAGCAATTAATGTAATTATATCTTTTTTAACTCTTTTATCTTGAATTCAAGAATCTTCATTTTATAGCTTTTCTGTATACTGTATTTTGTATATTTTCTGTATATTTTGTAGTATATTTTGTATTGTATATTCTCTATATTGTATATTTTCCTGTGTACAGTTTCATGATGAGCAACTTTTCCAAGTATTGAACTGGGATTTGGAGGTACAAGTTTACTTTTTTTGTAAGAACAGACAGTAACCTGGACCTTCACACATATGTTTGAATAAGATCAGTTTTACCTTGGCTAAACTAAAAATGGAGCTGACTGGATAGCTTGGTGGTTTAAGTATCTGGCTATAAAGCCAGAGGAGTTCAATTCCCTACTGTGCCTTCTCCTGTGTAGCCTTGGATAAGCTGTGCAGTCCCAGAGCATTTGTCTGCAAAGTCCTCAAAAGGATAACCATAAGTCAAAATTGACTTGGTTGCCTGCAATTATTATTATTATAAATTGCCACAGCTTGATTGACAATAGGGCACTTACTTTGTTTGAAAACTGGCATCTCTATATTATCTGTGAGTTCTTTTAACAACAGTGAAGGCACGCTAACAGCCTGATCACTATGTTTAAAATAAATTCCATCAATTTCAATGGAATGCAGTTATTTTTCTAAATAATACTCATTCCACAGGCTGATGCTGTTATAATAAAAATAAAACACAGCATTCATACATTTCAGAACTATGTACAATGCACATCTTAAACTGAGTGACAAAAAATCAAGAGAAAAGAAAGGAAAAGAACACACATGATAGCAGCTTTGTTGTTTAAAATCATCATCTTCAAATGCTATTCATCTTAATTATTGAAGGTGTTAGGGCAATCTTAATAAGCTCATTGTTTCCTTGAAAATTCATTTGAAGAACTCATGCCCCAGGTGACACAAGCTTCAGTTTAATATAATTTGTAGAAAGACTATTTAAGGTCAGGATTCCCACAAGTATCTTCTATATGTGGAACAATTATGTAAGTTATAATTACAGTTATAATATGTCTGTCGTATCTGTAGAATGATCTCCAGACAGAAACTTTGTATTATTGATAATAGCTTCCAAGTTACATTTCTTTCAATCCTAACGAGGAACAAAAGGAAAGAAATCTTTTACAGTTTCTCACAACAGTGTCTGTAATCATTTCCTAGAAGAAAAAGACAATATGGGGTGATTTCAAAGATCTACTTTTTCTTCTGTAGTCTTAAGGCAGGAAACTACTACTCTTAATCAGCAGGCATATAGTAGGGGGAAGAAAAAAGGCAGGTTCTGTTCATGCTACACAGTAGTCTCAGTGAATAAATGAGAGGTCAATGAGAGACTGAAGATGGAAATGATGAGATATTGTTATATTTTGTCTCTGTGGATCACAGTTCCATATAAATTATTATAAATGGCCCTAAAACACATTGAATGTTGTGTTTTGGTAGTATCTGCATGCAGTGTAATGCAAATAACTTTCAAGCATTCAGGGATAAGGACTGTGATACGTTCAAGAAGACAATTCTTTTCCTAATAAGTTTACAAATTCTGCCACCTCCTCCTCCATCATCTCTACTTTCAGTATAATCAGGTCCACAAACAAGGTTCTAAAGGGTCTTTGCTCTCTAACATTCTTTTTCAGAAATGGCTTTTAGAGAATGTTTTAAACCTGTTTTTATCTCTGTTTTTTATCAAGTGTCAGTCAACTTTTAAAATTAAAACTGATTTTTAACCAATTGTAAGTTACTTTGGGAGCCTAGGTAGGGAGAAAATGATAAACCAATGCTGCCAATGAATAAATAAGTATAGTAAATGTAAAGCAATTTTATTAGTTGTATCATAAACAAGCACAATCCAACCAGAATTACACACATTCAAATTTCATTGGTTTTATTGAGAAAGTCAAGGACATCCCTACAGTTCTCAGACTTCTATGGGTGGGTACAAAAGGCAGTTATTATTCACTGCATAGTGTTCCATTCTTCTATGCATTATGGCCATAAATATAACTTTATAAAAATAACAGGTACTTTTTGAATTTGTCACTCTAGAAATAGTAATAGAGGATAATATGAATGTACATCTGTATGCACATAAGTATAAAAGGGCTTCTTATTTGTCTTTTTCATCCTTTACATTAAATAAGCTACTGATTAGTCTAGTAGTTTCATCTATGCTGCTTTACCAGTTACTTGTACAGTACTTCAGTTGTGTGTTATCTAATACAGTCCACTGTATATATAAACTGGCACATCAAGAAAGGCTTCTCCACATAGTTCAAAGGAGGCTGAACCATTCTCAGTCACTTTGTTGCTGGGTTTGAAGGCATCGTGCATTTTTATAAACTTTCCTCACTTCCCGCTGCACCAAACTGAAAACAGCCATATAGAGTTCCTAAACAGTGAAGTTTTCATAAGCCTATAGCACCTAGGCCAATGCCTTATCATTTTAAACAACAATGTTGTGTTGATTGGCAAGGTAAGGTACAGAGGGGATGGGAGGGAGTAACAAAGTTGAAAGTCACCTGGAGCAGCAGAACCCCTTGAGCCAGTTCTGTCCAGGCGAGTAGAATTACTAGAACAATTACTGGTAGGTAAAACAATTTACAATCAAGGCTAAATAGCAAAATGAATATAATCAAATCTACAATGCTTCCTTGTGGTCCTTTAAAAGCAGGACTATTGGTTGTCAATCTACAGTGCTTGCCACCAGGTCATGGGAACTGGAAAATTAATCTGACATCATAAACACATTTGTAACCTGTTCCCAAGTGCAGAAATAAAGGCTTCATTGTAGTAATCCTCCTATTGTGTCTAACAACTATACTAAAATGAAGTCACTGATGTCTAACATTTATTTAAGAACAGTAGGTTTCTCTTTGCAGCACAACATTTTGGTCTCTCTTCCACTATGTAATTTGGATCTCATTCTCCATTTAATTCGGTTATTTTACAAACAAGGAAATGTCAAGCAATTTTAATTGAGTGAGAAATGTTACACTTCTGTTTTCTCTTTGGGCAATCACCTCTTCCAATGTCTGTTTCATTAAATGTTGATCTTGTAGAGAAAGAGAGTAGTCTCATGGTTTGTGACTATCTGACTAAATTCAATGGCAGATGGACAAAAGTTAGTACTGGACAATAAGGATTCTTACCTGCTGCTTTGGCAACATCAGCAGTGGTGATATTGAGGGCATTCGAGTGCACTTGGAAGGTCACAGCTGGTCCCTGCATGCTACAAAAATAATTTAAACAAGACGTTGGTAACCAGGAACAACATACACAACATTTGCAAGAATAATCTCTTCTCTTTGCTCTGCTTTCCCAGGTTCAGCACAAAGTTGAAGAAGAATTTTAAATGTCACTCTCAAAGCAGAGCATATACTCAGATTAAACATTTAACAGGATCAGACTCAACTCAGTTTTCATTCATGACATGAGATGGTATAAAAGTATCTGTCAATTTTATTTTCCCTGTATTGTAATTTTTCAAATTTCTATTTTCCCCCACTGAATTTATGGAGAAAAGCAAGTCACATTTTCAAACCTCTGTAAATTTTAGTTTCTCAGTTACAGGTTTTCTTGCAAGGGCTGAATCATATTAATTATCTGTTGTGTTGTTGTTAAGGTTTAGATGCCTTTCAGAAGGGGAAAAAGTGACTATCACAGTTCAGTGTTGTAATGCTAGTCGGTCAAGACGGTCTGAAGGATGGGAGAAAGAAAATGCATCCTTCTCTTCTCTGAAACACACCTTTTTAGTCTAGGGAGATTAAGTTTTCAGTCTCATGGCAAACCCACGCCAGCCAACCAGAATGCCCCAAGCTTTCAAAGTTTCAAGCAGGCCTTGCCACCTGAATACTCTTATTTTCATTCCTCTCTCCTTTAACTGAGAGAAAATCATGGCTTTACACAAACATTAAAATTTCCATGACAGTTGTCTGACTGAGATATAAATACAGTAAGTGAAGCTTGGAAGCATACCTTTTATAGACACAGTAAGACCCCTGTATATGCAGGGATTGGTTCCAAACCTACCTGCAGATGCTGAAAAACAGATTATAGCAAACACTATTGTAACAGCACATGATATACATAGTGTGATCTCTAGCTCTCTCTCTTATGGCCAGTTCTGGTAATGACACCATGGAAATATATATTTCTGGGAACTTTTCTTTTAATATTTTTAGACTGTCAATAAGTGGATCAGCAGATACAGATTCTGCAAATACGGGGGGGGGGGGTGCCCTACTGTATAGCTGCCTGAATCCTTCAGCCAGCATGGCCCTACTGTCTGGGGGACTCTGGCCACTCATGAGAAAAAATAACTTTTCCCATCTATGAATAAGTGAAGAGATATCAACCCATTCCTCACATTGCATGATACTGTTTAGATAATAAGTAATTTAATTATCTACAGAGGCCATCTTACGTATTTCCTAATATGTCTTCAGAACAGAAATCAATTAACACAAACTTTCTTTCCAACTTCATTAAAAGTTATCACAGAGTTCCCAGAATGTTCTTCCTAGGAAGAAAGTGGCTTTTCCTGAGGTTCCCTGAAAGCCAGGCGTGGCTGCCACAAAGGAGGTCTGTCATGCTGGCTGGGTATGAAGCCACGGTCTGCTCACCTGAGCAGAGCCAAAGAACAGGTCACTTTATAAGATAGTGCTTTGAACTTCAAATGGATGGTAGTCATTTCTGGAGGAAAACACTTTAAACAGAAACTTAAAAGATAAGGCCTTTTTGGCCTGCTTTTGCGTTCCCCAGTCTCCTCTTTCTGGCGGTGGCGATTAGCTCCTGGTTAGCAAGGGTGCATGTGGCGTATACACTGATTTTACCTGCTCTTGTCACTTAGTGGGGGGGGGGAAGAGGGCATTGGTGGGACATATGGCACTTTTCTGTTCCATTGGGCACCACACAGACCACCAAAACTGCCAACCAATCCCCACAAAAATGAAACTGGATGTTTCCTGTTTTAGTAAGTAGTATTTGAGAATGTTAACTGGTAATCCTATGAACTGTTTAAAGGCAAATCACCCTCCTGGATGCACCCAGCCTTCCTCATTCCTCTGCTTTCTCTGCAGTTTATCAGATGACAGGACAAAGGACAGAAACAAGCTGTAATATTCACATCAGCACATCTTCCCTTCCTCTAGATGAAAGGAGATCTGGAAACTTAGAGTTCTTTTCAGCCACTCCAGAAAAGGCTAAAAGAGTGGTGAGGATGAATGTCCCCAACCACTCTGGAAAAAAGGTAAAATTTGGCATGTTCACCATAAGCTATAGTAGAGCCTGTAAATATATATACAACAATCATGTTTACCACGTTTTGTGATCAGGAGCTGAGCCCGGTCAGGGTTCCTCACCAAATAAAATGCTGTTAAATATATTCAACTACTGCAGTTATTGTCTTTGCTGACTTTTGCATTGAATATTTAAAGGTCTCAAATACTTCTGAATGAGGTGGTGAAGCAGGAGGGGGCAGAGCGACACATGTGCCCTCACAGCAACCACCTCTTCAAATCTAACCAGTTCAGGTATAATGCTGGAATAAGACTTATCTTTCCCAGGTGTCATTTTACCTAGGACACTACAGTTATGGCTTGCTAAATATTAGCAAGGAATTTTAGTATTGCTAGCTTATTAGTTTGTTGCAATCCTTTGTGAACACTTGGAAAAACCTGAGCATTTTTCCCCAAGTGCTTGAAAGTAAGAATATGCTTCGGGTTTGGAAATTATTTGGAATCTGATTCAGAGAGGGAATATTCGTCTATTTCTGAATCAATCTGAAGCAAGGCAAGGAAATACAGTACAAAGTGGCATTCAATCAATTTGTGGCTCTCTGAAGTGCTAAATATTGGTTCTGTGTTTCAGTTTTAAAACCTGGAGAAAAAAATACTTTTAAAAAAATTCTTACTGGTGAGTCTCACTCAGAAAATAAAATAATACTTTAACAGAACCAGGAAGCCCAAAGTAAAAGGTGAGTGACAAGCACCAATGAAAGCCCAAGCTCTCTTGAAAGGCTCAATCATAGAGCTTGGGCTTTAAGATCCTGGGAGGGATCAGAATGACTAAATAAATTCCCTTCTTCTGTAATCAGCTGCTATTTCAAGTTTTGGTAGGGCAAGGGAAGAATGATTGTCTTAAGGTAAAGGTAAAGGTTCCCCTTAACAATTTTTGTCCAGTCATGTTCAACTCTAGCGCGCGGTGCTTATCCCCGTTTCCAAGCTATAGAGCCAGTGTTTGTCCGAGGACAATCTTCCGTGGTCACATGGCCAGTGCGACTTAGACACAGAATGCTGTTACCTTCGCACCGAGGTGGTCCCTATTTATCTACTCGCATTTGCATGCTTTCGAACTGCTAGGTTGGTGGGAGCTGGGACAAGCGATGGGCGCTCACTCCGACACATGGATTCGATCTTACAGCTGAAGATCTACAGATCTTACAGCACAGAGGCTTCTGCGGTTTAACCCACAGCGTCACCACGTCCCTTTGTCTTAGAGACTACTATTTGCACTGCTTTCATCTTCAGTAGTGTATGTGTGCTGGAGTTTTATTTTTCCCTTTACTTATAAGCAACTGCTGATGTCATTTTGCATTACACATCTTGAGTCTCTTATGTAAGATTTGAGTGGGGTAGGTAACATCTGCATTAAGAATCGGATCTAAGCTGTCCCACATACACACACACAATTTTGTACTTTACTTTTTAATGCCTGCTACGAACTTTAATTATTACACCATTTTGGGTTTTTTGCTGTGCCTGCTTGTGTTCTAAGAGGTTTAGTGACAAACATGACACACAAGGCAGCGATAAGGTACTCTATCCACTGGGGCAGCAAATCTACTGACCAAGGTCATTCCTTTCACCTTAAACAAATATTGAGTAAACATGAGTAAATTGTATGGTTGCCGATGGGGGGGAGGAGAGAGAGAAGGAAAGAAAGAAGGAAGAAAATTGGTAGGAGTTTTGCCTGGACACCGCAGGTCAAACAATAGTTGGTGACAATGAGTTCCATACACACATACATCCCAGATCCTTTATCTCCCCAATGTAATGATGTTGTTGTTTTCACTATTTAAACCATATAAACCCATACAAACACTTTTGGCTGTTTGGATACAAATTGAAGCAGGCATGGTACAAAATTGGCTTAGAGCGAATTTGCTGCTGTTTGTAAGACACATAACTCGGACCAAATTGAAGTGAATGAACTTCTGCTTCAAAGAAAAGATTGCAAAAAACATGTGAAAACCAAAGCAAGTCAAGCTGACTTTGTCCTTCACAAGTACAAACAGCTTTAGCTTCGGAAGTTTTCATAAATTTTAATTACTATACTTTAATGAAGTAACTGAGCTTTAAGACGGGGTCCAAATACAAGGCCTGTAGTTTAGAAATCATACAGTGTAGGACATGGTATCCCTTTTGGTGCCACCTAATTCTTTGATAGATGTCTTCTTACATTCTTTAAGCCTACTTAGATATTGAATGGCTGGCAGGATATCACCTAGGGTAAAAAGAGAGTTTCATGATTCCATATTTTAAAAAGAGAAAGGATTTTCTGGTTTACTAGTTATTATTCTATAAGCAGTGAAGATTCAAGATTGGTAGTAGGAAACACTCAAGTCTTCCTTCCAGTTTCATCATGGGCAGAATCTTGGAGTCAAATAACTTTTGAACAGAACCATGAAATAAACATCTAGAGTTACCTAATTGTGATATCTATTGTGACACTTGATGGTTCTAAGCATAAACCAGAATTATGTTTGATTTTAATATGAAGACATTCTAGGTTCCACTGTTACATTAAAAAATCAGAAGTCTCTAAATTGGCTACAAGGGATTAGACTATTGCCATCTTTTACCCTATTTCATTCAGTGAAAGGCCTTCACAAGAGTGGATTTTAATGAGTTACAACACCTTTAACATTATTTGTGCATTCAGTAGTTTACATAATGAGGACTGCTGTGTTCAATTGACTTATCTCCCACATAAGTCAATTGACCCCTTGCCCTCCTTCCTTCCAAGAACTTGGAAAATAAATCTGAACTGAGAGTTCTCCTCTCCATGTATAGGCACCATGTGTGACTCAGAACCCTTATCACACAATTTTGTAAATCATTCAGAGAACCCACAGTGAGGATCTCTCATCAGGCTGTTTTTTATCCAGTGGCTGACTGCCCCAAATTAAGAAATCTCGGTAGGCATTAATTGTTGCATGCTGACTCACATGACTCGGTATGAAGCAGATAATGTTTTTGTTTCCAAAAGTTACACAATTTGTGTAACTATGTAACAGGATTTCAGCCTCCATCAATATCCTGTTACATGGCATAGCCAGATGGCAGGAGCTTGATAGAATGGTGTACATCTCTTTGCACTCTCCTTCTTGTGATTCCTAATACTTAAAAGATTATTGCTCAGCATAGTCTTCATGTTTAGAATAATGCTTGGTATAGTATATCATTATATTTAATTAGTGGTATATACCATTAGTGGGTGAGTTTGGGTGAGTTTGTCTGCTCTAATCAGGTTTCTCCTGAGGACAATAATCTCCACTAAGCCAAATTTTTAAAACAATGAAATATGATTCTGCTGGCATTCTACTCATGTATCACTAAACTAGAGATCTACATACTGTATTAATTGACTTTTTGATATTTTAAAAAAAACCCTTAATTTTCCTACCCATCTGAAGACACAATGCCCCAAATCCTTTTGCTCAGCCTAGTAAATTGCACTAGAGTAGGTCCACTGAATCAGTGGAGCATTGATGAGTTAGCTCCTCCATAAGTTCAATTGATTCAAATAGACCTACTCTAATCACAGGATTATAAAATCATGGAATAATTGAGTTGGAAGGGGCCTTTAAGGCTATCAAGTACAAACCCCTGCTCAGTGCAGGAATCCAAATAAAAAGAGATCTGACAGATGGTTGTCCAATTTTCTCTTTAATGCTTCCAGTGCTGAAGCACTCACTACCTTCCAAGGTGATTGGTTTCATCGTCATAATTGCAACTTACTATGCAGTTAGAGAAGATCCATTTGAATCAATGGAACTCACAAAGAAACTGACTCACCAACTCAAAAGAGTCAACTCCTCTGCTTATTCAATGGCCTATTCTAGTGCAGTTTATAAGGCTAAGCAACAGTGTTTTGGCCATAGTTTGGGAAGTCATTTGATTTTTCCAAAAGTGAGTCATGTTTAAAAGTACAGGAAACAGAGTAGGGTAGAGACTTGGTCTTGCTGAGCTGCCCTTTTGGTTTCTTGCTAAGTTAAAAACTGCTGCGGGGGATGGAGGATTTGACCAATTCACAGGTCAGAAGCTTCATCTGAATCATAGGGGCATTAAAGAGATATTTCCTGCAGTTTTATAATGGATGACTGTTAAACAATAATTGTTAAATAATTAAGTTTCTGTATTTGTGCTTTGGCTCTTATGAAAATCAGTGTTTCTTTTTTTCCCTCTGAACATTGCTAACTTCTATTTTGAGTTGTTGCTTTTAACAGAGTTCTGGTTTGCCTCACATTTATAAAACTCTGGAGAGAAGACAAATACAATTTCTTTATCTGTAGCAGAACAGAAAAAAAATGCTTCCTTGCTGGGAGATCAGCATTATTCACCCTGAAAGAGGTTACATATGTGTATGCCGAATGCAAACTCCAAATAACTGCACTTTCAACAATAAGTGCACAAGGTGAAGTCCAATAATAGGAAACACCAAATATGAATTTTTCAAATTTGCATACAATGTTAAACAAATGGCTTTCACAGCATTCTTCAGTACAGCATAGGTGCCCAGCTACAGATC
Organism: Pogona vitticeps; assembly: GCF_051106095.1. Taxonomy (NCBI): domain Eukaryota; kingdom Metazoa; phylum Chordata; class Lepidosauria; order Squamata; family Agamidae; genus Pogona; species Pogona vitticeps. The sequence goes on from NC_135788.1 coordinate 10,105,347, forward strand.
ATTTCCTTAGACATTCACATTTGCAAATAACACATCCTTTATGTCATAACCTATCAGCATGATGAAGTGGAAACACCAAGTATCGCAACAATGTTTAGGTTCTGGATGAGTGGGCTTTATTAAATGGCTGATTGGATTTTTCCCCCAGGTAATACTAATATAACAGGAAAACAATCACCACCAAGCGCTTTATACTTCCATTTAGGACACTACTACAAACATGCTGATTCAAGCATCTGCACTCCTAATACAAATGGTCAGACATTCTAAAGCTTTGCAGTATAAGCTGCTTCTACCTATTACTCACCAGAACAAACCAGATGATTTACATATGAATTTTGTCCTAAACCCATTAAATGCAGGGTCCAGTCATTCAAATGAAAAGCAAAGCAAAGCAAAGTGTGCTGCTTATATACTGCCCTACAGTGCTTAAAGCACTCTCTGGGCAGTTTACAAGTTAATTATGCAGGCTACACATCCCCCCCCCAGCAAGCTGGGTACTCATTTTACTGACCTTGGAAGGATGGAAGGCTGAGTTAACCTTGAGCCAGCTACCTGGGATTGAACTCTGGGTCATGAGCACAATTCTGGCTGTAGTACTGCAGCTTAACCACTGTGCCACAAGGCTCCTAATGAAAGTTCCAAGTGCTTGGGATATTTGGCATGTGAGCAATGGGACTCCACATTTTTATTTCAGTCACCTTTATGACAACCTCTCATATGGAGCAGGGCTAAGGGGATGTGAAAGAGGGGGATCCAACTTGTCTTTTATTTTACCTTCAAAATCAGTGGCAGCATGCCTCTGGATATTAGTTACTGAAGAATTAATCCTACATTCTGCTAGTGGGCCTTCTGTACTATAAACCTTGCCAATGTAGCAGAGAGGATAATAGACCAGACATGCCTTCAGTCTGATCAAGCACTGGTTCTTATGTTCTTAGGGCTGCAACGGTGTTTCAAATGCACTCATAATTATTGGTTTAGAATACAGATTTGTGCAGCTTGTGATGTGATTTCTTTTAGAACTTATTCCACAGCCTGGAAACCAAATCAAGCTTGTAAACATGTGCTGTGCCTCCAGCATTATGAGTTACTTTATATACCTTAGTAAAAAGGCAATTTTCCCTAGATGATTCACCAAAGATGCTTGTAATTCGTGACTCAATTCTTAATGTAGCTGACAGCAGTTCAAACAATGCAAAAACATGCCCAGGTCACTTAACTTCTCAAATTGGACCTAAAAATGTTGAAACTTTAAAGATTTCCTGGAATTACCACCACCATCATCTTAGAACTGGAGAGCTAGAAGAGACCCTATGGATCATCAAATCTAGCCCCTGTCAAAGAGGCACAGTGGGGAATTGAACTCCCAACCTCTGACTAAATCAGTAAGCTAACTAGAAGTCACACTCTTCAAGTTTGCAGAGCAGAGTGTTACTCAATAATTGTGAGACAAAGATACTCTGTATCTACTCAAAAAAGCAAGGAACATGTATTTATTTATTTATTTAACTTATATGCCACCCAAACTACCCAAAGGGTCTCTGGGTGGCTTACAACAATTTAAATATAATAAAAGATATAAAGACAAAACAATTAAAATACAATTAAAAATACTGTACTCTAAAAATTGACATCAGGACCCACAGTTGATATTATTTCAATTAAAAGCCTTCTGGAACAGGAAGGTTTTGACCTGGCACCAAAACGTCATCAATGTTGGCACCAGACAAATCTCACTTGGGATAGCATTCCATAGTCTGGGGGCAGCTGCCGAAAAGGCCCTTCGTCTACAAGCCATCTCTCTTACCTCCTTGAGAGATGGCTCTTTCAAAAGGGCCCTCTGGCTAGATCTTAACTGCCAGGTAGGTTCATATGGGAGGAGGCGGTCCTTCAGGTATCCAGGGCCCAAGCAGTTTAGGGCTTTATATTTCAAAACAAGCACTTTGAATTGGGCTTAGGCAGCGACTGGTAGCCAATGTAATTTAAACAGAATCAGCCTGATGTGTTCCCTAGCAGCCCCACTACTCATCAGCCACGCAGCTGGATTTTGGACTAGCTGCAGTCGCCAGACCATCTTCAAAGGCAGCCATGGCATGAGAGGAAGTCTTTAATTTCTGAAAACTGCTAGTAGTGTCAATTAAAGACTTCCACCTGGTTCCATGGGAGTCTCAAGACCTTCAGGGATAGAGAGAATCATAAATGTTTTATTTTGTCATCAGTCTTATGCAGCATAAACTGCAGAACAGAATATCAGGCAGGACATGTAAAGAATGTTGAAAATACTAATTTATTTTATTTATTTTATTTATATCCCGCCTATCTGGTTGATTAAGACCACTCTAGGCGGCTAAGCTGCATAACATAACATAAATCTTAAAATTACTAAAATTTCTTCTCAGTAAGTAGCTGACCAGTGCCCTGATTTGCTATCTTTTGTATGCTTGTGGGCAATAATGATTTTATCAACACGTAGATCATTTTAATATGTAGAATTCGTATTTCCATCATTTCATCCCAAAACCTAAGATGTAGATGTGTTGAATAGGAATTCTCATCATCTCTAATGTGTACACTGGCCCAGGGAAATGAGAATTATAGTCCAGCCAAGTTCAGGAAGGCTGCACAATGCTGTAATAAGCACAGCTGGATAACCTTATTAGAAATATTCCTAAAGTAGAGATGTACTTCACTAAAACATTTACACAATTCATTGGTGTTGTTTTGTACAAGCCTGTCTCAGAACTCAAGTTACTTCACTACATATTTTAGAGTGCAGAACAGGATGGACCCAAAACAATCCTGTATGAGCAATATCTAATACATCCAAAATAGCAAAACCGGGGGGGGGGGGGAATCTGCCATATTATATTTTGCATTATGTTTGTTTGATGTGTTTGTTATACAGAAGTCTGACATATCTAAGAAGACTGGAAAAACTCTTGGTGGAAAAACATGTCTACTCACAATAGACCTTCTAATACTGCCACCCACCTTCCTTTGCTATCATACTAATTCAGCAATCAATCACTGGAGGCCACAGAGACCCATAATTGGATTATAAAATCAAACCTATCATCATCTCATGTCTGCTCACATAATTATATCAGCATGTTAATATTCTTTTAATGGTCCCTAATGATGTAATACAAAATAATGGAATTTGTTTCACAGCTATATAACCATTAACAAAACAGATTAACTATAACTAGTACCCTGTTTCCCCAAAAATAAGACCTAACCCGAAAATAAGCCCTAGTAGGATTTTTCAAGATGCTCTTAATATAAGCCCTACCCCAAAAATAAGCCCTAGTTAAGTGAAACCCTGCTCTCCACCATTGTGCAGCAACTAGAAGATTACATGCCTGTATTTGAATAAATGTAGATTGTTGTACATGAAAGAAATAAAACACACCCTGAAAATAAGCCCTACTGCGTTTTTTGGAGCAAAAATGTAAGACCCTGTCTTATTTTGGGGAAAACATGCTACTTTCATAAAATATATTGAAAATTGTGCCACCACTTTGTTTTCACTACTACTTTCTGATCCCCAAAATATGCATATTTGAAAGGACAGGTGCCATGAACTGAATACAAAAATGGACAACATGCTACATGCATCAAGTCCAAAAGAACATTCAGACTGCACATCACTGTATGTTCCATCCATATTTAACGACAGGTAAGTGCATATAGGGTCACTGCCTTTGATGTCCAAGTCATATTGTATACTGTACTGCATGTGTAAATAAAAACTTAATGAAAAGTTGATTATATCATTGCAATCATAACTAACATGAAAATCAGCTACACAATTACTCTACTGAACACCCAAAGAAATGGGGTGTTTGAAGGAATGAGTACACATCAGAATGATTTACTCACTGTATTAAACCTAAGAAGAAAATGATTAGATCTTTTTATAGATGCATTCAAAATTAATATATTTTAGATCAAAGGTAACAAAAATAGAAACAGCAATTCTAATAGGACTGTATGTGTTAAATCCATTTGTTAGTCGCAAGGAAAATAAACGCTCTGAATCAGTGGGACTCAATGTAATTCAATTTAATTCAATGGGCATTTTCTCATTGGAACTAACAACTGAATACAACCCTAAATCATTGCCCACGGATATTATTTAGCAGTTCTCTATTGGCTGTTTCTCCATGGATATCTGTCAGTTTCCTTCATGCATAAATACGGTGTTTCTGGGCCTTCCCTATCTTTTTTTCCTTTTCTCCTGAATATTAGCATTTTTAATATGTTACACTAAAAGAAAGAGAGAGAGAGAGAGAGAGAGAGAGAGAGAGAGATGTGGGCAAAGAGACATTACATAAGCCATCCTCATTCCTGACCTTCACATTTCTCATGTTATATGAGCAGCATTTTTTTCTATGCCATAACAAATCAGAATTCCTCACTGTACAAAATCTGAGGCATGCACAAAGGATCTATGACAATTACTGTATGCACAAAGACAAGACAAGAGCCAATAAATGTGCTCACACTCTCTCTGGTCCTCCATACATTCAGTGTAATAACATATCAGGTTTGCCTTTTCTCATTCTTGATTGTGCCGCTGGCTGTATAAAATACTTAGGCATCTACATAACTAACATTTAAATGTAGAGTATATAGCCTGTTTCTGTACTGCCAGCCAGGGGGAGAATACATATTCTTCTAGTATGAGACAGCACCAGCTAGAATATGCCTGTCTCAAACAAGCTGAACATCCTCCTAGTCTGGCATTTTGCTTCCAATATTAGGGAGGTAGATGTGCCTAGGAAGCTCATGTGGAGCAAGGCATGCTGGATCTGGTAACTGGAGCGATATAATGCCTCTAAATAGGATATTTAACTTTTTTACAGATTTGTCTTAGCATTTTTAAAACTACACAAGACCTTGGCCCACACATTTTGTGGCAACTAATAAGTGTGTTTTGTGAGAATAAGTAACTTTTAAAATACAATCTGAATCTACAACTTGTCAGTTAAATTTTTATGACTCTCTGTTTTGGGAACAGAAGAAATATTTATCTCTCTACGCTATGTATAAAACGATTCTGCATCATTGTGGGTGGTTTTTGTCTTTCTTAGCATACAATGGAGGTTAGTTTTCAAGCAAACTAGAAATTAAGGGGAGATTACAGAAGGTTTGTTCTCTGTATACCTACTCAATATCAGCAAAAGCCGTCATCTGGAGCTTTAGAAGGCCCGCAACTTCCATTATTAACTCCAAACCTCTTTCATCACTGAGAGGGCTGTTAAAAGGAACCAAAGAAACATAGTATTACAAAAATGAAAGTCATCAATGCATGAGAGGCTAAAAGTCCTAAAGGAGTTATCACCTTGGCCTGTTAGGTAGCTTGAAAGCCAACATTTACAGTATTCCTGTCACATAGTGGTTGTGATATCAAGGGAAATGGGATCAGGTGCTTCCTCAGACATGATGAATCACCTGAATTTTCCAGCAATAAGACAAACAATAAGGTGTAAATGGAATTGTTAGGAAGTGTAATGGGTCCAATGATGCAGCAACCAGTTCATTTTGGGCTTCAGGTTTTTTTAAAAGGGGGAAAGTAATGCAGTTTTAAGAGAAAGAAAGAGGAGGTTGTAGGAAAATGCCAAGATTAATCTGGAGACAAAAAAATAAGCAAATCAGAGGACCATATTAAATAGACATGGATCATTTTAATCCATTCATTTCTCAAACAAATTCTTGCTTATAAAAGAGGCACAAAATGCTGTAATCTGAAGAATAATAGAGCTAACTATAGTCTTCTAGCCTGGGAAATGGATATTAATTTGTCCTGTGTTTATATATTATATCAGAGCTTTTCAGAATCAGGAAACCTAGAAAAAGTTGGTGCATATAACTACAATCTGAAGTAATGTTAATGAATTTTGACTGTCACTTAGGTGAAATTATTCACACATGTCACCATATGTTCAAAAAGTACTAACATACACCATTAAATGTTGACGTTTAAAATTTGACTAGAATTGTCAACATTTACCAATTGTTGACAATTATATGCATTTTATACACATATGCATTCTTATATACATTACACCCTACATGTATTTTTACCCCCAAACAAACATACGTGTTCTGTTGCTTTCATGCCCATATCCTGTTTCAAAAGACAGTCAGAAGAGCTTGTTAAGAGTGTTTGGCCGAATGCATGTAGACAGATGGCATCATTGTGCAACAGTCTGACTGACTTCTGATAGCAGCTAATATATGTGCCCCTGTTTCCACCATAATTAAGGCTATAAAGCCTGAATAGGGCTCTTTTGTGTTATCCCACTGCACATTTAGCTATATTACACTATTACAAAACAATTCCTGTGTTGACAGCAATTTCAAAAGAACAAAATGACAAGCATTACATTCAAATAAAGCTATTTTAATTTCTTTTTCAATTTACTTTTTAGAGTGTTGTGTACAATTAACACAAAGTCCATGGGAAGTTAATATGTTATAACCTCTCTGCCCACTGATGACATTAGACTCAGAGCTAACTATCTCAATATTCAGTGTAGTCGTATCAAGCTTTATTTTGTAATAAATTGAATAGAAAACTAGAAATAAAAATAGCTCTCTTATTTATCACTCAAGTAAATAACCCAGGGTAAAAATAATTTCAAAAGAAACCTTACCTCATCTCATTCAGCCTCTTATTTTTAATTAGTGCAATACAAAATATCCCAAGCAATTTATTATTATGAGGGAGAAGTGTGTTACATCTGCAGTGAGTTATGCAAGTTGCATAATTTGGAAAATGTTGCTCCTAACATTTAGTTTAAAGCACACTAAAAGAATGCACATAGTCCCTGAGAGTGTGTCTATTTATATACTATGAACTTTCATTTGGATCTCGGAGAATAACATCCTTGATGCCTTCCGAATCTCATACAGAGGACTCGGGGGATATTCTGTCATACATGCAGGTGCAGTTTCCCCAGGCTAGCATTTAAATACATGATTTTTTCCCAGAGGGATAATACAATGATATGGTTATGTTTTAAAAAATTAAAAGGAAGTGCAGTGTTTTTGGGGAAACTATTATATCTAGCTTATTCATTAACAAGCCACCTTGAATTTCAAACCTTGACAGTAGACAGTAGAACTCTGGCTCTTCACAAGGCACCATGAAAGCAGGCTGTCACAGTGACTCAGGGGCTTGTGTGTTAATTAGATCTTTCACTCCTGTGGACAGTGGTTCAAATGTGTGGGAGATGATTGGTGTCAGAAATTGAAGTGGGCTCCTTTTTTAACACTGTAATATTATTTTTACCCAGAGGTGTGGGAAAAGTCATAAATATGTTGTTGGCATTTCCTTGCTATCATCTGTACACATAAAACTGTAATATTTCTGCAGGCTACAAAAATCAAAAGTGAATGTCAAATTGAGTTGTGAAAGCAGTGGTGATAAGGCTGATCAGAGCACTTTGGTGCTAATATTCAACAGGGTTACAAACACCTTCAGGTAGGAAAGAAGGAGAAATGAACACAATGTTGTGGTTTCGCTAGTCTTAATTGGTCTTATGGAACACATTACTGCAAAATAAAACCATACACAAGCAGAACTCTCTCTACAAACACTATAAATAGTGATGACTGTTAAATTATTAAAGGCTTTTGACTCCAATTAACTTCTCATGAACATTTGTTACCTTTCCAAACAAAAGAGAAACAATATTCCCACTGTCTTCTTGGTGACTGTTGGCCAACTATTGACCCGGTACCCCAAGATAGTGTTCATGACCACAAGAGTCTCGCACTATGCACTTGCAAGATTATTGCAGTCTTCCAAGCACTGCACTGACTTTGTGTGGTTCCTATTTTCCCAGCCACAGCTACATTGATGCTACAAAGTCTAGAGGACTTGCAGATCCTTCCTTCCTTCTCCATTATAAACTGTATAGGGTAGGGAAAACTTTCCCTGCTAGCTGAGATCCATAGTGGCTCTATTGCTTTCACAATTTGCATCCGCAAATTCCTCTCCCGTGCTTTTATCTAATGTTTCTTCCATCTAGGAAGAACTAGGGCAGAGCCTTGATTTATGCAGTTGGATATTCAAGGAGCCTGTGCTGCTGCTGTTCATTCTCCTTGTCATTAGAGAGTGGCACACAAGCCCTGTGAGAAGATCATTCATCCCTCTTCTCTTTGCTAATTCTTCCCCTCTCCCCAATAAAGGGAAAGTCCAGAGCCGCCTCCACTTCACTAGCTCTTTTTATGTTTCCCTTAGCTTCCTCAGGCTTCAAAAGGGGTACACTCTGCCCTGCCTTCCTGGCTTAGTCAGGGCACTAACCTGTTGCAATTGGAAGACCATGTGGCATGTGGCACAACATGGCCCTCCTCTGTGCCAACATAGAGTAAGATAGTATAGAAGAGCTCTTCTACTGCTCAACAGCCACCTAGGAGACTGATCCAGGGCCTTCAACTCTCTGCCAAGGGTTGTTTCTTGGGAAAGGGATATTGCAGGGTTTCCCACAAGAAGTCAGTGTGCTTGGAAGTCACCAGATTCTATCAGTTAACATATTCCACTACTCGTGTTTGCAGCAGAACCACTGTTCCATGTTCCCCTTTGGAATAAAGCAACAGCAACAGAACTTTTCACATAATCATTTATTTAATGACATTTTCATAACAATGTTGATTAACTTGAAAGGGGTGTAATCCTGCCTAAGATTGTTCCAAACTTCATGCTGGTCAGCAGCTAATCCATGCCAGAACCAAGGAAACTAGGATGTGCCAGAAGCACACAGGGCACCTCCTATTAGTGAAGTTGTGGAGAACTTTTCTTCCTTAAAATGACAAAAATGTGAATTGTGAGGTTTCTTATCAGGGAAGTGTTTATTTGGCTAGCTAGCCAAGATGTTTTCAAATATACATACACCATAAGAAAAGCATGTCAGGAAAAATCCAAGGCAACACAGAATACAGAGTAATTAAACAGACAACGCACACACAGTCACAAAAGTTAATTTAGATTGGTATTCCTCTGAACTTCCTTTCCCAGGATGTCCCTTTGATATTTTCAGGATGCTCCTTTGAAATTCCTTTTTTTCCCCAGGATGTTCCTTTGATCCTCCTTCAGGAAGGAGTCTATTTTATTTTTAGCATAAGGTAAAGGTAAAGGTTCCCCTTGACAATTTTTGTCCAGTCGTATTCGACTCATCCCCGTTTCCAAGCCATACAGCCAGCGTTTTGTCCGAAGACAATCTTCCGTGGTCACATGGCCAGTGCGACTTAGACATGGAACACTGTTACTTTCCCACTGATGTGGTCCCTATTTATCTACTCGCATTTGCACGCTTCCGAACCGCTAGGTTGGCGGAAGCTGGGACAAGCGACCGGCGCTCACTCCGTCACGTGGATTTGATCTTATGACTGCTGGTCTTCTGACCCTGCAGCACAGGCTTCTGCTGTTTAGCCCGCAGTGCCACCACGTCCCTATTTTTAGCATACCTTTTCTAAAAGCTAGGAAAGGAACATGCTCTTATGCCTTTCAATAAATGAAAGGGGGAAGCACTTTTATCTCTTCAGAGAATTTCTCTCCCTTTTTCCACCCCTTCCTTAAGGAATTTTATGCGATTACACGATTTATCAGATTTTTTGTGCGTTTTTTTTTTTTCTAAACTGTACAGGATTAGTTCAACTCCTGCATAGAATGGCATGTTTCCTGTGCAGGATTAACCAAAAGGACACAAAGCTGAAGAATTTGGCAACAGTTGAAAGAAATGGAGATTCCATGAGTATAAATCAGAAACAAGACTAGAAACTCCCTTTCAAAGGAAGCTGGGAAATGCAAGCAATTGCAGAAAGGCAGCTTCACAGGACATCGTTGCATGGTGATGCTGTGAAAATCACCAAGAATGAGAAATTTTGATTCATCACATACCTATATTTCCCTAACATGCCCCAGGGACCAAAAAGATATTATATCAGTCCTGGGGCTGGTGTAATAAAATCATCTGGTTTTAGTCAGCGAGGGCAAGAATGGTCCTGACAAAATTTCCCCTCTCAAATTCCACTAACCCTGCCGCAGTTTGGAGGTTAGAAATTGCCCTGAAGTCTTATTCTGAGCATGATCCAAAGTCATGCGACAAGTCAACAGACAAAGAATAGGAGCCAGTTCAGAAAACTTAGATCTAGAAGGTAGGAACCAGACAAAGTTCACCAGGTAGTGAAGTTCCAGAGAGGTGAGACCTATGTTGTCCCAGCAGAGGGAAGGACTGGTAAGCAGTCTGGAAAGCAAAGTCAGGCCTGGTTAATTCCCTGGATAGGAGACCACAAGAGCATACCAGAGTCCACCCAATAAAGAAACCTTGGAGAGCCACAGCTGCCATTTAGAATTGATTAAACCTGACTAGATGGACCAAGAACCCCACCCAAAACAAGCTCCATGCATTTAGATCCAACTCAAGGCTTTCTGTTCTTGAGAGCCCTATTCTTGGCAAGCCTTTCTGCTTCTAGTGAGCCCTCTTACTCTTAGTTAGCAGTTCCTGTCTGCTTGGACCAGTGTACACCAGATCTCAGGTGGTGAAACCGTTGCTTTCTCTTCATAGTAGATTATTACCATTTCCAGCCACCCCTGCACATACACATCTTTTACATTCCCTTCCAGATTAATGTTGAGCCTGTTTGTCACAGGATGAGTTTTGTTCACTGGATGTTAGCAATCAAAGAGAAACTAATTTAAAACCCTACAACCTTGTGTAAAATAACAGTTGAAGTTGGATGCCAGTTTGACATGAGGGAGGTGTCAATAAGTTACACAACTATACAAACATGAAATCTGGAATGGTACAGTAACATGTAACATATGAAGACAGACCTATGTCAGAGAATGTGTATGCCACAACCCCACACTCTTTGTCACATGTTTAAAGTGATAAAACTTCCTTTAGTTTGGACTTCATTTATAATAGAAACAGAACTTCCATTTTGTGCTGGCAATCTTAAAGGCACTGGCTAGGATCCAAAGGCGTATTTTAGGCATGGCCGACACCATGTCTCTGTGTCTGTGTATGTTTCATTTTTCTTTTAGATAGCAGACTTAACATTTTCACAGCTTGCTTTTCAAATTCACATAATCTATTAAGTATAACTACTCTGTACCTAAAGGTGACAAAACACACCTAGATATGTGAGGTGATGTGCCATGCACAAATATAAAACTGCAAAAAGAAGGACGTCATGGGGAATGCCGGGGTGAACATAGTGTGTTTAGTGCCTAGATGCTAAATAACAACTCCTGCATGTCCATATGCACTTCTGAAAACTGTCCAATGAATTCATCAGTTTGGAAAAAGAAGCTCTCATTCAGTTACACAGATGGTTTGGTTGCTAGCTGCCCTATGCCAGATCACAAGAACAACACAAATTTCTGAAGAAACATTTGACAGACTAGCAAGTGGGAACTCTCACTGGTTTTTCCTCCTTATGGTTACCAAGTTACTTCCCCAACAGTCACTTGCTATAACACAAGGAGTGGGGGAGTGGAAGTCTTAGGATCCTAACTTGAATTCTGGCTTGTCTATTTCAGATCATACACAGTTTCTGCGTTCTAAGTAAAGACTAAGACTATTAACAGTTGCTGACAGCTGCATCAGTTCAGTTCAAGAAACTGAATTTTTGCACTAGTGAAAAATAATCCAATACAAATAAATATGCTTGCAACTGTAGAAAGGGAAGCCATGTTAATCTGTCCAATCATTATATTTTCACTAGGAATATGCCTGACATTGAACTTTTATGCTTATTTGTCTTTTATGTGAATTTTATTTATTTATTTATTTATTTATTTATTTATTTATTTATTTATTTATTTATTCATTCATTCATTCATTCATTCATTCATTCATTCATTCATTCATTCATTCATTCCATTTATATCCCACCTATCTGGTCATTGCAACCACTCTAGGCGGCTTACAACACAAAATATAAAACTATATACAATTGTTTAATTGTAATTAAGTGTGGTAAAATTTATTTTGTCTTTCTTTCCATCTTGACAAATGTTTTTCTAATTGTGTAATATATATAGTTTACACAATTAGAAAAACATTTGTCAAGATGGAAAGAAAGACAAAATAAATTTTACCACACTTAATTGCAATTAAACAATCATAATTAAGTGTGGCTTAGTTACATTAAAAAAATTTTTTAAGCAACTAAATTATGGCAATATTCCAACTCCATGTACCATATGTGGAACACTATGTTCTACTAACATAAGTCAACTCAGTTACTTCCCGCTCTTAAAAATAACATTACAAAAACCAATAGCTGTTTCTGGGAATAGACCCACATATAGCCCCTCACCAACATGTTTTTTATTCTTTACAGGCTACACAAAAGTGAAAGCTTTGATTTCAAATTTCCATTTGGAAAAGAATTAAGAATTTAATTTTGAGTAATCAGGGCTAGAGATGCAGTACTGTGGACAAGTAGTTATATGGCATGAAACAGCTAGGTAAGCAAAACAAAGTCCCATTTTTTTCCCTGACTTCAGAAGCCATTTCGCAGTACTGTACTGTTTCTAACAGAGGCTGCATTTCTCTGGTGTAGCACAAATCTTAGAGAGGCTATTCACTGGTGATGTGGTATTAAAGATAAAGCACCCATCATCCTTTTGTTAAACAGGAGCTGATTAGTAGGGATGGGATCTGATGAAGTACAAACACCATAATATTCCATTCTGGGAGTTCTACTTATCTTACAGGCACCTTGCAATTACAGTACCTGAAAATGATACACCTGAGAGAAAGGCCTAAATTAGAAGGAATAGCTAGACCAAGATCTATCCAAGTGTCCTGTTCCTGTTCCAGGATTAGCTGAGAGGGTTTGTTTGTTTGTTTTCTGAGCAGGACACTTGGCCTAGCTAAACTTCAAAGCCTCCTGATTTCTGCCCTTCTCACAAGTGGCATCACATTCAGGTATTTACAAGGTGCCTGTAAGGTAGACAGAACTATCAAAATGGAGAACTGTGGTGTTTGTACAGTAGTTCAGAAAATCCGAAGATCCCATACTTCCTAGTTAGTGACCTCCAACCTTGAAATCTACAGTATTTTTATTCAGTTCCCCTTACAACAAAGTAGCAACTGTGAAAGAACAAAACTCCACAGTCGCTCCAATCAAATACACTTCTCCCTTCAACAATGCTGGAATTAGGTGTGTCAGAACCCCATGTTGTATTACAGAGAGAGAGAGAGAGAGAAGTTCTTTCTATCAGTGTTCTCTTCCATAGTATTGACAATCCTTTCCATATAGTATAATGTGTAATGAGCCTTAAAGGAATTTATGACCCGTTGATTGAGAAACTGAATTAGAGATGTTGTGTCTGGGGGCAAATAGACCACTTTGATATCTCCTGTGTTGAACTTGTGTGGTTGCATGCATGCATGCATGCATGCATGCATGCATGCATGCATGCATGTATGTATGTATGTATGTATGTATGTATGTATGAATGAATGAATGAATGAATGAATGAATGAATGAATGAATGAATGAATGATTGGGAGAAAACATGTATGACCAAAACCATGTCCTTCAGACCCATGCAATTCAAGGGAGAAGTGTACGAAGCTCAATAAATAAATATTAATAGCTCAGGAATAATATCAATCCATTTTAATCTGTCAATTCAAAATACTTTAATTAGATCTTCAGGTGGTAGAAAGGAGTGGGACTCCAGCACATTCATGGCTGCCCAACTAACAGCACCCCGCTGCGATCTGTTATTCAAATAATAAATCACTGACAACACTGTTGACAAATGGAAAGAAGCTTGTTCAGAAAGATGTTTTTTTTGTTTTGTTTTGGGTTTTTTTTTTTGGCAGTGTTGCTGAGGGCTTTGCTCATGAATTAACTACACTTGGTAAACCATGTTATGTTCTCTCCCATTAACTGTATTCACTTAAAATTTGATTTGCTTTAAAATGTGTGCCTTTACATTTACTTTTTACCTAAAATTCTATCAAGCTGAAAAGTGCATTGAAGACAGGACTGTTGTGCATCTACTTTATCAGAACCTTTTTTCCCGATGTAAGATACTCCAACAGGCAAGGGTGAATTCCCACACTACTTTCTTTTCAGATTCTCTGAGCCCAGGAAAGGAAGTGTTAGAACATTTTCAAACATGAGAGTTCTTCTATCAATTCATTACACTGGGTTTTATCCACTATTGTGCTTCTTAATCTGTCAATGTATTTAAATCCACCTGGAATTCTAAATTCTATACCTAGCAGTGGGACACCTCACCGGAGATTTGTTCATACTCTGAGAAGTAACCATCCTAGATTATGTTTCTCTGCATCGTACCTTTCTTAGTTAGACTGTAAGTTGCACAAAACTTTTGACCTTTCTGGAAATTCACTTTCCTCTTGAAAAGACTGAGAGAACAATAGAGAAAGAACAATAGCGTTTTACCAAGAGTGTAACTTGTACTATGGAAGGAACTAACTTTGTGTGAGTCCTCAGGTAGCAATTTTCAGGCTTATTTATTCAATTTCTGCAAGTGTTGTTTTCAGATTAATACCACTGTTCAAGCCACTGTTGTGCATTCACTTGAAACAGTTTTGGCCATGTGTGTTCTACAAAAGAGCAAAGATAAGCAGCAAAGTGTGGCACACATACATATTGAGTCCCCAACGTACCTTGTTACTATAATTTGTGTATACTGTAATATACCCTCTAATTTTTCACCTACCCATCCAAAATGTCTGCAAATCTGAACATTTTTAGAGAGTCAGTATAATCTAATGAGCGAACTGGTAGACTCAGGCAAATGTAGGGCTTAAATCCCCACTTAGCAACTTAGAAACTCATTAGGCAACCTTGTGCTAACCACTATCTTCCAGCCTAGCTTTGCCTTTCAGAATGATTGTAAGGAAAAGGGATTAGATGAGGTAACATCTGTGTACATTCCTCAGCCCTTTGGAGCAGAGATAGGATATAAGTGTAATTAACAAATCCTTATCAGCAAATAAATCCCATCAAACCCTTCTGATTATAATATTATTTGAATAGCACAAGGTATCTATTTGAGCCCCATTCTTCAACCTGGTTTCCTAGGACATCAACCCGTATAGTCCCCTCAAGGCATGATCCAAGTGCTCATTTTGTGCTAATATCCAGCCTGTCTGGACTGCAAAAGTAAGAGAAACTCTGGGGCACATCATGCACAGCACTGTTTACTAACGATGGAGTGGCACAGTTAATTCCCTGCTCACATTCATTCCAACACGAGAGAGTATACAGAGGGGGCTAATTAGGCTGCTAGCACTTCTGCAACCACTGGCCCGATTGGTCAGCACTTTGTTTTTGCAGGAATACATATTTGTATACTATCCAGCTTAGTACGAAGCATGACTCGGAGTGATCAACAGCAGACATAAACATAAACAATATATCAACACACACACACACACACACACACACACACACACACACACACACACACACACACACACACACACACACACCCAAATTCCCAAAAGTAAGATTAATTATAAGAACACTTAGATAAAAATTAAATTATAAAACCTAAAGATGACAATAAAAGCAACTAGTGATGGCAGTGAGATGAGGTAGAGCCAAATCCCACCGACACCTCAGGGAAGAATATCACTGAATGCTTCCTTAAACAGATCAATCTTTAGCAATTTCTTAAAAGTGTACAAGGACAGGGCTTGACATACCTCCAGGGGAAGCCTATTACATAAGGAAGAGGCCAAGCTGAGAAGGCTTGATTCCTGCTATAAGCTTTTCAAGTTTCTCTAGGAATGGCTATTCACAATAACACGGCTTGAGACAATCAGGTGGAGTGAGCAGGAGTTATTAAACAGAGGCGTTCCAACATGTAGCAAGGTTTCAATTTCTGAATGACTTTGAACATTAGAACTAATACCTTGAATCTGGCTCAGAGAGGCACCAAGAGCCAATTAAGATGGCTAGAACTGGCAAAAAAAATGATCAAAAGTCTCACTGCCACTAATAAATCTAGCCACCACATTCTATTCCCACTCCAAGTCAGGCCTGGCAACAGGCCTGTGTAGAGAGTGTTAGAGCAGTCAGTTTTCAAGGTCACTAGTGTATGGACGAATGTCCCAGGAGACCCCTTGTCCATGTAGGCCTGTATCTGGGCAATCAGCCTGAGCTGGTTGAAGGCCAATCTTGACATGGCAGAAAGTTGATGGTCCAAAGAAAGAGCCGAGTCCAGGATCATCCCCAAATTACAAACCTGATCCCGAAGAGGAAGAGTGAATTCATTCAGCTCAGGCAGACACCCCCCCAGGAGTCAAACACCCCCCCCAAAAAAATCCAGGATATCCATCTTGTCTATGTTCAGTTTCAATCTATTTGCCAGAAAGTGCTCAAGGTCCCAGAGAGCATCCATTGCAGACAACGTAAAGGGGAGATAGAGTCGCATATCATCAGCATACTGATGACAATACACTCCAAAACTCCAGATGACTCCCCAAGTGGCTTCATGTAGATGTTGAAAATCATTGGAGAGACAGAGAGCCCCTAAGGAACCCCACAACCGATGGTTCATGAGGTCAAAAAGGCCTCTTCCAGCTGAACATGCAGTCTAGGAAGGATCAGAGCCAGCTAAAAGCTAGCCCAACAATCCCCAACACCAAGAGTCTGTACAGGAGGATACCACGGTATTAAGAGCCGCTGAAAAATCTAGGAGCAACAATAGGGTTGAAGATTTGCTGTCGGCTTTCCTCCACAGGATATCTTGCAGAATGACCAGTGCTGTCACGGTTGCAAGATGCAGCCTGAATCCCAATTGGAATGGATTGAGGCAATCTTCCTCATCCAGGAATGCTTGAAACTACTCTGCAACTACCCTCTCAATAAGCTTGCCCATAAATGGAATATTAGCAACTGTCCTATACTTATTCAAATTGTTCAGTGTAAATGAGGTATTTTTATAATGGGCCATATAACAGTTTCCTTCACCCAGGAGAGTATACAGCCCTCTCGTAGCAAAGAATTGATCAAATTCACAGCCCAATCTACTGCAGCCTCCGTTGCTGATTTTTAAAAGCCAAGATGGGCAAGGATCAAATGAGGAAGTCAGGGGTCTGCAGCAAACAATAGCACTAGAAAATGAAGGATCCATCTGTGAGACTGAGTCAGCTGGTGTGGCTCTGCAACATACAGTGGTGTCTTGCAAGATGATGTTAAATCATTCCGCGAAAAACGCTGTCTTGCGAAAACATCATCTTGCGAAATGCGGTTCCCCACTGGAATGCACTGAAATCCACTTAATGCATTCCAATGGGGAAAAATCGTCATCTTGTGAAAATCGTCCATAGGAAACCATCATCTTGCAAAGCGCAGCAGCGATCGCAAAAACTAATCTTCTTGCGGGTTAATCGTCCCGCGAGGCAATCGTCTTGCGAGGCACCACTGTAGTCACAAATGGTTTCAATATGCACAAGAGTTTCTGTGAACTCCATTATAACCAAGGTATGTTTTTTAAAAAGAAGGCTATAACAATTATTTACTCTGGACATCACCATTCTATATATGTTAATATTCCACATCTTATTTGCAAGTAACAAAACAGGGTGCACAAAATTCTCGATTTGCTTTACATTAAGACTCACGTCTGGATATGGAACAACTGATTGGTTCAAAATTGGGAAAGGGGTATGATAAGGCTGCATATTGTCTCCCTGCTTATTTAACTTATATGCAGAATATATCATGCGAAAGGCAGGACAGGAGGAATCCCAGGCCAGATTTAAGATTGCCAGAAGAAATATCAGTAACCTCAGATATGCAGATGATACCACTCTGATGGCAGAAACTGAGGAGGAATTAAAGAACCTTTTAATGAGAGTGAAAGAAGAGAGCGCAAAAAGTGGTCTGAAGCTCAACATCAAAAAAACTAAGATCATGGCCATTGGTCCCATCACCTCCGGGCAAATAGAAAGAGAAGATATGGAGGCAGTGACAGATTTTACTTTCTTGAGCTCCATGATCACTGCAGATGGTGACAACAGCCACAAAATAAAAAGGTGCCTGCTTCTTTGGAGGAAAACGATGACAAACCTCGACAGCATCTTAAAAAGCAGAGACATCACCTTGTCGACAAAGGTCTGCATAGCCAAAGCTATGGTTTTTCCAGTAGTGTTGTATGGAAGTGAGAGCTGGACCATAAAGAAGGCTGACCGCTGAAGAATTGATGCTTTTGAATTGTGGTGCTGGAGGAGGCTCTTGAGAGTCCCCTGGACTGCAAGGAGAACAAACCTATCAATTCTGAAGGAAATCAACCCTGAGTGCTCACTGGAAGGACAGATCCTGAAACTGAGGCTCCAATACTTTGGCCATCTCATGAGAAGAGAAGACTCCCTAGAAAAGACCCTGATGTTGGGAAAGTGTGAAGGCAAGAGAAGAAGCGGACAACAGAGGATGAGATCGATGGATAGTGTCACCGAAGCAACCAATATGAATTTGACCAAACTCCGGGAGGCAGTGGAAGACAGGTGGGGCTGGCATGCTCTGGTCTATGGGGTCACAACGAGTTGGACACGATTTAACAACTAAACAACAACAACAAGACTCACGTCTTGAATCACAGCTGAATCTTAGAATATTTCAGATTGAGATGTTAAGGAATTATTGCATGCAGCAGGCCACATTTAATTGGGATTTTTATTTAGCAACCATGTTGTGTCACAAATAGATGTCCCAGAGTTCTGGTACCTTAGATCTCAAATAAGTCTTCACTCATGATTTTGGGAACGCTGCAATTTAGCTTGATTTGGCAGCAATTCATTTTCCTCCAGCCTTGTTTCCTCTAAGGCTTTATTAACTACTGAACATTCATAACCTTACTTCAGTTTTGACAAGATAGCAAATCTCTGCTTGCCACATTTTATGCACATACCTTCCTGTTCCTCCTTTCCCACCACAAATAGGTGTGAAATTTAAACCTTTTAACTCAGACAGATTCAAGTCCAGGCCAATTTATAAAGCATATGACACTTTGCAAAAATCAATTTCAGTGGTCAGACTATGAAGGTCAGTGGAGATTACATATCATGGAAAAGCTAACACGAATATAGAGTGAGTGAACAAGGGATAAGCTCTCCAGAGCTACTATGGCAGTGTGACACTGAAGAGGGTTGTACCTGGCTGTTTCATGTCACGTTCATGCTGACTCCACCTACAACATCGACACAGTTAAAGAACTCATAACATATTTATCCAAATTTGCCAAAGAGCTATACTGTAGCTATACGCTGCAGTATTTTCCATTTTATTGCTGTGTGTAAAACACAGAACAAATACCAAGAGCATTATAAGGGCTCGTGCATAGGAAAGCCCTGAGCAGGACAGATATTTCCCTCCTCTATTGCAAATAGCTTTGTGCACTAAATGGGATATCTAACCCATTTGCGAAAATCCAATGTCATCCAACAATAGAAGCAAAAAAGCAAAGTGTGCTGCTTATATACCGCCCCATAGTGCTTCAAGCACTCCCTGGGCAGTTTACAAGTTAATTATGGAAGCTACACATTGTCCCCCCCCCCCCCATGAGCTGGGTCCTCATTTTACCAACCTCAGAAGGATAGAAGGCTGAGTCAGCCTTGAGCCAGCTACTTGGGATTGAACCCTGAGTCGTGAGCACAGTTTTGACTGCAGTACAGCAGTTTAACCACTGCGCCACGAGGCTCAATAACTAGTGTTTGAGTTACAGAGGGGCCAGAATGAAACAGCCTCCTTCACCCTATGTCTTAATCCTTACTAGAAAAGCCAGCCAACAAGAAAATATATCAAAACTACAGGGGAAAAATTACACCCAAACCCTCTCAGATAGGTCTTTACCCCAGGTTTTATTGAAAGCAGACCCATTGAAAGTAACTGGACCTATGTGAATCAAGACTAACTTAAATCCAATTGGTTTCAGTGGATGTCTAAGAGAACAAAATCTGCAGGAAGCAGCTACAGCTTACCCATTTTGAATATGTTCCAACGATAACAAAATGCTGAAGCAGCAACCAAGAGGATTTGCCAGAGAATAACCAAGCCTACAATTGTCATTTTGTTGATCTAAAAGTCTGAAAGGTCACTCAATGAGCAACCTGTTATTCTGCCACTGACAAGTAGGGTACCATTCTGACAAGTCTTGTCTTTGAGAACTGCAAGGAAGATATTTCTCTCTCCTCCATGACATAATTAAAATTTCTGGGCTTCGCCGTACAGTGAAGCTGTCTTAAAGATCTCAGAACATGACGATAGAGCCATATGACTCAATACTGGATCTGTCAATGAATCACTTCTAATTTCTTTGTAAACATACCGCTGAATTCACAGGTTTTTAGTCACAAGTGAGATCACACAGTACAGTAAAAAGAACACCAAGCTATTAACCTCAGTGCTCAAATATGCAAGACCTTTTTTTGCCAAAAGGATAGCTGATTTTGGCTTGGGTGAAAAATATTTTTCTATAGTAAGTGTTGCTAATAAAAATTGTACAAACAGGAATCAAAATATAGAATTTAATTCCATTTAATAATCATATAACTGCTACTAATCCCTGACTCTTTTTTTGCATTCCTGCTTCTCCCAATATGCCTGAAATAGCAATATTGCCTTGTACCCAACCATTTTTCTCCCACAGTAGACTATTATAGACTGTTTCAAGTTATAGCAGGGGCGGTGAAAGTACAACACACATATTTTGTTGGACAGTAACTCGTAGCAGCACTAGCTAGTACTGTATAGCCAACAGAGCTACTGAACAGTGAAATGGATTACCTTTTGATTCAGTATAATTCTCATGTGAAATAAAAATCATAACCAATAGATTTGCAGACCAACAACGTCTAGAGGCTCTCATTTTGCCCATCCCAGACTCAGAATCTATCAATAATCTCTTTTCTATCTCTTTTATATTTAATCAAATCATGTTGTTCCCTTCACTTTTCCTATTATCTAGGGCTACTTTATAGATTTGACATGTTGTGATGTGATGCTAAATCTATAAACCCTGAAAATCCCAGATTAAAATGGATATTGACAAAGTGGATCATATCCAGAGGAGGGCAACCGGGGTAGTAAAGTACTATGGAAACCACACTCTTTGAGGGAGTTGGGTATATTTAGCCTAAAGAAAATATAATTGATGGGTCATATGAGAGCCAAATTTGAATGGTTATTGCCTGGGAAGATGGAACAAGCATGTTTTCTGAAATTCTATTGAGTAGGGTCAAGTTAATGGATTCAAATTACAGGAAAAAGAATTTTGACTAAAAATTAGAAAGATCTTCCAGTAAGAGCTGCTGAACAGTGAAATGGACTAACCAATATTTAGCTTCCCAGACTTTCTATTCAGGAGTTGTTGCTAACACTACCAGATGTTTTCTCCAAAATACATTAAACATAATCTCGGCATAGTCAGTTGTTTTCTAACTACTGTAAGACCCTAGTGGCGACCTTATTTCTTTCAGAAACTCAGCAAACCAAAATGGCAGAAGAGTTTTTAACTGTAAAGAATAAATTGTATTATTAGCATCATTTCATGAACAGATTCAGGATCTATACAATACTCACCAGAGCTCAAAACACTAAAATAAAAGAGGTAGCCCAATTTTGCATAAATTTACTTAGAGGTCACTAGTTCAATACAGCTTAGTCCTAAGTAACTATGGACTTGTTGAACCATCTAGCATAGTAGTTCAGATATAAAGCTGGAATGTGTAATGTTTATCATATTTTGAACTGTTAATCGAATTATTAATGTGCATATCTGTAAAACCATTAGTACTCCAACCAGCACTATCAAAGGAGAATGTGAGCAGTAGATAAATGATCTTCATTTTATTAATTACATAGGAGATATGGAAGTTCTGACTGTTCCTTCAAATGGATCCTTGGAGAGAGAAACTGACAAAATAGTGCTGTCAATTTTTAAAAAATAAATATTTCATTAGAGACAGTAGACAACAAAATAGTCTTCTAATATCTTTAAAAGACAATCTCCAACAATTATAATCCATGTAAATTACAAAATAGGAATTACAGTATATAAGTTTTTCCCCTGATGGTTTTTATATTAGCAGAACAGCAGATCTTCCATTCTTTTCTTTTCTTTTTTAAAGCAGTTGGATATTTTCCATCTTTTACTACAATCTGGGTATTTCTACCATTGTTTGTTATGTATTATTGCAAGGTGCCTTGAAGATCTGTTTGGACAACGGCTAGGGAGTATAAATATGAAAAATAAACTACATAAACGGGCATCAGCATTCCACTCGTAGAACTGCAGGCTACAGAACAATGAAGAGGAAGCAACTATCTCCTTCCCACTGCACTCCCCCATGCACTCCAAAACCAGGTCTAGGAACAGGAGAAAACCCTAAAAAAGCCATCTCCAGGCAGTGAGGTGAGCTAAATGGGGAAGAAGAGAAAAGGAAGAAGAGTTCTTGCCTCAACTGCTATTAGAAGATTGGATTTAGCCCATTACAGTATTTTAATATTTGCAAATAACACTTTGGCAAGTGTTCTATTTTATGTAGATTTCTTTAATATTTTACTTACTCTTTCTCTGTCACAATGTAGCCATATTCCTTTTCTTTGGAAGACTTTGCATCTAACTGTAAGCCTTCTTCCATCTTTTTCCCAGTTTCGCCGTAAGTAGTTTCACCCTGAATCAAAGTATTCTTAATCCAGTGATGAAGCTCAGTCAGCTCTTTAGAGTTAGTTTCCAACTCAGCTTTCTTTTCAGTGATGAGTTCCCTTGAGAATGTTTCACTCTTTACATTTTCAATCCCAGCCTTTACTTCTTCAGAGGAAGAAGAAGAAATATCTAAATCTTCTGACTTCTTCATTTCTGTTTTAAGGGTCTCTTTAGGGAAAAGCTCCTTAAGCAGATTTTCAGTTGCCATATTCTCATACAGGATATCAGGCAGTTTTGTACCCAAATGGTCTCCCTACAGTGAAACAACAGAGTTGGTTTTTCCCCACATGTATTAACAGGGATACTTATATGTAATTCACAAATTCAGTTCTGCAAAACTCAAAAAAGACTGATGCTTTAGTAAGTAAATGAATACATACTGAAAGCATACAGTTTATTTATTTATTTTATTAAGGATTACGACTGAAAGTCATTTTAGCCTCAACAGTAACTCTGGATAACTGTTATATTTCAGAAGAAAAATGGCATTCTGGAATTGCTTTTCTTCTTAAATTCTATTACTCTTACTTTTTCAAAATGTTCCATATTTTTGAACATGTGAACATTCAGGCAGGTCTATAAGCAAAAGCTACAACATTAGCCTCAGTTTTCAAAATTAAAACAAAGGTAGATTTTTTTTCCAAATCCATATTAATATTTAGATATCATGCATATTAAACAAATACCTCTACATGCATTTTTTGTTCAGAGGTTCTTTAATGGATTCAGTGGGTTCTTATTTAATTGATTTATATGACTGGGCAGAGAGGGAAAAAACAGCCATAGCAAGTGGCAACAAACTAGTTTTCTTTGTGAACTAAAATAATGGGGGAAAGAAATTGGTGCATGCATGACTCCATGACAACATTAACTGCTCTCTACTGCCAAAATACAACAAATAATTCATATTACTTGAAGTCTCAAACCTAGCTTGAAACCTCAAATTGAATAGCCTCTTATTCTCCCCCAAAATTTAATTTCAGAATTTTTGGGTCACCATTAATTACTGTTATTGTTCAAATCTGTGGAACTAGGTTTTCTATTTAGGGACTACATCATTTGGTAATTTCTTCTTCAGAAGCTGTGATTCAGCTTGTGGAATGGAAGATAATATCTCATATAGGCCAAGAAACTGGCATTAATTCAGTTGGTGTCTGGCATTAAAATTTTACACTGATTCATTTTATTCAAGGGAGTATGCTACCATATTTCTGAGATAGCCTCATGGCCTAAATGAAATATTACACTTTTTTGTTTTTAGTTCTGTTGATTTGTTGAACAAACTTCAATGGTTCCAAATTACGACAAAACTGTATTTACATTTTCTGAAATAAGTTATAAATGGATTTAAGTATACTTACATATATTTTGGAATGTTTAATAATATATAGGCTCAACCATTTCAAATATATTTAGTGTACTCAGTGGTTCAAAATTAAGACACAACTGTATTTACATCTTCTGAAATAAATTATAAATAGATTTAAGTATACTAACACATATTTTGGAATGTTTAATAATATATATACAGTGGTGCCTCGCATTACGACGTTAATTCATTCCAGCTAAATCGCTGTAAAATGAAAATGTCGTAATGCGAAAATAAAAAGCCAATTGAAACGCACTGAAACCCCTTCAATGTGTTCCAATGGGCTGGAAACTCACTGTCCAGCGAAGATCCTCCATAGGGCAGCCATTTTCGGTGCCTGTGCAGCGAGGAATCTGTCCCAGAAAACAGCAGGGAGCCGTTTTATTTACCTGCCAGCCATTTTTAACCCGCCGATCAGCTGGAGGAAAATTGTTGTTTTGCAAAGAATCGGTTCCCGAAGCAGGGAACCGATCATCGCAAAGCGAAAAAAACCCATTCAGACCATCATTTTGCGATCACAATTGCGATCACAAAAAGATCGTTGTAATGTGGTTTCGTTGTAATGTGGGGCAATTGTAAAGCGAGGCACCACTGTAGACTCAACCATTTCAATTATATTTAGTGTACTCTGCATAACTAACATATTCTGTGTGATGAAACTTGGATATTTATATTTAAATTTATAATTTACCTCCTTTTTAGTCATGACGTCTTCATTCTGTGCTTCTGCATCTGTGGAAATATTGTAAAAGTATTTGTTATAAGGCATGGGATATTATATTTAATATATACACTGCTTCAATTTCTTATAGATTGTGCTCTTTTTATTGTACATTAAATATTAAGATATAGCTGAAACACGAAAGAAAAAGCATAGATCAGGTTTGTCACTTTGACTCCATTTGGACAGCTTACTAATGGAAGATCAATGGAAGCAGTAGTGTAAGAGTGCATTATATTAATTAGTTCAATAGTATGGCTGAAGAATTTACTTCTGTTTACCAGTGCCTTTAAAAATCAATACAATGTCTTTTTCTAGCACAAACAAAATATTTACAGTAATAAATTGGGGGATGGCAATAGATTTACAGCTGAAGTACTTTCCAAGAGAAATTGGGATACACATGCTCTGAACATCTTTGGAGAAATATAAGTAATGATTTTTAGTCTATTGTGAACATACCCTGTTAAATACTGTGATACTGAATTATATATCTCAGAGAAGGAACAATAATATTTTGTAGTATGCCAGTAGGTATGAGATTTTCAGAATGCATGAACTCCCAGTCCCATAATTTGGTTGAGGAAAATATGCACACCAAGCCAAATTATGGGACTGAAAGCTATCAAACCAGCAGGATGTAGAGCCACCCTCCATGCTGTTCTTGTGCCACTTCTTTGCACTGTTAGAAGAGTGCACTACTGCACCTTGAGAGTTGCAAGGATTCCTTGCAACTGACAAAGGTAAATGGGGAATTAGATACGACTGAGGCTGCCTTCATGCGCCCTAGAATCCAAACCAATGTCAAAGGATATATAGCTTTTGGTTAAGGAGATGTGAAGGGAAATTGTAATTTAAAAAAAAAGGTCTGAATTGTTTTTGACAACACTGCAAATTTGTACTCATCTAATTATTTGGAACAAGTTGCAGTAGCATTATAACACTCAGCTCAACCCTCTGAACACAATGCACTCATGGCAGGAGAAAAGAGAAGCATGTTGTTATGCTGGAAGAAACAGGGAGGAATGGGACACAACTGGAAGCACTGAGCAATTGTCAAGCAGCAACTGTTTCCAATACTGTTTTCAAATATGAACCCTTTAGAAAACAATCAAAACAAAGGAAAGCTTCTGGGTTGAATATAGTACCTTGCATGGGATGATTTTTACTCATTAATTCCATCTTATAATCATCTTCTTTTCCTTCTTTATCCATTCCCTTTTCTGTTCTCTCTCCTTCAACCTTCCCAGCGGTATTTTCCCTTTCTTCATCAACACCAACAGCTTGAATGGCATCAGCAATCACATCAGCCATCTCATCCAACTCCAGTGGGCTCAACTTATCTACGTCCACATGATGTTTCTTCAGGTCCCTCAGAACATCCTGAATAAATATTTCTTAGGAAAGGAGAAAAAAACTTGATTACTTTAAGAAGTCTAATGCTATGAGTAGGAAAAATAGAAACAAAGCATTATAGCCTCAGCTCCAGTCTTCAGCAGGAGTTCTTTAATAATCTACAAGTACTGACTACATTATTCACTGCTAATCTGTATTCATAAATATATTTTAGGATTTTTTTTCTTATTCAAATGTGTTTATTGAACTGATTCAATTTTATTAAATCATAGGATTATCTTCTTATTTAAATCAGTAATTAGATCACTTTTCTCACTGGACAAACCTAGCCCACTGAAACAATTTATTTGGGATGAACTGGCAGTGAAACATGTCCTTAGATAAATTGTCCCAAACTGGTATGGTTTATCTAGGTGCTTCTGTATCTCTGGACCAGAACTGTTTGCGTTATTTTTCACATAAATGCTCCCCTCACTGTCATTGTATATCCAGCTGTTCCCCCCCCCCAAAAAAAAGGGTAAGAGAGGAAAATAAGCTTGAAATAAGATTTACTGTCTTATATTAAATTTGCTCAACTATAGAAATTATAATTGCAATCAACTAATCTTTAATGTTCTTAATTTAGAGTGAAAAAAATATGACTGTCTCTGTTACATATACAAAGTATGAATAAACAATTTGTGGACAGTTGAAAAATAAATAAATAAATGCCCCAACCTTCCTCAAAGCTCTTTTTTGTTTCATATCTTCACCAAAGGAAATAAAAAGTATAAACAAGCTTCCCCCGGTGAATTTTGAATTTAAAAATACCAATGTCTTGCTCAAATAGCTTTGAAGGAAAAGGGAATAGGAAATTTCCTGGATGTCAAAGTCCACCCCCATGAGACTCTACCATGAACTAAAGGAAGCATGTTCCCAATGACTGCCTTAAAATTCTTCTTTACCTAAGAAAAACATTCCCCAGACCTGTATGAAAAATGGGCTACCAGCTTCCAAAAATAGGACGAATAGTTCAGACATTTAAAACAAAGCAACCAAAAACTCTAGCGACGGTAGTCAACTAATCTCCTGCTATCGTCCACTGCCATAGCAGTTTCCAACTAAGAAGGCAAGAAGGAGCCTCATGGCGCAGTGGTTAAACTGGAGTACTGCCACCAAAACTCTGCTCACATCCTGGGTTCAGTCCCGGGTAGCAGGCTTGAGGTTCACTTGGCCTTCCATCCTTCCAAGCTTGGTAAATTGAATACCCAGCTTGCTGGGGGTGGAGGACAATGTGTAGCCTGCACAATTAAATTGCAAACTGCTCAGAGAGTCCTTTAAACACTAGGGGGTAGTATATAAGCGGCACGCTTTGGAGTTGGGGGGGTGCAAAGAACTGACATTAATAATAATTGTTACATGTTGTCAAGTCAGTTCTGACTTATAGCAACCCTTTTTTCCCCAGAGCTTTCTGAGTATAGAGTAGCTAGATGTGGTTTATGATTTCCTTCTTCTGGGGGTGCTCTGATACTGTACAGCTTGCGTAAGGTCACATGGGCTAACTGAGGCACAGTAAGAATTGAACGCACAACCAACACCTAATTCACTGAGCTATCCAGCCTGCCTACAAACAAGAATTAGCACCCTACAGATCTCTACAGTTTTAATTCAAGAGCCTAAGTAATACATATTGCAAATGGCCTGTTATAAGAAACTGAAATATGTTAGTGCTCCAGATACACAAGTCAGGCAGAATTTTCATGACTGAGTGGTCATCCGAAGCCTGTGCTTACCTCTTGTCAAAAAGTCACAAAATACAATAAACTTATTTACAATAATTGTGGAAGGTACTAAAAGCTCTTGGTGTGATAGTAAGAATTTGCTACAGTACGCACTATTTGGATAATCTTTGTGCTCTTTGCTGCAGCTGTTGCTGGGGAGGCAAATTGTAGTAAACTCTGGAAAGCAACTTCATCTGTAAATGTGTTTTCCAAATCATCCTGATAAGCTTGTTGTAGACAAAATGCATGTTTTCTTGATTGAAGTGATTTGAAAGCCAAGTTATCCTAAAAGCCAAACTTCCTGTTTATTGAAGAATATCGACCCCCTTTCATGCAGAAAATTGACAAGTATGTCAATAACTACATTATAAGTTTGAACTTGAAACTTTCTTCTTCCTTCTAGAACAACATCTTCATTCCTGGCCTCATCAAAAAAAAGTTTTGTGTTTTCTATTACAGCTTTCATACTCACTATCAGGCAGGATAGTCTTAGATGTTTTTTCCATGTCTTGAAACTCATTTCTGAAACTCTGAACATATTTCACAAGTGACAAGGACTGGTGATTACTGCACACAAAAGACCAGCTAATGACATCCATCAATTAAAGTGACAGATAATCTCTCCCTCTTATCACAACAATACACCCACAACAAGAAAAACATGCTGATCACCATAATCAAGTCTCCTGAAAAGGACAAAAGCTGATCCCACAGCTATAAATGCTCAACTATCCCACAAACTGCACCAGAGCACAGACAGAGTTCTGACTCCTGTCCTCTGAAGATGCCAGCCACAGAGAGTGGGGAAACATTAGGAAGAAAAACATTAAGAACACGGCCAAACAGTCCGGAAAACCTACAACAACCATTGGATCCCAGCCGTGAAAGCCTTCGGGAATAAATTGATTCAAGCATGTTGGTTGAAGTGCCCAGCTGCAGCTTATTTGATTGCAAACAGACACTTGTTTTATAAAACTGATTTAAAATCCTGCTCCACATGATGCACATGAAGACACTTTCGAATTTCTTGATTTACTTATTTTTTAGAAAGCGATATTACTTGACTCTGTGTTTTGAACTTTCATGGCCATCAAATTAATAAATTCTTCACAGACATGCAACAAGAGGTAAGAAGGATGACTTTTATCTTTGTTACCATACCTATCAATATGTGTAGATAAAGAAGGGTCAAATTATTCAGTTAATTTCAGCAATCCCAGATAACAGCCCCCCCCAAAAAAACCCACAACAACAATTTCAGATAGTTTCCATTGTTTGGTCATCCAAATCTCTCCACTGTTCCACGGAATGCAAGACCACATTCAGAAATAAATCTAATGACAGATACAACCCATTTTAAAACTTCTGCCCAGTATTTCTCACAATTCCTTATGTTTTCGTCTAAACTGGTATCAATGCAATGATAACGGCCACGAAAAATTCATTACTCTAGGACGTAATTAATATTATTCACCTATACATTTAGTTAAGTCTCAGCTTCTTCCCTTGTTTCTTTATGTGGAAAACCTTTGGCCCTGAGAGGAAGCTACATGGAAAAAGCTATGATTTCTGTTTTATCTGAGGATTCCCAATATACATCTTGAAAAATACAACCAGGGAGGGAAACAAAGGCCGATATAATGAAAAAAAAAACTACCAAGTGCCCGAAGAAAGTTTTAACTTTACTCTCCTTGCCTCAGAGGAAAAAAAAAGGTTGGCTTCCTTGAGAGAATCCTGGGCAGGGCCTCTTGCCCTCACGCAAGACGACACCTCCACTGCCTCAGCGTATCTTTGCCTCTTGCAGTTCGGTTGGTCTGCTTGTTTCCACATGGCATGCCCCTTTGTGTTTCTCCATGTTGATTGGGAAGGATGACAAGGTTTGGGGACAAGGCCTGATGACTGCAACTGGATGTAGTACTGAGATATGTAAAGCAATAGCAATTCAGTACATCATATCTTCCAAGTACACTCATCATAGCTAGACAGAAATGCAAAACGGCCATAAACCACTGTCAGGCTTTAGATGGCCAAAAGATGTTAAGAGTTTTTAAGATGAAAGTTAGGTTAGGAACTTGAAATGTACAGAAAATGGCAAATATGGCAAACTGGTGCGGATGTTGGTAAACAAAGGTTCAAGAGAAACTTGTGTAATTGTCAAGTTCTAATGCCGTCAAAAAGATGCAGTGAAGATCGGATGACAGAAAATTGCAAGAAGAATAAAGAGTCTTGCTACTGGTTTTCCATTCATATTCTAATAGCATCTTCAAAGAAGCACTTGCTCATCAAATGACAGCATCATAGTCAACACAGATTACTCAATTACAAATTACACTTCACTAAGAGCCTCATGGTGCAGTGGTTAAACTGCTGTAACTGAAGCCAAAACTGTGCTCACAACCTGGGGTTCAATACCAGGTAACCGGCTCAAGGTTGACTCAGCTTTCTGTCCTTCCGAAGTCAGTAAAATGAGTACCCAGCTCACGGGGGGGGGGGGGGGAATGTGTAGCCTGCATAATTAACTTGTAAACTGCTCAGAGAGTGCTTGAAGCACTATGGGGCAATATATAAGCAGCACACTTTACTTTTTTTGCTTTTTCTTCCAAAGCAGCATTCTCTTGAGCTAGTTACACATGTCTCCTGCTAGACAGAACTACTATGAGTTATTATAGCTTTGTTGCAATTATTATCATTAATGATTTATTTATGCCATTTCTTTAAAATATATTTTATAGCCATTTTAATTCAAAAAATATATCTAGTTCTGATTATTTGAGAACGGTCAAATGGCAAACTTACATAAATGAAAATATACTATTAGCAATCGTAATTAAATTTTCCTCTACAAAAGCAGTGCATGGTATAATCAGCTTTCCAAATGCTTTGAAGAGGATACTAGCTTAGCAGGTTAAGCTTCCCTACTTTAGTGAGGGTAGTGGGACAAAAAGAATCAAATTCTTCTTCATCATATGGAGCTAATTCTTTACCCAATATAAATGAGCTCTATTTGAAAGTCCGAAGTGTTGCTTGTTCAAATACCAACTATACTATGGTAACACTCTCACACAATAATAAACCAGAATTCCAGAGAATCTTCGCTTATTTTTATAAAAGAGTTAGGAACACTACTTTCTAAAAAAGCAGTCCATTATACTTTCAGCCTCCAGGAGGTTGTTAAAGTTACCACTGATCTGATGCTAAAAGGAGCCCTATTTGTTATATGTTATTAATGTACTAACCTTAATAGTTCATAAGCCTCTTCATTTTGCCTTCTTTTCAAAAAACATCAACATTGTAGGACATGGATAGCTTCTCTCAGGGGCTACAAGCATAATATTTAGCACAGGATATCCCTGCTTGCATTGTGGGATGGGGGATGATGAATATCTGTGAGCCACATAATTGTTGATTTTACAAGTAATGTTTACATTGCAGTGGGCAAAATCCTGTCCATGTAGTTACACTCAGATAAACCAAAAATGGGGGAAAATAACTTAAATACATCTCTCTTTCATGTTCTGAGGCTGTCCAGGGTTTCCATCCTTTGGGAGCCTTCAGACAGAGAAGAAGAGGGTCTTTAATAGTCAAAAATTACCAGCAGATCACTACCACCAGTATTGCCACTATTGCATTAATCTAGTCTAAAATACTATTATGTAATTCTAACATTGTTTTTGACAGGCCATCCCCCTGGCAAATTCAGTTTAATTCTTCAGTTCATAATGAACTGTCCAACAGAAATGAAAGTTGCTGAAGAATAAGGTGTTAATGCAACTTTACCATTTCAGTTTCATTCACCTCCGATTCATTTCCTTTTCTTTCAATCAGGTCTTATCTCCCCAGCCTATTTCCCCAGGTTCCATGGTTTATAGCAAAACACAGTAATACTTGTGAGCAAAATAAAAATAAAGAGAAAGAAATCAAATGGGAGAAAATTAATGGCCAACAGCCCAACTTCAGAGTCCACTAAAAGATTCTCAGCAGGTCTTTCTGGTTCATTAAATAAATTGGAGATATAGAAACCATCTGACTTCTCTGAGTCAAACAAATATCTCCTTGTGTTAAGCTTCTTGTAAAAGGTGAATGACATTTTAGCAAAACTAGGCAAAAAACACTAAATACTGCTATTACCCAACAATCCTTGCCCATTATAATTATAAGGCCAAGAACAGCCAATGGATAGTAGTACCTTTGAAAAATTTGTTAAGTCTTATATATTTGACGATACACTAGTCTGAAGAAACTAGACTCGATTATTGGCAGCAAGCTTAAAAAAGAAAAGAAAAAACTTGGCTTTTGAATAAATTTCAAGGAGCTAGAAATTGAAAATCATCCTGTGTTGTACCCACTGAATACTATTCAAGCCTATATAACAAACCAACAACGGATTTTTTGTTTGTTTGCATTCAAAGGAAATGTTCAGTATTATAGCCAAACATGGTGAAACATTATTCCAAGACATATTTTACATCTGGAAATTAAACTGGTAAAATCCAATACCTTTTGAAGGACTTTATTCTCTGTAAGTGTGAAGTATTATTCTATGTAGTATCCTGCTAAGAAAGGTGAACTAGGACAGTACATGATAATGAAACCAGCATGGGCCTAGTTTCCTCTAACAGCAGTCCTGTTCTAGAGATGTGCAAGGCCACCTGGACTTGCCTTTACATTGAAATTTACTTTTTGAAACCTATTATTAGACAGGTGCCTCAGCGTGAAGGCAGTCTCTTTGGGCTCTCTTCTGACTAAACAGCAACACTTCAAAAGATTTTGAGCTTCCAAACAAAAAGAAAGCAAAAAACAGAGAAGACTGTAAGAAAAACACATCAAAACATGGTATGCATAATTGCAAGAGGGACAAGCTCTGCCATACTGAGTGGGCTGCCTGCCTCATCTGCAGGCTGGTGGACTTCCCCAAAATTCTAGTTCCAGGGCTGACCAAAGGTGAAGACACCATGTGGGGACAAGGAGGTGGAGGACGAGGAACTGCAGACCTGGGAGGAAGGCGTAGGCAGGGGGAAACAGGAGCAGCTAGTTGAGTGGAGAGAGGTATAAAAGAGGAGGAAGAGGGCGGCTGGGTGGAGGCCCCGGAAGAAAAACTGCTAGGCTTTTGTGCCCTGGGCAGGGGGAGGAGGAGGACGGCAAGCCTTTTGTCCTTCCGGAACTCTGGAACTCAGGGACGTGGTGGCACTGCAGGTTAAACTGCAGAAGCCTCTGTGCTGCAGGTTCAGAAGACCAGCAGTCGTAAGATTGAATCCATGTGATGGAGTGAGCTCCTGTCGCTTGTCCCAGCTCCTGCCAACCTAATGGTTTGAAAGCATGCAAAAATGCAAGTACATAAATAGGTACCACCACGGTGGTAAGGTAACAGCTTTCCGTGTTTAGTCGTACAAATGTTATCAAGAACTAGTTATCAGCTGACATTGCAGACTATGTTAAAGGAGAATTAGATTGTAAGAACCTCAAGAGCTATCAGGCATCTGAATAAAAAACAATTATTCTTCCTTTGACAGCAACAATGATTTTCACACATTGTGTTTTCAAAGCATTACACACTGATTTCCTGATAAACATCTGTCACAGAATCCCTGCACATTTCAGAGGGCTCTGGGAAATGTTCTATAATGTCTATGAGCTTCAGTGGCCTTGATTCCATTGCTATACTGCTCTGACATTTAGGACGTTCTTCCTGAAATTCAACTGAAATCTGGCTACCTGCAACTTGTTGCGTATTCTGCTCCTCCTCTGTATGACAGCATTTGAAGTATTTGAAAAGTGCTATCATATCTCCCCTCAGTCTTCTTTTCTCAAGGTTAAACATGCCCAGTTCTTTCAGTCTTTCCTCACAGGGCTTTCTTTCAGACTTTCCTCACAGGGCTTGGTTTCTAGCCCTCTGATCATCCTTGTTCTCCTCCTTTGAACTTGTTCAAAATTGTCAGCAACCTTCTTGAAGTGTGGTGTCAGAACTGGACACAGAACTCAAGATGAAGCCTATCCAGTGCCAAATAGAGGGGAACGAGTATCTTAGAGCAGTGGTTCCCAACCTTTTTGACACTGTGGACTGGTTGGGGGAGGACGGGATCTGTGTGCAGGGAAGGCGGGGCAACTCAGGCGCAAAGGGGCTGTGGGGAGGGGGCTCATGTGGGGGTGGGTGGGAGATCTGTCTCCGCGGCCCAATCCAGCCCAGGCCACGGACCGGCACCAGGCTGTGGACTGGGCGTTGGGGATCCCTGCCTTAGAGCAGTGGTCCCCAACCTTGGGCCTCCAGATGTTCTTGGACTTCAACTCCCAGAAATCTTGGCCAGCAGAAGTGGTGGTGAAGGCTTCTGGGAGTTGTAGTCCAAAAACACCCAGAGGCCCAAGGTTGGTGACCACTGCCTTAGAGGATTTGGAGACTATACCTCTGTTAATGCAGCCTAAAATAGCATTTGCCTATTTTGTAGCCACATCACACTGTTGGCTCATATTCAGCTTGTGTTCATGACAATTCCAAGTTCCTTCTCACTTGTAGTATTGCAGAGCCAGGTATCCCCTATCTTGCAACTGTTTGTTTGGTTTCTTTTTCCTAGGTGCAGTGCTTTGCATTTAGTCTAGGCCTGAAACATGAAACTGCAGGCTTTTCAGAACATGAAACTCCAGATTCATTAGTCCTGTTTGTCTGTCTTTTAGTAGCAGTCGTATAATTCTTTCTAAATAATGTTCTTATCCCAATAATGTTATTTGCTATCTTCGTGTTTTTCAACAATATTATTACAGTTTTCAACTACTAATGAAATTCTTAGGTTTTTTAGTTGTATATACTTCAGCCATATTACTGCAATTCATAAATGCTCTTGTTGGAAAAGGTGGGTTTTTTTGTTTCCCTCATGTGGGATGTAAGGTCTTTGGTAGACTGGTGATATGTAAGATAAGAAGAGTTGAGAATCCCTGCCCAAGAATGCATGCTGTCCCTCTCCTGCAGCTGTATATTTCCTAGGACAATCGGTGGTAGTGCCACTGCACTACCTCCACAGAAGCCTTTGTGCTATTACTGATGGCTTTCCTGAGAAAGTCCTTGAGAGTCTTCCAAAGAATCTCTGGTTCCCTAAAACAGTTTGAAAAACACTTGCCCATAAAATGTACATGATTGATGTGCATACAAAATTAGTTTATATGCATGCCTTACCATCTACTGGAGTAAGAGGCATCCTCACATCGCTCTGGTAAGAACTAAATGTCAGTCCAGATATAGGCCTTTGTAGGAATGCTGGATTCATCTTAAAATCTCCTGTTTTTTCTTTGAACATTGTTCCATCAAGATGGTCAATATGGGGAGGCTTCAGCCTAGTGGTATAAGAGGAAGACTCTTTGGATGGAATTCCACCAAGGTGTTTTGCTTCCACCTTCTGAGTGATGTATGCATTTAATGCTGCCAATAAAGCCTTTCTGTCAAATTGCTCTTCAGGGTTTGATGAGAACTTGTCAATCTTTTGTTGTCTGAAGGTTCTCACTGGGAAGTTTTCAACATAATTTGAATGGGCTGCTACTGATTGAGTCAAAGTAGGTGTTTTTCCTTTGGAATTCTGCACCATGTAGTTGACAATGGTGTCGGGTGAGATGTTATCAATCTAGAAGAAAAATATAAGAAACATTAGCATCATCCCTATACTAACCCATTCTAATAAGCCAATATGGGAGTTCAATAAAAATAATATATATAATAGATGGTCCTGAGTTAGCTACATGTTTAGACAAAGAGCAGGTAATCCATGTTCTCTACACAAAGCTGGATTTCGCAGCATGTATCTATTACATACAGTTACACCATTTTGCTTCCTTAGTTGTTTATTTAAAGAACATTTGATCATATTTTCTTCTTCAATATAGAGATCAAAACTATGAGGAAGGTATGTTATTATTATCACTATCTCATACAGGTTGCCCAAGAAATCAACATTCAAGCAAATAATCCTGTAAGCTATTACTATGGCAATAATAAATCATTAATTATATAATAATAAACTGTTGTTTTTTTCAAGCTCTTTTTCCGTGTACAGTAATTTCTTTCCATTTTTATCTCCTTTATGTTTTAATTTTATTTGAGAATTGTTAAAGTCACTGAATGTCCATAAAATAAGTAAGAAATAAATGGAAGATGGACTTCTGTGAGTTCCTAAGAAATGTGCAGATGTAGAAAGTGATAAGGAGATAGTGTTGAAAAGAAGTTGGCACTCATATAACAGTTTAGATATAAAAACACTAAAATGGCACACAATGTAAAACATCTGTTAAAGTCTACAAAATGAGAGTTGTCAAACTTTTGTGGTCCCAGGAGCCACATATGGAGCTCTATTTACACAACAAGGCTTTATTGTCCACAGAACAAACTACAGCTCTTATTTCCCCCAGCTACTCCAGAAGGCTAAAAAATCCTCTAAGACAAGATTCACTGTAGAGCAAAGTTCATGTTGGAAAAGCAAATCACAAGCTTTTCCCTCTCTCTCTCTCTCTCTCTCTGAAAAAGGTCTGAAGTACTTTTTGCTGGAACATCAAGCTCCTTGGAATCAATCTCACACTCTGAAAGCATAACCAAATTCTACCAGCCAACAAAGATGAGGAAGGCTATTACTACCCACAAATCCTTGTCAGTCAATTTGCAAAAGGAATAGCCTGGGTAATCAAGGTTGAATTGTAAACAGACTCATATTCAAGAAAACTCTGAACACACAAAAATACTGGAAGATTTGTGATTGTGCTGAATTTTTTGTAAACAAACAAGCCTATCAAGACGAAGAGCAACACAAACTCCTCAAGCAGTCATACAAATTGGGTACAAGTGTCAATCGCAGGCTAAGCTGGTATCAAGAGAGGAACAGCAGTCTCTTATCAACCTGACAGGTCACAACTCTGGCAGCCTGCAAGGCTATTTGAAAATGCCTAATTAAAAATGTGGTATCAGCCGCCATAAGCCTAGTTTGAAAGCTTCCTTGCTTCTGGCAATCAGTCTAAAGTCATAAAGACAGAAAAGGTCTATACTCACATATAGCCTGAACTTCCAATATGAAATTGAAAGTCACCATTGACCATGATTCTCTATGGACCCACATCAACATTCCTCTATTCCATGTGTCTCTTTGGTAAAGGTTCTCTATGATTTTGATTGGAAAACAAGAGTGCGGAACCAATGCAATGTTATACTGAAATCTGAACAAGGACTAGACTGCATCTCATTCTCTAAGGTTATACAAGTCTGACTTTATTAAAACACGTCTGTCTTTAAGAACAAAGCTCTCCAACTTTTAAATGGGAAAGGCATTCTTAGAAATAAACTGAACACCATTGTATGCATACTAAAGAAGCTTGGGACCAAGTTATCCAAAGGATTGCCTACAACAGTATGAGTTGGTCCAGAATGTTGAATTTGCATCAGAAGTTTTGATGTTGACCTGTCTACCACCAAGAGTTTAGGATGGTAGATACATGAGGCAGGGTCTTTTTTTGTAGCAGCACCCTGAGTGTTGATAGAAGGGCAGAAAGTTGAAGTGACATTATACAAGAAAATGTTATTTTTTTAAAGCTCTCCCAGAGTCACGGTTACAATAAGATCCAAGAGTTTTCATTTTTTAAAAATCACGGCTGTACAAAAAACTGAAGCTAAAATTAATAATCTTCTTGATTACTATTCAAAGAAGACATAGTGGTAGATTAGGCATTTCTCTGCCAAAGTTCAAGAACCTAGTTTCTGGTGGTGATGGTTTAAAAAAAAAACCACACACACACACACACATAACACACATACACAAACATAAACACATCTCTTATTTATTTATGAATGTTTTTATTTTCACCACACCCTGCTCAGACTTCAGCACTTTAAATAGCTTATTTGGGGAAAAGTTTGGAAAAATATCGTAGCTGAACTGGAGGCTATATTTATCCAGTCTGCATTAGCAGACTTAAATGCATGGATGGAGGGGAGGCAATACTGATCATTTTGATAGTGATTGAGTGTTTAATGGAAAGATGCCACAACACACAGCAGCAGCTTGGCAAAGACTGATGAGAAAGATACAGAAAAGGTGTACTAGTGTTGTTGGGAGCCCTGTCAAACAAACACAAAACA
This sequence comes from Pogona vitticeps, assembly GCF_051106095.1. Lineage (NCBI taxonomy): Eukaryota > Metazoa > Chordata > Lepidosauria > Squamata > Agamidae > Pogona > Pogona vitticeps. Next base: position 10,143,378 of record NC_135788.1, read on the forward strand.
GAACACATGAGAGCATAGATTTTGCTGGTAATTCTCAATACAATGTACAATTGGTATGTTGCAGTTTAAAAGCCTTACATGAGATATGGCAACCCTAAAAGACAGTACATGCAATGTTTAGATATCAATTGCAAAATTTTCTAGGATAACTGTGATTGGATTCTCATACACCGTATGCAGTTATGAATGTTTCATGCAATGTTTCTATCTGTAGACCTGAATATAACATGCCTTTATTTTACTAAATAACTAACAGCAAAATCACACTGTATGCGACGCTGTAAGCTGGAGTGTCCTCTCCATCATCAGGTCCTTCCATGAGGGAATGAAAGGCACTGTAGTTTTTGATGGCTCAACATCAGATCCCTTTGACATCCGAAGCGGAGTGAAACAGGGCTGTATCCTCGCGCCAACACTTTTGGGGATCTTTTTTGCTGTCATGCTGAAGCATGCCTTTGGAACTGCAACAGAAGGTGTCTATCTCTGGACTAGATCAGACAGAAAGCTCTTTAATCTCTCTAGATTGACAGTGAGGACCAAAGTCCAACTGAAATGCATACGGGACTTCCTCTTCGCAGATGATGCAGCCATTGTTGCCCACTCTGCTGAAGACCTCCAACAACTTATGAATCGTTTTAGCAAGGCCTGCCAAAACTTTGGACTAACAATCAGCCTGAAGAAAACACAAGTAATGTGCCAGGGCGTGGACTCACCTCCCTCTATTACCATCTCCACACAAGAATTGGAGGTTGTTCATGAATTTGTGTACCTTGGCTCAACGATCTCATCTAGATCTCTCTAGATGGTGAGCTGGATAAACGCACTGGCAAAGCAGCTACCATGTTCTCTAGACTCACAGAGAGAGTATGGCTTAATAAGAAGCTGACGACATTTAGCAAGATCCAGGTCTATAGAGCCTGTGTCCTGAGCACACTCCCTGTACTGTAGTGAGTCCTGGACCCTTTGTGCATGGCAGGAGAGGAAGCTGAACACCTTCCACATATTTCTTGTACATACATAGACCTTTATTGGCATTTGATTACATTAAAGAGAAGTAAACAGGTTGCTAGGTAGAAAATATAAGGGACAGGTTAGAACTAAAGTTGGGAGGGATGGGGGTTGCGGGTGCTCATAAGAATGGCTGACAAAAATTCCGCGACAAGATTGGTAGTGATTGGGAGGGAATCACTAAGGAGGATTGGGAGGGGATCAGAGAGGGAGGGAGGGAGGGTTTGGAGAAAGGGGTTTAGTAGGGAAGATCTAAGGGCGGAGTGAGATGGGCAACGAAGTAGGATGTGGGCCACTGTGTCTGGTTCACGGAGGCAGAATGTACATAGTCTGTTTGGTTGGGGGATATTGGAGTATCTACCAAGATGATAGGCAGATGGGAAAATGTTTAAACGAGCGAGGAGGAAAGCCCTCCTTTTCCTTGGGTCTGTCAGGTGAAAGAGGTAACTGGCTGGGCGGCCCAGTAAGGGGGGGAGCCCGAAATAGGATGGTGAACAAGTGGGATTGAGGTTTGATAAGAGGGTACGGGTTTCTTGTTCCAGTAATTTAGACTTAATGATAAGGTGGGCTTTAGGAAGGTCGAGGTCAGCCAGGATTTCAGGGGATAGGTCAAGGGTAGAAAGCTTGGCGTCTACTAATTTAAACCAGTTGGATATGTGAGAGTCATGGATAAGGTCGTATAAAATGGAGGTTGGGTGGGAATTGAGATGGAGTTTCAACCAAAATTTGAAGGTGGAAATCCAAGCAAGGGTGGAGGGAAGATGGATACCTAGTTCTGATGCAATCGTGGATAGTCTAATTAGGTTGGGAATCCCCAGAATCTTACGGAGGAATTTAGAGATTGAACAGTGCAGATCGGAATTGGCAGCTTCGATCCAAACAGGTGCTCCGTACAATAGTTGAGGAATAGATTTGAGTTTAAATGCCTGAAGAGCAGCAGGGATGAACTGGTTGCCTTTGTTAAAGAAAAATCTTTCCAGCAGCAGCCTCCTGCCATAAATTCTGCTTCCTACCAGCCTTCAGACCTGGATAATTCACTACTCCAGCACTCCCTCAAGGTTACTTCTACGATTAACTCGGTCTTCTCCTACCTGGAAAATGTGGTGAGCCTTTTAAAAGAACTTTTAAAGGAGACACGAACTGTATCCTCCCTACTCCCCTTAAAGGCTGCACTTTACCCCCAGGACTCTAAGACACTACCAAAATCACCTCTACCTGCTCATTCTAATCCCCCTTCTTCTATGGGACACCCTAAGAAGCTGGTATCTTTGATCTATGATCCAAACTCCATTGCCATTACCGTAACTAACTGGGCCCAGCATCGACGGGACTGGAACAGATTGACCTTAGCCAAAATCCACCTGGCATCCTTACTAAGAATAAAACCGCTGCAAGTTGATCTTGAAAAGACTGTGAGACTGACTTCGCCCTATCTTACGGACAGATTCCTGCTGTTCTTTCACTCCAGTCGGATACCAAGGATGCTGTTCCAGCGCTCCTCTACCTTGAGCCGCGACGGGATCTTCACCCAGAAACATTTTAAGAATGTTCAAATTTCAAACCTCCTCAAATCCAGAACCCGACTCCAGGAGTCAAGGGAAGCGACTCACTTACCAGCTAACCTTCCAACCAGGACTTTGAACCCCTGCTTATCCCTGACCCCCTCCCTCTGCCCTCTGGAAAGTTCCTCAAACCTTGAGGGAAAAACTGATTTTCCTATCCCAGCTGATTCCTCTGAGACCAATTTTGTGAATTCCAATCCCTCTCCACCCCCATCTGCCCCCTGTACCCACTTGGAATCCCAGTCCAATTCAAATGCAATCCTCCCTGATTCCCCCTCCTCTCTGGCTACCATCCCTCCAGACAACAGTGACCTCCCCATTGCAACCCCTGCCCAGGCCCTTAGTACTGTCCCCTCACTCTACCCAATCTGCCATATAGTTAAACCTTCTAACACAGGTTCCTTCCTGCTTGTGGATGCAACAGCTCCTGTCCTTCCTCCCACCAACTCCCAACTCACCAACCCCAACTCCTCCCCCCCTCCCTTTGTCAACCCCTCCCCAGCCAATCCATTCTCCCTTCCCCAACCTCCCCTCCCTAGTCCTCCCCTCCCTACCTCAACTGTTTCCCTCACCCTTCCCCAACCCTCCAGCAAGCACACTCCTCCCGCGCCAAACAGTTTCCAGACCTCTATCCTCCCCTCTGATCACTCTCTAAACCCCGACTGCTCAGACTGACTAATCACCTCTATCCTGCCCACCGCTCACCAACGAACATATCTAAAGCTAATATCCTGGAATATAGCTGGCTGGATTAACAAGAATATGGACCCAGACCTCTTAAACTACCTCTCTTCATATGACCTGATTTTTCTACAAGAAACTTGGCTGTTCAATTCCCTCCACGTACCTGGATTTACCTCTTACCCCCTTCCGGCCTTCAAAATCCATCCTAAAGGCCGTCCTTGTGTAGGACTCTGCTGTTTAATACGGCACTCCCTCAGCCGCCTCCTAACCCTCCAACCCACCCGATCGTCTTATTTCCAAGCGCTTCTCCTCTCCACTATAGATTCTCAAATCTTAATACTCAATATATATATTCCTCCCCCTTCTTCTAAAGCCCTTCCGCTCTGGGATGAACTTCAACATTTTACCTCTGACTTTCTTAACCTTAACCCCTCTGTTTCTCTCCTCTTCCTTGGGGACTTTAACACCAGACTAGGCCCTGACAACTCCGCCCTAGTTCAATACATGAACTGGGACTCTGAAGACTCAATCCCCCCTATATTACAGAGACCAAGGCTATCCCAAGACTGTTCTTTCAATCCACACACCTCCAAACTGGTAGACCTGCTCATGGAGTTTAATCTAGTAGTCTTAAATGGCTCCTCAGACCATGACTCACCCAGCAAATTTACTCACTTCTCCTACAGAGGGGCCAGTGTACTTGACTGTACCCTATGTTCCCCAGAAGCCCTTCCCCAAATTCTTGACTTCTATGTCGATCTACGGACAGAAAGCGACCACTTACCTACAATCACCCTTCTATCTCTTACCCTTCCTGTTGAGTCAGATGACTCTTCTCCTACCCCTTCCCTTCCACCCCCCCGCAGACTAAGATGGACCCACAACTCTGAAGAGTCCTTCAGAGCTTGGACTCGTAAAAACGACGTGGCCGATCTCAAGCAGACCTTATCTAAGACTAACTCTCCTCACCTGGCCGTCCTCGCTTATGAGTCCCTAATTAAATCTCTCACTCAATCTCTTAGTCCTTCCTGGTCCCCCCCAACACACTCTCATCGCCCAACCTGGTTTGACTCTGACTGTCTGATAGCTAAGAAACTTACCAGGCAACTCTTCCGCGCAGCTCTTGCAGACCCCTCTCCCGACCTCGTCCAAATTTATTATCACCTTAAAAAAAACCTGCCGTACTTTGTTCGAGCACAAAAAACATTTATACGCTCAACAAAACTGGAGTATGCTTTACCATTCAATTCTCTCCAACAACCACAGCCTCTTTTGGTCTCTTGTCTCCCGATCCTTTTCCCACTCAGATCCAACTCCTCCCTCCCTCATCTCTTCCTCCTCTTGGTCAACCCACTATACTAACGTTTTCTCCACCCTGACTCCTGTCACAAAACACCCCTACCCTTCTTCTGAATTACCAGACTGGCCCCCCGTCACACCGGACGAAATCATTGAGCTTATTCACTCTCTTAAATCCCGGAAAACTCCTGGCCCGGACGGAATTCCCACTGAGTTTCTTACCAACAACCATACATGGTGGTCTATTCCTCTCGCCCATCTTTTCACCATTGTCAATAAATCAGGTATCATTCCTGAAACCTGGCTCAACTCAATTATTGTCCCAATATACAAAAAAGGTGACCCTACTTTCCCTAGCAATTATAGACCAATAAGCCTTCTGTCCTTCATTGGTAAACTCTATTCAAGATTCCTTCTTAAGAAACTCACTGCCTGGGCGGAAGACATTGGCCTCCCATCTAGGGAACAAATTGCCTTCCGCCCAGGAGCCTCGACTCTGGACCACATTTTCACTCTCTCTTTCCTTGTTAACAAATACTCTCAGTTTCACAAGGCCAAACTTTATTCCGCATTCATTGACCTCAAAGGAGCCTTCGACTCCGTGGACAGGAACATCCTATAGAAGAAACTAACGAACTGGAATATTGACCCCCGCCTTCTCTCCCTCCTCCAACAGCTACATTCTTCCAACTCATGTCAGGTCCGTTTAGATCATACAGGCGCCTCGACTGAAGACATTCCTATTCACAAAGGCGTCAGACAGGGTTGCATCCTGGCTCCCCTCTTATTCAACCTTTACTTAGCTGACCTTCCTTCTGCCCTACTCCCTCTTGAACTCCCCACCCCCTCCCTGAACAACTCACCTATTCCCCTCCTCCTATACGCCGACGATGCTGTCCTTTTATCTCTCTCTAAACGTGGTCTCCGTAAGCTGCTTCTAACTTTCCATGAGTACTGTTTAATAAACCATCTATCCATTAATTCTGAGAAGACCAAAATTTTAGTCTTCTCCAAATCATGGACCCCGTCCCCATGGAAAATACAAAACCTTAGCTTTCAGCAAGTATCATCCTTCAAGTACCTTGGAGTTACATTTCACTACCGTCATTCTTGGTCACTCCATCGTAAATCTGCCATATCCTCAGCTCTTCTATCTCAAACACCTTCCATATGCGTTGCCTCCGACGCATTTTTGGTATCACCTGGCAGGACAAAGTTCCAAATAGAGTAGTCCTAGAACGAGCTGGAATTTTTAGCATATATACAGTGGACCCTTGACTTACAGACAAACAACCAACAGTCATGGCTGCTAATATATCATGACGCTCAGTCATCTTGCTATGGATCTTATACAGAGCCTTTTTCTGTGTCATATGCTAAAGAGTTCAAAAAATGTTGAAACCAACTTCAGAGAATCCTGCATGAAGCAGGTTGTTAATTAATACCATTTAGTTAAAAGTGTCATAAAGAATACAGGTATAGATAATCAAACAAAAGACAGGTCCAAATACTCTCTTTTGATCAAAACTAGTATTGGTTTTGTTTCTGAATCTGATTGTGCAATTGCCATGTAATGGGACACACCGGAGGCTGATTGCTCACCATGCAGTAATGCACTTTATAGAGTTTGGGAGTTTGATTCCCCACTGTGCCTACTTGACAGGGGGTTGGACTCAGTGGTCCATAGGGTCCCTTCCAGCTCAGCAATTCTCAGATAATGCATTTAAAGTATAATTCAACTATAAATTGCTTGATGTATGTTGTAGAAAAAAATACTGGTATAGCAGTTTGCTTTCCATGTCATTCACTACTTTCAGTTTCATTTCTGACTGGGAAGGCAAAATGGTCAAAGGCCTTTTTACCCTCAAATCAATTTTTGCATGTGCTGGTGTATTTTTCTGTACTTGTCCCCAGGGTTATGATAAGTGGCATTGTATTGCCACCAATATCTCATTAGGCTAGAACTAGACAAAGATGTTTCTCTGCATCATGTCCCATCTGGTGGAATCTTTCTCTGAAAATGAGAACTACAATGACATACTCCAACTGGAGAGATCTGAGTTGGAGAAAGATTTACTGAACACCTGTCTCTAAAGATATGAGAGGCTGAGGAAGAGTCTGGAACTGCCAAAGAGAATCTATCTCTTCCACACAGAGAGACTGCTCCAGAGAGAGAAGGAAACCTGAAGGTTCAGGAGAACTGGGTGCAGTCAATATAAGTGCAAACCTCTGATAAAGGACACATATGATGTGAGAGGAAGTCACCTAGTTACAACTGCCATCTACTACAAACCCAGTTGTTCAGAATAATTCCAACTTCACCAACTTTGTTCCCAACCCATACTCAAGTGACTGATGCCCTGCCAACCTGACCTTGATGTTCCACTCATTTAGCTTCTAGCTACACCTTGCTCAGGCTGATGACCTGGCAGAACTCTAATTTATTGCTTGACCTCAACTTTCATTGATTACCTCTTTTGAACAATCTCCATTCTGCACCAACCCAGCTGGGTTTTTTTTCTTTCCAACCCCATCCCCCAAGATTGCCCCTTTGTCTGATGTGCTTCCTGGCCAACTAGGTAGTTAATAGCCATAGCCCAGGACACATTGGTGTCACATACAGAGCAAGTACTATCAATCCATTTCAGAGATTAGCTAAGGTTTTGTTGAGAGGGAACCGGAATGCAGGCAGGTGAATACTTACACATGTCACGGATTTATCACCCCCCCACCCAAGATTGGAAATACAGCTAGGTGAAGGTTAATTAAAAAAAGCAGTTGCTTATCCTCCAAAGACTGACTTTTTGTTAATTAGATGGCACTTTTAATCAGTGCCCTAAGCTAATATTTAGCACTTGCTATACTTAGGCTTTCCATAACCATTTTGTCTTCAAAATCCTTTATATATCCCCTATGAGATAAGGTATGTTATCATTCCTCCTTTACATAAAGGGTAACTATTGAATAGTCTATGTGAAGATTAGATAATTCTGAAAGCATCATTATTATTATTACAATTTAGGTCCTGGGAAATTAATTTCAGAAGAACATGTTCTAGTAAAGCAGCATATATTGAAAATGACGTCAGGATTTCTAGTCTTGACCAGAATATTTCTGCATGCACAAAAAGAGCATTATGAGACTAGAACGTTTGTGAACAGTACATAGATCCACTTCAAGTGTGGAAGAATCTGGATTTATTTAAGTGTAAAATTGCAAATATACATAAGGAATTATTTAAACATCATAAAGGCAATATAAGCAAATTATTATTGTCCACTAAGGTCAAACTTTTCAACATTGCACTTTACTGTGTTTCAGATATTCAAACTCTTGCAATATATGCCTAAAATCTTTGCCAGTATATATTCTAGCATCATTAAATGATACCTCATAAAGAGTTCTAATAATTTTTATTATTACTTTTATATTCCATCCCCATAACTAGAATACTAACTACTCTGTTAACTGTTACTTAGAGGTGGGCAATATCTGGAGTACAAAGAGTTTAGTGAGACAAATTGCTTTCAGAGCTGATATACAAGATTTATACGCTACATGGCATTTCCCTAATAAACAGATCTGGGTATCCCCAACTCTTTTATAAAAGCTGAAATGTTTTAACCTTTCACAGTATTGTGCATCTCCAAGTTAACTCCTGTGAAAGAAAGACTGCAGTAAAAGATTAGGAAGGAACAGCAAAACAGACACAGCAACAACAAAACCAAATAACAAACTTTTCTCTTTTTTCCTATATGTGACTATTATTGAAATCACCCTCCTTTTTCCATTCAAGATTGCTTCTAAAACTTTTGTTATCACAACTGAGGGTTTATGATGTTACCGTTCATACATGTTAGAGGAGAACTGTTAGATTTCGCCAAAAGGCATTCCAAAAATTGCAGCAATGAGACTCATTAGCCTAATCACAAGAATATACTGCAGAAATGTATCGAACACAGCAAGTGTGATAACAAAAATAGCATGCAAGGTTTTTTAAATATTACAAGTGGTTTAATGTCCTTAAAGACTTGGTTTGTGTAATCCAACAAATGAACATATTTTATTATTTAAAACCATCTGTATGGAAGGTTGTTTTCTAGACAGTGAATTAAGGTTTCATACATAAATTGAAAATAAAGACCTATTGTAAATCCGCCACATCAAAGATGTCCACAAGAGTAAATCTGTCCTACATTGTTTCCTACAATGGGTCACATTGGGTGACATAGGTTGGTTTAGTGCCATCCAGAGTCAACATAAAAGCACATCACTGGATTTCTAATGAACACACTGATGCAAAAGCTCTAAGACCAATTTTTCTTGTAAGTTTACAAAGTGCATATACCACCAAGTTTGGAAAAGTTCCCCTATGCATTCCAACTTTCAGAATCCCTCAGTTTGTGTGGCCACTGGTTATTCTTTAATCCAAAAGAGTCACTTATCCAAGAAAAAAAAATTAAAAGGAAGAAGTGCTTTTTTCTTCTAATAAACAGTGAGAAAACCTGTTCTCCCAATGTTTGTATAAAGGGAGTGAAATTTTGGTTCTAGGAGAAAAAATTCTTCAAGATAGCACAAGATGGTCTGGTTGTTCAAATAGGAAATCTCAGTTTGGTGTCAATATATTAGTAGGTGACAAATGCAGGACACAAAGCCTAATACTGTAGAGAGGTGAAAAAACTATGTGTGATGCATGAGCAAGTAACCCCATTGACTTAGGTGCTGTGAGGTGGGATATGCTTTAGTTTTGCTTTCAAGAGAGAGAGAGAAGAAAGGGGTGTGGAGTTTCTATTCCCCGGGGAACAGGAATTTATACCCTAACCACTCTATAATATAGAGCAAGGTGGTTAGGGTATAAATTCCTGTTCCCTTACTTAGACTCCTATTTAGAGTCTAAATAAAAGTGTGCTGTATCTAAGATGGCAGTTGTTGCAGACAGATTATTTCAAAGTGGATGGATGATATCAGATATTATTTTCTAGGTTCAGACCACTGGTTACCAAATGCGTAAGTCTAAAGGTCCTTCCTTTGCCTTCTCAATGTACTAGGATCTGATGTAATTTCTATCTGATTCACTGAAAAAACAGACTGTGCTTTTCTTGACTAAACTGCCTAGTATAACACTCACTCACTGAAGACGGTAATTTAGTAGACTGACCAAGACTAAGAGTGATTCCCAGTTTACCCATTCTCTCCTCAGCTGCTCCACTCCAGTTATGGCATACTCTTTACTTCACCAGAAAAGTAAATTGAGGCAGATGCTAGAACCAAAACAAGTTTTATTTCAAAACTCTCAATGAGAGATACAGATAAATGATTATTCTCTTCAAAGGCACACTACTTCTTTCACAACCGATACAAGATTGCAATGTATCACCTCCCAGGAGGTTCAGGCTCTACTGATATGACCACAGGTTTTCAACCAAAGAAATGCTCATTAAAAGCCTGTCCTTCCTGGAATGGACTATCTGTTTCCATCAACACTTCATAAAACACTTCTATCCCCATTCCAATATCTTCTTCTCAACCCAAAGGAACTCAAAGAATAGTCCTGCCAGTCTGATTTCTTTTTAGACTTAATTCTCAGCCCTCTTTGCTAGCTTACACAATTTACCTGTCAACTTGAGCATTCTAAATATCTATGACTTACCCGATTGGTTGTTCATTTGCCATAATGTGATTGGGCCACCTTAAGAGGCTATTTAATTTGATTACCCATTACAGCTACTGTTTTTTCTAATTCCTTGGTAAACACTGCAGACTTATGATTCTAGAAGTGTGTGTGTGTGTGCGCGCATGCACGTGTGCATGCACATGCGTGCACACATTGAATGACATAAAATAAGTACAGGGCCTACAGGTGATGACCTGTTTAATGGAGTAGGTCCTGACAGTGATGGTGCTCTGAAAAGAGATTGTCTTCACAATGTACATACAGGTAATGCAGCACTTGGAATCACAAGGATGTGATCCAGGATTGCTGCCTGATAGTTTATGACAGTTCTTACACATAATCGCTGTAGTTATGGCATCACAGGATTGTGATGACTACCGTGTTGTACTTAGGATATGTTAGATGGAAATCTACCACAGATGAAATACATTGTTGCTTGTTCAATTCATAATTTGAAGGACAAGATTCTCCTTTGGAAACATGGCTGCTCTCTTGATATTAGAATCAACGATTATGTTGACAATGTCCTCACTGAAGTATGTGATCCTTGAGTTCACATTTTTGATACTTTTCTTTAGTGTTACAGATGTGTCCAATTCTGAGACCTAAACCATCTATAGTATTTTTTGTTAAACATTTGCCACAGTAGGATCCCTAGCCTAGGCAAATGTGGGCATCCATGGGCTTATTTATAGATCAGTGACTTTTTTGTTCTCACTGGTAAGAAGTATGTTAAAGAAGGGAATGTATGGATTTTTAATGGTGCTGTTTACATGTAAATTTGATTGTGGGATTAATATATTTGATACAATAATTGAAATGTTTAAGGCATTCCCTGAAAACCATAAAAATATGACCAATGTATCACCAAAATATTAGAGGTCTGTTACTGATCTGTTTAAGGATGTTATTTTCTACATTGCCCATGAACAGATTTTCATATAAAGGATCCATGCAGCTGCCTATTGCAACAGTCTTTGCACGGAAACAAAACTGATTTGAGCTTCATAAGAAAAAGATCAAGTAACCTTCTTATGGGTTTACAGTTTATAACTTTTTCTCTTTAAAATACTGCAGTTGATATGGTGACTCTACTGTTTCACACATTTCATTACTCACAGGGTACACTTGTGAAAATTTGCAGAATCATGGTGCAAATATAGTACTTTTTTTTTCTTATTAAAGATTTGCCCTTAATTTTGAGGTAATAAAAGGACACCATGTCAGTAAGACATATTAATTTAAAGGATATTTTCTCATTTACTTTTTATTTGTATAATTGTTCTTACTGCTGCAGACAATCAAGAGATTGCACTGTATATGCTTTTTCAAATGTTTCTCATTCTTTATTCCAATGTTTCAATGTTTATTCCAATATTTTTCATTTTCATTCTCCAGCCACAACACTTTTGGGTGCCTGTCTCCAAGGCAACCTACAATAATCTTGGTGTGAGTGGTGTCATCACAGCACTGTTTCCCACCAAAGAGCTCCATCATATAGATTATTTATGAATTCATATGACATCCACAGCATTGCTGAAATACCTTTTGGACAAATTCTCATTTCCCACTATCTTCAAAGAATGACATCCTCAGTCAGTGCCTCAATACCAAAAACCTGAGTTTCAAAAATATCTGAGCAAAAAACACCAGAGGCAAAAGGCACCATTAATTAATTCTAAAAACTGTTTTGACATTTCTGCGAGCTTCTTTCACCCTGGCAGACACACCTGTTGTCGTGTTCCATAAAGTCTGAATTACTACTGGCTTTGTACAAACACTTGAGGTAGTTCACATATATTATAACAAAGGAGAGTTTTCATATGCCTGATGTATAATAATTACAAAATTTAGAATATATTTTAACACCACTGAAGAACCAAAATCTGAAAAAGCATTATGTCACCATCACCATCTTGTTATTGCTTTATCTTGGATAAAAATGAATAAGACTATTGTTACCTTGCCTCAGTTCTCTGTGTAATGTTTATTGTTTTAAGAATTTCCCATGAAGTTCTAGTTCTCTGTACTTCATGGACCCTTGCTGAGACAATGCAACAAAGATACTGTACTTAAAGACATTGCAGAATTTTATCCTTTACATCAGAAAAGAGATTCCTCCTCTTTTTGTTCCTCTCCTACTGGAGGATGGATGCCATGATAGGTATTCTGACTATAGTTGTTATGATGTGGCAGCACTTAACAAAAATATTTACATCCAAAGCATTCGCCCAGGTTCTTCAGCCAATACTTTTTTTTCTTTTCTTTTCTGGATTCCTTTTCCTACTTATTTTTCCAGAATGATTAATTGTAGCAATCTGTATATATTGTTTCTTGGTGGCTGAAATCCTGTTCATTCTGGCATAACATAAAGTTACACCAGCAGAAGTGTGGAATATATTATACCCAGACAACCAGGACTCCACAATTTGATTGTGCAAGTGATCCTTCACATCTGCGGCATGGCATGTGTGTGGAAGTGTTTCATGAACAGCATTTCTGCACTGCTGCCCTTTTTCCCACCTCTGTTGTGGCTTCACATTGCACACGGGGATCTGTGTAACAAATTTCAGGCAGAATATGATTGAAATATTCTAGCATACATGACCATATCATAAGTAGGACAACACAGAGAATATAGGATCATAATGGTGGCTACATAGGGCACATTTAGGCATAGAATCTGCAACATGGGAGATTTGCTGAAGAGTGATGTGAAGTCTAAGTAGTTATTAAATGAAGTTGTGACTCTATTGCATCACTGTTTCTTTTATCTTTTATCTTTTCATTCTCAGAAGCAGGTTTCTGCATTACATAGTCTGCTTGCTTTTTACTGATGGCCATAAACTTTGGTTCTAATACGTTTATTTTGCCTTTAACATTTAACACTATTTACTTCACTGATTTTATTGAGTAACCTTTAGTTAAGTAACCCAATCATCTAAATGGTTAGCTAGAAATACTGTATTATCTACACAGAACATTTCAATTGACAATGCTGCCATTGTGTATATCAGCAAGTGCTTTCCTGCATCTTTCTTTCTTAGTCATATCAGAACATTGTGCAATTTAAAATTATGGATGTATATGAAATATAGATAAAATTTAAAAACAAATTAAAATGCTAGAAATTATTGTCATTACTGTTGGATCATCAAATTTGCAGTTTGCACTTCTGGAAGTGAAGTATAACTTCAATAAATATAAAAAACAATAACAAAAGATTATACCTCTTTCAACACATTTACCTCTAAGCCCAGTGCAATAATCTTCAATTTTCACTTATCCTGTCTAGACTTTGTCTGGTGTTGCTTCCAGGGAAAGTATAACATCAGTGAAGATCCTCTTCTCGGGAACCATCACTTGTTATTCTAAGCTTGCTTTTCTCTTCAGTACCAGAAAGTATGTTGGATTCCAACTGCCAGTCACTCTGGTACTGCAGACCAAAAGGAGAGGTTGACCTGGCCACTGGAATGTATATTGGGAGTGCAAACTGCCTAAGGCTGTTTGCAATCTTTTGTAAACTGCCAGAGGTTATAAACGGCCTGAGGTTGTTTGCAATCTGTTGTAGATAACTGAGCAACTTTTAACCAAACAGCAGGGTATAAATACTATAAATAAATAAATATTGGCTAGTACTACAATATCAGTATTACTCTGGCCTGCTTCAATGCACTTCCGTCAGCAGTCCAGGTAGGGAAGTATAACAACACCCCTTACACTCAGTGTATATGCCCCTTTAACTCTGGTGAGATTCAAACCATCTCCAATGTGTTACTTTATTGTGCTTTTTATTCTGGCATCCGAGAAGTCCTTGTTAACCCTTACATAAGGGCATTTCCTGGATGATCGGAGGTGCATTACACATGGCTCTTGCTGACAGGGTGATGCCCTGGCAGATATACTGGGCTAAACCAAAATTCAGATATATTGACAAAAGCAGCTAAATTCTGTGCTGCTGCAATCAAAATCTGTGAAGGAAAGGTTCCTCTCAAAGTGCAGCTATAGTATCCGTATATTGGTGTATACACGTAGAGACTTTAATTATCACACGGGCTCCATGAGCTTCTAAGTAACAATTCTGTCTTTCTATCCAAGCTACAATAGCCCATAGACAAGGCCTATGATAGGGAGGCAGGAGATATCTAATAAAATGTATGAATGTAGTTATATATATGTATACAGATGTTTTAGTGCTTTTAGATTGATTTTATGTTTCCTAATTTAAATAATGTTGTTTACTTTTGCTGGTCAATGACCGTAATAAAATATTTATTATATACAGTATCAGTATTACAAACAGGAACTTGAGGGAGATGGTTTATGTGTGGGAGGGTTTTGCTGAAGTCCACTAAATAAATTCATGGCTGAGCTGAGATTTTAGACAAAGACTCATGCTCTTAATCACTATGGGTCAACCTGAGCTGGGCATTCAGTCTGCAATTGGAAGCTAACAGCACATTACTCTCCTGTAACAGGATTGCTTCAAAGTTTGTGCATGAGCAATCAGACTTGCTAATGAAGCCCGCATTTACCACTCAGTGACCAAACACAAAACAAAGCAACCTAATCTGCAAAAAGCAGTGATAAAAATAACTCATATTAGAACAGACTTCTTCTACCAATTAAGGGAGGTCTGCCTTGAAGTTCACAGCTGACAGTCCTCTGCCTCATGCAGAGTTCTGACCTTGGGTGGTATGGGAAGGGCATAATTATCAATTTAGGGGGAGGATTTCTATTGACATTTCACATTTTCTCTGCTACCTACATTTGAACCCATAAGCAAGTTCGACATATTAATGAGTAACCTGGCCTTTCGCACCAGATTACTCATAACCATATTCAAACTCACCCATAAACTCAAACATAGATTGTAGAAAAAAACAGAAATCTTCCCTCCTAATGATCATACACAATTTTTAGTAAGCATTATTTTAAAAAAAGCAACTTTTTATTGTCACAACTTCACACAAATAGCAAAATCTATCAACAAAGTAAATATGAAGAGAGAAGCATACTTAAAAAAAATCTTTACCTTAGGAGAGGCTTTGTTGCCCTTCAGCCTTGAATATAAATTTGGACTTGCAGACTGGGAGAGAATATCCAGATAGGCAAAGTACTGATGAGGAGATTCAGCAAAGTTCACATCCTTTTCCAGGCCTAAATTCCGGATGCTATCAGGACTCTGTTTTGAGGTCCTGCATGTCAAGAACAAAATTAACAAATCTTGTCCACATAATAAAATATTACTGGATTTAAAAATTATCCATTTCTTTATTGTTAAATGCATAGTGTTTAACTGCATGTGACTAATTTTTCCAAAGTTGAGAGTAACCCACAGGTAGAGATAATGAGGATCCACTCACAGTCCACTCATGATTCTGCCGCCGCCTTGACTACCGCGGAGCCTTCCAATGGCTCCGGAGATCATGTTCAGCTCACCACGCCTGGCAGGAGGCAGGACAATATGCCCCTCTGCTAGGTCATAGAGTGGCTTGCCAAAAACAATCTCCAGAGCCATTGGAAGGCTCTGCAGCAGTCGCAGCAGCGGCGCAATTGTGAGTGGACCGTCTGGCCTCATGGGGCTGGACCCTCATTATCTGCACCTGTAGAGGGATATTCATATACTGTACAAATATGAATACCCCCATTACTAAATAGCAGTTATATATATATGCCACCTTCTTCCCCATAGGGGAAGGTGGTTCACAACAAAAGGCGGTTCAAAACAAAATAAAACAATTCAATGATCGCAGTTTTTAAAATATCATACAAAAATGATATGAAACATTTGCCTATATTAAAATCAGGATTTTAAAAACTAAAACGTTAAAAAATAAAATCACTAATGCTTAGAAGCCTGTATGAAAAGGAAGGTTTTTTTCTTAAAACTGAAGGACTAGAGGGAGGGAACTAACCTGGCTTTTAGGGGCAGGTCATTCAAAACCCTAGCAGTAGCCCCTTATAAATATTGTTCCACCTCTAATGATGGGGATATTATTGAAAATAGATCTCAGAATGCTATTCCAAACAACACTGTTCACATGTGAATGGAAGTGTGGTTGTGCAAACAGATGCACACAACTCAAGAAAAGAACAGAACAAACAGTGATAGGTACAAAGTGGCTTAGCAGGGGGAAAACTCCTGTCCTTCTGGAATGAGTAAGTGTCTTATGCGTGCCGATTTGTGGCTTCCTCATTCTTCCCCTGATCCTGGAAACACATCAATATTGGAAGCCAAAATTAGCAAAACCAAAGGACAGTTCTATTTCAGAGTACAACATTTATTGTACATTAAGCCTGAAATTTGCCTCATGGGAGAATGGGCTGAGCCAGTGACTGGCTAGACATACTACTATTTCTATTTGTCTTACTTCACACTGAGATGTAGTAAGGACTCCATCTTTCTTTTACATTAAACCATCAAGTGGAGCCTTCTCTAGCATTATGCAAGAGCTTTGCACAGCTTCCAACCCACCCATGAAGGGTGGCAAATAGTAGTAACAATATGAAGAAAAGGAAGCTGAAGGTTCTCTCATATCAACTTCACTTGAGGCTGTGTGGGATACAGTTAGAGAAACAAAATAAGTAATTCCAAGATGCTGAGACTCACAAGTAACAGGAGATGGATCGCTACTTGACCCAAAAAAGCCACAAAAAGGAAGGAAGGAAGGAAGGAAGGAAGGAAGGAAGGAAGGAAGGAAGGAAGGAAGGAAGGAAGTCCCCCTCCTCTTATAAATGGTTTTCACATGTCCACTTTTTCACAGACCTGTGAAATTTGCAGATTTAGATTTTGGAGTTTGTGAAATATTTATTTCCCATGATGGTAATCGACTGGATGGATATCTCAGTGAGTTAAGTATCTGGCTGCAGAGCCAGAGGTTCGGAGTTCAATTCCCTACTGTCCCTCCTGGGAAAAGAGACAGACTGTGTAGCCATGGGCAAGCCACACAGTGGTTTACTATTTATTTCTTCTGGGACTAATAGTAAACCACTTCTGAGTATCCTCTACCTAGAACCCTAAAAATTCAGAACTGATTTAACAGTACATGATTGTTATTTTATTTTATTGATAATCAAATGAATAATAGAATTAGAGTATATAAAATGCAAGATTTACCTTTGTGTCTCTGAGTCCTCCGAGGATAATGTCTCACGGCGCCAATCATGGACCTTATGGAGATTGGAGATTTCACGGGCAATAACATGCTGCGTATAATCATCTCGCCAGGTGAAACCTAGAAAAATGGTGGGGAAAAATATTGTTTTGGAAGAAATAGAAGAAAATATATATATAAAGCTTGCTTAAAGGAACTATAATAATAATAATAATAATAATAATAATAATAATAATAATAAGAAGAAGAAGAAGAAGAAGAAGAAGAATAAGAATAAGAATAAGAAGAAGAAGAAGAAGAAGAAGAAGAAGAAGAAGAAGAAGAAGAAGAAGAAGAAGAAGAAGAAGAAGAAGAAGAAGAAGAAGAAGATTCAACTCCTGCAACATTTTAAAGAAACTTTCTACCTCTTCTAAAAGAAGGCTCTCTTCTCTTGCAAATCACTGGGCTAATAAGACCTCTCTCAATACTGCACAGTGCTGAAATATGCTTTTAAAATGTTCTTTTCCAAGAAGATAGTGGGTGTTATGATGAAGTTTTAAAAGGAGATTATACTTAATGGAATTTTAGTGTTTCTTAGTCACTGAGGAGCTATAAACCAGCTTTACTGTGTAATAGGGTTATTTTTGTTTAGTTACAGAGAAGAGCTATTTGACAATAACTAAGCCAGAAAAAAAGATAAGAAGATTCAGAACTGAATAGTAGAATATAATTGAAAGTTTCCTTTCAAAGGTGACTGGTAATTCACAGTCTCAGAGTATATGCTAAATATTACCATATGTGGTCTGCTTAGGAAAATGTAAGAATACCTGGGCATGGATGGCACTGAGCTAAGGAAAATATTATTATGTGCTATAGCATATTATATCTAGGGAGGTATTTGTGTTTTCTTTACATTAGTGTCATGACAAGGGATATTAAACAAGAGCAAGGTGTCAGGAAAGCAAATGCCATACAATTGTGCATTAATTACATGCACTAATGATCATATGGTAATTGTATGTCAAATAATGATAAAATCCCAACAAGCATTTTAGATTTGTAAACATAGTTAACACTTTCAGTTTATACAGGCTTACCAACTGCAGCCATCTATATTTATTTAGTATCTACAGTACAGTGGTGCCTCGACTTACGACCACAATCTGTTCCAGAAGATGGACATAACTCGAAATGGTCGTAAGCACCATTTCCCATAGGAATGCACTGAAATGCAATTAATCCGTTCCGGCCGGAGAAAAAAAAAATCACAAAAAGTCACTGCAAGATTCATTGGAAACGTGATTAATCCCTTCTGGCCAAAGGGGGGTGGGAAGAAAAGCAATCAAACGTGCAAGACCCATTGGAAATGCACAGAAAACATACGGAGCAGATAGGAAATGCAGAGAGAACAAAGGGGGCAGGTCGGAAATGCAAAGAAAGCAAAGGAAAAAACAAGGGAAGCATGTAGGACCCATTCAGAAATGGGGGGAAATCCAAAAAGCAACCAAACCCCCCAAGACTCATCGGAAATGGAGGGAAACCGAAAAACAAACAAACCCTCCAAGGCCCATCGGAAACGGGAAAAAACACTCAAAAAAGCAACAAACCCCCCAAGACCCATTGGAAATTGGGGGAGAAAAAAAAACCCAAGACCCATCACAACACAGAAACATAACCCTCCCCAGCTCAAAACCATGCTGCAAAAATACCCAGAACAGTTTTTAAAAAGCAGAAAACAGCACCTTACCTTACCAGGCAGCCCGAAGCCTCTCTGCAAACACACACACACACACACTCAGAAGCAGAAGGAGGCAGTCCCAAGCCTCCTCCAACGCACACTCTCTAACCGCTGGGGCAAAAGAGCTACAAAGAAGAAGCCTTGTTACCACCTACAGTTAGAAATTTGAATTTCCCGCCTTTTTCTCTTTGTAAGTGGAAGCTCCGGCCGCAAGTAGAAGCAAATTTTTGCGGCCTGAGCTGGTCGTAACTCGAAATGGTTGTAAGTAGGGACGTTCATAAGTCAAGGCACCACTGTACCATGATTAAATTCACCACTGCACATGATTAAATGATGATGCTGAAAACAAGATCAGTTTTGGAAAGAAAAGGAGTTTAAATCACTTTTAAAAGCCACTTTTTTCTCTGAGGACCTTCCCAATTTATATTTTGGAGACAGAGATACACCTTTGTGGCAATGGCTGGAAATATCTTTCTATATGTCCAAGTCTGAAGCAAGTGCATAAATAATCAATTGAACTCTTCCATGTCTACATTCCACCTTATGGCGTAAATTGTCTGCTATGCTGCCCTGTGTTATTTTATGACTATACTTTATATTGTTTGCACACGAATGCCTTTCTGAGTCATCTTTCAAGACTAACATCTTCCCATGTAAACTTACAACACAAAATATAAAAATTATATAAATATCCTACAGTGGGGTCTCTACTTAAGAACTTAATCCGTATTGGAAGGTGGTTCTCAAGTTGAAAAGTTCTTATGTTGAATCTGCATTTCCCATAGGAATGCATTGAAAACCATTTAATCCGTATCTGCTCTTTTCCGTCCATAGAAACTACTGTACTAACACCTGTTACCAGATGACAAGATCTAAATAACATCACTGCAAAGCTTGCCTCTCTCTGTGTATGAGTGCATGTGTGCACAGAAAAGCTGATGAAAAATAGAAACTTGTTTGTAAGGGAAGTTATGGAGACCACAGCCCCAGAACAAGGAGGTTTAATAAACCAGAAAGCAGATCAACATATAGATGTGACTTTCTGCAGGCTATTTCTCCAGACTCCTCAGAGAAGCAACATTCCCTCTTATCACCAATCCCCAGTTTCTGAGCTTAAGAACAAATAAACCTAATGAGGATCACATATTTTTATGGTGGCCTTGCTCTGTGCTACCCATTTGTGCAGCAATTCTGTATCAATTGTACACAACAATTCCAAGATGCTTCTTGCATGCAGTATTGCTGATGAGTCAACTATCTTTCATCCTGTAACCATGCACTTGGTTTCTTCTTCCTAGGTGTAAAACTTTGCACTTATCCCAGTTAAGTTTCATTCTGTTATTTTCAGCCCAGTGCTACAGACTATCAAGATCTCTTTGAATTTTGTTTCTGTATTCCAGGCTATTAGTTATTCCATCCAATTTTGTTTCTTGCACAAATTTGATAAGCATTCCCTGCACTCTGTCATCCAAGTCATTAATAAAAATTTTGGAGCCCCGCACCCAGGACACTTGCTAACTCATCTCAGCTTGAGAAGGAACAATTAATAAGCACTTTCTGAGTGTGGTTCTGAAATAAACTGTGCATCCACCTGATCGCTGTTCAGTCCAGCCCACACATAGTTAGCTTGTTAGTCAGAATATCATGGGGCACTGTGATGAAAGCTTTGCTGAAGTCAAGATATTTTATGTCACATAATCTGCCAGGGAGGTTACCTAATCAAAAAATAAGATAAGATCAATATGGCAAAATTTGCTCTTGACAAATCCATGTTTACTTCTAATTATGACTGCCTTGTTTTCAAGGTGCTGACAAACTCACTCTTTGCAATCCTGTTTCAGATGATAGGCTGAGACCTTTCAACTACTGATATGCCAGCAAAAACTAATATCTGGAATCTGCCCACTATTGCTGTACAATGGTATATTTCCAAACTCTTATTCTTAAACAGTAGCCATTTGTTTTAGTGAATGCAAGTAAAGTTCCACAAAAGTTTGCAGTACATCCTTGATGTGCATCTGTTACCTGAGCCTGTGGTTTAAGAGCTTTAAAAAAGCATCCAATATAGCAGTGAATGCCCTGGATGCTGCCCATGTCCATCAAATCCTGTGCAGAAGAATATATGCTTCAAATTCAAGACCAGAAGACGGAATCATGTATACCAATGTTTCATACTAAAAGAATCCATGATGTCTTGTGCCAATCATCTACTAATTTGAAGCCCCTTTCTTGATTATTTTCTTTTCTTTGAATTCTGTGTACCTGGTCACATGAGAGTCTTTCCCATCTGGACTCTGTTAAGATGTTGATTTATTAAATGGCACTAATACTTTGTCAAGAGAGTGCTTCATCTGGTCCCTAGGAAACTGCTTCCGTTCTAACTTCTGTATTGGTTTTCAACTACTATATTCTCCAGCAGAGCATTAAGAATAAAATGGACCATTTTATAGATGTTAAAGGGTTCCTTGTTATTTACAAGTAATGCACCAAGAGTTCAAAGATTATATAAGATAATTCCCTGTCAAATGTAGGCCAAATTGGTCTCAGTTGTAGCATAAAAGCTGCAGTTCTATGCCTATTAAGAAAGAAGGGCCATACTGGTACTTAATTCCACTGACTTTCAAGAAATTATTTAAAACATTCCTTTTTAGACAGGCCTTCCCAGACTCTACTCTATCTTGATTCAATTTACTGTTCAACACCGCCATCTTTTTCCTCTCCCTTTTTATGATAATGTTTACTGATATTATTTTTATTTGTTTAATTTTGTATTGATTAATTTGTACTTTGTCTTGTTATTCTATTGTCTGTATTATGATTACACAGAGGCACCACTGACAAGGACTGGGTTGACAGAGTTTTTTCTCTGTCACCTGGGCTTGTGCAGAAAGAAGCCTCATGGGTTGTTGTGGTGCTGATGCTCCACTCACTCCCTTGCTCCAAACAGCATGATGGGCCCTAAATTGCTATGCCAAAGAGCCAGAAGTAAGTGAAGAGGACTGCAGAGAGAGCTAGTGAGTATAAGCAATTGGCACATTGTGAATTTTTGAGCTACAATTCATACACCTTCATGTATTAAGACAATAAATCCTGGTACCAATTGGGAATCTGAGTAACAGATGAAGATGGGCGCACAGACTTTAAAACTATCTTACACATTTTCCCCTCCAACATTGCTCACCCTGAGATTTGTCTTTCCATCTGAATATCCAAAGATTGGGAAGCATTGTAATACTTGAGACTTCCAATGATGCCCTCAAACCTGGAGCCCTAGCCTCCATGTATAAACCTTCTTGTTACTATTTTCCTTGATTCACCTAAGATCACCACAAACTACACAGAACAGTGCTGTCTATAAACTAGGCTGGACTAAACCAGAGTGGACTGTAACCATTATATTAAATTGAAAAACATCCAGGAAACTAAAATATTGAATTAACAATGGACCAAACTGGCTCAACAAATTCCAGAATAGGTCTGTAATGTAGATGATGAAATAGTGAGCTTTCATGATTCAATTAAGTCCACAGCAAGCCAAAGGAGACACACAATCTAAAATAGTACAGAGGCTCAAGTGATTGGTTGTTGTCGGTTTTCTGGGCTCTTTGGCCATGTTCTGAAGGTTGTTCTTCCTGACGTTTCACCAGTCTCTGTGGCCGGCATCTTCAGAGGACTGGAGTAGGAACTCTGTCCACAACAACAAGCCACAACAACCATTAGATCCCAGCCGTGAAAGCCTTCGCGAATACATTAAACGCTCAAGTGATTCTTGACAATGTAGAGGACTGGTACACATATCCTTGTTCTGCTGATCGGCTAAAGGGCTGTGTGACTTTTTGATATCAACACCATTGGCTGATAGTGGTTCCCTTGATCAGTGTGCCCATTTCCATCAACTCCTCAGCTGAGTAGTCATCCAGATTTGTTAGGATTAGTTCCAGTTACTCAGCACATGTCAAAAATGAAGAAATATGTACCTGGTGTCATGAAATCAAACCTGAAGTTGAAACGTAAGCTATACCACATTACAGAAAAGAATCACAGAGAAAGAAAATAATACATTTATGCCAGCCACCCAAAAATATTATAGTTTGATAGGCTGTTTTTAACATAGAAGCAGATCTATGTTTACCTTCCCAAAATTTTCATTTAATCTTCCTTGTATTCCCTCACCATCAAGGCCTGAAAGAAGCAACTACACAGGAACACACTATTCACAAAAAACAGGTGCAGGTTTAATTCAATATTTACACCCCTTCTGTACTCTGAGATTGTCAGCAATGAAGCCAAGTAGCATCAGCTGATGTGGCAACCTTTGAAGCATACATTAGTCACCAAAATGGACTGAGGCCATTGGCTTGTTTCAAACATTTTATTAAAAGGAAACAGAAATTCAGTACAGCCCGCAACCTAACAGGTTATTTCAAAAACACTGAGCTTAGAAACAAAACCAGTTATCTTCAGCGAATGCATGCATCACTGGAAAAAATGTAAGCCCATAATCATGTTTATATTGAGTCCTTGCTTATTACAATGTTGAAGAAATGTACCGCAATAATCGTTTGCACATTCTCAGGAACATCCGATGCCATAGCATGCAGCTGATTCTTTTCCCTACAAAAAAGTAAACTCTCTACTGTATATTAGTTGCAATGTCATGTGGCCATTGCTACATTAACCAAGCTATGGATATTTGTTTCTATGTAACCATTGCTTTAAATATTTGTACCCCATCTTTTGAATAAACTGTCCCAGAGAGGCTCAGAAATACTGACAGGCAAGTTCAACTCACTACTATCTGTCAACCCTCAAGATGGCCCCTGATCCCAAGGTTCTGTTGCAGACCTACACATTAACTAGTCTCCTTTTTCAACAGGAAGCTCGGCTGATGTCTTCTAGCCAGCCTACATCCCAGCGAGCATAAGTTAGGGCGGGTCTGACAGGTGGATCTTCCAGAATGGGGAATTCTGGAATTTGGAGTAAAACAAAACAAAACAAATGTCACATGCCTGGCCACTTCTTTACTTGAAAACAAGAATTTATAGATACCAGCATGTATGTTTTTCAATTTATTTAATACTTCCTTTTCTCCCAATGGGGATCAGAGATGGGGGTATTCGTATTCGAATACCCCCCACAGGTGCAGATAATGAGGGTCCGGTCCCCTGGGGCCAGACCAACTACTCACTATTCCGCCGCTGCCATGGGCTGCGCACTCCCTCCCTATCGATCCAAAGCTTCCAATGGATTAGCCACTCTTTGACCTGCCAGAGAGGTTCATCATCCCACCTTCCGCCAGGAGTGGCTAATCCACAGCGAGCTCCAACGTGACAGAATGGAGCGTTATCTGCACCTTTGAGGGGATATTCGTTTCGTATGCAAATACCCCCATTTCTAAGAGGATCCAAGATGGCAGAGAGGCCTAAATCTTATCAAAATGTCAAAATCCGCTTACAGAATTTATGCCAACATAAAGTAAATGATGATAGCAGCAGCAAGAGATTCTCTTAATTAAACAATCCCTATTTTGATTCCTTATTGCTTCAATTTTGTCTCATTGCAGGTGAGTTGCGCAGTCAGGTACCAAACGTACTGAGCTACCCAGCAAGACAGAAGCTGTAAATATTTGTTTCTAAAGATATTCACATTGTATGTATATCTTCAAAAGCAAAGCTAATCTCCATCAAAAAAAGATCTTAAATAGACTGAATAGCAAAGATGCCTTTCTCTAGACTATTAAATGATACCTTATTATCATACATGTAATGTAAAAAAACACCTTGAATCTGACTTTACTGACACCTGCCAGTTTGATGTAAATGCTTCCTCTGATTTTGATTCACTCCAGTCTCTTCAGTACTACCTTTGAATTCCTATAGTTCTGTGAAAGATTGTTGTTTAACTGACTATCTCCTTGTAAAATAATACTTTTAAAAAAATTTTAAAATCATAATACAGTGTTTCATGTAGACACCAGATATTAACTGTTCTAATATAAATTATAAATTTTTATTATAAGCATAAGCACAAGCACTGTAGGATATTTGGCATGTACTGTATACATAGATAATAAATAAAATCATTGGCTAATCATTTAAATAATAAGTGGCATGGTTCTGCCTCTTTGCTGCATCCAGTACTAAAAGCTGCAGGTGTGCATAGTTTTGAACTGTACACACAATGTGAAAACATAATACACTGATGCCAGTACCCTCTTGCATTACAAGATTGCATAGGCATTCTTCCTACTCCAGCAGGTTCCTTTTTGCACACCTGGTCCAAAATAGTTTGTGCAATTAGTTGTGCATCCAGTTATGTGATCAGTTATGGAAAAGAGGGCCTGCCTGAGCAAGGGAAACCTATACAACTGCCCTTTCACTCCAAAAATAATACCAGCTGGTAATTCACTCATGACAACTTAATTAATATGATTAATTCCTCGTACAACTAATCACATATAATATTAAAACCGACCAACAGTATGTGTATTTTCAGATACTTTTCTTTTGTCTTAGCCCTTTTATCCCTCAACAGTATCATGCAAGTACTCTGTTTTACTATGAGAAGGAACAAGTCAAAATATTAAATGTAGCACCAAAATTCACCTATAACAAATTATTGGATGACTTGAAAGTCTTGTATCCCTCTAACTTCTGCTTTGCTTCTCTTACTAAAAAGCAAAATGCACATTAGCAATAAATACCACTGCCTGTTCCATTTCAACACTTTAGAAAGGAACAACAAAGTTCCTTAAACTGGGATTACTTACATAGATAAATATTGCAATGCAATAACTATGCACCAGATGTCACTATAAGTAAAGCACCACAGTACAGTACAATATTGCTACCAGCAAAATAACCATGTTCTGCAGGGAACTTCAGCAGCACCTAGTAACAGTCAAAATAGGAAACTAGTAATGAGACTTTTAGAGATAAATTATTCTTGTGAAGCCAAACAACAATCAAGATACTGTATTTAGAAAAGTTTGCCATGTGAATTAGACTTAGCAGTCATATCTGAGCCACAATATGTCAAAATGTTGTGAATGTTCTGTCCTTGTCATCTTGGTCTCTCATGAGCAAAGTCAAGATTTGCTGTCAAGATTGTGCATTTGTACAGCACAGCCTTTGGGATCTGACCCTCGACTTACTGAGGTCAGTGAGATACATATACAGCTCCATATATATACATAGAAAAAGAAAATCATGCTAGCTGGGTTCAGAAACCAACCATAAATAAATGTATTTCAAGTAAATTCTCTTTAACATAAAATATAATCTGATGAAATTTAAATCAATAGTACAGAAGTGAGTACTTTAAAAGTATGAAAGCCTTTGATCTCAAGTATTTTAGTCTGGTTTAGGCTTATTTGAGTCTTGATTAAACTCAACCCAATGCTGCTGTTTCATCTGTTCCCCTCCCTCACAAGCAAAGCATTGCTAGTGACAGGAGAGGATATAAATAGTGGCAGGTGTATCCTTAACCCGCTGATGGGTGGGCTGCCATCTGCCCTGCTTGCCCAGTCCACTGCTGATGCATCTGTACCAAGTCACATATTTCAACTTCAGCAACCAAGTGAGCAGGCAAGATTATCACTTTATTTGACAAGAGAGGTGGGCTCCCTCCTGCTGCCTTACCAGGAACACCACTTTGAGTTCATTTTGGGGAAAGTGAGTTATATCTAAGAAGAAAAAATAATTTTCAGGGCTACTGTGAGGTAGCAGTAACTCCTTGGAATGGAGCAACAGTACAAGTAACCATGAATTCTAAAAGTAGTCCTCATGTCATTTAGGTTTTGCCCTCGCTAGAGATCTGGATTACATTTAAGAGCTTTGGAAAAGCATGCATCAATCACTTTCATGGCTCTACATGCCACACTGTTCGGAGCAAGCCATTTGCTTTGTGGCAGAAAGAAAACCATATTAAATGTACAGCAGCTCTTCTGCACGTGTGATATCAGGTTTCTATCAGGAAATGCAATTCCACAGAACTTCTCCATTTTTTCACCTTCCTCAAATAAGAGATCAGGTTTCTACCTTGTATGTACTATCACGTTTCTACCACATTTTTGGAGGTCACTCATTCATAGGGTCGACATAAGTCAGGAGCAATGATGGCATGTAACAGCAAACCAGGTAATGCAACACAATTTCCTGTCATAGTCCATATTGATGATTTTATTCTCTGAGCCTCATCTGACACCTTGTCAAAATAGAAATTCAGCTGAAGTGCCCTGGAATGTTTGAGCTAAATCTGGTTAAATCAACAGAGCAGTCAAATTGTAGGGCTTCTGCTCCCTCTTCAGAATCACTAGATGACCTAAACGTAGGTAAAATGAAGTGTAAAATGGTCAGAAGGTGATATGTCTATAGAGAGACCTGGAAGAACAATGGAAACGTTCCAGACACAGTTTGAACTTTATTATGGGAAACATTGAAAAATAAATTTCAAAACAAAATAAAATGAAGACTGTTCTGTTCTGATTATACCTTTGCACTATGCCTGGTATCAAAATTTATCAGACTCACAATGGTTTAATAGACAAGTAAAATCTACCTTCACTCGCAACTTACCTTTTTAAAAATATGCATCTCAGCAATTAGCATGCCATGGATTCACTGTATCCACTCAACAGATGTTAGACTAATCCATGTGGAATGGGGCAGAAGTGAAGATACACCCCTAATAAAACATCTACCGAATATTTGCTTTCACTTCAATGACTAAGTGCTGGTGAATCTTCCAGTATTCAAGCTCCTGGTTACATATTAGAGCATAACGTTTAGTGAAGCAGCTATTTTTGCCAAGGATATATTGCGTTAATAAATCTTCTAAACAAGGCCTAGTAAATGTCACTTCTGCTTAAATGTTCAGCAAAAATCGGTGACAAGTGACGCTTCCTTTGCCCTTGTGGAACTTGAGTGTTTGGATATGAATTCTAATAGAGTTTCCACCAGAATCAGCCCTAAATATCTCCCAACAACCTGGCTCAAAACACAGGCCAAAGAAAAGGAACAGCTTAAGTAAATGTCTCTCCCCCCCCCAAAAAAAAAAAAACAGCAAACTCTTGAGAGGAAAGAACTCCTAGTTCACAAAGAAAATCAATTATCGTATTCAACCCTTACTGGTGCAGCATGACAGGTTTTGATTAAATACTTTTTAAGTTTAGAAAAATGTTGTGGCCTTCATACATTGCATTTATCTAAATAACCTACAGAAGATCCAAAAAATATAACCACCCTAAAAAGTTCAGGTAAGCAGAAGAACAGATTGCACCAGGTTGCACAGGCATTAAACTACATGGAAACATAAAGGTGAATTCAGATAACAAAGCTTAAGCTAATGAGGTTTCTACAGTTCTGGAAGACCTGCCCTCAGTGAGTATTATGTTAAAGATTTTATTGTAAACTTAATAAAGATAATACAATGGCTAACTCAGTCTGGTATTAGAACTGCAATCTATTTCAGTATAATATGAGGAAATGAAAAATGGTAACAATTTAAACTGTCTAGCCATAATGTCCTTGTGATATGATTATAAGCATTTTTTTTATTTATGAGGAAAGACGATGAGAAATGAAAGTATAATGGGGGAGGTGGGAGTGTATGATAAAGAATTTCAAACCTATTTCAGCTTTGAAAAACAAAAATCAACCTTATAAAATATTCTTAAAAGATCTGTATGTTGCTTACGGAGGGACAGCCTGAGGTTAGGATAATCACACAAAGCAAAGAACTATGAAGGCGGAGGAATTGGAAGGGGAGTGTGCAAGTAATACCAGGTGTAATTACAGACAAAGCAG
Organism: Pogona vitticeps; assembly: GCF_051106095.1. Classification (NCBI taxonomy): domain Eukaryota; kingdom Metazoa; phylum Chordata; class Lepidosauria; order Squamata; family Agamidae; genus Pogona; species Pogona vitticeps. Next base: position 10,172,246 of record NC_135788.1, read on the forward strand.
AGTAAATCAAACAGAAGGCCAGCTAATCAGAGACCTCCAGCTCTCTTTTTGGTAGACAAAACCCATTAGGCCCAACTGAACTGCTATATTATCACTGTTGAATTCCAGGGTCTCCAGAGGAACTGCATTCCACCAGGGTTTTTCTAACATGGAATACAATCTGATACCCCCCCCCAAAAAAAACAGGGCAGGTATATATATGGTATAATGTATTCGCAAAGGCTTTCACGGCCGGGATCTAATTGTTGTTGTGGGTTTTTCGGGCTCTTTGGCTGTGTTCTGAAGTTTGTTCCCCCTAACTTTTCACCAGTCTTTGTGGCTGGCATCTTCAGAGGACAGAAGTAGCACTCTGTGCTCTGGTGCAGTTTGTTTGGTAGTTGAGTATTTATAGCTGTGGGATCAGCTTTTGTCATTTTCAGGAGAGGGGTGATTATGGTGATCAGTGTGTTTTTGTTGTGACAAAGAGGAGAGATTATCTGTCACTGTGACTGATGGGTGTGTAGTGATCACGGGTCCTTGTGGCTGGGTAGAGTTACCGTATTTGCCGGCATACAAGATGACTGTTTGGCCCTGAAAAAAATGGGAGGGGTCATCTTATACGCCAGGTGCACTTCCAGCAAACCCTCCCTCTCTCCCAGTGAAGTCACTTACCTGGTAGTAAGACCAAGCAGACCGAGCTCCTCCTTGGTAGCCTCGGAACAGCCTGACTCTAGCGCCGAACAGCTGACTGTCAGGAACCAGCAGAGAGGCGGCAGCCATTTTGAGATGTGACCACATGACTGCTGCCTCTCAAAATGGCTGCCACCTCTCCAAAATGGCTGCTGCCTCTCTGCTGGTTCCTGACAGTCAGCTGTTCAGCGCCGATGCTGTCCTTCTTCCAGAAAACCCTCGCTCTCTCCCAGCGAAAGGAACCAAAAGCGGCAAAACAAACTCTCCCCATGATGCAGCCAAAGCAGAATCATGCATGCGGAAGAGGGGGTAGTCTTATATGGCAAGTATATAACAAACTCTACATTTTGAGTGGAAATGTTGGGGGGTCGTCTTATACGCCCAGTCACCTTATACACCAGCAAATACGGTATATATGGTCTTTCCCTGAAAAAACGCTTTGACAGAATAAAAGTATTTTTTACAGCCTCACAAGGAAGCCACGTTAACACATGCTTTGTAACACCTGTTCAGTAAAGAAAACTTTCACATATGGAAGGCCATTTAATGTTATATCAGTGACAAAGAAGACTGGCTGGTCCTTTAAAATATTTCTTAAAATCATAGAATCATGGAGTTGGAAGGGATAAGGCCATTAAGTCCAACCCCCTCTCAGTGCAGGAATCCAAAGCAGATCTGACAGACAATTGTACAACATTCTCTTGAATGCCTCCAGCATTGAAGCGCTCACCACCTCCCAAGGCAATTGGTTCCACTGTCATACTGCTATAACAGCTATGACGTTTTTCTTGATATTCAGACTAAATCTGGCTTCCTGTAGCTTGAGCCATTTATTACATGTCCTACACTCTGGGATGATCAGGAAAAGATCCTGCCCCTCCAGTGTACAACTACCTTTAAAGTATTTGAAAAGTGCTATCATATCTCTCCTCAGCCTTCTTTTCTCAAGGCTGAACATGCCAAGTTCTTTCAGTCTTTCCTTGGTTTCTAGTTCTGTGATCATCCCCATTCCCCTCCTCTGAACTTGCTCCAGTTTGTTGGCACCCTTCTTCAGGCATGGTGTCCATAACTGGACACAGCACTCTAGATGAAGCCTAACCAGTGCTGAATAATAGTAATTTTTCTGATTCATGTGCATGTATTTATTTTTTTATTAAAGGTATACACCGCCCATTTAGACCCAAGTCTACTCTGGGCGGCTAACAATAAAAAATGGTATAAAAGTGATATAATAAATATAAAATATGTGTCATTCACATATGCGTCAGACATATTGGTTCATGAATTTGATTCAACTTATTTTAGCCCTGATGTCATTCTAACTTGTAATTTTACTAAAAACATACAAGATTGGAGCCTGATATGTCTTCTGCCATTGCACAGGCACCTTGGCACCTCAACCCCATATTAAACCTGTTACATACAGCACTGATGTTACCTGTCTGTCATGGGTTTGGAGGGAAAGTTCCATCCTATGGGGAGTGGAAGGCGGGACATCAGGAGGAGGGGCTGTACTGTATATATATGTGATGCCTGTGTGGTGAGAGAGAGAGATGCTGAGAGACACTGGGTTGTGACGAAGCAGCAGCTGGGAAGGAGAAGCTGTTGTGGGAGTCTGTGTGTCAGACAGGGTACTACTGTGTGTCAGAGTACCAACCTGATAGGTTCAGGTGTCTGTTGGTTAGCCAGAACTGATAGGTTCAGGGTCTGTGCTTCAAGTTAAGGGTTCTGTGTGAACCAAACTGTGTGTGTGTATGAGTGAGAATAAGCCACGTTACTTTATCCTATTCACCTGATTGTTTATTTTTTCCTGTGTGTATTTTAAATAAACCTTATTCTTTTTATTGTTTAAAAATCCATCCCTGGTCTGTGTGACTTCTTATAGGGAATGGTTGGTGGCAGCTTAGTGAACGTGTGGCAGATCCCAGTAGGTCTGGGTTTGTCACATTGATTGGTGTCCAGCGTGTGGGATACGACTGGTCCAGTTGTCCAGCGGTCCAGCAAAGCCTTGGCAAGTGTGCCCAGAGCAAGGGGGGTCTAGTCAGGGACAGTCTGTGGCGCGTAGGTAATCTTCTAGGTGTACCTCACGGGGAGGTGCGCTAGTAGAAGAACGTGCCAACTGGGGAGACTTAGATTAAGGTGCTCTGAGGCAGCCTAGTTTTGGCGGGAAAAAAGCTGAGGCAAAACTGCGTAGTAACAGTGAGCTAGCTTGCCAGCTGAGAGGCCCAGCAGAGGGGGGTAGGCTCTGACTCGATACTGTTGCAAGGTAGTGCTGAAGAACAGCAGCATTCTCTATAGAAAAAGCTGGTTCTGAGGCAAGAAGGAAAAAAGTGGTCGTTTTATTTTGAGGCTTGACTTTGAAAGCAGCCTGTTCTGAGGGGGGATTATGCCCTTGACTCGAAGCCAGATGGCCGAAATGAGTGAAGTGAGAGACCCCCAGATTGACCAAGGTTCTGAGGATGAATTTGGCTCAGTGCAAGGTGACAGCACAGGAGAGCAGAACCCAGAACTCAGAAAATTGCTCATAGCCCAACAGCATGAACTGAGGATGAGGCAATTTGAACTGGAGAGGGAGAGAGAGAAAATTGCTCTGGAAAAAGAAAGGATGGCGTTTGAATTAAGAAAACTGGAACTGATGAACCAGAACAATAATAACAATAGGGATTCTGAGGGAGGCCAATTGTCTAAGGCTGACCTGAAGAAATTCCCTGTGTACCACAAGGGAGATTGTCCCGAGGTGTTCTTTTCCTTAGTGGAAAGAGCGTTTGTGGACTTCTCAGTGAGGGAAACTGAGAAGATGACCATCATGCGATCTTTAATCAGTGGTAGCCTGGCTGAGGTTTATGCCGAGATGCCTGAGGAACTGATGAAAGATTTTGCAGAGTTTAAAAAACTGGTGTTTGCAAGACATGGGATAAATGCGGAGCAGCTGAGACAAAGATTCAGGTCCCTAACCAAGAAGCCAGAGCAGACTTTTACCCAAGTGGGGGCCCAATTGGTGAGGCTGCTTGGGAAATGGCTATCGCAGGAGGGGACAGAGACCTATGAGCAGCTTAAAGACTTGATAGCACTGGAACAGTTCTATTCAGTCCTGCAAGGGGAATTGAAATTCCAGGTGAGGGAAAGGAAACCGAAGTCTGTGGCAGCAGCCGCAGAGATCGCAGATTTTATTTCCCAAATAAGAAAGCCCTTGGGTGAGGGGAAATCTGTAGGTAAACCCAAAGAAACCTACAGCAAGTACTCTCAGGGACCAGGGAAAAGCCAGCAAGGGGGAGGGGCCCATGGTGAAGGGAAGCCCTCAGACATGAAACTAAGACCTCAGATTTTGGAGGGAAAACCAAAACAAGATGAGAGAGAATCAAAATACACCAGAAAATGTTATTTCTGTCAGGGAAAGGGTCATCTAATCTCAGAGTGTGAGAAATTAAAGCAGCTAAAAGGAATGGTGCCTCAGGAGTCTAGTGGAACCAAGCCAAAAGCTGTGTTCTGTGTCCAGAAAGAGCAAGGCTCAGTCTCACTGAGGGAGCCTGTTGCCATGGCTACTCAGTCTGGAACAGCTACCGCTGCTGATCAGGCTGAGGAAAATGGTCCACTTATAGAGGTAAAGCGCTGCTTGCTGGTGAAAACAGATTCTCAGTTGTTTGAGACAGCAGGGGTGGACGTAGGAATACTTGACCGTCAGTATAGGGGGCTGCGGGACACTTGTTCCCAGGTAACCCTGTGCCATCCAGATATCATCCCTAGGGAGTTTATAATCCCAAATGAGAGCATGAAGGTGGCAGGGATTGAGGGGCAGGTAATCTCTCTGCCAGTAGCAGAGGTACCTGTCAACTTTCAAGGCTGGGGGGGAGTTTGGCGGCTAGCGATTTCATCGACTCTGCCAGCAGCCGTGCTCGTGGGAAATGACCTGGCTGAACATGTGAAACGGGTGCTAGTGATTACACGCTCACAAGCCACCACAGGGACAGTTCAGGGGGGTAATGATGAGCCAGAGACGGAAGCAGAGGGGAGTTCAGAAGCTGTGGTGGAAACCTTAACCACAGACAGCAGATTTGGACAGGAGCAAAAGGCAGACGCCACTCTCCAAAAGTGTTTTGAACAGGTGACTGACGCCCAGCTAACACCTGAAACCCCAGTGAGATTTCTGGAGAAAAAGGGGATTTTATATAGAGAAACCCTGAGGAATATCTCAAAAGGGGGAGATGGGATCAGAAGTCAGCTGGTGGTACCTGAAAAGTATCGCCCCATGATCTTACAAAGGGGTCACTCTGACATGTCTGCTGCACACTTAGGGGTGAAAGGGCCCCTTGATTTGATCAAGCAAGATTGGGAGCAGATCACCCAGGATGACCCACAAGACGTTGTGACATACATAGACACCTTGATGAATGACCTAAGGAGAAATCTAGAGCTGGCAGCAGAAAACCTGCAAGCTCAGAAGGTCAGACAGAAAACATGGTATGACCACAAAGCTAGAGAGAGGCACTTTGACCCAGGGGAGGAAGTGCTTTGGCTTAGGCCCTGCAGAGAGAATAAACTGCAGCTCAAATGGGCAGGACCATATAGAGTCATTTCCAAGATGTCAGACCTGAACTACCTAATAGAGCAGGAGGAGAACCAAGCAAGGAGGGTGGTTCATGTGAATGCCCTAAAACCCTACTACAGAGGGGAACAGAGGGTTTTATTCGCGATAAAAGCAGCTGAGAGTGAGGAAGCTGAATTACCTTTCTGGGAGGGTAGAGGGGAAGTAAAATACAACCCCGAGGAGGTAAAGATCAGTCCTGCACTCACCCAAGACCAGCAGCAAGAACTAAAAATGCTGCTTAGTAAATATCAACAGGTGTTTTCCAACAAGCCGGGGATAGTGAAGGGAGTGATGCATCGGATCCACACAGGGGATGCACCCCCGCAGGCAGTATCCCCATACCGAGTAACGGGACCCTATAGGGACAAGGTGCGGAAGGAGCTGGACGAGATGCTGAGGGAGAACATAATCGTCCCCTCTTCTAGTCCTTGGTCCTCTCCGATAGTCCTTGTGGACAAGCCTGATGGGAGCATTAGGTTTTGTGTCGATTACAGGAAATTAAACCGTGTAACCACTCCTGATGCCTACCCAATGCCCAGGCTAGACAACCTGATTGAAACCATAGGGGGTTGTCGGTTCATCTCATCATTGGACCTGGTAAAGGGATATTGGCAATTAAGAATTGATCCCAGGGATCAAGAAAAGACTGCCTTTTGCAGCCCTTTTGGTCTCTATGAGTTTCGAGTCCTGAGCTTTGGTCTCAGAAATGCACCAGCCACATTCCAAAGGCTGATGGACCAGACCTTGGCAGGGCTCAGTGACTTTACAGTGGCCTACATTGACGACATAGGGATCTTCAGTAATACCTGGGAAGATCACCTGATACACCTGGAGTTAGTGCTGCAGAGGTTAAGTGCAGCAGGGCTAACAGTAAAGGCCAGCAAGTGTCAGCTGGGTAGCCCAGAAATAAAATACTTGGGTCACATGGTAGGGGGAGGAATGATAAAACCCCTGGAGGCCAAAATAGAAGCAGTTCGTGATTGGCCTAGACCCAACACCAAGAAAAAGGTCAAATCATTTCTTGGGTTGGTGGGCTACTACAGAAAGTTCATCCCGAGGTTTAGCGAGATTGCGGCTCCGCTGACCGATCTGACGAGGAAGAAGGCTGATGACCGCATCCCGTGGACCAGCGACTGTGAGGCGGCGTTCCAGAGGTTGAAGGAGGCGTTAATCAACTATCCTGTGCTGCGTGCTCCAGACTTCGACCGGGAGTTCATCATCTACACCGATGCGTCTAACAGCGGGGTAGGAGCAGTTCTGTGCCAGGAGGATGAGAATGGTGACCAGCATCCAGTGTCCTACCTGAGTAGGAAACTTCAAAAAGGTGAGAGACATTTGGCAACCGTGGAGAAGGAGTGTTTGGCCATAGTCTACGCGATCCAGAAGGCCAAGCCTTACATCTGGGGAAGACATTTTATTCTGTGTACTGACCATTCACCATTGCAATGGTTAAAGACAATGAAAACCCACAATAGCAAACTTATGAGGTGGGCTTTAAACCTACAGGACTATGACTTTGAAGTGAAGGTGGTCAGAGGGTCAGTGAACTGTGTTGCTGACGCCTTATCAAGAAGACCTGAAGAATGAAGACGGCGAAAGAAACATGGACTATGTACATATGTTGGTGACAAAAAGTAAAATGTACCTGGTTTTGAATTTGGTTTGTATGAATAAAGGTAAATTGATGTAATGTATATGGTAAATGTTTAAATGCCTATTTGCTATGGTTAACTTAGAATGTAAGTATAAGTAAGTATAATATGGTATGTATAACTGTTGGTGTGTATTTTATTCAGGTTGTTTTTTTGGTGAAAAGCACGTTAGCTTTCCCCCTACAAAACAACTTATAAAGAGGGGAGGTGTTACATACAGCACTGATGTTACCTGTCTGTCATGGGTTTGGAGGGAAAGTTCCATCCTATGGGGAGTGGAAGGCGGGACATCAGGAGGAGGGGCTGTACTGTATATATATGTGATGCCTGTGTGGTGAGAGAGAGAGATGCTGAGAGACACTGGGTTGTGACGAAGCAGCAGCTGGGAAGGAGAAGCTGTTGTGGGAGTCTGTGTGTCAGACAGGGTACTACTGTGTGTCAGAGTACCAACCTGATAGGTTCAGGTGTCTGTTGGTTAGCCAGAACTGATAGGTTCAGGGTCTGTGCTTCAAGTTAAGGGTTCTGTGTGAACCAAACTGTGTGTGTGTATGAGTGAGAATAAGCCACGTTACTTTATCCTATTCACCTGATTGTTTATTTTTTCCTGTGTGTATTTTAAATAAACCTTATTCTTTTTATTGTTTAAAAATCCATCCCTGGTCTGTGTGACTTCTTATAGGGAATGGTTGGTGGCAGCTTAGTGAACGTGTGGCAGATCCCAGTAGGTCTGGGTTTGTCACAAAACCCACCTGGATGGCCAACAGGAGGGTAAGGACTGCACTGAAAGAAATGGAATGTCAAGAGGAAAACATCCAATACATTCTACCTTTCTCATGACTGTCATTTTAAATTTTGTTCCATCTATATGGTTAAATCAAGACTGTAAAGCATAGGGCATACCAAGTCTAGAACTTAGGTCTCTGGCTACGGAGCCAGAGGTTGGGAGTTCAATTCCTCGCTGTGCCTCTTTGAGAGGGGCTGGACTCAATGATCCATAGGGTCCCTCCCGGCTCTACAGTTCAAAGATGATGATTATTTATTATAACACATAGAGTTAACCTTTTGCTTCCAACTTGACAGCAAAAAATGAAAGGTAGATCAAGGTATCGTTGAGTTGCATCTAGTCTGATGTTTATATCTTGATTAAAATATTTTTCTCATTCTATCCAAAGATTGTTGAGTTGGCATAATAAATGCAGCTTTAATGTCAAAACCATTAATACAATATAAAACCATTCAACATAATCAACAAACCAATCCCATAATCTGATAGACCAAAACAGGCCATAGTCACTAAGCCTTCCATATGGCTTGGGACAATGGCAAAGTTTTATTTGTTGTTTCAATTAAGAACTGTTCTACAGCTAAGATGTATCTGTTTTTTCAGTCAGTTTGAAGAAGAATTCTTTATATCTTCATATATTTTACATTTTGCCACATGGATCCATATACAATTGGCATTTTCTTTCGGTATCTCTCATCCCTGGCCAACAACACACCCACCATTTTCGAAAAAGCAAACTATTCTATTCAGTCAAGACAACCTTTCAAAACAAAGGTCTCTAATGGAGACACTGAGAAACTCATCAGCACACCAGCAGAAGGGATAGTTATTAAAGCAAATGCAATATTGTGCCTTCATCAGCCAAAGTGACAAAAGCTTCTGCTAATTTTGAAGACTAAATTCATATTCAGGGAAATAATTCAAAGTATTATTGCTCAACACCATTAAAAAATGAAGGTCAAACATGCCAAGCTGGAGAAATATGCATTCACTGGCCACACGAAAGAGAAAATGGGATCAGATCATTATGGAGTGCCATGACATTATTTATATGTCGTTGTTAATCAGACTTGTGCCAGAAGAAATGAGACCTGGAGAATGTGTTCCTCAGCTTCTTCTCAGCATGAGACAAATCTGCTTAATATTCTAAACTTGCTGAGTGTGGCTGAACCATGGTATCCTCCTTTATCTGAGTTCTCTTTCCTGCCTTTTGCTTTTGAATTTGAGATGTTCCAGCATTTCAAGCTTTCAGCTCTTATAAAGGGCAGGGAATTCAGTATAAATACTGAGTTCCTTTCAAGCCTTGTTTATAATGATTTATACATTATACAGAGGCTGTACCTGCAGAAGCTCTTACAGAGAAGTGAGGTATTGCTTACTAATTTAAAAGGTTTGGGATGTTAGTGTTCACAACAGAGTTGGAACATAGAGGATTTTATTCATCTTCATTCAGCAGCTCACGAAAGAGTACACAATACAGTACATGTGAAAAAGTGAATAAGGACAAAGCCCCAAAATCAGCAGTGGATAAAGATTTTGTCTCATTTACCTTTTATACAAGAATTTGCCAAAATTCACAAATTTCTTCAGAGAAAGAATTTGAATTAAAGAGAAAGTGGGTGAAAGCAAAATTGACAGATTCGTCAACGGAGGCCTAAGCCTCAACAGTTTTACATTTAAAAGTCTGGATTGTAACCACTAAGCTGTAAATTACCTTTTGCAGAACAGCAATCATGAAAGCAACTCTCACAATGTAGAGAGGTCCAGCTGTGTGCCCACTTATATACCTGCTTGAATGATCGGCCATGCAGGCAGGTAAGCACTCAGACCTCTCTATCTGGCAGCTACTTGCACTACTGTGCTGATGTGTGCAGTAATTTGAAGATACTGTCCTTTGCATATTAAAACAAATAGGTCGAAATTAGGACTGTCACCTTTTTTCTCCTGAGGTGCTCCTTATTGTTAACCTACATTATATATGGCTGGCAGGCACAACATAGTCTTTTTCATTCCCAGAATAGTTGTACCTGTTGAATTTTGGCAATTCAAATTAAGAAGAATTTTGTTTCTGCTTGTTTTTGAATAAATAATTATAATTTGCAAATTTCGTATTCAAGATAAAAGGATGTTGAGGTTTTCCTTCAGGGCCCCATTTCCAGTCAAAACATTCAGGCTACAATTCAACAGACAACTCAGAAAATTTGTTTCCATTAAACTAACATTTAAGTGTGCGAATACAGCACTAGGTTGTCATCCAAATGTGCTGTGTAAATTACACTCCTAAGCAGATCTACTATTTTGATGGGACTGTGTTTTTATTAAACAGTGAAACACTATTAATGTACAGTAGTATTTGCAGATACATCTCCTTTTCGCCAACTGCAGGAGAAGCCATCCTGTGCCTTCAGCGCTGCCTGGGAACTATACTGGAATGGATGCAGGAGAATGGGCTTAGGCTGAACCCGGACAAGACGGAAGTACTGAGGGTGGGCCCTCCCACAGTTGGGGATTTGGGAAACTCCCTCTCTTTGGGGGGGGTGACTCTCCCTGCAAAGGATGGTGTACGCAGCTTGGGGATCCATCTGGACCCGGTGCTCTCCATGGAGTCACAGGTGGCGTCGGTGGTCCGCACCGCCTTTTTTCACCTCAGGCGGATAGCCCAGCTGCGGCCCTACCTGGATGTGGGGGCGCTCACCATCTTAGTACACGCGCTCGTAATCTCAAGATTAGACCACTGTAATGCGCTCTACGTGGGGCTTCCTTTGAGGTTGCTGCAGAAATTACAGGTGGTGCAGAATGCGGCGGCCAGATTACTCAGTGGGGTGAAAAAATCTCAACATATTTCGCCCACTCTGGCCGCATTGCATTGGCTGCCCATCAGGTTCCGCATCGACTTCAAAGTGCTAACGCTTACGTATAAAGCCCTAAACGGTTTAGGGCCTCGATACCTGGCGGAACGCCTACTCCCACCAAGTTCTACCCGGGTCACATGGGCGAGCCAGGAGGTGAGGCTGAGGAGCTTAACGCCGAGGGAGGCCCGAAAAGAGAAAACAAGAAATAGGGCCTTCTCGGCGGTGGCTCCTCGCCTTTGGAATAACTTACCTCCTGGCATTCGCGGAGCTCCCTCGCTGGGCACCTTTAAGAACCTATTAAAGACTTGGATGTTTCGGCAGGCCTTCTCTCCAGATTACTTTTGATTTTCTTCTCTCCTTTATTGTTCCCCTATTTTTAATTGTTGTTGTAATTAGGCTGTTTTATGTTATTGTATTTTATCTCTGTTGTTGGCCGCCTAGAGTAGTCCACCACGACTAGATAGGCGGGATATAAATTAAATAAATAATAATAATAATAATTTACCGTGTTTCCCCAAAAATAAGGCAGGGTCTTATATTAATTTTTGCTCCAAAAATGCATTAGGGCTTATTTTCAGGGGATGTTTTATTTTATTTTCATGTACAACAATCTACATTTATTCAAATACAGCCATGTTATCTTCTCCTGGTTGCTGCAAAATGGCAGAGGGCGGGGTTTCACTTAACTGGGGCTTATTTTGGGGGTAGGGCTTATATTACAAACATCCTGAAAAATAATACTAGGGCTTATTTTCAGGTTAGGTCTTATTTTCAGGGAAACAGGGTAAAGGTCATGGATGTAGGCCACTCACCATAGAATGAAATGGGAGAGTAGAAGACAAATAAGAGGAAATAATACTATACACAATAGTAGCAGTTGTTGTTTCAACTTATATACCACTCCATGGTGCTAAACAACTCTAAATATGTAAGGAACACATTGTCCGTCTGAGAGCTGGGCGCTCATTTTCCAACCTTGGAAGGCTGAGTCAACCATGAGCTGACTACCTGAACCCCTTTGGGACAGAATTCAGGTCATGAGCAGAGGCTTGACTACAGGACTGCAGTTTAACCACTGTGCCATAAGGCTTTTTTTGGTAACATAAAGCATTCACTACCACAATATGCAGTCATTTTTTTAAATGGACCATCAAAGACACGTGAGAAATTTTGTGCACTGGCAGGGAAAGCCAGATGAACAGCCAGTCAGGAGGGGCTGGGGGTGTTTTTTCTCTGTTATCATTTCAAAGTCTACAGGCACATTGCCAATCTTCATTCTTTCTCTCTCATCTGAAGTAATTTCATGCTTCTTGCTCTCCAGTCTAGAGAAGCACCTGACGTCTGTATATGCAAGGCTGGTGAAAAGTTTGACTCATGGATGGATCCTGAGCCTGTTTTGTGGGTGGGTGGGGTTCCAGAGCCCCATAGCGTTCTACAAACAAGCATGATGGCTTGCTGCTGAAATTCAGTGGCAAAACCATTATGTTAGCATTTCCTGTGTAAGGAGGGGGGGAAACCTTAGCTGTCTTGAATTATAAATGTTTTCCCTAGATCTCCCTTTGTCTACAATCAGTCAGATTTCAATTTTGTTATTTTAAATAGCTTTTGTTATTTAAATAGCCTTTGTAAGTTTTTATTTAAACAGTTCCTGACATTCCTTCTGCCACAACAGCCAAATTTAAAGTACACAATTCTCAAAGTTCATTGAAATTTATCCTACAGGGAATTAAAAGTAACCTTTAATTAATTTTAATCAGTCTTTAGTTTCAGTGGGATGGGGGAGATGAAGTAATCTTTTAATAACAATAATAGTGGAATAGTGTCTGAGTGGAATTCACGTGTGTGTGTGTGTGTGTGTGTGTGTGTGTGTGTGTGTGTGTGTGTGTGTGTGTGTGTGTGTGTGTGTGTGTGTGTGTTAGATCTCCTGAACTTCACTTATTCCCCAGGCTGAACACCCTACAAGAGGCACCCTCAAGCAACTGGGTGTGTGGGAAATTGCCCTTCCCCCAACTGAAGTTGTCCACTCCTGTTATAATGGCTGCCTGAACAAATGTGTTTCCACGGAAGCTAAGGTTTTTATAACTAACAATAACAAATAATTTCCCTTTTTTGTCTAATACCAAGTTGCAGAATGGTTTAATCCTTCTCAATAGGAACAACATCAGCAGTAGGCTGCTATTCACTGCAGTGCAATTGCCTGTTAGTGATAGAAAATTTAAGATAGATTTAAAAGAGGATTAGACAAATTAATGGAGGATAAACTCATCAGAGAAGACCCTAAGAATGTGTGGCTGATGAGGATATACTGTATGCTCTGTGACCTGTGTAGCCTTGGATAAGGTTCATTGTCTCAGAGCACTATCAGAAAGAGAGACTAACAAATCGCCTCATAGTTTTTATATATATAGATATCTCTGGGAGGGCCACCAGAAACTGAAATCAACTTGATGGCAATTATCATCACCATTATTATTGTTGTTGTTGTTGCTATGTACTGTCAAGCTGGAACTGACTTACAGCAACTCTAATAGGGCTTTCAAAGTAAGTGAGGCATTTAAGGAGTGGTTTTACCAGTTCCACACTCCTAGTGAGTTTCTGTGGCTCAGCAGGGATTCAAGCCCAGTTCTGCCAAGTAGTAGTAGTATTGGTGGTGGTGGTGGTGGTGGTAGTAGTAGTAGTAGTAGTAGTAGTAGTAGAAGAAGAAGAAGAAGAAGAAGAAGAAGAAGAAGAAGAAGAAGAAGAAGAAGAAGAAGAAGAAATTATTATTATTATTGCTTCCATTATACACAGCCCCATTTATAATGATATATAGCAGAAGTCCCCAATCCCCAGTTTGCGGCCCCTGTGCCGGTCTGTGGCCTGAGCTGGACTGGGCGGTGGAGACAGAACTTCCACCCCACCCCCGCACACACTCACCCTCGCACACTTGATTCACGCATCTGCGCACGCTCCAGCGTGCCCATGCGAGTGCTGTCCCACCGTTTCCGCGGTGAGTGCAAGCACACCCAGACAAGCATCATGCTGCCGTTTGCACATGTGCATGAGTGCATATGCACCCGCACAAGCACTGCACTGCCGTTTGCGCATGTGCATGAGTGCACACTCATTTGTGCAAGAGAGTGTGTGTGCTTGTTCACGCATGCACACAAGCGCGGGGGTGCCCCACCTTCCCCAGCCAGTCTGCAGGGTGAAAAAGGTTGGGGACCCCTGATATATAGAACGGGAAGGGATCTTTTCCTGAAACCAAAGTGAAATGCTGAGAAGAGCTTGAATTCTCACTGCAGGTTTATTTCCAAAGGAACCACATGTGTATTTCTTTGTTAATCATAATCAAAGCAGTAGCTGCAAATAGTATGTAACATAAAGTAAACTGAAACTCTTTAAGATGGGACACTTCTGGATCTTGGCTGCTGACATTTTTCTCCTCTTGCTAGAGTGGTTTAAAATAATGGCAATTGATGGAGTATAACTGCATCTGGCGCAGTGTTGATTATGTGGAGAGGTAGAAGACACAGTGCATGGGAGATGTTGGTGAGAAGGATTGACGCCTCCCACATCTTGCTGTCATGCAGATATGTCCACGTGCTCCCTGTAACTGTGCAACAACACTACCATATAATCCTCAAAGGTTTACCACATCATCTCCATTATATGCTACTCTGGCAGTAATTGCTGGCACCTAGACTCTTCCATGCATTCTGACGACAGCTTGTCATTGTTACTTAGGGTGTCATCACATCAGGAAATAGATCACAATTTGGACCACTTGTAGAATCTGATTGGCAATTGCATGATACACAGGGAAATACACTCCAATACGCTCCAGCCTGACCTCAATCCATGTCCAAGCTGGACCATTTTGATCCAACTGTAGGAATTATACTTTTGTGAGCTAGGCTGGAGCTATTCCCCAGAAGATGGAAGAGTCATCTCAAGGGAGATCACTCCTGTTACAGCAACCCTTTCTGGTATGATCAGGCATGCATCTTTGCATCTGTACGATCGCATCCTCCCATTTTCAGAGAATGGGAGGCAGAATTTGTTTCTGCTTTGAGCTGGGTGAGATTAGGATAGATCATCAAGATTTTGGTGGCATGATGGAGGTAAAGTGTCAGTGTGTATCTCCTCTTGGCATTCTAGAGTAAAAGAATGCTGTGCTAGTTAATCACAAGTACATTAGGCATGAGTATCCAAATTTTAAGAACCTGAATGAGTATTTCTAAATATAGAGAAAATAATTACAAAACAGAAAAGCAATTATCTGATAAAACCAGAAAAACAATGGTGCATGGAATGGAGAAAATGGGAAATAGTTCAGAGACAGAGAAATTTTAGCGGAATCATATGGAAGAAAGAAACAAAAATCACAAAGAGGACTTCCCCACCCACTCATCAATAGATTTTATCCCACCTTCCTTCAGTTTGTTATTCTTTTTCACTTTTAGAGCCAGCCTCTCTTAAACAAAAATGATGCAAGCACAGAACTAGAGGCATCCCTCCTACTCAAACTGCCTGTTTTGCCTGATGAAATGTTGACAGCAGCTGTACATTAGTACACGTATTTGGGAAGACTCAGTAAATACAAGCTGAAAAGGTCATGTCTCATGCAGAAACCTTTGACTGTTCAGGCAGAATCTCGCTTAAAATTTAGCTCAGAAACAGCAACGGTTACACACTCCAGCTCTCTCCCCTCCAGCATAAAGAGGAGTGGAATTTCACGATATTTTAATTCCTTGTTAAGGATTCTGGCTGGGGAATATTTGCTGCTTCATTATACTGGCACCCAGAGAGGCAGTCATCATGCTGTGAAGAATATGCTACTGACTATTCCATTTGAAAAGAAGCATCTAGGAAATATGCAATTATTCTTGTTCTCATCAAAAGAATTAGAAATATTTTTTATTAGAGAAAAAGAGCACTAACCTAGCCATAGCTGCAAAAAACTTCACCTAGCTCCCTTTATCCTCAGCAGTGTGCTTTCCATTAGCATAATAACAGAGCATTCATCCACCAGACACAAAAAGAAGGTTAAAGGTTAAAACAATCCTAAGAGATTACTACAGTAGCATTCTATATTGTCTGGTTACATATATATGATATGAGATGATGCACAGTACTAATTAAAACTCCTGCATATAGCTTCTGCTCTCATTATCTTGGTATTTTTTTCTCTCATACATTAATATTTCAGCAGTTAATGATGCTACATCTCCTGTATACCAATTCAGTGATGCATACGGCCATTTGACTACCTAGCACAGAATGCTTAATCTAATTACTGTTTAATCCAATCCTAAAATGGGTTTTACTCCTTTAATATGCAGTAGGTTACTCAGTCTCATAATCCAATGTGCTGATGTTCAGTCTCACTCCTTGCTGAAATAGTCATCTCAGGTACTTTCTTATTTTGGGACCTGAAGACTAACAGTAACCTATTTCTCATGCTTTTTCTTAACTCACAGGATAGATCTTTCAAGCTTCCCATCTAGTTAGTTCACTGGATATACGAGTGTATTTCTACTCTCTTTTCCACGTCTTCTTTCCCTACAACACTTCCATTCCTTTCTGGGCCTTTCAAACATTGTTTCTAAGACTGCTACTACAGTAATAACACTACACTTAATTTTAACCAAAAAGCTGTGAAATCCTATACATAAGCATCTATTCTGAAACACTGCACCAAAGCATAATTACACCAATCAGCTAAAATACAGAACACAATGCTTTAAGACGTCCCATTACAGTTGTCTACTAGCAAGCTGCATATTGTTTATCTCACTATTTATAAGAAATAAATGTAAGGGGCAACTTTTGGGGGGGCTGACAATACATATACTCAGATATAGCTATTGAGGGAAAGTCCCATAAGTTGCTTTTAAAAAAACCTAGTAAATGTTTGCTTACCTGTTATTTTTCATGATGGGATCTTTTTCCCCCACATTCCACATTGCCAAGCAGGTATTTTATTTGAAAATGAAGTAGTCATATTAGATATACTTTGACAATCTCACGCACAAGTGCCATATATGTCTTTCATAATTTCCCCCTCTACATTATGCCTTGGTTAATACAATAGATGGACCTAGCTAGTACATGGATCTGAATGAGTTCCACACTCTCTTCTTCTACCCACCAGCTTTGCTTGAATACAGTTCAACAGTAACCTTCCTACCCTAGCAAGCAAGTCGTCCCAGGGTCTTTGAACTTCCTAATACAGTATTAAGCTCCCCACAGCCTGGACTCTTGCACTTGTTGCTTCTTATTCTTACACATTTCCACTGTCACTTGCAGCTAATTATACCTTAGCTAGTTTAAAGTGTTTTCCCTGATCGATAGTAGGATCCTACCATAGAAAATTTTGACTTTGCCAAACAGATTACACTACTTGGATGCCTCCATCTATACATAGCCAGACAATTATGTTAATTCTAAAAAAAAATAGTATGCAAAATACCAAAGATTCAGAAAAAAAAAACTGCTGACCCCTCCCACAATTGCTTATGGAAAGAAGATCCAAACCATGATATCCCAAACTTTACTGGAAATACAAGAGGCAAATAAGTCCACAACGTAAAACAGTGATTCTATACTCTGCTACTTGAATTGAACCCAACAACATCTACAAAAATCAGTGGAGTGTATGACATTTAGCTTCTCTGGAATTTGTAGTTATTTTGTATATAAAATGTGAGGTCTTTTCTCATCAATATAACAGGAAATAACTTTTTATCGCAGTAGCTGCAAAAGGTGAAGGCAGAGAAAAGTTTATATTTGAAAAATGTATTTCTACCCACCATATCATTCCCAGGCTGTTTTGGATGAAGTATTTCTTAACAGGAAATAAATATGTAAAAAGTGACATCAATTATTAAAGTTTCAATTACTACACAAAAAGGCAGGAGAAGCCATGCATAGCGGAAATGACTAATTTGAAAAGGGAATAAAGTGTATCTGTTCAGATAAACTGAAAGGCATTTCATTTCTGGAGAATTTAGGCAGGATATTTATTCACATCTCAACAAAAGAGAAGCTAGAATCTATGTATGATAAAATCTTCTCGCTTTCTCTTTTCAGACAAAGCTTTGGTGACAGGGATCCTTTTCATATTCAGATCCCTCTGTTATTAGCTTTACTAACTCCTTCCGTGTTTGACATTACATCAGCTCTCAGATAGTTCTCAGTGCAAAACACACTCTTCCACTCCCCTCAGTGTTTTGGCCTATTAAAGCAGAGAACAAGCATCCATTTACACATCTTTATAACCATAACAAAAATTTTAAAACAGTGTCAAGCCTCCCTTCACATAATTCATAAAAATATTAAAAACACTGACAAAAGCTCATATATACACTGTTCTCAATCAGTGGGAGGCGTGAACCACAACAATAACCTTCTTTTTCCCCTTGGAGCAATTTTCCCATTGGGACTATTTAAGATTTCCAGCTTGTGTAGTTTAAATCCAGCCATCCTGGGATTTACATGCACAGACATCACTTGTTTCTTATACGGTTTTGGGAAACATTCCTAATGACAGTCAGTTCAGCTATTTTGAATGTGCATATATTAAATTGACTTAGCACACAATTGCAGATTTTTTTTCCTCTCTAGAGAGAAGGAAGCAGCCATTATGGGTAGCTGCCCAAGGACAGGACTTAAGGTCACTGTCTTAACCAGTGCTTCAGTATATAAGCTAAATATGGTAGAACAATTAATTGCCGTTCGGGGGAAATGGTTTCTGTTTTCACACTGGTTTCATTTACTTTGTAATATGGCATGTTTTTCAAAAAGGAAAGAGTGAGATGCCACAAAAAGCTGACCTGGGGACAATTACAATTTTACAAGAGGGCAAAAGGAGAATTGATTTGAATACTTAAGGAAGGATTAGAAGAATGGATAAATGATAATTTCAAAACATAGTGATCAAAATCCTGCTGCTTAGCATAATAAGTTGCTCTAGAGTAGGCCCATTGAATCAAACTCTCTAAGTTTCATTGATTCAAATGGGCCCACTCTAACTGCAATTTGCTACACCAAAGTAAGTAGCAATGCAATTTACTTGCTAAGCAACAGGATTTTTGCCATTGTGAATAGATGAGTTAAAAGCCAATGGGAATAGCTGCCTACGGACTGTAAAGTGGAAGAAATAAGTTCTCTTCCATGATGGCTTTGAGAGTGGCACAGGCCCATTTTTTAACTGATAAATGTTGAATTTTTGGCTACACATATATGACCATTTAATATTGTTCTACCATATTTAATATTTATTCTGAAACACTAGTTATTATTCTTTACGTGTGCATAGAAATGGTTTGGATACAATAAAGATTTTACAATCAGGGAAAACATCAGAAATAACAATGGCACCCTAACGGAATCCTTCAAAATTCTGTTTTGATTTATAGTGCCTATAAGTGGTAATGGTACTGTGGAATGCCAGGATAAGTATCTTGATACATCTCAACAGTGGTAAAATATATAGAATTATTCTATTTATTTTCTGCCTTCCATCTTATGCTGGGACCCAAGATTGCTTCCAATATCATTAAAAATCAGATACAATTGAAACCACAATAGGTTGTAATATTAAAACACAATTATATAAATTATTGTATTAAAACAACAAACATAGTCAAAGCAATTTAAAAACCACAAGAGGAAAGGAGAGCAAATTCCATACCCCATTAAAAGTCTCTTCCTTTATAGTTAGTCAGTTACCCCAAGCTGGCCTGAATAAAAAGTTATTTGTCTTTTGATGGAAATAGAACAGGAGCAGGGAGGGGGCAACCTAATTTCCCTTGGAAAGGACTTTCACAACCTGAGGACAACCATGGAGAAAGCCTTACTCCTCAGATACACCTGGCAGGAAAGACCTCCCCTGAGGAACTTAAAGATCAAGCAGCTTCTCTTGGGGGAAATCAAGCCTTTCAAATAATCTGACCTCAAGTCATTTAGAGCTTTGTAGATCAGAAGTATCACTCTGGTGTTTGAAATTATGGCATCTATAATCCTAGAAATCTTTTATTAACAGATCTGAAACAACATTTGTTTAACTTTATTTCTTTTAATACTGTACAGTATGCCACCTTGGATCTTTTCAGAGAAAGGCGGCATATAAATATTTTTCAGCCAATGATTCTTCCCAAAAACAAATATATGAAATCCTGGTACCATAACTTTAAGTCACACAACTCAGATGGCATAACAATCTGGAAGTTTAATGTAAACCCCTTCAGGTTCTGAGGCTCCTTTAATACCTAGCAATCTTGGGATGGAGTCCAACCCCCTACTCAATGCAGAAATCCAAATGGAATTGACAAAGACATCAACCAATTTGTCAGATTCTGTTGGAACAGGTTGTGGGACATCAAGGTCCATGACCTTAGCTATGTGAAGTGTGAGCTGTGAATAAGAGGAGAAATCTTCTGATGGAGATGGAAGATTGTTATCAGCTACGTCCAAATCAGGTGTCAGTAGATTAGGCACACTCCTGTGGTGGTGAGGAGTCAGAAGTTTCAGAGTTGGAGAGTTGTGGAGATGGTTACCTGATGGTGGAGAGCATTGTTGGTATGGAGAGCCGAAAGTATGAGGCAGAACATCTTGTGGAAATGAAGGTGGGTAGCATTTTGGTTTGCCGGTACCATGTTTAAAGGTAAAGAATAAGCGGATGGGTGAGACATAGGTCACTTGAGTTGGCAAGCATGGGTCACATCAAGAGGAGCAGGCGAAGGTCCGGTATAGGTGGTAGTGACTTGGAGAGAAGAGGAAAAGTGAAAGCGTGGAGGGTTCGACGGCTTGTGATGTAGCCGAAGTCAATGGACGAGATTGCTTTATTACCGTAGCTGGTTGAGCAGTGAAGGGCTCGACAAGATGACACCTCTTACAAGAGGTTTTAGAGGGCTTTTTGGTACTGGAGGAGGAGGAATGCTGTGACCCCCAGAAGAAGATTGGTAATACTCTTGGGTTCTTAGCTGGTAGTGTACCAAGCGTGCTTCAGTTCAATGTAAAGACCGATATCGGGTTGCCAATATCGATATGACCAATGTCAATATCGTTTGAGTGGAGGCTCATAATAGGTTGGAAGGTCATATAACGTAACTCATTTTGGATGGCGATAATGAGCCTGAGCATCATGCAATGCCATCAACCCCATTGATATTGGAGGTTGTGCATGTTCAGCATTGGACTGGCAAGTCTCCAGTGTATAGTGAATTTTCCGACACCATTTGCATAGAGGCAATGTATCAGCTAAAGCAGACATTGAATCCGATTTGAAAGCGGAGACAGAGCAACCTATAGATTTGGGACTCAAATAGGCTGATTGCAGAATCAATGTTATCTCAGACAAAGTATTAGTCCATTCTGGAGACTGGGCAAGTAGAGGAGAAGGTGGTTGGCCAGATGTTGGGGGGATACAGTCATCATCCACAGAAGAACAATCTAGGCATACAGTTGTCTGGTCTTGGATGGGAAGTGAAGAAATGGTCTTGCCGGTTGCAGATCGAGAAGGCAGTGGTTGTTTAGCAGTCTGAGAATCAAGAGGAGATTTATTTGGTTTTTTGGATTTAGAATGCTTGGATGTCGAGGGAAGCTTCAATGTTGGTGTTGATTTCAGTGTTGATCCTGAGGCCTTAGATTTTGAGTAGACTTAGATTTAGGCTTTGATGAGACCGATTTCAAAATCAGAGAGATGGAGGGTATGTCTGGAGAGAGAGCACTGTGAGGCTGAGAAGTTGGTGTGGCCTCCATCACAGGTGGTACCGGACGGAAGGAACGTTCCCAAGGAAAGACCTGAGGCACTGTTGCCTGAGTTTGAGAACCTGTTTTGTAAGATTTCT
The DNA here is from genome assembly GCF_051106095.1 of Pogona vitticeps. Lineage (NCBI taxonomy): Eukaryota > Metazoa > Chordata > Lepidosauria > Squamata > Agamidae > Pogona > Pogona vitticeps. The sequence goes on from NC_135788.1 coordinate 10,193,623, forward strand.
GCAGGCTTGATGAGGGCTCATGTGATTCCCTGAGGCAAAAGAGACAGGAGTTGTGTCCATCGGAGAGGGGAATCTTGTTAAGGCACAAGGTGCACCATGGGCACCATAAAATGGCAGGAAGGGGGAAATGGTGAAAGGGGAGAGGGAGTCCAGATCGAAAAGTCTCTCACTGATTTTCTTCTTTTACAGTTGAACGAAGAGAAGATAAAGGCGAACAGAAAGCTCATCATGAAATGAAACCTCAGCAGTGGCAAAAAGGAACTGAGGTAATCACCAGGATGGGTGGACCACGTGTACTGGGGGGGGCAGTCCTGCCGAACACATGATTAATCTCTAGAATATTCCGGAAACCTCTGCACAAGCACAGACTAAACCCTATAGTGTGCATTCACAGAGACCACGAAGAAGAGCCACTATTTTCCGGGACCATTTCTCTGTAATTCCAAATGTAGCTGTGGTCTGGGAAGCATGAAGAATTCTATCCAACTGACAGTGGCAAGACTAATATAAAGCCATATTTAATGCAAAAGCTCAAAATAAGCCAGTCAACTTGCATACTCTTCTGATTTGCAAATGAGCATTCCAGATCTGATATTTGTGTCATTTATGTTACTTCTATGTATATACCTGGACACATCAAGGGCTTCATAATCTGCACCCTAAAAAAAATCATTATCTGAAATAAGTCTGAAATAAATGAGAAAAAAATAGCATTGAAACTACATAACAGAAAATGAGCCATAGCTGTAAACCAGTAGAGAAAAAAGATGGTTTTTTTAAAAAAGCACAAAGCAGACATGAATGAGGTAAGGAAAGAAAGATGTATGATATTTAATTGACACTTTATATGTGCACCTGCAATCAGGCCGCTTGCTCCTTAAAATATTTTAGACTGTTTAGAAAATAATAATTTAAGGAGATGGAGAAATAGGATGTGAGACATGTTGACACTGTGGGTTAAACCACAGAAGCCTCTGTGCTGCAAGATCAGAAGACCAGTCGTTGTAAGATCAAATCCACGCGATGGAGTGAGCGCCTGTCGCTTGTCCTAGCTCCTGCCAAACTAGCAGTTCAAAAGCATGTAAAAATGCGAGTAGATAAATAGGTACCACCACGGTGGGAAGGTAATGGGGCTCTGTGTCTAGTTGTGCTGGCCACGTGACCACAGAAACTGTCTACAGACAAACTCTGGCTCTACGGCTTGGAGACGGGGAACCTTTACCTTTACCTAGTAATAGGATACTATTAACTGCATGATTGTAGAACATACTGTACTTCTTCCTCAAAATCTGATAACCTCAGTCATTACAACTCATACCAAGATAACTCTAGCCTTATTGTCCTATACATCCTGACTGATATATTAGGGCTTTTTGAAGCTACAACCACATAGAACCTGCTCGACATAGTGACCCATTAGTTTTTAAAACAGAGCCCCAGAGCTCACTCTAAATGGATAATGAACAGGTTTGTGCTGGGCATGTCAGTAAATAGTAAAAGCCATGAACTGGAAGATATCCTATTACAGCCAGCCTAGGGTTCTATGGTGTCCCAGGTCAGATCTTGGGAAACCAATCCACCTGAGACAACTAACAGAATGAAATAGGACACAGCTCTTGTGATGAGACAGCAATGGATTTAAACGAGTGTACCTTTTGCATACTTTCAAAACAGTGAATGAACTCAGTTTTCACCTTTTGCCTCTTTCAGTAGGAATGTTTATTTGGTAGGCTGATTCAGACTGTTCTAAAATGTGATTGTATACCATGTAACTTGCTAAAGTCATTCTACACAAAAACCTGAGCAGTAATTTCCCCTTTTGCCTCATTGTTAATAGGAGCCCATTGGGCAGAAGAACTTTCAGGAGAAAGTAATGGGTAGCAGGTAGAATCATGATCGAAGTTGACAATTTGCTTGGATAAATTTGAAGCTTAACTGAGCCCAAGTGTGATTACCTCTCTAAGCTCCAGTATTTCCTAAAGAATTATAAAAATGCAGATTTTGGAGCATAGTCCTCATCTTTTTGTTGATTTCTCCTTGGTGCATTGCCCATGGTGGAGAAGTTCAGGGAGTGTTGCTCCTGAGGAAAGGAGCTGAAGGGTCTTTAGTTTAATAGTTTATACTTCCAGGTTTATACATCCTCCTCTCCTCCTCCTCTTTTACATCTTGTTTGCCTCTTGAAGCCAAGGTTACAATAAGATATAAAAAACATTCAAGTTAGGGGCAGAAGATCATGTTAGTTTCATAGGCTTAAAGTCAACAGAAAAACCTGTATGTCAAGGGCACCGAGGGCTGAAATGTCCATTAGACAGATGAGACCAGGCCATGTTGGCTGAAGTTATGACTTGGATCTCAGTCTTTAGCCACTGTACCATTTTGACTCAGGTGTATAAAAGCGTATAAAATCTGCTTAGACTGCTACGGAGGAAGGGTTGAAACTGTGCTGTTTCCCCCAAAATAAGACCAAACCTGAAAATAAGCCCTAGTATGATTTTTCAGGATGCTCATAATATAGGCCCTACTCCCAAAATAAGCCCCAGTTAAGTGAAATCCCACCCTCCAGCATTGTGCAGCAACCAGAAGAAGATGACATGATTGTATTTAAATAAATGTAGATTGTTGTACTTAAAAAAAATAAAACATCCCCTGAAAATAAGCCCTAATGTGTTTTTTGGGTAAAAATTAATATAAGACCCTGTCTTATTTTCAGGGAAACATGGTAAATACATGCAGGTTCTGACATTTCTTTTAAAATAACTGGTCCTCATGTCATATCACAAAACGTCTGTCATGAGGTATAAGAGGCACATGTTTTGAAAAAACAAGAAAACAATTACTAATATCCCCTTGGGCACACAAAGGTAGTTTCATACTTTGATGGATTCTGTCCAAAGAAAACTACTAACACATATTGATCATGTTTAAAGATTTTGAGACTCTTTATTAATACTTCCTTGTTTGTAATGTGCTTTCATATAGGAACTTCACAGTGCAAAATATAGTTCTGGACTTTAAAATACACTGTGATGACAGCATCTTTCTTTGCCATTATATGTTTCATTTCAATTCTGGCTTTTGTACTAGGCAGTTCTTTTATGTAGCCTTGTAGCTCAGCACACCTGAACAGCTCACTGTAATCGTAGTTCTTCAGTATGATGCAGGGGGGAAAATCATAAGAGGCTTTTACCGAGGGTTGGGGATTGGGGAGGGAAGCAAAGGGAAAGTAAAGGCCATTCCCAAAATGAGAGGTCCAAAAAAAAAATCAATTTGTAATTATCTGCCAACACAAATCTAAAGGCTTTTCTTTGATAAGGGTGGTAATACACAGGCCTGTAATGTGAATTATTTCAAAAAATAAAAGACTGATTGTCTTCATGACCTATATAGCTTTTAGTGAGCTTTCAATCAAAATTACATTTATACAGCTCATGAATGGCTTTCTTTTCCTTTTTCAACAGTGGGAGGGGGTATTCTATTTGGTAAGCTTTCAGGCTTAAACAGGACTCAGGTTTCTTCCTATTTTGATACATTCCCTCCTCCTGAAAATGAAGGTGCCAGCTTTTCTGAAAAGATGAAGCTCTGGCTAAACAAAAGCCTGCCCTTTCAGATAAGACCTAAAAAAGACTATAAGTCATCTCTCTATTTTTCTGCAAAAGTTCAGTATTGTAAAGAAATTACTTTTTAAAAGGAAAGTGTTTGCACTTTTCAGATTGTGGTTCAACAGGGCTATTTACAACATAAAGGTAAAAACAATTTAAATAAACAGTGAATAGGGTGTTCAGCCTTACAAAACCTCTGACTCTGCTTATTCTCAACAGAGCCATGATAATGACAGGACTATCTCTGGTAGAGTATCTAAATTCAAGACCTAGAGAATACAAGGCTCAACTCTTGCCAAAAGGACTCTTCACGACATTTCAAACTCATTTTTCATTTAAAAAGAGAGAGAGAGAGAGAGAGAGAGAGAGAGAACTCCAATCCTTCTTTTCAGTTTACTTTACCATTGTGTTTGCAGTTCCATTAACGAAATAGAAATTCATAACTTAATAGGTTTCCCTGACTGTGACCAGAAGAGAAGTATGAGGTCTTGGTTAGAGCCCTAACCAGCTGTGAATATACCCTCTGTCATGTAACTGTATCCTCTGATCTAGCAATCAGTTTACTCTTCTTCAGCCGTTTCACCAGTTGTCTGCATCCTGGTTCCTGAAGGGGACAGTAAGCAATGTTCAAAGTTTATATTAGAGAATCCAGATGCTAGAACATGCCACAGTCACAAACAGTTCTTGCACAAAAAGATGCACATAAAGGATGGCATCATTGTTTCAAGTTCATTTCGTTTGTTTCAACGGGAGGCTACAGTCCTTCTATCAACAAAGCAGTTCTAAAGGTAAAGAACAGGTTACTTACCTGTAAACATGGTTCTTTAAGTGGATTCTCTATGAATACACACTGATGGGTTAAACAGCGCCTGCGCTGGTTCCTCTCGGAATTTTCCAGAGCTATGAGGGAAAAGATACAATGTTTGAGTTGCCCTGCACTGCGCAAGTGCAGCCCGCCAAAAATCCCCAGTTCCATGTGCCCGCACATAGAGAGAGTTGGAACTCAGTCAGCAGTGACGGACACGTGGGGAGGTTGGGCGGGTCGTGTGTATTCATAGAGAATCCACTTAAAGAACCATGTTTACAGGTAAGTAACCTGTTCTTCTTTAACGTGGTTCTCTATGAATCCACACTGATGGGTGACTACCAAGCTACTTACAGGATGGTGGGTCGTCACTGCAGTAGTGATGTAAGGATAGCCCTCCCAAATCTGGTCTCATTCTTGGCCCTGAGGTCCAGTCTGTAGTGTTTGATGAATGTCGATACACTGGACCAGGTAGCTGCTCTACATATGTCTGGGATGTCTACCCCACGCAGCAGGGCCGTGGATGTAGCAACAGCTCGTGTAGAATGAGCACGCAGGTTTTCAGGGAGAGGTTTGTGCTGCAACTCATAGGCCAACGAAATGGTGGAAACCAACCATCTGGACAGGGTCGACGTCGAAGCAGCAGTCCCTTTACGTTGGCCATAATAACACAAGAACAGTCTCTGGACTTTCCTGAAGTCCTTGGTCCTTGAGATATAAAAGGATAACGCACGACGAACGTCCAAACAGTGGAGCGTATGCTCAACATCTGAAGAGGGTTCGGAAAAAAGAGTAGGCAGCAACAGAGGTTGGTTGAACATGAAAGTCTGACACCACCTTGGGAAGGAAAGAAACATCTGGGTATAACACCACCTTGTCCTTGAAAAATTGGAGGTAAGGGGAATCAGCCCGGAGAGCCGCCAATTCACTAGCCCTACGGGCAGAAGTGATTGCCACAAGGAACAAAGTTTTCAGGGATAAAAACTTCAGGTCACAGGTAGCCATTGGCTCAAAGGGGGGACGAACCAGTGAGTGCAGTACTGTCTGTAAAGACCACTGAGGTAATGGCCGTCTCACAGGGGGTCTCATGTTGGTCAGACCTCTGAAGAAAGCTTTCACCCTTGGGTGGGAAAACCATCTGGAGGATTGAGACCCCTTGGGTTGGAAAGTTACAATGGCTGAGGTGTATACCTTTAAGGTAGACTTGGTTAAACCAAGATCAAACAGGTGTCTGAGATACAGTAGCAATGTAGATAAAGAGACGGGAGATGCTTGTAAACCCCGCTCTGTAGTAAATTTGAGAAAGCCTTGCCACTTGTGTTGATAGAGGCGGATGGTAGAAGGCTTTCTTGCCTTGTCAAGAACTTCCATTATCGATGGGATATCCTCCACGCTGTCAATTGGAGGGAGTCCAGGTCTGGGTGGAAGATCGACCCCGAGTCCTGAGTTATTAGGTGTGGAATGAGAGGAAGCTTGACCTTGTCGATTGCTGTCTGCAGAAGTAGAGAGAACCAAGGTTGTCTGGGCCACCAAGGTGCAATCAAGATTGCTTCTGCTTGCAGTTGGAGGGCTCTGACTACTGACCTCTGAACCAATGGAATGGGAGGAAACATGTATAGAAGGCCCTTGTGCCAAGGGATCATGAAAGCATCTCCCAACGATCCCGGGCCCCGTCCTGCCCTGGATGCGTAGCGGGGACACTTCTTGTTGGAGTCCTTGGCAAACATGTCGGTTGTCGGAGTTCCCCACTTGTGGCAGAGTTCCTGAAAGATCTCTGAGTCCAGCTCCCATTCGTGATTTTGAGTGGAGTGACGACTGAGCTCGTCTGCAATGATGTTGTCCGTGGTGGCTATGTGGATGGCTACCGGATAGATGTGCTCCTGGTAGCACCACTCCCAGAGATGTATTGAGAGGAACAGAAGGGACTTTGACCTTGTTCCTCCCTGCTTGTTCACGTAAAACATCGCTGTGGTGTTGTCTGTGACGAGCTGGATCGCCCTGCCTCTCACAAGAGGTAGGAAGGACTTCAAAGCCTTTATGATGGCTAGCAGCTCCAGATAGTTTATGTGCAAGTTTCTCTCCTGAGGGGACCACAGAGCGTTGATCTGGTGACCCTCGCAATGGGCGCCCCATCCGAGTGGACTCGCATCTGTAGTGATCTGAGTTGTCAGATGAATAGGACGGAAGGGGCGCCCCACCAAGAGGTGAGGTCGGAAAGTCCACCATTGCAGCTGCTGTGCCAACTCCGGGGTGACAGTGAGAAGCTTGTTTGGACTGTCGAGGAGTGGATTGAAGAGGGACAGCATCCAAATTTGAAGTGAACGCATCTTGAGGCGAGCATGGGACAGGGTCGCCGTTGTAGAAGCCATGAGGCCTAGCAGATGTTGTGCAAGGCTTGCTCTTACTCTTGCCCTTGGCTTGAACTTCTTGATGGCTCTTACTAGCTTCTGGATGCGTTCCGGGGGCATGAACATCCGGGCGTGCACTGAGTCTAACCTCGCTCCGATGTAGTCCACTACCTGAGAGGGATTCAGCTTGGACTTTTCGTGATTGACGGTAAGACCTAGTGATTGTAAGGTCTGGAGAACATACTGAGTGTCCTTTAAAGCCTGATGTCTGGACGTCGAGACAATCAGCCAGTCGTCGATGTAGGGAAACACCTGGATCCCTTGCAGGCGCAGGTATGCTGCCACCGGAGCCATGCACTTGGTGAAAGTCCTGGGTGCTGTGGAAAGGCCGAAGGGTAAGGCCACAAACTGATAGATGGTGTTGTTGAAGAGTAGACGCAGATACTTCCTGTGGCTCTTGTGTATGGTGACATGGAAATATGCGTCTTTTAGATCCAGGACCACAAACCAGTCTCCCTGCCTCAGAAGATGAATGATGGACTCTAAGGTCACCATCTTGAACTTACGTACCTTGAGAAACTTGTTGAGGCTTCTCAGGTCGAGGATGGGGCGAAGGCCCCCGTCCTTCTTTGGAACCAGAAAGTATCGGGAGTAAAACCCGTCGAGGACATCCTCTGATGGTACCTTCTGGATAGCCCCTTTTTGAAGGAGAGTCAGGATTTCTTCCTCTAGGATCGGATCGAACGATGTAGGGCTGACCTGTCCTAGAGGAGGCAACTTTATAAACTCCAGGTGGTAACCGGAGGTGATAATGTTGAGGACCCAGATGTCGTTGGTAATGAGAGTCCAGTTGTGAAGGTAAGGAGAGAGGCGGGTGGTGTGGGGGGATGGCAGTAGAACAGTCGGGGAGTCAAAGGTACTGTTTTTGTTTCCTTGCAGACGTCTTGAAAGACTGCTTCTTGCGAGGTGGTTGTGGTCTGAAAGCTACAGAGGAAGAGGATGAGGCCTGAGGAGGACGCTGAGAAGAGGTGCCCCCATAAGAACGGTAAGTACTGGTGGATGGCTGCTGATAGGAAGGGGAGGTATACTTTGGGCGCCACTGTGGTTTGAACTGTTTAGTTTGAGGTTGCACTGAGTAGGACTTGGCTGTCTTTTTACTCTTGTGCAAACTCTCCAGGTTTTCATCGGTATTTTGGCTGAAAAGACCTGAAGCATCAAAGGGGAGGTTTTCCACCCTAGTTTTAATGTCCTCCACGATATTAGCTGAACGCAGCCAAGCATGTCTCCTCAAGGTGATGAGAGAGGCAAAGTTCTTAGAAGTGGCTTCTGCGACATGGCGGGTGGCAAGCCGTTGATATTTGGACACCGTGAGGGCCTCAGCATGTGTATCCAGACAGAGTTGCCTTATATCTTCTGGTGCGAGTTGAAGGGCTGGGAGAACCCTGGACCAAAGTTGTTTTTGGTAGGCCCCCATGGCAACCAGATAATTGACAGCACGTAGGGTGAAGGTTGTCATAGAATACATGCGGCGTGCCAGGATCTCAAGCTTCCTTCCCTCTTTGTTGGTTGGTGTAGGGTGGCCCTTTGCTGGAGTCTTAGTAGAGCTAGACTCCACTATTAAAGAATTAGGAGCCAGATGCATGAGAAGAAAAGATGTATTCTCTCCATGTATTCTATACAGATTTTCAGTCCTTTTAGAGATAGTGGTAGCATTGGCAGGATGCTCCCAGAATTCCTTGATAAGATCCATCAATTCTGGGATGAAGGACAGACTAACTGGATGTGTCCTCTCCGCTTCAATGTCTCCGAAGATTAAATTTTCTTCCCTTCTTGGAGACTGTTCGACCGCTAGCTTTAGAGCTTGGGCCATACGAGCAACCATCTGAGTGTAGGAAGAAAAGTCTTCCGACGGGGAAGATGGTTTGAGGTTAGCCGCCTCTGGAGGTAAAGGTTCCCCAGGAACAGGGACTTCTAGAGACACCTCGGATTCGTTGTCGTCTTCGGCGTCGGAGGAATCGTCCTTCGGATGTTCCTCCTCCGAAGGGTAGGAAGAAGGGGGGGAGGTACCCCCGAGCCCGAGGGTGCCGTCTTCGGGCACGAAGGAATACCATCCTGAGGTTGCAGTGGTACACCAGGAGGGGCAGCGGGAGTGTCCTTCGGCGCCGACGGTTTCATGGGGCCCATATCCACCGGCCTCTTAGGGAGAGGGCTTCGACGTGGAGACCGAGAGCGCGAGGATGAGGAATAGGAGTATTTGGTTCTCTTTCTCCTATGTCTCCTTTCTCTCGAGGTCGAAGAAGACTCGGTGGACGAATCTCTTCTTCGCCGTCTCCGGTGGGACCTCTTCCGACCCCGACTGTAATCTGAGTCGGACGGTGAGGAGTCCCTTCGGCGTCGGTGGCCTCGTCGGTGCTTCCTTCGGTGACGGCGCTTCTTTCCCGGTGGCTCGTCGTCGGCCGAATTGGAAGCTGGACGCCGAGGGATCGGTTCTTCAACAGGCTTAGTTGGTCGACCCCGTGGGGGGGGAGGCGATGGAGAACGACCCGACTCCGAGAGGAGTGAAGGAGATCGGGTTGTTCGCCCGGTAAGTATCGGGCTGAGCGGAACGCTCTCGGCGCCGGCAACAAGCTTGTCGAGCTGGCTAACCGTAGGCGATTTCCCCAAATCCACCGGCGGCGGTTGGCGAGGTGGAATGGGAGCGCCTTGATTGGAGACCGAATCCCGGTCCCGAGAAGAGTCTTCCAGGAGTGGAGAAGGCACCGACGCTGAAACGGGTGAAACGACCAGGGTTATCTCCTTGGTCTTCGGTTTGGCCTTTGGTGCGGCCTTGGATGCAGCTTTCTTCGTCGGTCCCGAGGTCGAAGCAGGGACATCGGTAGACTTCTTTCCCGTAGGCAACTTCTTAGACTTTGCTTTGGAAGCCTTCTTGGGAACATCTTTGGACGTCGATGGGGGTGAAGAGGAGACCAAAGTCACCTCCGAACGAACAGTGGAGACGGATTGAACAGACTCCATATCTGACGGTTGGGAAGCGGACAAAGTTTGGTTCCAAAGGAAAAACTTGAGTCGTTGCTGGCGAGATTTTAGGGTCGCCTTAGTAAATTCTTTGCAATGTCGACAATTTGTGGGCGAATGGGTTTCACCCAGACAGAACAAACACAAGGAGTGGTGGTCCTGGAAGGGGAGCTTCCCGGAGCAAGCAGAACAGCGGCGAAAAGGTCCCTTTTTTGCTGACATAAGCTAAGCAGTCCACAAATGCAGCAGAGGAAGTAGATAATTGAAAGGATCCTGCGTGGCGCCTCAGCAGGAGGTAACAGGCCTCAATAAAGATGAAGGGAATAGAAAGTACTTGCAATCAAGGCGCCAGAGGCAAAAGGCAGGTCAGGCGGTCCGAGTTCAGGGCAACAGAGATGCGGATAAACGAGGAACAAGCCAGGTCAAGTCCGAAATGTCCGAAATAGGCGAAAGGAGAGGTGAATCTCAAGAGCTCTAACCGAGAGGTTCCAACTCCGCGGGCGGATAAATGGAACTGGGGATTTTTGGCGGGCTGCACTTGCGCAGTGCAGGGCAACTCAAACATTGTATCTTTTCCCTCATAGCTCTGGAAAATTCCGAGAGGAACCAGCGCAGGCCCTGTTTAACCCATCAGTGTGGATTCATAGAGAACCACGTTAAAGAAGGTAAAGATTCCCCTTGACATTTTGTCCAGTCGTGTCCAACTCTAGGGCGCGGCGCTGATCCCCGTTTCCAAGCCATAGAGCCAGTGTTTGTCCGAAGACAGTTTCCATGGTCACGTGGCCAGCGCTACTAGACACGGAACACCATTACCTTCCCACTGTGGTGGTACCTATTTATCTACTCTCATTTTTACATGCTTTCAAACTGCTAGTTTGGCAGGAGCTAGAACAAGTGACGTGGATTCGATCTTATGACTGCTGGTCTTCTGACCCTGCAGCACAGAGGCTTCTGTGGTTTAATCCGCTTTAAAGCAGTTCTAGATAGGACCAAAAATAAGGCCTTTTTTTCCCCAATAGTACTTTTTAGCTTTTTAAAGCATAGAGATAAGGCATACGGCATGTTTCTGTTTCTCCTCTCCACATTACCACATTCTCCACAGTAGCCAGTCCAGAAAATAAGATATGTGCAAGTCACTCAATGGAGGGAATTCCTTATGTCAATTGTGGGTTTCTATGAGACTTGGTGATATCAATGCTGTTTAACCCCCACATCAAGCTGCCAACAGAGATCATCCATAGCATTAAAACTAGGTACCACTAATATTCAGCAATGCACCCATGTTTACCTATCTAAACAGTGAAACATATGGCCAGATAACTCTGTTCTGAACAGATACTTGGAAATTGTAACTAAATATTAAAAATGACCCCTATAGGGCTGGTGCTGGTAGAAACAGATTACAATAAATAAAATAAATAAATAATAGGGGTAAATTTGCCTTCAATTATGAGACTTTTCTGATTCTATCTTGTCAGGCAAAGAGCCTGGAAGCATGGATTCAGTAAGTTTCTTGCAGAGTTGTTGCTAGAAATGCCTTTTTTTCATTTTCAGCTACTGAAGATGATTTTTCCTCTTTTAAACAGATCAAATCTTGCCATGCTGATCCATTTTCCGCAGCTTCTACAATATATTTTTGTTGCATCTGGCTTTTAGTAGAGAATATAATTTTCTGTCACCATTCAAAAGCTATAATTTTACATTATTTTAATTTTGTAATTTTATGGCAGCCCTGCTCTGTGTTGAGCAGAGAAGATGACATCACAGTTGAAGTCAGAGATTTTGTAATTTTACACCCCGCTCCACAAAAACTGGACTCGTTTGAGACAAGAGAACAGATGGGGATAACTGATCTATAACTTAGCTCCGAAATGAGATAATATAAAAGCAGAAGGGATTGATTCAAATATCAACTAACATCACAGATCTATTAAACTATGCCAGAACAATGGGCGACTGAACTACCTCTTAAAAAGGAACAAATAGAATGTACAGATGGGCTGTCTGTTGCACAGAGCAGTTTTTCCAATCGTGTTAAGTATCCTGTTTGTTTCCAACGATCATTCCTCTTCTCCAAAATCAACTTGACATTACCCACAGTTGGTGAGAAATCAGAAAATGGGGAAATGGTAATTTTCTTGAACAAGTACTGTACAATAAGGCGGTTCTTTATGTGGGACTTTTCAGTAAACAGCATTCTGAGAGGTGATGAGTCATTTCTATTCTTGGTGTCAGTAGATAACAATACTGTATTATGTAGTTAGCCTTTGTTCTCAGAGAGCATAATTTTAGAGAACATTCATTCCATAATAGTAATTTTGTTTTTGGATCTAAATCGCAGGCAGGGATGTTGGTAAATCTTTGGGTCTGAGTCCCGAGTCCGAATCTTTGGTATCTCAAGTCCCAAGTCCCAATTCTGAGTCTTTTGTACCAAGTCCCGAGTCCCAAGCTCCTAATCCAAGTCTCTTTTAAAAGCAAGCTTTTTACCCCATAAAAGGGAGGGGTGGATGGGTTTCTAGTCACAAGTCAAGTCAAAGTTATTTTTAAAAAAGCAAGTTGAGTATGAGTCAAGTCACCGGTGCAACTTAAGTCTGACTTGACAGTGAGTCCCACAACTTGAGTTCCCATCCCTGGTGGCAGGTCACATTTTTCCATCCAAGGATCCTAGATTTAATTACACTGGCATTTAGAGGTACTCCTGTCAGAAACCGTGACAATATAAACAGTATTGAACTAAAGGATTCTGTGGTCTGGCATCATATAAAGTAGCTTCATATGTTCCAAATATTTTCACTCCTGTGTCTACCCGTAGTTCATGTTCATATTTTTCCTCAAAATGAAAAGACTTAATAACAAGGCATAGGCAGAATGGTAATACAAACAGTAATAATCTTCTATCCAAAATAGGGGGGGGGGGGGGACATGAAAAATGTCAACAGTGTGATTCTGTCTAATTGCTCAACATCACAAATCTGCTATTTACAAATTATTTGGTCATTATAAAACCAAGCCATTTTCAGCAAAAAGACCAGTTATCTGGATGGATAACTCATTGAGTTGGAAGGTCTGGCTGTGGAACTAGGGGCCAGGAGTTCAATTCTCCTCTGTGCCTCCTGGGAGAAGAGCCAGCCTTCTTGGTCTTCGACAAACTATGTGACTTTGGGGGGCATCCACAAGAAGGGAATGGTAAACCATTTCTACTTTAAACCTAGAAAATCCTAAGAAGGGTCACCCCGAAGTAAGAATCAACTTGACAGCATACAATTTTTTTTAAATGATGCAAGGCTATACCTGGTTACATGCAAAACTGCCTTCGCTGTTATAGATCCATTTGGTCCTTTGTGGAAAATCTGCTGCTATCTCTAACGTCTACTCCACAGTTCTTCAGAACAAGTTAATGTAGTTAACAGAACAGTTAATGTTGCAGAATGTACTGTCTGATCTATGCTGATCTATGCTGCAACAACTTTTATTCATGTATTTTACGTATTTTATATTTTTAATATTATTTTAAATTGTGGTATGCCATTTTGAAATCTTCAGCTCTGAGTGGTTTATAAATAAAAAAGAACAAATCAAGTAAAGTATTAAACTTTTTATCAAATATTTTAGTTCCTCCTATGTGCATTACTTATACAGCCAAGCAAAGGCTTCGCAGAACTCTAACAAAACTTGTTGTTGAGTCAGATTCTTGGTGACCAGTAGTTTTGTATGTTGAGAAGAATTAACATGGTAAACAACATATAAATGTTATGAGATCAAGTCCTGTAATGTGACCAAATTGACTTTTACTAATCATTGGTCAACTTTCATGCTGGACTACATACCAGTACTTCACTACTTTTTTATTTATGTGTTCATCTTTTTTTCACAAAAAGCCTAAGATTTTTAAAAACTTAAATTAAAACCTGAAGATTTCAAAGTTTACTTTAAGTTCTAAACCAGCACTGATGCTTGTTGGATACTTGTTTAGTTCGTGCCTTATTAATAAAGGATACGGTGAAGACATGCAAGGGGAAAACTGAGGGTAATTCTTGGCTCAGTGATTCTATTAGTATTAACCTTATACTGTACTGTGACTTTAAATATATGTGCGTATAAATTCTATATGTATAAATTATGCACATCATGCAGGCGCTTATAAGAAGACCTTACAAATAGTGTCCCCTCAAGGCAAATTATATGAACTCTCATTATGTTGTATCCAATGATGGATGCAGCAAACAGCTTTAGGCCTTGGGAACATAATCTATGGCTAGTAAAAACTATTAGTGAGAGGGAAAACTCATTTACAGCTTTCAGAAACCAGCAGCTATCAGTCTCTGCCATGTAAATGAGCTGAAAGAATGGGATGCCAAATATTCTACAAAGTGTAAATAGGAGTTCATTGCTAATCATTCCTCTCCCTAGTGTGTACTTTAGTTTTGCAGTCAATGGTATATATAGTTGAACTGGTTATCTAGTAATAACACTTCATTTCCTTTGAGACAGAGGAAGTAAGGGGAGGGAGGACAGATCAGTGTCAAAACTTAAAATGGATATTTTAAAAAACATTATTTTCTCCTCTACCACATTACTAAATGTTTCAAAAGCTGTAACTAGTGATACAAATTCACATTTCTACATTTCAGACAAGATTTTGTAACATAACATAACATAACATAACCTGTTATGTTATCACAAGACTCTGTATACTTCATTTTATGAAATATCATTCTGATATTATACAGGAAGGACTTTCAAGAATTAAACAAGTTAGTACTTCTTCCATGGCATGAACGTAAGAGGAAAATGAGTTGACGAAGGCCATCACAGCTGGAGGAAAGCAAAAAATTTTAAAGACGCAGCTTTCTATTTATTTATTTATATAGACTTATGCTTAAGATAATAAACTTTCTCAAACAGAGGCAATATAACATTACTATAATACTGTTATAATAAATTAAAAAGATTTCTCTTTATACACATTCTTAAAACCAACCCTCATTTCCTCCTGTCATTATGCCTGTATAAACTAAACAGGACTTTCAAAATTAAGAATTTTGGTAGGTACTCAAGACCAGGCTTTAGCCACCAACACAACCACCAGTGCTGGGAAGACTCAAAGACAAAACTGCATATTCATACAGACAGGAACAAGCAATCTCTTACACCCAAACATAGACAGGCAGTCTGGCAAGCAAAATTGACACATACAAAGAAGCCTTTTGGCCCTGAAGTGGGCTGGCTGGGAATAGTCTGAGTTTGAGGTCTGGCAGTTCCCCATTTCAATTTCTGGAATAGTTTAGTTAACCTTAGGTACGTGGGGAAAGGGGAGTTACAGGATTATGGTAGCACCTATAGACTGGCTCTTTGCTTGTACAGGAAAGACACTCTGATGTCTCAAGAGATTGGTCTGTGAATTCTGTGCACACTGAAAGTTTTTGGGTGACGAACTCCTATTACATTGCAGACAAAATAAGAATCTGAGACATTATCACAAATTAATTGATGGCATCACTGGAACATAACTTAAGGTTCTTCTCATAGGGAAGAAAAACATATTGCTTGTCCAAGTATTGGCGTTTTTATAGTGTCAACCAATGGTTGACATAAGGTTTATGTTTTTTTTTAAGTAAGACAGCTACCCATATTAGAAGAGGTTTGTGACAGAACTCATTAACCTGTCTGTGAATGACAAGTTCAGCAATCATTCTATACCCACAAAATGGTTTAATGTTCCTTGGTGTCTGGTCATCATTAAAGATGAGCAGGATCTGTTATTGGACCTAATTTGTTTATTCTCACAATACATGCATTTCCATAGCTTTTTAAAATATGTTTTCAGTTATATGTAGCATTCACTGTGGAGGACAACAGTCATACAAATCAGCACCGGAAACACCTGTTTATTCAGGCTTCAATACAGAACATAAGCCAAAATTTTGGTTACCCATATTGAATACAAAAACCTCTGTATGTAAAGAAAGTCAAGCTTGAAGTATGTTTCACCCACTTTTTCTCAAAGGCAACTGCTACTATTTTACTGTACAGTAACTTTGACATCATCTTCAGTTTCACTTCACGAGTTTTCCATCTATTTCAATTAAAAATAAATTTTGTTTCTGTTCCCCATTGCATGTTTCACCTTTTACATCCAAACAATCCATTGCTGTTTTTATAAAAGTTACATGTCAGCATGATAGTTAAATGCTGGCTTTTATGGTTTGTTAGATAAAATGAATGTATTTTAAGTAATACATAGCAGAATGAACTGTCTCTAAAATAAATTCATAGTAGACATGAACAGAAAGTAGAATAAAGGCCATATTCTCATTTTCTTCCTCATATCACATCTGTATTGCCCTGTTCATTAAGAACATAAATGCTTCTTTCTTACCTATATGGTAGAGCCCTACATCAGACTGACCTGGCCTGGAACAGTCTGATGTAAGGCTCCATAGTGTTTCAGATTTCAAGTAGCCTTACCTGGACTCTGGAAACAACCAGGCACTGAACCAGAGTCCTTTTATAGCAATATACATGCTTTACTTCTAATTACACATCCTCCTTTAATTTCTATTGGACTTCACTGGCTGTAGACAAATAATTAATTTAGTGTGACATCTAAATGATATGAGGTTGGGAAGTAAGAAAAATACTTAATCAAAATCAGAATGAAAAATATGGAGTGGACAAAGCATGCACATGAGAAAGACAAGTTAATATGATAAAAAGGTAAATATGATAGAGTGAATCTAACTGTGCCCATTTGTGGAGATACATGTACCTGCCCACACTGACACATTTCTTTGTTTAAATATCGTTTGAACAATTGTAATGTGCCCTACACAAGGCTGCCACTGAAAAGAGAGAGGCTTCTCCATGCCCATTCCCAGCCTCTAGAGTTCCCTACCAATGGGGAGCTAAGCTGCTGTTCTCCTTGTTATCTTGCTTAAAGCCCATACATATGTTTTTATTCAGGCAAGCCTTTTGCATGTAGGATCCATGGAAAGTAGTTTGCTGCTGAAGGGCCTGAATGTGGTTGAGTGCCACATTAGTGTGTTATAATTGTGCTTTGAATCTCTTTTTATACTTTAATAACACTTTTCTTTTTATTACAGTTAATTTATTGCTAGTCACCTTGAATGCCAGTTTTGGTTTAAAGGCACACTACATTAATGGCTAAATAAATACATAGATTTTTATGGCATACAAAGATAGAGGAAGGATGGACAGAGACAACCATATGGGGTATAGGAGAAGAGAGTTATCTGACTAGCCATAAATAAATATAAAAACAGAATATGTACCATTAAAAAAGGTTGTCCCAGAGACATACACAAGACAGCAAAAGAAAAGGAGGAGGACAGAGTCCCAGTTACATTAGACACACTGTATAAATGAGACTTGTTAAGTCAATACCTTCATAAGTCCCAATGAATTTACCCTTGTTGGGAGTAACAACTGGATTTAGTTCACAGTCTAGATCAGTGGTTCTCAAACTTGGGTCCCCAGATGTTCTTGGACTGAAATTCCCAGAAATCCTGACCAGCACAGCAAGTGGTGAAGGTTTCTGGGAACTGCAGTCCAAGATCATCAGGGGACCCCAGTTTGAGAACCAGTAGTCAAAATTATATGATCTTGAAACCAGGGAAAGGTGTATGAATGTGATTTAGAGTAGTATAGAGAGAAGCAGAATAAGGCAAACAGAAAAAGGAGACAAGGGAGACAGCAGAAAAATTAGTGGAAATTTAGATAGTAAGTGGCAAAAAGAAAGGTGCTGATTTGATACCATGGTTTGGATGAATAGAGAATAAATAATGCAACAAAACACCATGGGTATTTTTGTATGCAAAAAGTAGGAAAAAGTTATGATTTAGGCAGAGAAAAACACACAAGTTTTAGAGAAGGTGCACATACCTTATGATTCAAACACAAGAAAACTTTGCAATCATACAACTGTTCATTTTCTGGAAAAATATTCTTTTTAATCAAATACACATTTAAATAAAACCATAAAGATTATCTTTATATCATTTTTCTAAATCATCTGTTTTCCATTGAAGTCACATACTGCACCGTAATTAAAGAAATAGTGATTAAACAGTTTTGTTGTGGGGCTGTTGCAGGGTTTGTTTTATCATTATTCAAACTGCAAAGTATGTCTCAGTGTCACTAACCATCATGCTGCTTGAAAAGTTCAACTCCTGAAGAAAGATGTGAGGCCGTTCCATCCAATTAAATTGGCAATGACCTGACAAAAGCATCGTCTTTTACAATCTGTGCCTCAAGCACTGTATACTGAACTGTTTCCTGTTGCACTGTAACCTACATGAAAGCTTTTCAACTGTTCAGATGAAATGCTGTCAATACAGTGGCATTTGGAAACATTTTAATATGTACTCTTTTTCTCATTAAACGTAGTCAAATATGTTTCTTTTAAATAATTATAAACCAAATGATCAGATATTAAATAAAAGGGATTTTTAACCATAAAATTGTACAGTATTTCTTCTTTCCAACTGTCTGGTTTGCTTTCCAATCATGATAAAAGAACAAGGTCTCCAGAATTTAAGTACAGGTTCTACAATCCTGTTTGTTTCCTTTCACTAACAGATTTGGAAGCTCAACCATCTTCTGAAAAATACATTGTACTATCTATATATACATGGCTTCAGTAACACAGTTTTTCTGAAGCTCCACATTTACAACACCTAAGATTGACATAGCTGATTTCACAGATATAAAGAGAGATTCCACTGCCTTCAGATTAACAAGATAAGAGTGGAATAGGGGTTAACCCCTGGACTTTCCACTACTACATTATCAGAATAATGTGTGACAGCATCAATGTGGCTTCTTCAAGTACTCAGAAAAGAAACATTGCCCACTCTAGTTGTCCATCTGCCTTTCATGCCATCCCTAACATAAATAGCTTTATATGAAATCCAGGTGTCTGGCTATCTATCTAGCACCAGGAAGACAAATGCAAACATAAAGGTCTGTGCCAGCAGGCCAAGGTGTTTTTATTGAGACAGAACTTCAGGCACTAATTGGCTGTGGAGGAAGATTTTTTTAATCACAGGGTTTGTACTTTTTACTTTTTAGCTTTTAAGCTGGTTTGTCATTAAATGGTTCTATGAGGGGAAAAAGAAGTAAGAAAAGGCTGTGTGGTCCTTAAAGGTATAGAAAATGCAACAGTAGGGTGATACCTTTATTGAACCACTTAAAAAACAAATAAATTGAGAGCTTTCATAGAGAAAACTCCATTTCATCAAGCTGGGCACCCTCCCTTCACGGATAGCACAAAAAAATTGTAGATATGAGTCCCAAAAATTTAAATCCATGCCAAATCTGCTCATTCAGGCTTAGGTTGCAAACATTAGCTGAGGGTGGGGTCTCAACCACCGTCCCTTGCAGCATGTTTAGAGTTTTGTAAAAAGCAAGGACTTCAAAATGTAATATGAATTTCAGGCTTGCTACTTTGTCAGCTACAGAATAATTTGTAGGAATTTAAAGGGCCATTTGTTTCATTGGTCTAACTATATATTTAAGATTTGCATCTCTGAATATTCCACTGCAACTGTTACTTTATTTAGGCTGAAATCCTGTTGCCTAGCATAGTCCATGGACAACTTGAATTAGGCCCACTTGATTCACTGGAACCTATGGAGGAATACAGTGGTGCCTCGCATGACGACATTAATTCGTTCCAGCGAAATCGCTATAGAACGAAAATGTCGTAAAGCAAAATTAAAAAGCCCATAGAAACACATTAAAACCCGTTTAATGCGTTCCGATGGGCTAGAAACTCACCGTCCAGCAAAGATCCTCCATAGGGTGGCCATTTTCGCTGCCTGTGCAGCGAGGAATCCATCCCAGAAAACAGCGGGGGGCCATTTTGTTTACCCGGTGGCCATTTTGAAACTGCCAGTTAGCTGTCTGAAAATCATCATTTTGTGAAGAATCGGTTCCCTGCTTCGGGAACCGATCATCACAAAGCGAAATTCCCCCATAGGAAACATCGTAAAGCGATCGCAAAAAGTTTGTTGTGATGCAGTTTCGTCGTTAAACAGAGCGATCGTAAAGCGAGGCACCACTGTACTCTTACCAAATCTCCACAAAACACAAATCAGCAGACATAGTGGAGCAGCTGTTCAGAGTGATGCTTGCTTAATTTCTATTTCCTATTTAAGTTCAGGATCTTCTGTTTTATGAGATATATTGAATTGTTTGCTTACTCACATAGTTTCCTGATGAACCCTGTTCAAACACACTGCAGACATGACCAGCTTCATGACTTTTAAGTCTCCTAGGAAGTCAGGCTACAAGACATTGATTGCACAAAAAAGGAAGTATTTATTATTATATCTTAGAATGTTTTATAGACATATATAGTCTGAAAAGTGTCACCCTACCATTTGGTCCAGCTCTACAGCTTTTAATTTTGGGGGCCAGATTGCAGCAATTCTGCAGCAGACAGGGTTGTTTTGTGGGTAGTTGCATGAGACCCCTTTAGTTGGATGGGAAAGACAAATTTCAATGGGCTGTCATACTCGGAAGTCACAATTCCAGATTGTTTTTCACAATATAAATTTTCTGCCTGAAATGGGTGCTGCCAAATTGTTCCTGAGAATGACTGGTGGCTTGCTGCATCTGTCTCATCTAATCACACATACATCCAGAATTTGCTTTGTTTATCCTACTCAGAAGTGTTCCATTCCATCAGGTTTGGGGGCAATAAAGGATTAATGAAAGCTGGATAGCTCATTGGTTTAAGTATCTGGCTATGGAGCTAGAGGCTGGGAGTTTCATTCCCCACTGTGCGTCCTGCAAGTGGAGCTAGCATGTGCGGCTTTTCACAAGCTACACAATCCGAGGGTACTCCCAGAAGAAGGGAATGGTAAATAACTTCTGAGCAGTCTCTACTGCAAAAATCCTGAAAGAGGTTGCCATAAGTCAGAATTAACTTACATAAGAACATAAGAAGAACCCTGCTGGATCAGGGCCCATCTAGTCCAACTCCCTGTGTCACTCAGTGGCCCCACCAGATGCCTCTGGGAGCACACGAGAGAACTAGATACCTGTCTCCTGATACCCCTCCCTTGCATCTGGCATATTGAAGCACTTTCCGTTTAAGCCTGGAGCAACTTGATGGCACGTGATTATTATCATTAATATTTTGGGGATTTGAGATCTAAAACATTGTTCTGATGTTCATCCACTGCATCCCACTACTTTTTGGCATCACTTTTTATCACGAAGTCACCATTCCACCCTGTTTTCGCTCTGTTCCGGCTTTTACCTAGACCCCATCCAGAGACATATCACTATAACATGTTGAGCCGTTTCTTTACACGTGTCGGGTGCCAAGGGTTGGTGTTGTAAAAGCTTCTACATGTACATGGTGAAAGCTTCTATATATTTTGGGCTGACCCAAAATATTTCGCTACCATATTGACAGTTTAAGGGATGCAAACCAGATTACAGAGCAGATAAATCTCTATCTGTTTCGCACCCTTAGCCTTGCCACACACACTACAATCTGACTTGTGCTTGAAATTATTGCTATTATCAGACTGTTTCCTTTTGCACAAATCTGAACCTTTTGCACTGGCATAGCCTGCAATAGTATATTGTCCATGATATTCCTTCTTAAGCCAGTAAAGCTATGGTACCTATGAACTCTAAAGAAAAAAGAGCCTTATCTTTGTAAGGAAAAAATGAGTCTATTTTAAGGACCAAATAGCCTACAATATTGTGTGCCTACAATTTTGCTCCCCTAGTAAGGTAAGTGCAGTTCACAACATTATACCATTTAAGAACTAATTTGAAGCAAATCATCTAGACAATTAAGGTTTAGAAATTGGCAGAGCAATTATTGACAGGTGCAAAGGTGCATTTACAACAACTAGGCCCAATATTAATATAATTTTTATTAAGTTTAGAAATACCATTTCCTATTGTTACAGTACCCATTTTGTTCAATGTTACTGTTTAATGCTGTTTAATGCTACTATTAATCAAAGGCAATTGTAGGTACAAATCCTATCCATCTGAGCTGGGGATCAAGTCTTACAAAGATTTGTTGCCTCCCGCCTCCATAAACCTGATAGTAATATGTAATCTGTGATGGATAGCGGAACAAAAAAAAACAGAGCTAAGAAGTTAGTAGTTTTTAAATTTCTACAGTAACAAGCTGTAACATTGGGTTTTCATCTGTAACAATCATGTCTGTAATTTACAACTCTTTAAACAAAACGAGAGCGAATGGCTGCCTGTTACTTCTTTAGGAACAAAAGGAGTAGATACAGGGAATACAAATGTCTGCAGATCTGGTGTGGTTTATCAGGTTTTTTCCTTCGTTTCCCCTGGTGATACAAAGATCTCCCTGGAACAGCTACCCACTCACACTCTACAACAGAAGTCCCCAACCCCCAGTCCGCAGCCCAGCGCCAGTCCGTGGCCTGAACTGGACCAGGCAACCAAGACAGACTTCCCCCCCCCGCACGCACTCACCCCCGCACAGCTTGTTTGTGCCTGTACGCATGCTCCAGCATACCCATGTGAGCGCCGCGCATGCCTGTGCGAGTGCCACATGCACACACACGGGGGCACACACTCATGCGAGAGAGAGTGCAAGCACTTGTTCACGAATGCGCACGAGCGTGGGGAGTGCCCCGCCTTCCCCAGCCAGTCCGCAGACTGAAAAAGGTTGGGGACCGCTACTCTATAACACACACACCCAGCAAAGAAGCAGTTAAGGAAAGGTAGAGGTTTTAAAGGGACTACAGGTTCTGTGGCAACCTTCCTTTCCCCCTCTTTGATTTAAAAGAACAGTGACTAGGAACCTGCTTTTCCTCTACATCACTTGGGATTTCCTCCTCCCTGCTATCCGTGCAACGGCAGCAGGTGACCTTTCTAGCAAGAGCAGGAGCATCAACCTGCCAGATGAAGAAAGAGTAGATTGACTAAACAATCTTCTGAAAATGGTCCTGTGAGTGGCTTGCTACCTGAGTCCTTGGCAGGCCATGTGCCCTAGCCCTGAACCTCTTTGGGAACGCACTTAAGAGGCCACATCTGGGGAAACATCTGGGGAAGATAGAGGGTGAGCAACCTTGGGGGAGAGGCTGGAAAGGAGGAGGGGCAATGAGACAGAGGAGGAAAGGACCGCATTCTCAGGGACAGTAATAGAGAGCAGGGAGACCCAAGGGGGGTAAAGAGGTCGGAAAGAAGATGTGGAGGAGTGGGACTCATTCTTCTGTGCTGCCAGGGAAGTGGAGTACGAGCTAGAAGATGAACCCACAAAGAGGAGTCCTTATGGAGATCCTGGTGGCTAGAGGATGCGGCCGTAGTGGAGGAACGTCATCCTCACTCCACCACAGCAACCCTTGCAACCTATTTCCACCTGGCAGCCGCAATGCCCAACTAGGCCAGCAGCACCCACCTCAACCCAACAGTGCCACTGGCAGCACAAATGCCAGCACAAGAGGCAACAGTGACTTCAGGAGAAGCAGGACAGCCCCCTCAGGTACCCTCAGGAAGCTTTACTGAACCTCACTAAAATGTTCTGATGGACTACTGACTGCTGGCCTATTGTCACCCACCTAGTTCTCTGACTTGAGGCAGCAAGCAGCCCCAAGTGAGGCTAACTGGGGTCAGGACCAACAAGACACAATTCAAGGAGCTAGTACTGGAACTCATCCCGCTGGAGATTTATCTGGCAGGACAGTGAAAGGCAGTAGTGTTGTAAACCGAAAGATAACATTAATAAAGCCTCATAGCCATTTCACCAACAACCTGGATTAGTTACTGGGGGACAGCATTCACAGGGATACAATATGCATCTTCCCTGATGTGTTCGGTATGGAGGATCCTGGATCAGGAGCACTTTTTGGGCGTGTGCAAGAGGGGGAGTTTAAATCTTCCTTCCATCAGTTTTCTCTCTCAAAATTCACTCTCTTTCCTCAAATTAAAACAAAGAAAAACCTCTTTGGATCCAAAAGCGATCAGGATATTTGTTTAGTTGTATATACCTAGGCAGTGACTATAATCTTGCAGCCAGTTAACCAGAACTTGAGAGCACAATGCTGTGCATGCTTTGTAGAAGGAAGCCCAATACCCAAAGATGTCTGAGGGGAAGATTTCCAGTACAAGGAGAAAAAACAATGACTGGGGATATGTCACAGGCCACTCATTCCCCTCCCTCCACAAAATACAATCACTACAAGTAGAGGTAGGACAGGTTTCTGTTGTTTCTGAAATTAGACTACTTCTTAGTCAACTCCACATGAACAGGGACTTACCTTATAATTATAGTATAAAAGTGGTGTGTATATTGGGTGGTATATTAGACGGACGGACAGATGGATGGACAGACAGACAGATAGACAGACAGATGGACAGATGGATGGAACTGGAAAAATTCGCTGAAAAGTGTGTGAAACCCACACCTTTCTATACTACTTATTCAACAGAGCCACACACGATACATCAAGTGTTTTCTATACAATACCTCTGTGCAACAGCTTCTCTAGGACAATTCTCAAGTGCTGGAAGGTGGTCGGTGAAACTTCGTACTTGTATACGTCTATCACCGGTACCCGCTGACACGTCCCAAACACTCCATCTGGGGGGGAAAGGGGGGGAAATGAAGCGGGAGAATTTAAAAAGAGGGGGAGTAAATCTAATTTCTCTGTGATACACGTACTGTAATCCACAAACAGATGGATAGTATTATGTGTATTGTTGCTGTTCTCAAGCTGAGGAACTCCCTCCTACAAAAGGCCAAGCTGGCCTCCTCTTTGCTGTCCTTCTATAAGCTGGCAAATTCCTTTTTCTCTTCAGACAAGCTTTTTCTCAATATTTTTGTTATTGTTTGCCTCTTTAGTCTGTAAACTGTCCAGAATAGTGCATTGCACCAATGGGCAATATATAAATGAAATCAATCAATCAATAGATAAATAATGAGAGGGTTCTTGAAAATGGGGCTGCTGTGTTTTTGTTATATATTTATTTATATTTACATTTACATGTTTATGTTATTACCATTATTATTATCATTATTACTTTAAATGTGTTTAACTAGCATTTTTTGAATAGTATTTTATTTGAATGTTGTTTAATTCTTTTAAAAATATTTTCATAAAATATTGTTTTTAGCTTTTAATACCCTGTTTCCCCGAAAATAAGACCTAACCTGAAAATAAGCCCTAGTATGATTTTTCAGGATGCTCGTAATATAAGCCCTACCCCAAAAATAAGCCCCAGTGAAGTGAAATCCCGTTCTCCATCATTGTGCAGCATTGTGCAGCAACCAGAAAAAGATGACATGACTGTAAAATAAAACATCCCCTGAAAATAAGCCTTACTGCATTTTTGGAGCAAAAATTAATATAACTCCCTGTCTTATTTTCGGGAAAACACTGTATTGTTTTATTTTTAATATTATAAGCTGTCTTGCTCCTTTTGAGGAGAAAGACAAGGTACAAATATTGTAAATAAATAAATAAATGTTTACAACAAGTCTTCCATATAATAGTGACATTACACACACAGAACAGTTTGGACACTTTCTTGGTCACTTTTCATTAGAAACTACTGTTGATCTAAGGGTTCCTTTCTAGCAGTCATGTAGGAACAAATGAAATAAATGTTCTTAATGAAAATAGGAGAGCGCAGGAAACATGTATGTTAGCCTGCAGAGGCAGGGAAATTTTTTTACTATTATTTTCTTTTTTTTAATACAGAAACTCCATAGTT
Source organism: Pogona vitticeps (assembly GCF_051106095.1). Classification (NCBI taxonomy): domain Eukaryota; kingdom Metazoa; phylum Chordata; class Lepidosauria; order Squamata; family Agamidae; genus Pogona; species Pogona vitticeps. The sequence continues at coordinate 10,219,134 of NC_135788.1, forward strand.
GTAAATGAGTGTTGAATCGATAATAGGCAGAAAAGGCTAGTTTTAATGTAGTACCCTCTAATGAATGCAATAAAAGCGAGCTGCTCATGCAACAATGAGATATTAATGGAACCTAATTTATTTAGCTCCATTCCATTCGTCTAAAATGACAGACTCTTCTCATCAAACTCTTTTCATATCACACTTTCTAATTAATTTAGGTCCTAATTAGTCTTTATTTAGAGAATTGTTCATTTCAAGACTAGCTTCCTGTGTAGGAAGAAGATAGGCTGGGGAGGGGGAGTTCAAACATTCAAATTACCTTTCTTCTTTCCATACAAAAGACTAATTTAGAATCTCAGTGTTTATAATACCCTCTAACCATCTGCAGCTCTAGGCTTTAAAAAAATGGGTGCATTTATTGTTGTTCTCTCCTGTATAAAGTGATCCAAAGAAAGCCATTCAAATGCAACAAGTTTAATTAGCATACTATTCTTCACATTGCTTGTTTTAATTCAGTAATTACTGCAGATATTGCATTGATAATCAAAAAGGACAGTGCAATTTGACTAGTAGAACATAGAATCAAGAATTAATTTACAAGTACCTATTTATTTCTATGGGATTTTAACAAGATTAAAGAATACAGAGACAAAACAGCTAATCTAAAACTTTAACAGTACTGAAGTATAGTAGAGTACAGACCTATAAATCAGATTACTAAACCAAATTTGAAGAGAGCTATATGAAAATCAAGTCACAAACTTTTCAAGAATCCTTTTTATTCACAGTTTGGGAAAAGATTTGCCATGTCCTGAATTTGTTGGTACTCTGGTCATCACCATCATCATTAATATATATTCTTCCATCGGTTCTCCTGCAACACACACATGCTGTTGATGGACCTGTTCTGATATACATGTGTGGGGCACTACTGATAAGTGCTACTGCTTCATAGCATTTACAATGCAGAATCCTTCCCCTGCCTTTATCATCCTTTGTTACTATGATCTGACATGAGGACATTTACCTTGGTCTTCTCAATGTTGATAAAACTGAGTCAGCAGCTCACCAACAGCAACATGTTTTTAAACCCAAAACAGTTTCAGAATTCCCTGCCACACAATGGCTGAAATCCTGGTGTTTCGCATTGCAAGTCACAAGTAGAATAAGGCCACCTGGTGAGTAAGCGACTCCATAAGTTCTACTGATTCAATGCGGCTACTCCAGATGCAACTTACTATATGAAGCAACACAATTTCAGCCACTGTATAACCAGTCATTGCCAAAATGAGAACAGGCTCACCGAAAGGTGGCAAAGGAGTCAACAGCAAAGAGGAGTCTGGGAACACCTTCAGCAACTGCAACTGGAAATACAAGAAGACTTATAACTCACTGATGGAAACATCAACAAATAAAACCTTGGAAATGGCCTTATCATATGAAACTAAACACAGCAAGATATGGCATTCAATCCACAAGATTGAAAATTTGGAGAAGAGAAGCAGACATAGGAGCTCTGCCTGGAGTACACATGAACAGAAGAGCAAACATAACACTGATCTTCTGATTAAACAAAACATGTCTCAAACTGTGACTTGGGGTCCTGGGGCTAAAACAAAACAATGTGACCAAAATTGAGATATCATAATCTGGTTTTCAAGGTACTACACAAAAGATCAAATCTCAGTGTACCAAGACTGATTACTAGAGATTCAAATGTACAGAGCTCATTATGGAAGCAGTTTTCATATATCAAAGGCTATTTTTATTTAAGTTGCTCCTCCACTAGGTAGGCGAACTTCCAGAACTATGAAACAGAAAACAAGTGGCCAAGTTCTGTGATAACAGGTACCACACAAATTAGAGTTTCAGCATAACCTTCACATTGGCATTGTCACTTTCAGATCAGAGCAGAAAACCACATCACAAAGAAAAAGGCATTAACATGAAGTGCAAGGAAGGGTGAACGCAACAGCCTTGGCCAGAGAATCCCACCATTTTGATCCCTACTGCCTGGAATTCTGTTGGTCAAAGCATAACATACCATTACAGTACACCATTATAAATGTGCCAGGCATTCTGCCCTGGCAACAAGGACTGTACAAGACACTTGTGCAATTGATCACATATTTCCTATTTCACTGATTGTGCAGTGTGCCAGTGAAGTGCTTCACTGCATAGCTATGTAACAGTATTTAGCCACTGATCCTTTAATCAACTCACATCAGCCACCTTGACAATTGGCAAACAGCCTGTTCAACCACTCTGGAAACTAGTCTTATTATTTGCTCAAAGTCAGCTAATTTCAGGGGGTTGGTGTTATGGTGTGGCATTTGACTGGGAAAAAATCCAGAGTATTCTTAAATGCCCTATAACCATGCCTGGTGATGTTCTGTCATTGCAGATTATCAGACGTACACTGTTGTCCCTTATAGCTGGGCTAAGGTATGTAAACTGCTGATGTTGCTGGTACATTTATTTTTCATTTCGTTTATTTATTATGTTTAATTGTCTGCAAATATCCTACTGTAACCTTGAAACTGAAGAAGCAGCGTTGGGAGCATTAGTGTATGTAATTCTTAGTACTGTAGCCAACCTTATAAACAGTAAGGCTAGTTTTAGAATTTATTGTTATTGTGGATCTTACTGTGCCTTCAATAAATCTAGTAGACCATTTAAGATACAACTGCTTTGAGAGATAGAGAACTAGAGTGACTTAAATAGCAAGAGGAAGGGGGGGAAGCCATGTCACCCATTGTTGGATTACTTACCAAACAAACACGAATTGATCAACTCATAGAGATACAAGGACCCTACATATTATATACAACAAGACTTACTCCTGGCTCAATTAGTTTTTTAATCCAAAGGACACATTAACCAATTAACAATGATTATATAGAACCCTTCCTTGATCAATGCAGGAAGGCTACCCATATTTTGATTGATTGATTGATTGATTGATTGATTGATTGATTGTCATTGTAAGTATATACACAGTATACCCATACAATGAAATTCACAGACACCCAGAGACCAGACACATGCACACACATAAAATTCCCCAAACATTCCCACCCACTAAAAAATCCCCCAACACTCCCCACCCACTAAAAGTCCCCACTAAAAATACAAACATCTACACTGCAGGCCAAGTAACACAGTCCAACTAACTGTGGAGATTAAATTCTGCTCTGTAGACCAAGTAACTAGCTGACACTAAAAAATGACAAGTAAACACTTTTTTCTCTTTTTCTTTCTTTTTTTCCAGAGAATGCTGTGCCTGGGACCTCTCAAGCATCATTGTGGGATACCCTCAAAGCCAATCTATGCATCTATAATGGGGCCAGAATTAAAAGTTCTGATGAGAAAACAGAGGAGAAGCAATTTGTGAGACTGAAGCTTTTTCCCAATGGCACAAAGAGTCAGGAGGCACAAGAATAGTTCATGCTGTTCTAAATTAGAACTGCATTAAACACTCTTGGCAGAAACAAAATTTTAAATTCCTTAGCCTATCCAAACAGGAGACATTATGAACTTGACAATTCTAGATTGTTAGCCAGAACAGTAAAATAACAGGCAAACTGAAAACAATAAAATTGATAAAATCTGAATCTGGTAATCTTGTTTGCTGACCAACTGAAATCAACCCTTTATTTTAAGCCTTTAACATTTAGAATCTGAATGACAATAGGAACTTGAAGTTTTTATAAGTGCCTTGCAGGGCTGTCCCCTCTCTCCTCTGCTATTTATTTTAACATTAGAGACTTTTTATAGACAAATACGATGAAATAATGGAATTAGAGGCCTTACAATCAGGAGAGAAGAATTTAAACTACAAGCATATGTTGATAATTTAGCACTGGTATTAGAAAATCCCCTGGATAGTATGGAAGAACTACTGGGAACTATAGAAGAGTTTGGAGCTGTCACAGGACTTAAAATAAATTACCAAAAAACAAAATTCATGACTAAAAACATGAATAGAGAGGATGTAGAAAAACTGGTAATGAAAACTAGTTTTGAGGAGGTACAAAAGGTGAAATATTTAGGAGTTACTATGGGAGGCAGTGGAAGACAGGAGGGCCTTGCATGCTCTGGTCCATGGGGTCACGACTTAATGACTAAACAACATTACAAAAAAGACAAGTAACTTGCTGAAAGAAAATTATTTTACAATTCAGAAAGAAATACAGAGAGACCTGGAGGATTGGAGCAAGCTACAAATATCAAAAATGGGACAAATCTCAACAATAAAGATTATCATTTTACCAAACTGGTTATTCTTGTTTCAAAGTTTACCAATTCTATTAAATTATAAATACTTCAAGGATCTGGAAGGCCAAAAAAACCAAGAACACTACAAGGTTTAAAAGAGAGAGGAGGACTAGGACTGCCAAATTGCCTATTATATCACAAGGCCTGTGCTACGGTTTGGATAAAAGAATGGATAGCATTATAAAATCAAAGATTGTTGAAACTGGAAGGTCATGATTTTAAAATGGGCTGCCATGCCTATGTATGATATAGAAAATTCAAACAACAGACACATTTCTCAGAACATATCGTGAGGAAAGTGTTATGTTTAGTATGGCAAAAATTCCAAGTGCAAACTTATAAGAAAATTCCAGTATAGGTAGCCCCAATAGAAGCATTTACATTGAAAGTGTTAAACCAAAAGGGAGTTCTACTCACGTGTAAATATTTGTTAACTAAAGATCAAATTATGGAAGAGAAACAAGACTTAGAGAAATTGAGTCTAGCAACAGATTGGTGGTCAATGCTGAAATTAGAATCAAGATATAAAAAGGATAAAAATATGGGGGGTTTTGAGGGGAAAGTTCAGGTAGATGAACTATGGATCTACACAAATAAGAAAATAACAAAAAATGTATACATGTTTATTAGAGTACAACCTAAAAGATGATGGTACTAGAAGATGACCTAGAAGATGAAGGTGAAGGTCAAATGGGCAGAAAACTTTGGTTATAATATTGATATTTATGACTTGACAAAAATGTGGAAAAATAATTATAAACTGATTAAACCAGTCAATTTAGAGAAAACATCCTTAAAATGTTTCATAGGTGGCATTTCACTCCGGTAAAATTGGCAAAAATGTCAGAAGGGATCAACAATATTTGTTGGAAATGTAAAAAAAAAATTCAGGGACTTATTATTATGTATGGTGGTCATGCGAAAAAGCAAAAAAAAATTGGTTGCAGTTTCATCTGGACCAGGAGCTTACCATGGAATCCCAGGTAGCGTCCGTGCTCCGATCCAACTATTTCCATCTGTGGCGGATTGCCCAGCTGCGTCCCTATCTAAATGGGGGATAGCTCACCACTCTGGTCCATGCGCTCGTAATCTCAAGGTTAGATCACTGCAATGCTCTCTACATGGGGCTACCTTTGAGATTAATTCGGAAACTCCAAATGGTGCAGAATGCGGCAGCCAGACGCCTTAGTGGGGTGAGAAAACATCATGATACCTCCCCTACCCTGGCCGCCTTACATTGGCTGCCTGTTCGGTTCCGCATTAATTTCAAAGTTCTAATGCTTACAGGCAAAGAGGAAGTCACAAAAGGAGCAAAACCAGGGAGCTGGACGGGGGACAGATTGGATTTGTCTTCAGTGTGGAAGAGACTGTCACTCTCGAATTGGCCTTCTCAGCCACACTAGACGCTGTTCCAAGTCCTCCATACAGAGCACGATACCATAGTCTCTCGAGACTGAAGGATGCCTACTATTATTAATGCTTACATATAAAGCCCTAAACGGTTTAGGGCCTCGATATCTGATGGAACGCCTCCTCCCACCCAAGTCTACTCGTATCACTCAATCTAGCCAGGAGGTGAGGCTGAGGAGCCTAACGCCAAGGGAGGCCCGGAAGGAAAAAAACAAGAAGCCGAGCCTTTTCGGCAGTGGCTCCTCGCCTTTGGAATAGCCTCCCTTCTGAGATTCGTATGGCCCCTTCACTGGGCATTTTCAAAGGCCAACTGAAAACCTGGCTATTACGGCAAGCCTTCCCTCCAGCCACCTCTTGATTTATTTTGTTCTTTCATCTTGAGTCCTTGTCTATTGATTTATTATTTGTTTTATATTTTAAATTGTTTACTTTGTATGTTGTTAGCCGCCCAGAGTAGTCAGCTGACTAAATGGGTGGGGTATAAATTCAATAAATAAATAAATAAAGAGGCAATGAAACTCATAACATTTCCAAGGTGTAACAGCGTTACAGTAGAATTTTACAAAATAGTAAATCCACACCTATAAAAATTATCTAAATAGTAAATCCACACCTATAAAAATTATTTAACAATATAATTATTGGATGTGAGGTCTCAAACTCATCAAACAGTGTACAGTGATACCCAAGTCATCTAGCAATAGCAAGCAAATTCCTGCTTATTTGCCTTTAATGTCACTTAATCAGGTTCTTGGCCAACTGTTACCATGGCCAGGTGCTAAAATCAGTTTACATTTCCTACAACCAAAGAAGTTTTCATTCCTGACAAGCAATATACTGTAGGCATAGCAATAAAAAAAAGCAACAACTGATTATTATTTCTTCACCTTTTGTGGATCAATCAGTATGCAACAAAATAATGGAGCACCTCTGAAGAGCTCCATTTCCCTTTCTGAGTAAAACATGTCAAAATCTGCGGGTTCCACTAGAATCACCCAGCACACTACCCTGCAGAAGGTATAGAACTAGATGTGATGCCTGGGGGAAATCTACCGATCCTGGTAACTTCCCAATACTCCTGTCTGAGCCAACTGAGCACTGCTTCCAGGGAAATCCCCAAAAACTACAACGTTCAGCACTATGATTTTTATGCCAACCCTGCAAGATAGAATTACCACCACATTCACAAAACATACAAGCTCCTGCTAGAAGGTCTGTTTTTAAGAACCATAGATCTTCTTCAGCCAAAAAGGTAGACAATTAAATGGAGAAATTTTATATTTTATGACAGATAGCAAAAAAGGCAACAAGGCAAAACTTTCAAAAGGTTTCAAAAAGAGCACCAAAAATATTCTGGAGCAAATAATTAATAAAAGGCTAAGGTAGGAACAATACTGAGCAAACATAAAAGAAAAAAAAGAAAGCTAACGACACTACTTAATACAGTACTTATACACTAGCATAGCAGCATACCATCTCCTGTGTGATAACTAAGCCAACTAAAGTAACTTCTGAACTTTTTTATACTTTATCCATCACCTACCAGACCTTGTGAGACAGTTCACCAAATAGGTTTCAAATTCCCTCAAGCATTTTATTCATGAAGACAAAAAGAGTTCCTGTCCCCCCTCTCTTCAACATAGCTGAAGTCATTCCCCATTAGTACAACACCTGGGAACAAGCCAATGTGCCTTGAAGCTTTAGCCCAATAGATAAACCAAAGATGATGATTCCATTCCTTTGTGGGCAATAGATGCCTCTCTGCTTTTCACTTCACTGATGTTTTTCAGAAAATAATGTTTCTCCAATTTCTTACCTTCTTCACGAAAGACACTAAAAGGAGCAGATGCACCATTTTGTAGCAACAGTGTTGAAGCCTGGAAATCCTGAGCAAAATTTCTAGCTCCACCTCCTTCCTCCATATATCAGCTATTGGACCACTCTAAATTTAGGTTTAATGACAAACAGCTCCAATATAGAGACTCCTGTACAAAATGGCTATTTAGAATAAGAGACCTTTTTCGTAGGGCATGGGTGGGTTACTTTGGTAGCACTATGGCTGTTTTCCAGATTGGCTGCATGTATAAGGCTGCACTCCCAAGGGAACATGGCCAACATAGGAGGGCACAGTCAAAGTGGCCAATTAGACTATTTAGTTTTTAAAATTATTTTAATAGATTCTGCCATACGTATTTAAGCACTTTAACATAATATAAAGATTGCTATTTTGCAAGTAACTTACTAAAATATGTAAAAATAATATATGAATTTAATAGAGGATGATCCCCCTATCCATGGAATTCGCATCCGTGGATTCACTTAGGTAGTATGCCAAAGGCTTATGTTGTTGTTATATGACATCATGTCACCTCTGACTTATGGTGACCATATGAATGAGCACTTTACAAAATCTTCTTTCCTTGGCCATTCTGCTCAGTTCTTGTAGACTCAATGCAGTGGGTTCTTTTAGGGAGTCATTCCACCTCTTATTTTGGTCTTTTTTTTTATTTTCCTGCTGCTTTTCACCTTTCCCAGCATTACTGTCTTTTCCAGAGAATCCTGTCTTCTCATGATGTGCCCTGTGGGAGGGCCATCCCCAAGATTGCTAAGCTGTTATCTATTGTAGTGAAAAGCGCACTCTCCTAATGGATGCAGCTGCTTCTGAGAGGAGGCATGACTACACATTCTTCCTCTTTCTCATAAAGATAAGAGACCTAACTTCAAAGCCTTTCTTTGACCAATCTAATTGGCATTATGTAACCAGTACCCTATTTGAACTCTGTCAACTATCTGTATACTGTCAACTATCTGTGAGCTTGTTAAAGTAATGAAAGGAAGTCCTCATGGGGGCAGTTGCCCAGAGGAGTAGGCATCGAGGACTCTGCTGGCAGACATCTCTGTGTGTGACTGACTTCTTTAACTTCTCTCTAAGACTAATTGCTATCTTAATTACTTGTGATCACATAAATTATCAGCCTTCTCATTTCGTGACCACAACAGTCCCTGAAGTAGGACAGCATCACTTTCAACATTTTTGCCTGCAGAAAAATTTCAGGCTTGATTTGATCTAGGACCCACTTGCTTGTCTCTCCTCAAGCACCATATAGATGAAGAATTAAAGCAAAAAGAAGACCAGCAGTCATAAGATCGAATCCACGCGACGGAGTGAGCGCATGTTGCTTGTCCCAGCTCCCACCAACCTAGCGGTTCAAAAGCATGCAAATGCAAGTAGATAAATAGGGACCACCTCGTTGGGAAGGTAACAGCGTTCCGTGTCTAAGTCGCACTAGCCATGTGACCACGGAAGATTGTCTTTGGACAAAACATTGCTCTATGGCTTGGAAATGGGGATAAGCACCGCCCCCCCAGAGACGAACACAACTGGACAAAAATTGTCAAGGGGAACCTTTACCTTTACCTTACAGAATATCTTAACATCACAGTTCTAAATTAGGCAAATCATAGTGTTCACAAAGACAATTAATTATAGGGAAGGTCCACCCAAAGTTTAAAATGTTTTGTATCTTTCATCTAAATACAATGAATTCTCATTTTCTTCTATAAACCATTTACAAGGGACTACAGCAGTATTCTTATAAGGAATCAGCAATATAAAAAATAGCACCGGAATCAGACCTTCATATTTTCATTCATGAAGTTCTTTGGCGACCATTGCCATTTAAGTCAATCTTTGAGCAACTTGAAGCTAGTACTCTAAAGACAGTATACAGATGACACCAAAGCCCAATTAGTTTTTTTTAAATTAATGGCCACTTTTCTCCCGAATGCTGGAGGGGATGCAGAGAAATGAGTACTCTGTTAAACAAGTGGCTCATATGCCATATCCAGCTTCTGGAGAAAGATACATAAAATTCTCACACTGGCCAATTATTTCATTTCTGTGGAACCTTGTTACTGTTGCCTCTATTACCAAAAACTCAGTACTGCTTCACAAAGAGACTATTGATTGGGACTAGAGAATGGCTACAGATGTTATCTCTAACATGTTCATTTGCTGTACAACTGCTCTGTTGTAATGTTTCTTCATGATCTATGTGTTGTACTGTACTAGGTTTTGTTGGGTAGCTCAGATGTTTACAGCATCAAAATGGTTAAGAATCGTTGATGTAGGCTATGCCTTTGACAGCTCTTTAAAAAAAACTGTAATAAATAAAACCAGGTATGGGGCAAGCCACTGCAATCCTACTCTTCCTCATATGTTGATTAAAAATACACTGAAGTTCTAAAAAGGATTAAAAACAAAACTAGTAAATACCTACATATCTCATAGAAGCATTCATAAAGAGTAATTGCTGCTTTCCATCAAGATATTTGCTAGCTAAGCTAAAAGATACAAAAGGGAGTTCCAGATAAAATCAAACTTGACCTCTCACTAAAATGCAGAATGACTAAACTGAGGCTATCATGCCTTGGATATGGGAAGACAAGACTCACTGAAAAAATAATATTAGTAAAAGTGAAAGACCATAGGAAAAAAGGGAGACTGAACACAAAAATATAGGTTAATTCAGTAAAGGAACCCACAGGCTTTCATTTGTAAGCCCTCAGCAGGACTGTTAATCACAGGGCCTTCTGGAAGTCATTTATTCATGGGGTCTGATGCCAGATAATAATATACTTATTTATGTTTACTATAGCCTAAGATCCTTGGTGGAATCTGTGTAAGGACACATGTCTTTTTCTTCATTCCTGTTTAAAAGAAATATACTGCTCTTAGGCAGTGTTACTTGTACTAGATTCTTATTGAATGCACCTACTAGATTGTTATAAATAAACAAATACAGCCAATAATATGGTTGTAATCTTATCGTGCAACAAAACTACTCTGGAATAAGTTACAGTAGGATAATAAACTGGGGATACAGCTCTTTTGCTTTAAATTGCAATATCATTTTGTCCCAAAATTATCATCTACAATTAAGTCCTTTCATTAAACACACCCTAAAAATAGCAATAATTGAATGCTATGCCTTCATTTTTATTTATAACAATTGTTGCAATGCAAGCCAGAACCTAATGTTGTATCAATTTATGTTACTATCTCCTTCCAAATTAAAAAACCCATTAATCTATTCTAGAGAGAGCAAAATGGCACCAAGAGGACTACCCTAACTTAAATGGTTTTTGGTTGTAGAAGGATAACAGCACAAATGCTCTCTTATCATGAAGTCTGGATGAATATTCTTCCAGAAAATCAAGTGTTTCACTCTGGAATTAGGAAAGAAGAATTAAGCCACAATGCATTGGATTTTATGGAAGCAAAGATTTTTAAGGTACTACCTTAAACCTGTCAAGCAAACTTGGTTTGTGGCAAAGCTAATTCTTCTCAGCTGCAGTCATATTTGGAACTACTTGTTAATGGTTAAGGGTGGAAAGATAAGCAGTAGCAGGGCAGCAAAAAGGAGGAGTTTTATCTATGGCAGCTAATCTCTTCAATCAACAGCACTCAGCTCTGTTCAACAGCCGTTGCCAAGTAACAGGCTAGGCTTCTCTTATCAGTTTCCTAATGTTTCATTGACTATTCAGACAAGAATAGAAAGCTGTGACACAGAGGGTTGTAAGCAGGAGAAAATGAAAATGGCACATTAGGCGGGAGAAAAAAGAGAGATCTTTTAGTTCCCTCTTCATCTGGATAGTCAGTAGCTATTGCTTTGAGAGAAAGAATTTCTGTTCTGTTCATTCGGAACCACAAAAACAAAAGGGTGGATATACAATCAGTTTTATAAAGATTTTTCTAGCCTTCCTTACTGAGAGTTTAGCAATCTATTGACATAACCAATTCCCTTTATACAAACAGCCTTTCTTCTATTACATCTACCAATGACACATCACAGTGTTTGTGGTAAAGAGGAAGAGAACCAAGATCTTTATACATTTGATGCCCTACTTACAATAAAGGCAAATGCATGCTAAATCAATAGTGTTAAAATTTTATCTACAGAATCGTCTCTCTCACAGAGAGAGCAGGATAGCAAGCAATTTCCAACCCAATCATTACTCATGCGGTCTTTACATAGTCCCGTTTCATACTTTGGGTTAGGTACAGGAAGCTTCTTGATTTCTCCTCTGCATATTTTAATAAAACCTAATTATCAATGCGGAAGCATTTAATTAAATACGCAAACTTTAATTATGAGACTGAATTTAGGGAGACAGTCATTCTCTCATCAGCATAAAATCAATCAATAATATTTGTGCTTAGGTAAAGGTAAAGGTTCCCCTTGACATTTAGTCCAGTTGTGCCCGACTCTAGGGGGAGGTGCTCATTCCCATTTCCAAGCCATAAAGCCAGCGTTTGTCCGAAGACACTTTCTGTGGTCACGTGGCCAGCGCAACCAGACACGGAACACCATTACCTTCTCACCAAGGTGGTACCTTTTTATCTACTCGCAATTTTACATGCTTTCAAACAGCTAGGTTGGCAGGAGCTGGGGCAAGCGACGGGAGCTCATGCTGTCGCGTGGATTCGATCTTACAACTGCTGATCTTCTGACCTTGCAGCACAGACACTTCTGCAGTTTAACCCGCAACGCCACCACATCCCCAATACTTGTGCTTTGTCGTCATTTAGTCATTTAGTCGTGTCCGACTCTTCGTGACCCCATGGACCAGAGCACGCCAGGCCCTCCTATCTTCCACTGCCTCCCGGAGTTCTGTCAATTTCATGTTGGTTGCTTCGCAGACACTATCCAGCCATCTCATACTCTGTCGTCCCCTTCTACTCTTGCCGTCACACTTTCCTAACATCAAGGTTTTTTCCAAGGAGTCTTCTCTTCTCATGAGATGGCCAAAGTACTAGAGCCTCAGCTTCAGGATCTGTCCTTCCAGTGAGCACTCAGGGTTGATTTCCTTCAAAATGGATATGTTTGTTCTCCTTGCAGTCCAGGGGACTCTCAAGAGCTTCCTCCAGCACCACAGTTCAAAGGCATCAATTCTTCGGCGGTCTGCTTTCTTTATGGTCCAGCTCTCACTTCCATACACCACTACAGGAAAAACCATAGCTTTGACTATTCAGACTTTTGTTGGAAAGGTGATGTCTCTGCTTTTTAAGATGCTGTCAAGGTTTGTCATCGCTTTCCTCCCCAGAAGCAGGCGTCTTTTAATTTCATGGCTGCTGTCTCCATCTGCAGTGATCATGGAGCCCAAGAAAGTAAAATCTGTCACTGCCTCCATATCTTCCCCTTCTATTTGCCAGGAGGTGATGGGACCAGTGGCCATTATCTTAGTTTTTTTGATGTTGAGTTTCAGGCCATTTTTGCACTCTCCTCTTTCACCCTCATTACAAGGTTCTTTAATTCCTCCTCACTTTCTGCCAGCAGAGTGGTATCATCTGCATATCTGAGATTGTTGATATTTCTTCCAGCAATCTTAATTCCGGCTTGGGATTCATCCAGTCCAGCCTTCCGCATGATGTATTCTGCATATAGGTTAAATAAGCCAGGGGACAATATACAGCCTTGTCGTACTCCTTTCCCAATTTTGAACCACTCAGTTGTTCCATATCCAGTTCTAACTGTTGCTTCCTGTCCCACATATAGGTTTCTCAGGAGATAGACAAGGTGGTCAGGCACTCCCATTTCTTTAAGGACTTGCCATAGTTTGCTGTGGTCCACACAGTCAAAGGCTTTTGCACAGTCAATGAAGCAGAAGTAGATATTTTTCTGGAACTCTCTGGCTTTCTCCATAATCCAGCGCATGTTAGCAATTTGGTCTTGAGTTCCTCTGCCCCTTCGGAATCCAGCTTGTACTTCTGGGAGTTCTCGGTCCACATACTGCTGAAGCCTACCTTGTAGGATTTTGAGCATAACCTTGCTAGCGTGTGAAATGAGTGCAATTGTACGGTAGTTGGAGCATTCCTTGGCACTGCCCTTCTTTGGGATTGGGATGTAGACTGATCTTTTCCAATCCTCTGGCCACTGTTGAGTTTTCCAAACTTCCTGACATATTGAATGTAGCACCTTAACAGTGTCATCTTTTAAGATTTTAAATAGTTCAACTGGAATGCCATCTCCTCCACTGGCCTTATTGTTAGCCAAGCTAACAGATGATAATCATCTGAATTGAATTCACCCATTCCTGTCCATTTTAGTCTGTTGACGCCCAGGATATCAATGTTTATTCTTGCCATCTCCTGCTTGACCACATCCAGCTTCCCAAGGTTCATAAATCTTACATTCTAGGTTCCTATGCAGTATTTTTCTTTTCAGCATTGGACTTTCATTTCCAGGCACGTCCACAGCTGAGTGTCCTTACAGCTTTGGCCCAACCACATCATTAGCTCTGGAGCTACTTGTACTTGTTCTCCATTCTTCCTCAGTAATATGTTGGACACCTTCTGACCTGAGGGTCCCATCTTCCAGCGTCATATCTTTTAGCCTTTTTTTTTCTGATCATGGGGCATTCTCAGCAAAGATACTGGAGTGGCTTGCCAGTTCCTGCTCCAGGTGGATTGCGTTTAGTCATAACTCCCCACTATGACCTGTCCGTCTTGGGTGTCCCTGCACGGCATAGCCCATAGCTTCCCTGAGTTACTCAAGTCCCTTCGCCACGACAAGGCAGCAGTCTGTGTTGGATGAATAGCCACTTGCAAAACTCTGCTGGTTCATGTTGGCATACGCAGAAGATGGAGAGGAAAGACAAGATACTTGCTGCCTGAACCAAACTATGAGATGTTACCTTCTCACTTGTATTCCCTAGATGGACATGAGCTAGACTGGCATTTGAATCTTACATAAATACTTAACACAATAATGCCATCCAAGGTTGTTAGCTAGTTCGGTGATGCAGGAAAGATGACATGACACAACAACCCTGTTCTCCTGCAGAGAGGAATGCACAGGAAGCTATGGAGATATCACTGTTCCCCCCTCCCCAGTAGCAGTTTCTGTCCTTATACTGAATTAATTAATAATAAAAGTTCTACTCTAAGATTGATGGGGTGAACTTCCCAGTCCTTTCCTCTACCTTGATGTTAATAAATACTCCCTCCCCAGAATGGGCAAACATTTTTTCACACATTGGACAACATGTCAGGAGAACAGGAGGCACAAACAAATAAGCTTTTGGTTGTTTTTGTTTGGATCTGTTGTTTGATCCAGAAGTATAAATAACCACAACACAGGAAAAGACTGCAATAGAAAACTCTCGTATTCTATCACTGTTCCTCTGAAGTTGCTTCACACACTTCAACATGCCCCATCCACTCAAATACAACATGGATTGTATCTTTCTAATAATATCTTAGTTTTTTAGATTGTTGCTACTCAGAAAAGCTCCTGAATTGTTCCTTGATTTGTCTTAGTCAAGCTAACATGTACTATGGGTGTTAGTAAGTAATGACTTCCATACACTCACTATGCCATACATAGTATCATTTTTATCATAATCTCTCCTGGGATTTTAGATTAAGATTGCTGAGATTAGTAGATGTTTTACCTGCTTATCTGCAAATAACTGTTGCTTGTGCGAGAGAACTTTAGCAATCATCCATTATTGCAGGTCCCTTCAGAGTACTTGTTTGTGTTTTAGCTGACACACAGCTGCTTGTTTTTTCTAGAATGAATTAAATTCAGCCTAGCAGTAGTTCCCATTCTCATATTGGTAACCATGGTTGCAAATATCTCCCTGATCATCCCACCCATCTAACAAATCCTTATTTCCTCCTGGGCTGAGTTGGCTATGCCTTCATATCAGCTCCTTTAAAATATTTTCTTAATAGCTAAATTTTTACTTTTAACTCCTTCACTTCCATAAGATTCATATTGATTTTTCTGATAATCCATCATCACGTGTCGTCACATCAATTCTGATTTATGGCAAACCTTTTCCAGATTGAGTACTCAAAAGTGGTTTGCCATTCCCTTCTTCTGGAGGCATCCTGGGACTGTGTAGCTTGTCCAAGGCCCTAGAGATTTTCTTTGCTCACTGGAGGTACAGTGGGAAATTGAATTCCCAACCTCTGACATGATAGATACCTAAACCACTGAGCTATCCAGCTCCAGTTCCCTCCATTAAGCTGGCTCCAAAGATAGTCAGTTTTTTCTTAGTGGTCTCATAGTTTCATGAATCCTAAATTTAGCATCAGCAGACATTCATGGTACTACAGTACATAGAATGTGCTCACATTCCCTTTCTCTTAAGGTCACTTCCTGGTGTTCCTCTCCCACCTGGTAATCCACTAATCCTCTCCATCAGAACTTAATGAATCATCTTGCCAGCAAGGTAACATCAGTGAACAGAAAAAGTCACTTTGTAGTTTAATGGAAACTGAATTAAGAAATGTGTTCTGTCTCAACTTAGGATCCTACTATAAAGTTGAGCCTTGGTCTTGTGACTATACAGTGTCTTTTATCTTATATCCACAGCCAGTATAAGAATGCTTGTGCATTTTCTTTTACTCACTGGGAAGCATCGGCAAGATAACACAGAATTACATTTACCTTTCTTTTGACAACAAGCTCTTAGAATCTCCCTTAATTTGGGTAGGGTCATTTTTTTTCACAAAAAAATCGAAAACATTAAAAAAATTGAAGTTTTCAAAATTTAAACTTTCACACTTAAAAAAAATTGAGAGGCAATCAGTTTAATTATTACTTCCAGGACTCAAGTCCTGTTTCAGCTTGATTCACCTGAAAAGTGAGTACTATATCTCAGCCATGCTGGTCCATTTTTCCCTGCCACCTGGGTTTGCTTGCTCTCCAGAGATTTCCAAGTTCAAACATGATACAGCTGTCTCGCCGTTTTGTACAGAGATATTTTCCATTTTATCAATTTCTGTCCTTCTCTCACTGATTGTGGCACAAACAATTGAAGCACAACTGGCAGTTGCAGAGGCTCTCTAACAGATACTGGTTCAAGATAAAGGCTGCTTCTTTTATTGTGGTGAATAGGAGCTTTAACTATCCTCTGTTACCCAAAATGTAACACACTTGATTACTTCATCTGAGTGAAATCTCATTTTTATTGATAAAGAGTGAGCACATAATATTATTTTATAATTTTAAATTGCAGTTTACTATAGCAGCGGATGGAATTATGGGTCAAAAATTTGAAAGCAACTCTAGAAATAAACAGATAGAGCATGAGCTTTGGAGTGCTTTTCCCTAACAAAAGATTCTCACCACTACTATATTCAAACTCAGGATTAAAACTTAAAAACAACATATTCCCATTTAAGTGGTTCAAGGACTAAAGAAAGGGTACCAGTTCTGCCTGTGGCTTCTCCTGTTTGACTGAGTATATTATCCAGTTTGCTGGCACAAACAAAAATAGCACATATGCCTAAAAATAACTTGTAGTTCAGTTTGCTATTGTTAATTCAGAACAAGCCATTAAAGGTTTTATTATTATTATTCATTCAGTCATTCACTTTATTTATATGCCAACCCCTTAGTGCTCACTATTCTAGATGGTTTGCAAAAAATAAACATATGCAAAAACATAAATAGACCCTTAATAGATTAAAAATAATTTAAACTATTAACAACATAAAACAAAATGGCATTGGAGGCAATTTTCCCATAATGGCAGGACAAGAGGCTTACAGTCAACCAGGGTTGGTGTGGAAGGTCTCCATAAAAAGTCAGGTTTTGAGTTGCTTCTTGAATGTCAACAGGAAGGAGCCAGGTGGACCTCCTCCAGGAGCTGGTTCCACAGGGCTTCTAGGTCCTAACCCAAACTGGAATGATTTGTGAGCTGTCCACACAACATATGTAAAAATGTTGGTTTCATTTTTAAAATATCTATGGGCATGTCTTTCATTTATGTGGATGAATCCCTTCAAATCCTAAGATTTTATTTAACATGTAAATAAGAGAAGACTGCTTAAATTCATCTATGGGTCCTCTGTACCTAATTGGAATTTTCAGTTTTTTATCTTGGTCATCCTCTATATTTCCAAATAGGCTTGAAGTATAAAAATTTTAAAACTTTGCAGTGGGAGGCTTTGCTGCAAGCTACCTGCACAGTTTTTATTGCAAATATGAACAAAATCTGCAATGCCACATATATCCATTCTCCCTGTAAAATGTGAATGGCGATTCTTCATACTTCTTCTGTTTTGTGGCAATTCTCTGTGAATGAGGAAGTTGTTTTATACATTATTTTACACTGTTTAATTTGTTAAACAAATCCAAGCAGGTTGGGAGGGATCCAATTAAATTATTTTAACAGTATTTATGGGCAAATTCATTTAGGATGCAGTGTTTCCTTTTATATGTACAATAAGGCACTTTTAGCATAAATCTATTTTATCTCCTAATTTTCTAAATTCCCTGTATATTTACATGTACTATGTCAAGGCAACCCAGCTTTCTTGTTTAACCAAACATCTAATTACCTGGATGTTTTAGATGCTTTCCTGACCACTTGCATAAATAAGATTGGATTAATACACAAATCAGTCTGTATCAATGTCATGAAGATGGTTCAAAAAATAAGAACCAGCAGGTCTGTTATTTATAACCTGGTAATATAACTTACTGGGAGGATGCAGATAATGGGGGAGGGGTTGTGTTGGCTAATGCTATTAAGCCACCTTTCTTTTAATAAATGAACTAAACACTTTCCATGTGCAGGGGTGGGGAGTTTCTTCATGTTTCAATTCACTTTGGCTGTTTTTTTTTCCAGAGGCTTCATAATAATTTCTGTAAAACCAACATGGATCATCGTTAATTACTGTGTTGCAACCATGGTTATTTAAAATCCCAGCCACAGAATAGTAGATGACAAACATTAATGAGCAGTAATGCACACATGGTATTGTAAATGAAAGGATAATGAAAGCAATTTATTTGAAAATTAAAATATGATTAAGAATGGCAGTCTGAACTAGGGCCCAGATGCGTGGAAAAAAGCAACCAACATGCAACCAAGCTCTCATTAATTTAGGAACCCTGTGAAATTGCTTTTCTTTTCCTGACAGTTTCTAATATACAGTAACATAACTAGAAGACAGTGTACATAGTTCCAGAAGCCTAAACCTCTTTAGAGAGATTTAAGATGCTGGGTGAGCAATACTAGGGAATTCTTTAAAGTACAGCCGGGGCAGTTTAGATTGACTGGTACAAAGCCAACTTCCTCATGCTTAAAGATTGATACTAGTAGTTTAATCCTTATAATACAAAACAATTCAGACAATTGTGAATCTGAATAACTCTTTTTTCAATAAAATTCCAATTTTAATCAATTACACAGTTCAGCAACCACCCGGGTAGCCCAATCTACAGGACAGCATGCAACATTATATTGGTATCTAATCTATGCATGATGGAGTAGGCTCTTGCCAGTGAAGAGGAATGGATCAGAGTCTGCTGTTTCCAGTGGTGAACAGTCAAATCGTTCCAGGATGCGTATAAGCCAACCATAAATACAATATTCTCTGCTGTTTTGGTTTGGTTGTATTCAGTAATGTATTTAGCTGTCAAAACTAGCAACAATAAGGATGGAGAAAACTATGAAACAAGTACTTACTGGTTTTTTTGTTGAGTCTTGTTAACACATATATACAGAATACAAACATGGGCTACAATTTAAAATTTAAAACGTTTTCCATTTCACTCTAGAGGTTTTGTTGATTATGTTTACCAAGAAAAGACAGATAAAGATCACTATCATTAGTGTCTGGCTGAAGTTCCTGAAGTAGTACACATATCTATGGCTTATACATAAAAAACAGCTCGTATTTCAGAAACGGTAGGGTTTATTCTAATTATGAGTAAATCTTTAGAGAACCAGTAGAAGTTCTTACATTCTAACAATTCAGCACTAATCTATTACTTCAGAAAAAGAGAGGGAGTCCAGCTCCAAGCACTAGAAACAAGATCTGGACTTGATTCCACCATTTTTCTTTTAAGAGGACTCATCCAATTGAGGCGTATGCCTTCAATCCATGTGATTTTGAGCTGCATTCCATTTTTTGGATTCACTCAATCCAGAGTTCCATATCTGTAGTCAGTTTTCCTTCATTGCAATACAGATTGTTCTGAGTTGAGTTTTCATACTATAACTCTTCCCCTCTCTTTCTCCTCTCGGCTGTCTCCTCTCTCATGACCTCCCCATTCTACACCATGTTCCCATCTCTTGTCTTTTTCCCTCCGTTGATGTTGCCTTTCACAGCCTTTGCACTCTATTGGCAGAGTTGACTTCCTCAGCCAGCTGTCCAGGCTTCTCCCTTGCGAGAACCTAAAGGGTAACTACTCAAAGCCTGCCAATCAGATGTATATCAGAACCAGGCATGAAGGGAGAGGTGGTGAGATTGCATGGAAAGAAATAAGAAAAGAAAAACTTCAAAGTGTGACACAATGTAACAGAGAGGCATCAGCACCACCCTGTGTCCAAGTGACAGAATGCATAGACCATGAAGGAAAGCAATGGGAGGGAAAGATAAGACAACTCGCACAGCTGACCTCATAGCTAATGTTAGAGGATTTCCAATGGTGCATGCCCTGTAGGAACCAGGATTGCTAAGGGGAAAAAATGAACCCTGAAGTAGAAGGGACCACTCCAGTTTCCAGTAACATCATGTAGACCAATGAAACTAACATGACTCAATTGGCAATGGAACAATCTCTTTAACAGGAGCAAATAAGGCATTTGGATGAGACTACTGTTTCCTTTCTTTCTTTTCGGGCTGTCTGGCCGTGTTCTTGAGGTTTTTCTTCCTAACGTTTCTGTATGTGCTCTGAGTTCTGACTCCTATCCTCTGAAGATGCCGGCCACAGAGACTGGTGAAACATTAGGAAGAAAAACCTCAAGAACACGGCCAGACAGCCCGAAAAACCTACAACAACCATCGGATCCTGGCCATGAACGCCTTCAAGAACACAAGCTATATTTTG
Source organism: Pogona vitticeps (assembly GCF_051106095.1). NCBI lineage: Eukaryota > Metazoa > Chordata > Lepidosauria > Squamata > Agamidae > Pogona > Pogona vitticeps. The sequence continues at coordinate 10,239,662 of NC_135788.1, forward strand.
CCTTCAGACTGTTACTTTCTATTAGCCAGCTGCATTTCTCATAGCCTTTCACCCTGAATGTGTGTTACTGTGTGTCTGTGTATCTGTATGCCTGTCTGTGGTAGGGGTGGAATAGATGACAGTAAAAAGCCTGAGGCTTAAGGTTGACTCAGCCTTCTATCCTTCCGAGGTTGGTAAAATGAGGACCCAGCTCGCTGAGGGGAGGGGGCAATGTTTAGCCTGCCTTGTTACCTTGTAAACCACCAAGAGAGTGCTTTAAGCCAGGGGTCTCAAACTCAATTTCCCTGGGGGCCGCTGGAGGCAGAGTCTGGGTGAGGCTGGGCTGCATCAGATTTTCTGCCAAGTGGAGCAAGAGCCTGAGGAAGCCGCCCAGTAGTTTCCTTAGCCCTGCTGGGGCTTGGAGGAGGAGGAGGAGGAGGGTTGCGCGAGCCCTCGTTGCCGGCCATGACCCCCTCCGGCTCCTGGTTTACTACCGCCACCAGCAGCAGGACGAAGAAGCGGAGAAGGGAGGGAGCACCGGCAACTGCCTAGCGGGGGGGAGGAGGGCACAACATAAAATTGGGGGGGAAAACTCACAGAATCGCCTTGCCAAAGGAGAAAAGCCCCCATTGGTACCCGCGAAATAAAACAGAACAGGGTAGGGCTCCACAGGTGCGCACGCACACACACACACACACACACACACACACACACACACACACACACACACACACACACACACACACACACACACACACACACACACACACACACACACACACACACACACACACACACACACGGAGGTCCAGACAAGCAGGCTGGCTGGCAGGCTGCAGTTCCGGATGGAGGGTGAAAGAGGTGCTGTCTTGGGAGAGAGCCGGCGAGCGAGGTGAGGCTTTTTTTGACTCTTGACAGCAGAGGACGTGTGGGTGCTTTGGGGGGGCAGGCAAGGCAGGGGCCACAAACTATCATCTGTGGGCCGCAAATGGCCCCCAGGCCGCATGTTTGAGACCCCTGCTTTAAGCACTAAGGGGGTTGGTATATAAGCATCACACTTTGCTTTGCTTTGCTATCCTGTGGGTCAGAAGGATCTTGTGACTGGCCAGCCACCTGGGAACATCTCTCAACAGCAATCTACAATTCCATTACAGCTAAAGTTGCTCCTGATGTAGGGAGATCTTTCTGGTGCTTCAGGCCTTATGAAGCCAAAGCTGGTTCTGATCACCTCCCCATTCATATTCAGCGTTTAAGATTGCACTACAAAGACACCACAAATTCTTGATCTGTTTGTGTGCTTTCATTTTTATCCCCCATTTGATAAAAAAGATACATATTTTTGAGGGGGAAATCTGTAATTTTTAAAAATCAGATCTTGTACATGACATTTTGCTTCATTTTTAATATATCCTTTGTGCATGGGAAAATATGCATTTATTATGCCTTTTAGTAAGAGGGTGAGGAATAAAGCAAATACTCCAATATATTTGACAACTTGCTCTGTATGAAAGAAAAGCTATTTTCTGGCTACAAACAAGACTCATATTTTCCAGTATATTTCTATATTTTAAAGTTCCGTTCACATTTGCAGTTCTAATTATGGGTGTATAGTATATCTGTCATTTAAGACAGCCACACAGAAAAATCAGGCTATGGACAGTAACTTGGCTGGGTAGATGACAAGGAATAAATATAAATTGTAACAACATGAAGATGTAAAGAAAAACCCAGGTCTGCTTAAAGAGTGTATTTTAATCTTTAACAATACTCGTGGTATAGCGACATAGGATGCTTATTGCCTATAAGGAGTATCCATATCAAACTCATATAAGGAAAATATGATATATCCAGGAAAAGTGCCAGTATACTGCAGAACAATATTATGGAAATGGAAATTGGATACCAAATTGACTAGTTGACCTTGGAGCCTTAGCTTATCGGGGATGACAATGACTTGTGAAATGAAAATTTGGCTGTAATTTGCTAATGCTCTTCTTAAAGGGTTGAAGGATCTTCTACCTCCATTGAATAAGAATGCCATTCGTGTCACAGTATTAAACAGGGTCTCCTTAAATTCCATTCTTTTAGAGCATTCAAACACTTTTTTTCTAGCCTATTTCTTAAATCTCAGGAAGGACAAAGCACCATTGTACAATGAAAAGTGAATGGGAGCAAGGAGCAAGTTCTATATCAAATATTTGCTTCTTGAACAATTAATCCTCAGAGTGAATATAAGATTTCTATTAAAGATTGTACATTATTCTGCTTTTTTTTTTTTTTTTGCTTAATCCTAAACATGATGCATCCATGAATTATAGATAAATCAGCAGGTTCAGAAATGGGTGATCTGTACCCCTCCACTTGTGCAAAAATATTTATAATGGAACACGCAAGATTTCCATTTACAGACACCTCGCTCTTGTTGGGGAACAAAAACAAATTCTCTGTGATTCTGTCAGTCCAAAGTCCAAGGCAGTTTTCCTGTCATATTGAGTCTTCCGGATAGTTGACCACTAGTAAAAGAAATTAGAAAGTATGCATTTTCCTCCTAGGGAATTTCTAAGGAGGTTGAATGGGTGACTGGCCAGGAGGCCAGTGCTCCTGGCCAGGAGGACCCACAACATGAAAAACTATAACCAATTTTATCATACCTAGGCTGCATGACTGCACTCATTCACACACTTGTCAGTTTAGTATGAGGCCACTGCCTGAACTATAAATAAATATTGGAAGGAAATGAACTTAAGGGGGTCTTAAGCTGAAATTTACATTATTAAGTCTCTGGGGTGTTGTCATAAAGGGTAATTATGGTGACATCCATTATAATAGTGTAGCTAAATTCTGCAACAGAAAGCTGATAGTTGGATCCTGGGATTAAGCTGGTGGTCTGCTATCCAGCCTCTGCCTTTGAAGAAGTAAACTTTACATCCCTTATCAAGGATCCACTGGAGAACAAGTCTGGGACTGGAAATCATTCCAGCTTCAGTAGTATGTCTCAAAATTGCACTTGCAATTAATGGAAATCTGGATCCAAACTATTGTTAGTAATACAATTTCCATCCTATATTTTATCCCATCAAAGGCATCTTACAACAAACTTAGGCATAGGCATAGGCATCCTTCAGTCTCAAGAGACTATGGTAACATGCTCTGAATCGAGGAGTGTCCTCTCCAGAGCATGAAGCCTGGGTAAAGTAATATGGAGGATAGGCTGTTACCCAAGCAGCAGATCCCCCCTCTCCACGTTGCTGAAATGGTCCAATGGAAAGGCAAGAGCCAATACAACTGGTTCACAGGAGTTGCCAGAATGACACGAACTGCCTCCAGGACTCCAGCTCTGGATTTTGCCTCTAGGTTTACTCCTGAAGCCTTTTCCATGAGTGGATATAGCCACAAGGCAGTGGAGGTTTGAAATCTGAGTTTTCCTTCTCCTTACAACAAACTTAGTACAATAACATAAACACAACCAAATTAAGCAGTTTTCAGTGGACACAGCATGGTAAATGCTCTTAACCGTTTCTTCCATTTTATTCCCCCAGACAACTATTCAACAGCAATATATTTCTTCACTGTCAGAGATCCATACTTTTTAAAATCATTTTTATTATAACTAAATTTTACTATAACTAAATACCCATAGCTGAAAAACAACCAAGGATCCAGTATAACAGACAGAATTGGATTAAATGGATTAAAATTCAGAAGACCCAAGTTCAAATCCTCTCAGCCATGGAAATGGCATGGCAATAGTAAACCACTCCTTGAATATTTCACATTCCTTGAAAACCCAAATGGCAGGTAAAAGAAGAATAGATCTGTGATTGCTACTATACTTCTAGGACACCAAAAACTTCTTCAAGATAGGACAGCAGTTATAATTGATGAAAACATCTGTATATGTCAAATTATATTGATGTTCACTACAGTCACATGATCTATTCAAATCAAAGCAACAGAGAACAACAAAGAAAACTAATATACAATATAACGCACTTAGCTACACAGTTCAGTTCTAATACACATAGCACAATAGTAATATTTAGTCACCTGCATAATAACATAAGGAATTTTCCTCTGGTGAAAATAGATCACAATGAGGGATACAGAAAGAGGTGCATGACTGAGAATTTCAGGAGCCCTTCTCCTATATTGGCATAATCTGTGCTGAAAAGGATCTGTTTAAAATCTGGCATTCTGCTGTACACTGTGACACTGAGTCCTGCAGGAGTACCTCCTCTGCTCCCTTAAAATGTTATTGAGGGAGAGCAGATACAATAGTCAAATGTCTTATTATGTATAGTGTAAGTTTACACAGATAATTCTCTTCCATATATGATTCTTTTCTTGCATAATTGCTTTTTTTCTTTAGGTTTCAAAGTTCTGACAATTCATTGTGTTGCGCAATTTCTAGCAAATTTTGGACTGTACCTTCTTCAAACTCCACTATACATCTTAGAGTCACTTCAAACCCTAACATTATTTTTTGCTGATGCATCGTTAAGATTGTAACATTCTACATCTAAAATTACGCCTGTACAGTCATTAATGATAAAACTATCTGTGGCTCTCTGCTGAATGTATTCACTGACCAATCTGGATTTATTGCTATATATTATGCAAAATATTCCTACATAACCCCCAAATGAAAAAAACTAGCTTCAACATGCTGGCATTGCCATAAATCACAATCTGTTATAAGGAACACTGGTTACAGAAAAAGGTATTATACAACAGAATAGAATTTAAGACTGAAATAATTTATTTTTTGCTTTAAGAAGAATGCTGCTGAAAGAAAAACTAAAAGTTTCCCCTGGATTTTCAAGATTTTACTACCTACGTGAAGCTTTCCAAGTAAGATAAAACTGATAATTTCATGAGGGGAAAAACAGTGACACCAAAATTGTCAAAATGAATAGGGTTTAAAATGAAAATCTCAATTATTTTTCAGAATACTTAATTAACATATTTATTGAATTACACTGGCAATGAAGACAGGAATACATTGAAATGCATTGATTCCTCCCCCTCCCTCTTAACTTGAAAGCAACACAGATGCTTATTACAAAAGATCAGTTCCCTGTCTTGTTTTTATCACCTACTTCTTGAAAGAGCCCGCAACACTGGTAATTTCAAACTTAGTAATTATATATTCAGCATTTGCCATTAATGACATTAGCTACATAGATCACATCAGAATGCATGTTCAAGAGGTGATCACGTGCTGATCGTACAAATTTAAAATCAAACATGAAGCTCCATAGACCTCCCGACTTTTCAGGCTGTTTAACAACTGTGCACTAGAGATCATTCTGAATGTCATTATACATCAAAAAGATGAAAGATGTTCCTTCTCTGTCGTGTCTGATGTACCATTTACAGAATACAATTTAATTGTATGTTATAGCAACGTCTGCCAAGAACCACTATCATTGAAGACACAATATATTGGCACTATACACTGCAGCACTTAAAATGAAGGAAGGAACACACAGTAGCAGCTCTAATGTACAGACTGAATGAAGCCTAAAGATGAGTCTGAAAAGAATGAAAGGTTTAGGAGAAGTGTAATGGGAGAACAGCTGATGATGACAGCAGCAGTGAGAGAAATACAAAGCATTTTGGTTTTCTCCTCTCTTTCCTCTGAACAAACTGACCCCTTTCTAATGGAATATGCACCAATAGCCAACAGTACAATCTGATTTTTTTTTTCTGGCCACTCCAGGCAGGGGGAGGGAGGACGAGTCCCAATAATTAAGTGCTTAAGATATTGATCCCTCAAATCAGCATACAAGAGGGCATTCTGTTAGAAAATATGTCATGTCCTCCATCTTAGAACATCCTGCTGGGCAATATATAATTGCACCATAATAGTCCATATAATATCCTTGAACCTATTTCAACCACAGGGAGTTGAGTCAGCATTCAGTCAGGAATTGTTTCACCTCATTTGAGTTAACTAGGGACAAATAGGGTAGAACCTTTCCAAAAGTAAAGAAAGACCTTTATATATTCTATTGGAGCAATAGCTAGCTACAGATGCCATGAGTCTGGATACAGATGTCTTTAATAATATATTCTCGGGCATGTAGGCTGAAGAACAGCCTAGTTTAGATATAAGCGCAGACATCTTAGCTGCCTAGGAGTCCCTTCCCATTTCCTCAAAGGCCTGTAAAAAACAGGGGTGAGGCCATCCGAAGTATTAATTTGAGTCGAACCAAAATGGACACTTTCTTAGCGAGATTAAAATATTTTTACCTCACTTTGCTCCCAAAAAGGGACTCAAGGCATCGTACATCATTAAAAACACAAAATTAAAAGCTAAATATTCAAATATGAACGAAGAGTTAAGAACATTATATTTAAAATTTTAGGTAAAAGCATTATGAAAAATATGTTCCTAAACTTAAATGTCACTCAAAGATATAAATATGAATTGGTCAAGCAATTGTCTGTTTAGCTGCCATCTTTATTTCTTCCTCCTTTTCCCAAGACCTAAAAATTTGGTTTTGGTGCCATTAACCTGGAGATGTTGCTTAGAGCAATGAGCAACTAAGGCCCGTAAGAGTCTTGGCATCTCCACTTGAGTATATAATATGAGGCTAGCATCATCTGCATACAGAAGTACTGAAATATTCCTGTCCCTTAGATGAGGAAGAAAAAACTTGGGGATGGGTAAGAAGGAAATTATATCATTTAAATACAAATTAAATATAAAAGGAACAAGAAACATCCCTGACACACTCCCTTTTTTTTTACAGGGTCTGAAAGATTACCATCAGAGATGACACTTATAGGGTGATATTTTTATATAGTCCTTGAATTCTCCTATGATTTATATTAAAAGATTCCAATTTGCACCAAAGACAAGATTAAGATATGGAGTCAAAGGCTGCTTTCAAAGTCTACAAAATCTACAAAAAGTGAATCTTGTCAAGTGTCTTTTGCGTGATCCAATGTGCAATTGAGCACATGGCATGTAATTGACAAGCCATGAAGGGGGAGACATATATTTCCCCACTAGGCACAGTAATAAAAAGCCGTGGTCAGTTGTAGACCTGCCATAGCAGAATCCTGTTTGTTTCTCTGCTAAGAGGTGCTACAAATAAATCCAATTTTATAGTTGGTCTGAAATGTGCCTTGCATATAATTTACTGACAACATCTAGAAGGCTTTTAAGACAATAATTTCTAAGACTTGAGTGAGCACCTTTCTTGTAAATAGGTATTATAATGCTTCAACCCATTCTGAAGGAAATTTCACAGCTCTATATACAGAACTAAATAAGCCAACTAGTACTTGATAAATGCAAGCTGTGACACAGGCTTCTGATTTTTCTCTGGAGATCTATAAAGTCCTGTAGGGCTCATAGGAACATGTTCAGGCATCAGAAACCCTGACCTGACAGAATTGCACTGGATTATAACCAACTTCACAATAGGCATCGCTGAAATTCCCTTGCAAAAATCTGTTTGTAATGGCTATCAGGCAAATGGTCTTTGTGGCTTGTCAATTATATGCCATGTGCTCAGTTGCACGTTAGATCACACAATAGACACTTGACAAGATTGCTCACAACATTCACACAATTTACAGTTTACTCTCCATAAATCCAATAGGATTCTGGTCATCGAAATATCTGCTCCTACAGGAGTCTTGAGATTACACCAGAAACAGAAATCATTATTTCAGAGGGAGTGACTCTGGGCTGCTCAAATATCACAGCTTATAATGTTGCAATCCATATGGTTACCATTGCTATGCAAAGTAGAATAAACCAAAAAGCTGTTACCTAATAGCAATAATACAGCAATTTTTCCTTCCCAGTATCCCCCATCACACAGTTGTTCACATCACCCATTACACAGTCAGCTTTGCAATCATTGCAAGACCAGGCATGAGGAAAAAAAGGTATACCAGTGGTGGCAAATGCTTATTCAACTGCATGATTGCCTAAATGAATAGAATCCTGGCCATATACTGTAATTAAAACACATGGAACTTGAATTTTTCTTCCATAATTGGGGCTGCTACATTATGTACATAAAACTTGACAAAAAGATTTAATCAGAGCAAAGCTTTCCTTGAAAAATCATTCTCATTCAAAAATCCAGTCCATGCTTTTATTAGATATCGTATTGCACCTTGATTATTACAGCTAGAAAATTCAGTGCACTTTTTAATAGAGTCACGGTAGGTATCCTGTGATCTTGTGACAAATATTGTGACAAATACTCCCTCTGCTGTACAGTCTACTGTGTTACAGAAAGATATATATCCAACCAAAGTCTGTACGTATAAGCTCTGCTCAAAAATATAATAAAGAAAAATGTACACATTTCTCAAAATTGTCTAACACTGGCTGTCTGAAATACATTGGCAGAAATCCTGTTGCTTAGTGTAGTAAGTTGCAACTAGAGTAGGCCCACTGAACCAGTTGAGATCTGGTGAGTCAGTTCCACTGATAAAATAAATCCTCTGTACTGCCAACTACACTGAGGATAAATTTAGCACACATGACTGAATTTTACAGAGGCCAGGTTTAATTTTAAGTGTTATTTTTATGCCGCAAGATTAAATAATTCACAAACCTGAATCAGAGTCATAGAACTGTAGATATAGAAGGGAATCAAAAGGTCATCAAGCTCCTGTGAAGTAGGAAATCCACAGCTAAAGCATCCCTGACAAGTGGCCCTTTAACCTCCATTTAGAAACGTCCAATGAAGGAGGGCCCATCACACTCCACGGCAGGCCATTCCATTGTCAAACATTTCCTACTGTGTAGATGTTCTTCCTTATATTTTGTTGAATTCTTGTATTTTGAATTAATTACTTCAGGTCCTATACTCTGCAGCTACAAAGAACAAGTTTGCTCCATATTCCACACAACAGCTCTTCAAGATGTCTATTAATTCTATTGCCTCTCAGTCTTTCCTCCCTCAGACTAAACATGCTCAGCTTTCTTAGTATTAACAGAGATTACTTCACTTTAAAAAGACTGTCGTGTTAATGCTCCATTTCTTACACTCCTTCCTTTCTACCACAGTGCCAAGAACAACATGATGACCTTTATTTGTAGACAATGGACATGTGAAAGAAGTAGATATCAAACTTGGTTTGCAGAAGTACATACTGTGAATTATTAACCCCCTTTGAAGCTTGGCTCCTCTAAAGAGTAGGGCATACACAATGTGTATGCATAACTACTTTTTTCACTGACATAGTGGGAAAAACAAGCACACCATGGTAACCATCGCAAAAACAGAGGTCATGCTATAGCAAAATATCATCCTGATGTTGTTTATGTAACAGATGCTATAGGTAAGGCTTGACAAGGTCAAGCTTATGCAGTTCTTCAAAACAACCACAGGATGGCAGAAAGAGCAGCTGATAATTTCAGCCTCATATAACCTGCCAGGAAATGCCTGTTAAAACTAGACCTATCTAAATATAGGCATGTGGAGTTCTATGTGGATTACAGTTGCCAACTCTGTGAAGCCCTCTGCTGCGGAAGATGAGAGAATATAGTAAAGCTAAAAAAGCAAGAACCATTACAACGTACAAATTGTATGTTGCGAAATTTGCCATTAGGCTGTTGTGTGCGAGTGAGAGTTTTCTGTCAATTGTACTTTTCAGGTTTAAAGTCCCAGCAATAAACAATATGTACAGTCAAAGCAGAAACAACCCAGATAAGGAAAATTTGCTATGAAATGGAATGTGTTTTCTTTTGGATAATGGATATCTGAATCACTTGTTTTGAAACTATTCAGTCAGGATAAAGACTAATCTGGTGGAAGGAATTTCAATTCAAAATTGTTAGACTTTTATTCAGGGCATAAAATTATCTGTGAACCTCATAGTGTTAACATTCTCCTACAGGTTCACGCATGCCATGTGAACTGGCTGTTTATCAAACATCATTGGGAATATATAATACGCATATCTACAATGACTTAGTCAGAGGCATTTCATGAAATATTATGTTACGATTATTGTTTATGGAGGGATGAGAAAAGAAAGCCACTATAAAGGTTTGCTAAATATGTATTTCATTTAAATAAACCACTATTAGGCAATATCAAATGTACCTTTGTTCAATCATATTAAATGCCAGTACAGTTTATATAGCAATTGATCAATAAAATTGATTATTCATCTTTTCTAAACCTTTGTCACAATTTAAAGAAGCATTGAGTGAATTCTCAAGGAAGAAAGAAGGAACAACGTTCATGACAGATACAGTACAGTATTGTGCATTTCTCAGCATGATCCATCTCTAAAAGGTTTCACCGGTTTGATTGCTGCAAAAAGAAAAAAGGTCAGTTCTGACAAGCAACTGACTTGTACTGTGAGGCACAAACAACTCTAACTAACAAAATACAGGTGACCTGAACATTTTAAGACTGGTATTCTTATTTGAGTGTACTGTATATTCACTAATAAAACTCTCCCATATAACAGCCGAAAGCACTGCGGACAAGTCTCACAAGGAATAGTGAGCTCACCAAATCTGCATATACTGGCTGCTTAGAAATTAAAATTAAATTAAACTGGATAGTAAAGTTCAGGCTAGATCTAACTATTAGTCTAAACTAGATCAGATGCATTTAATGAATGGAACTTGCCACATCAATATTCCTGTGACTTCCACTGATTCAACAGGAGTATTCCACTTGGGACTAAGAATTAGATTGCATAGGAGCTGTGAAACAAAAACAGACCTTCAAAAGCAAAAACAGAAGCAGTTTTTAAAAAATTGCACCATGCTGATCATACTAGCCTTCTATGGTCACAGTTGTGCAAAGAGGATTTCAGCCATTGTGTTTACTTTTTTTCATTATATAACAATACAACATGTACTAGTGCTGTTGTGCATAAACATCCACACAAAGAGAAGAAGCTCCTTGCCACCCTCTCCCATCCCCAACTAACAGCAATGGTAACACAAAGAAAGGATGAGTGGATGAACTGTCTAAATTAATAACATTAATATACTGTAGCTTTCCTGGCAGACCTCCCAAATGTATACAGCTCTATGGTTGTTGGGAAGGGAGAGAATGATTGAAATCTGCATGAGTAAGCCTGACATTAAATGCAGTTTTATTCACCTCTCAATTCTAGTCACATCGAACTAGGTTGGTAATTACTGCAGAATGGATGATAAAAATTTAGGCTGTTTGCAACAGCTCATATTACCTAAACCAGCCCTCAATTTCAACAGGATTTCTATGAAGTTATAGAGACAACCTCTCTTCAATCACACTTCACCCTTCCAAATATATTCAGCATAGTCAGGTTCAGCCCTTACAATATGCATTTAAAGTAGAAGCATAATTACAAGAAATGTGGAGTACACATCATTCCCAATTCTCTTTGCTGAATGCATGCCATATTCACATTTGTGAGGCTGAGCCTAAACAATAAATATCTTCACAGCTGAATTATATTTATATTTATTCTAACCTCTCAGTTTTTCCCGCCTTCTTAGAAGCTACACTCCTCTACAGTATTTAGCTTTTTCTGTAAGCTGCCTTGAATCCCAAGTCTGGAAGAAAAGCAGGATATAAAGCCAATAAATAAGTAGATCTTTAGCGCTGGTTTAACAAGCTTATGCACACAACTAGAGATGGGAGTATTCATATACTACTATCCCCCCACAGGTGGAGATAATGAGGATATGGCCCCATGGGGCCACACGATCCACTTACGATTCTGCTGCTGCCACGACCTCCGCGGAGCCTTCCAATGGCTCCTGAGATCATGTTCAGCTCGCCACTCCTGGCAGCAGGCGGGACGATAAGTCTCTCTGCTAGGTCAAAGAGTGGCCCGTCAAACACGATCTCCAGAGCCATTGGAAGGCTCTGCGGAGGTTGTGGCAGCAGCAGAATCGTGAGTGGACCCTTGTTATCTCCACCTGTGGGGGGATATTCATATACAAATACCCCCATCTCTAGACACTTGGCTAAATAATGACTCCTTTCCTCTTCTTATTTTTCTTATACCATCATATTTGATGAAGAATTTCGCAGAAAGCAAAAGACTGTGTATTCCTTTAGAATGTTAGTTTGTCCCAGTAAACTTTACTGAATGCAATGTTTAAAGTATTATGCACTTGTAGATTTTGGTTCTAGTTTGTTCTGGTAGACCAATATGGTTACTGTACTTCTGTTTTTTATATTTGCTTTGAGAAATATGCAATTAGCTATTCAGAGAGAAACTATGGAAGTTTTTCTATGTGAAAAGCCGCTACATGTTTTCCCATGCAACTATAACACAATTTCTAGAATCTGGTCTTGACTTTTTTTTCTAACCTAGTGCAACATTTTTGTTGTCTCCAGATTTGCTTCATATTGAGGCCTGTGTTATTCTTCTGTATACACTTGCATTTTAAGCAAATAGGTATGCTGTTCACAACTTCCCATGATTGACCTCTATTGAGAGGTTAAAAGTGTATTTATGCATGCCTTAAACAAAGCTAGTTAAATGTAAGCCAAATGGTGAAACCTCAAGCAATGCAAGCCTCTCTCTTTTGGAATCTAAACTCCATTTTGCTTTGTTGGCAGTCTGGCTTCATAAGACAACAGCACAACATCTTGCCCAATATTTGGACTATTTGTTTTAGCACCAATTTTTATACCATCTTTGCCTTATAAAGAGTTCTGCTTAACTCCAAAGCTCATTTTATTCATAAGTGCTCAGTGACCCAGTAAAGATTTTGGCTACTTGCAGGCTTTACAGCTAATTGTTACTTCTTGGTAAGGGACAATATGCAATGCATACATCAACTTGCAGTGGATCCCTAACAAAAATCACTTAAGAATTTGTTTTGACAAGCACTTTTGCAAGATTTACCATGGTTTTAAAGCATGCATTTTATAAGTTTCTTGTCAAGGCACCTGGCACTTGGTCTTCCTTGGATACTTATTATTTGCCTTGGGAAGAATGAATATTTGCAGTAAAATAATGAATTCACAAATTATGCAGCTGTAGGAATATGGTTTGTACAGCCTGGGATAAACAAATTATTTTAATTAATTAGGGTAATCCTTTAAATTTTGCTTTAATTTCAGCCAAGCACAATTAGGGCAAACACTTAGTTTAGTTAGATCAGAAGTAGTTAATTATTAACAACTAAAAATTAAAATTTAAGGAAATGAGGCAGAGCTGATTATGTCAACACAAGGAGGAAGAGGGAGAACAGAATGCAAAAAATGTGTACAAGTGTATGAGTGTAAGAGAGAGAAAGAGAAGACATCAGATCACTCAGATCAGATCAGTTTCCCGTCCAATGGGAAACAAGAAGACAAAGCAATGATGTTCTTCGTCCTTTGACCTGGAGATATCTGCGGTTATATCTGTAAACTCTAACCCTTCCATGGAAGATAAGCACCCTAGTACTGGTCTTTGTAGATCATATTTCTTGATTCTAAGTGCAGGTAGAGGCAGCGGATGGAAGAAAAATATTGAAATATTTCTGATTAAGAATTTTCTATCCTTGATTTACTGTCTGATCTTTGTAGCCACCTATAAATGCATTTCACTATTGCACAGGGTCAGTACCTTCTAAATGGCTCAAAGACATATTGTTTATTAACCTTATTAGCCTAGGCAATCCAGGGGGTATAAGAGAGGAATAAACATGCAAACTAGGTTTTGCATTATCTAACTTAAATCTTAATCAATTAGGCATTTTGTACTCATTTTCCAAGTTCAGAAGGTTTGTCTCTTCATTGTACCTTTTCTATTAGGTCAAGCAGTTGAACCACAGGGGTGTGACTGAAGGGGAAGGCTTTCAGAAAATGCTCAGGAAACACACACATCAATGAAACCTATTAGCTAAGCAGAACTTGCTAAAGAATTGAGGACTGAACACTGGATATAGCTGTTATGAACTACTGCTTATGAACTACCCAAAAGCATCTGGCTAGCGCATTTAGAAGCATGATATTGTACTAGATGGATCTTTGGTCAGGTAAAGTAGGGTTCTTCTTATGTACTTAATCACCAAGTTGCTTTCCTGTACAGTAGTTTCTTGTTCATGAATGGTCACTAAACTGCAACCAGAACTCTGTTCACAACCTGGGTTCAATCCCAGGCAGGCAGCCCTAGGTTGACTCAGCTTTCCATCTTTCCAAGATCAGCAAACTCGGTACCCAGCTTATTGGAGGGGAGAGGGCAATGCGTAACCTGCATAATTGATCAGCTGTATCATATCATGGCCACAGTTTTAAAAAATTAAAATTAAAAAAGTTAAGGTATTAAAATCATTCATTTTTGTTCCTAGATTAAAATTTATAAGCACAATACTATTGTTAAACTGTTAATAAGAATTCTTTACATAGTATTAAAAACAGTGTGTAGAACCACACTGCCTCTACCACAAGGTATTGTACAAGGATTCTCAAAATAGCAGCTTCAACAAAGATGCCTTATAATGCAGAAAGAAGCCAAAATGCTAAATCAGGACATCCACCAAAAAGACTGAATATCTTTGCATTTAATTCCCAGTCTCCGTCTTCAGCACCATTTTGTTTATGTGGAAGATATTCAGGACTTTTTCCAAGTTTACAGTGACTTCCTGTGGAGATCACCAAAATAGCACTCCTTTCCAAATGGGGAACAGCTCAAATCTTAAGCAAATACCCATTATTGAGATGCTCCAATGCATACTTCACCAATTACACCTTTGTAAAAAGATATCTAAATTCAAAAGCAGGCCACAAATAATCACAAAGGTCCCTACAGTAAAAATTCAGCATTTAAAAAGAGTTATTATGCTATGTGTTACTTGGAACTATAACACAGACAAATAAGCCCAAATCCAAGTGTTCATCCTAACTACAGGAGATCTGTTGAATCGATGGTGAGTCAATACTTAGATGAGTTTTGTTGATTCATTAGGTCTCATCTGTATAGAACTAACCATGATTTAGTCTTATATATTTCTTCTAGCAAGACTTTTAGGATCTGTTACCCAATATGCATAAGGCTATGCATTTAGTTTGATAACCAGAGGTTCTGCATAATACTTGGACAATTTGAAATCCTAGAATTCAGAGTGAGGAACACAGAACCAACAACAAGGGAATACGCTCATGACTGAAGCTGGAAAACTTTCTTGATAATGCTGCACCATGATGTATGCCTGCTCCAATGATAGCTAATGTATTTATGTCCTTGCACCTCCCACCTTTATCTGTTGGTTCATTTGAGTGGTAATATACAATAATTGTGTACATAATTTATTCTATCAATTTCTTGTAAACTCAGTGGATAGTCTTTGATTTTTCATAAATAATATTATAATATGAATGAGGCTACAGAATACAATGTCCTCAAATAGCATCAAATAAAATCAAAGGATAGGCATATTATATCTTACGTATTTATTTGTTTATTTATTCTATTTGTACCCAGCCTATCTGGTCAATACGACCACTCTAGGCAGCGTACAAGGGTGGAGAAATGTCTCTCCAAGCCAAAGAATTCAAAAATAATCTGGGTACAAAATAGCATGTTGCATTAGGAACTGCCACACATTTCAAGAAGAATAATCATATCTAAGGAGAAGAAAGGTAAACATAAAGGAAAGATCAAACACCAGATGTAAGTAATACATTGCAGCTCTACATCCTGGAATTTCACATAATGAAAACCCTATCTCAGATTCTGTGGTGAATGCGTCAAAACAACACTACCTGTGTTTTCTTGAAAAGATCTCTCCTTCAAAACAGTAGTACATCACGACAGGTTGTCATTTCTACAGAGTGGAAACAAATATGACTAACCATTTTAACTTTCTGTTTAGTGTTCTTTTATGACACCAAATGCAAAAAAAGGTATGCAGGATATCTAAAATACAGGTATATATATATAAGGAAGAAAAGATTGATAAAAATAAGGAAATTAGCTTTCCAAAAAGCTGATACATAAAGCAGCAACAAACCTTGTAACTCCCAATGAGGTTGCTCGAGCCAGTCATGAATCCAGAGTATAGAACAAGATAATAATATAAAATAAATGCCTATGTATGAAACTGGAACATTGAAAATGCCTAATAAAGCTACTCTTTTCAAGCATGTTTCCAAAAGCTTTTTAATATGCCCCTTAACTTTCCATTACATTTGTAATGCTACAAAAATAAAAGATCCCAATTTGTTCTTCTTAAGGCAATATATCATTAAATAAACACATCAATAAACTATAGTAACAAGTACTTACAATGTTCAATCTTATGGACAAATTGCTTCAACCCACTGGATGGGAAAATCTTAGGAAGTGACTGTGACTGCTGGAGAGGGCAATATCTGGAGCTGAATAGGTCCTTATCATCTTGGTTTAGGTAAACGTCAACATGTTTGTGCAGGAGAGACATGAGAAGGGTGACTCAACTTAGTGATGTTATCTATTTGTATCTGAATTTTTATGCATTTTATTTTTATTTGTATTTTATTTCAGGATCTTAAAGGTCATATGCCCGATGCTGTTTTCTTTGTCCTGTAGATCTTCTGCCTTGAGCAATAAAGTTATCTGGGACTTTGTTATTGACCCATTTTGCTACTCTGGCACAGTGTCAGTGAACGGAACTCAAGCATGTGTATTTTGTAGCATTCAGTTTGGGCTGTGCTTCTATTACTGTTGTTGTGTTTTATTATTTGATTTTCTTAAAAAACAGTTCTTCTCTTTGAAAAGTTCATTGTGTTTGCAATACAGTATTCATGTAAAGAAAGACACTTAGTGATACAAATGCATTAAACAATATCTTTTGAGATTGATGGGATACCATTTATAAAGGGAATGAAATGAAATGTTTTACATCAAAACCAGAATTTGGAAGTCAAGACTGAGGATTAATCTAGACTCACGATTCACAGCAGGGGGCATATGGTCCTCTAGGATAGTGGTTCTTAACCTTGGGTTACTCAGGTGTTTTTGGACTGCAACTCCCAGGAGCCTTCACCACCATCTCTGCTGGCCAGGATTTCTGGGAGTTGAAGTCCAAGAACATCTGGAGGCCCAAGGTTGGAGATGACTGCTCTAGGGGTACCCGGCACATTTGAAGGAGGAGGGGATGAGAGACTGGAAACAACTTTATAAGGTTTATTATGAGACTTACACAATCCTGATTTAGCCTATATTTCTTTCATATTGTGTTTATGGCCATGGTGAAAAAAAGGTTGAGAATGGCTGACCCATTCAGAATATGTGATCCCTCATTTGGTTGTTCTATTTTGTGAATGGTCATAATGTGTGTATTTCCTCATATGATAATTTTGGGACCCACTAGTCTAGGAGAGTTTGTGGAGAACTTGAAAGCTTGTATACATTATGGTATTTCAGCTGGTTCTAATAAAGTTATTAACTGTAGATTTATTTTATTATTATGAACCAACATGATTATCATAGTTTTATATGATGGGAGTCTCATGACAGTTACACACGCACTGGTAACATCTAGTATAGATTACTGCAATTTGCTCTACATGGGGTTGCCCTTGAAGACGGTCCGGCGACTGCAACTGGTCCAGAATTGAGCTGCATGGCTGGTGAGTGGTGGGGCCACTAGGGGACATATCAAGCTGATTCTGTTTAAATTACATTGGCTACCAATTGCTGCCTGGGCCCAATTCAAAGTGCTTGTTTTGACATATAAAGCCCTAAACAGCTTGGGCCCTGGATACCTCCTTCCATATGAACCTACCTGGCAGTTAAGATCTAGCCAGGGGGCCCTTTTGAAAGAGCCGTCCCTCAAAGAGATAAGAGGGATGGCTTGTAGACAAAGGGCCTTTTTGGCAGCTGCCCCCAGACTATGGAACACCATCCCAGTTGAGATATGTCTGGTGCCGATGCTGATGACATTTTGGCACCAGGTCAAAACCTTCCTGTTCCAGAAGGCTTTTAATTGAAATAATATCAACTGTGGGTCCTGATGGTAATTGTATTTTAATCGTTTTATCTTTTTATTGTATTTTAATTGTTGTAAGCCAGCCAGAGACCTTTGGGTAGAGCGGGCGGCATATAAGTTAAATAAATAAATAAAATATCTGCTCAGACGTGTTCAGATAAAAGTTTTCTTCCAATTACCTGATAATGATCAAATGTTAGGAGTAGAGCCTTTAACCTACAGAAGATCACTCAGTTTCCCCTCTGAAAATGTGAATGGCACAGGATTTAATACAAGCTATTATATTTTTCATTCCAGTGGCACTTTCTGGAACTTCACATAAATGAGATCTAAAAAGTGGGCTTTGATAGCTAGTTTAGAATTCTGTACTTCCTTTAATGCTTTTTGGATACTATTCTATAAACCTTTTTTGGCATATGTCCTTCTGCAGAAAATCCTTTAAGCAGAAGCTATGCTACAATTTGTTCCATTTCAGAAGAAGAGTGAGATGTAAACAGATGGTGGGTTATATCCGAATAGGCATTAATTAGGGAGTTTTAGGACAGCTGTGGCACTTTTCAGTAAAAGGAAAAGTTTTAACAAAGGCAATGTGAGGTTTTTATCTTATTTTAAAAATCAAAGTTAGCTTGATCACATATTGTTCATGTTCCTGTTGCTTATTTCTAGTATGCATATAGTTTTGAATTAAATCGATATACCAACAAATATAAACAGTCAATAATATTCTTCACAAACCCAAGAAAAATCTTACTGATTTCAAGTTTGACATACAGAATTTAGGCCATGCAGTCAATTATTTATAACTTTACTTTTGGGCACACACTAATATATTTACCAATTGTATTAATTACTCGTCAATTAAATTACTATAGTTTGACCAGGGGAAGCTCATGAAATGAGCAGAGGGACATCTCACCTTATGAAGATTATATCTCTTTTTTAAAAAATATATATTTCGCATATCTATATTGTATGAACAAAATAGTTTGTCACTCATTATAGATATACAGTACTGCCTAATCAGAGGAAAGAAAAGCTGTGGCAGAAAAAAAACAACTGGAAAAAATATCAAAAAGAATGACAAATGTGTTGTTTGGAAGTAAAAGACTGAAGCCTGAAAATGTATTAGGCCAGTCTTTTGAAAGATAAAACCAATCTTCTATTGGACCTTTCTATATTAGAGCCATCCATATTTTATAGATGGATGTTGCAGACTCTGAACAAAGCCCTTACACAAAACTGTGGTAATACTGCATGTGGAATACTGCACACAATTCACATTGCATCATGTCAAAAATTACTGGATCCATAATAGGGTTGGTCACACGTCTCTTCTTACAGAGGGCAGTCTTCTATTCAAGCAGCTGACATAGCCTAGTCCTCCTTTTTAATGTATCTTCTGTTTGAAGTGTTGTCCATCCCATGTGATTAAAGAGAAAAAACTACTGTATACGGAGGGATATCATGGTCATTTAAGTTGTCTGTCTATAATTAGCACTGCAGGCATTTAAGCTGACCATAAATAATTACCACTTCGACAACAGATTCAGCAGACACATATTGTTGTTGTTTAGTCATTAACTCATGTCTGACTCTTCGTGACTCCATGGTCAGAGGTCCTCCTGTCTTCCACTGCCTCCCAGACTTGGGTCAAATTCATGTTGGTAGCTTCGGTGTCACTGTCCAACCATCTTGTCCTCTGTTGTCCCCTTCTCCTCTTCCCCTCACACTTTCCCAATCTCAGGGTCTTTTCCAGGGAGTCTTCTCTTCTCATGTGATGGCCAAACTACAGTTGTGTCCCGCTTTACGATTGCCCCACATTACGACGAAGCTGCATTACGACAATGTTTTTGTGATCGCAAAACGATGGTCTGAATAGGGTTTTTTCGCTTTACGATGACCGTTTCCCTGCTTCGGGAACCGATTCTTCGCAAAACAATGATTTCCCAACAGCTGATCGGCAGTTTCAAAATGGCCACCGGGTAAATAAAATGGCTCCCCGCTGTTTTCTGGGATGGATTCCTCGCAAGACAGCCACCGAAATGGCCGCCCTATGGAGGATCTTCGCTGGATGGTGAGTTTCCAGCTCATTGGAATGCTTTGAAGGGGTTTCAAGGCATTTCAATGGGCTTTTTATTTTTGCATTACAACATTTTCATTCTACAGCGATTTCACTGGAACGAATTAACATCGTAATGAGAGACACCACTGTATTGGAGCCTCAGCTTCAGGATCTGTCCTTCCAGTGAGCACTCAGGGTTGATTTCCTTCAAAATGGATAGGTTTGTTCTCCTTGCAGTGCAGGGGACTCTCAAGAGTCTCCTCCAGCACCACAATTCAAAAGCATCAATTCTTTGGCAGTCAGCCTTCTTTATGGTCCAGCTCTCACTTTCATACATCACTACTGGAAAAACCATAGCTTTGACCATGCGGACCTTTGTCGGCAAGGTAATGTCTCTGCTTTTTAAGATGCTGTCTAGGTTTGTCATGGCTTTCCTCCCAAGAAGCAGGTGTCTTTTAATTTCATGGCTGCTGTCACCATCTGCAGTGATCATGGAGCCCAAGAAAGTAAAATCTGTCACTGCCTTCATATCTTCCCCTTCTATTTGCCAGGAGGTGATGGGATAAGTGGCCATGATCTTATATATTATAAGCTCCCTCACTCAAGTAATCCAACTATATCATATGCAATTTTAATGCAATTTTCAGTTATTCATATCCTCTTTTTTGTGTGTTAAGTGGCTCCTCTATACCTATATTTAGCTGCCTTGGGTCCTTTTGGGGAGAAAATGTTTGAAAAAAAATAAAATAAAATAAAATAAATAAATGAGATGAATGGCCATTCTATTCAAAACTGATCTGTAATTGGCCAATCTATCCATAACTGTTTAAATGTGGCTTCCCAGTTTCAACCAAAGTATACTAGACTTTATAGACTTCATAGTTCTTCAAATGGTTTACGTGTCAATGTACGTAGTAAAAAAAGTTAGAGGAAATGACTTAGTCAAAGAATTGCTCTTCAATTATGTAGGCAAGTGGCAAGATGCCGGACCTGTTAATTGTGTACTGTATTTTCCAGGGCTATTCACTCTTGAGCACTAGTACTTTTATAGCCCTTTCAATTTTTCCAACTCATCTTCTTTACTGATGTTAGGTAGAGTCATAATTCTGAACTCAGAAATATGTTTCTCAGGGACTCTCTTACATAGGTTCTTTATTCAATATGACAGTCAAGACAAACAGAGAGACGGAATTATTTTACCTCTTGCATCCTTAGTTTGATTTGGTCACTTTATAAAGTTATGAATTTTAAAAAATGCAAATAAGCACATTTGAATAAACAAGCTTGAATTCAAAACTAAATGATCTAAAAATTACAACTATCTGATAAATGCTCAGTCTTATTTCTTATGGTCTTTCAATTACACAGAGCTGGCAGATGATATTCATCATCATTTTGCTGACGACTGAAAAAAAATGGGCAAAACTATGTTCTATTCCAGTCTACATGGTGAAATATAGTTGGCAGACAAAACATGACTATTCTCAGCCCAAAAAATTCAATACAGAGTAAAAATATATGCAGAGTTGACCATTGGTGTAGCATCTGACTCATTTTAATTAGCAATAATTTGATAAGTGTAATTTACTGGTTCGATGCATGCTATTTACTGTGCGTTGATCACAGAGTGCCAACCACCTCTAGTAATTTGTAATTCATATCAAAATGAAATAAGTACAAATGAAAATAAGCACATTAAAACAAAAACAAAAGATAGAAACAACTCCTAAAGCAATGTTTTTGCATTATTGCACATGTTGCCTTCAAATTATGAAGAAATTCAACAAATAATTGTGCAATACTCTTGTAATGAGCAACCAAGTCCACTTATTTCATGATTCTGTATTTATCATTATCAACATTCATGTGTCTTTATATATTGAATATTCCCTTAAGTAGAAACAGAGAATTTATGAAATAAGAGGTTGATTTATTTCCTACTTTGTTGTAACAGAATTCAGTTGCAGAGCAAAGAACAGTGTAATTTTCAGTAATGCAGCCTATTAAATTTTGATTGTTCTTAAACCTCCTAATTATAACACATTAGTAGCAAATGCCTCACTGAGTACTACTTTAACTTAAATTGAAACAATTCTGACATCCATGGAGAAGGAATACAAATTAAAAGGACCTAATATTTCTGAAGCTTTCCCTCTAATGACTCTTGATAAAGCTAAGCAACCTCCCATATTAATATGCAATAGCCATCTGTCAGAATAGAAAACAGACAATGACAGTTCTCCCAAACACAGCAAAAATGTCTTCTAATTAGCAGACTTCCTGTGCAATTTTATAGTAGACTTTAAATAAAAATAAAACTTCGGCCATATTAAAGAACCACCGAAACAATGATAAATGACTTTCCTTGTGAGAAAAGGCCAAAATCTAGAAAGAGATATAGCATAAATGATTAAGAATACGAAAGACAGAGGTATGGTCCCTCTTCAAAAGAGTGTTGGTACTAGTGTTCCAAGGCTTGTGGCACCTTAAAGTTTCATTTGACATATTCTTTCCTAGACAGTAGAGCACTTCAACGGATCATTCCATAATCTGATGGGGTATTGTTCAGTTTCTTTGCCTTTTTGCATAAAGCTAGAATTACAATTAGACTGTAAACTGCATTCTTCAGAAGCTTCTGGGGAACATAGTTTTCTATTTGTGGAGTGCAGGGGAGGAATCAGGGAGTTAGAAAAGGACTGGAACACATTGGGAGTTCTGAAAAGAAGACTTTCCCTATCCCTCCTTTCTAAGAACTAAGGACAAAAACATTTTAGCAAACCCATATTATTGGTGGTGACTCCTAAATTCTTTGGAATGTCAAAGTTCAACAGACTTTGCCCTTTCAAATACCTAATAAAAACAAAATACTTTCTCAGGATGACTTTTTATAAATCAGTGTTATTTGTCTTTTTTACAGCTTTTGTTCCACTTCTATTTTATTTTTGCTTTATTCTTTGTGCTTGAACATTATGATTGAATAGCATGTTAAAAATAGTCAACCTAAAAGGATACATGGATGGATGGATGTAAAACATATTTAAATCCCTGTTATGTGCCATCAAGCTGCAACCTGACTTATGGCAACTCTAATAAAACTTTCAAAATAAATCCCTCTGGCTGACACCAAATGCTTAATTCTGACTCAATCATATCCTGTCTCTAACATTTCTGATAGTTTCAAGCAGGGCAATAACTTCCGATTCCAACACCTGAGGCAAGTCGGACAAAATATGCCCCCAAATTATGTCAGTTTGCTCCGTTCTTAGCAGCTACAGCAACACAAACAGTGCTGGCTAGCTTTTCTTGCAGTACCCCAAGTCTGTTGTGCCAAACTACAACATAAAGTGTGAAAATACTTTATACATACTCAATTAATTTAAAGACCATGTGAAAAACTGACTTGTATTATTAAACATAATCAATTGCAGACCTGAAGAACTGTGAACTGAACCCAGAGCTATCATAAAGTAATAATACATAGACTATTCTGTTGTCAAAATAAAAGAGATGCCTTGATGAATGGTGTAAGGGGGTTGCAATTCATGCCCCTGGCAGGCCTTCTGTCCCTACCTTGTACACCGTTAGATCTCTTAGACCAAGCTATCACTGGGTAGCTTAGCAGAGCAGAGGCTTTGCTGAGAGGGGTGAATACTGGTGCTCTCTCTCTCTCTCTCTCTCTCTCTCTCTCTCTCTCTGTGTGTGTGTGAAGTTTTTTTAATTTATGTTTTAGGAAATTTTCATTGTAGAAGGAGTCAGAAGAAGCTACTTGGATGAGTAGCAAAACATTTCAAACTAACAAGAAATAAGTCCAGTTGCTATAACTCAACTTCCAGAGAATCTTCACAGATATCTATCGTATCGTCATTCAACCCTAGTATCTTGATTTACCTCTCATATTAACATTTATGCAATTAAACTGGAAATACACGCTCAACACACAACTTCTCCTGACACTACATCTGCAACATCTTCCAAAAGTATAGAAGTATATTATTAACATAGAGAAGCATCTAAGTACATTAGAATGTAAACCTGTTCAGTTCTTAGGAATCCAGGTGAGTATTTGCATGATAAGAGAGAGCCATCTAGCTCTACCCCCTGTTGTCATAGTTTCAAGTTCTGAATATGAGAAATTTTTTTATCCTCAGACATTCTCCACACTACCAGGAATTCTGGAAAATCAGTATGCCCTATCACATAGAGAAAGTGCATAGATAAGACAAAGTCTTCAAGAGGCCAGAATAGAACTGATATATGATTTCAGTGTCTTTGCTATATCTAAATCTTATTAGAAACTTTAAAAATATCAGGTAATCATTCAGAAAATACAGCTTTGATTTTTTAAATTACATTTTTAACATAATTATATTGAAAATTTATAAAGTTAGGGAGAGTAATGCAAACAATCACTGAAGTGGTTCAGTATGGAACAAGACAGGTTGTTAACCCGGTGTCAGGGCCGGACTGGCCATCTGGCAATTCTGGCAAATGCCAGAATGGCCGATGGTCAGAAGGGCCGGTTCCTGCCTCAGCGCAGGGCCAGGCTGAGCCCCCCTCCCCAAAAGAGAGCGAACGAGCGAGAGAGCGAAAGGGAGCCTTCCTTCCACGCCCCCTTGCCTTGCCTTGCCTCCTCCTCTTCCTCCTCCTTCCTCCTCCTCCCGCCCCCTCCAGCTGGGGCGTCCCCCCCAACCTCCCCACCCGGCCCAAGAGCGCACCCGCGCCCGAGGGGGGGGGCAACGCTGAGGCCCGGCTCCTAGCGCGGCGGCAAAGGCGGGCTCCGGGCAACGGAGGCGGCGGCCATGGGGACGCGGCTGCTCCGCCTCCCTCCCACGCCTGCGGAACCGCCGGCGGCACGCTTTGTTCGAGGCTAGCGTGAGCAGCCGAGACGCCGCGGCTTCCTGGCCCTGCCTGCCCGCCGGCTGCTCTCGGGCCGCGGCTGGTGCTGGTGGCCGGCCGGAGGGTCTGGCCGGCGCATCCCCCGCCCCGCTCACTCGCTTCCTCGCCCTGGCGCGCTGGGGCCGGGGAGGGCCGGAGGGCGGAGCAGGAGCAGCGGCAGGAGGAGGAGGAGGAGGAGGAGGCAGCCTCACCTCGGATCCTCCCCCACCGGCCGCCCGCCCCGGCCCGGCCAGGCCCGCTGCCCGGGCACCCAGGTGGCCAAGAGCGCACGGTGCCCGGGCGCGTCGCCTTCGCTGGGCGCCCTTGGCCTCTCCAAAGGGAAGCGCGCCACTGGGGGACGGGAGAGGGAGCGGGCGCCTCGGCCGGCCTTCCCCGGGCGGGCGGGCGAGGAGGGAAAGCCGGAGGGCCCCGGAGAGGGGATGAGGAGGAGGAGGAAGGGGGCGAGGACGGGGAAAAGAGCAGGGGGGAATGGAAGAGGTGAGGAGGGCCGATCGGAACCTGGAAGCCGAGAAAGCCTCTCCTCCCGGGCAGGGGTGGCCATGCTGCCTCCCAGGAAAGCCCCTCTGACAAGGCTGGGCTGAAGTTTCGTCGGCAAGCCCAGCCTCGACCGAAGGGATCCTGACCCGGTCCCGGGAAGATCAACTTTCCTGGCCAGGTTTTTTTTTTAAGTGAAAATTTCCTCATCAGAGCTGGGCTACGCTGTCTTTGTTTCACGTCCCCTGAGAATGTCACAACCCCGCTTTAGATACGAGTTGCCTTCTTATCCTGCTCCTTAGGATGCGCTGCGGCAGAAAAGATACACTCCTCTTGCACAGGGAGGTTCTGTTTATTCATTTCGTTCATATCCTCGGCTCCCTCCCAAGTTTTATCCTCCTCCCTACAGCCCTGTGAGGTAGGCCAGGCTGATGACGAGAGCACCTCGCTCAAAATCCCCCCGGTGCATTTCAGGGGTCCATAGGGCCAATCCTGGCCCAAAGCCAGGTGGGCCTGTGTCCCCACAGCCGGTGGGCCTGTGTGCTCTAAATGCCAGGGCCGATTTTTGGTCCCAGTCCGGCCCTGCCCGGTGTCATGACCTAATAAAAATGAAATGCTATTTACTGTGTCCTACTATTGGTTATCCCAATCCCAAAGAAGGGCAATGTCAAAGAATGCTCCAACTACCCTACAATTGCACTCATTTCACACGCTAGCAAGGTTGTGGTCAAAAAAGACAGGTTTCAGCAGTATGTGGACCGAGAACCCCCAGAAGTACAAGCTGGATTTCGAAGGGGCAGAGGAACTAGAGATCAAATTGCTAACATGTGCTGGATTATGGAGAAAGCCAGAGAGTTCCTGAAAAACATCTACTTCTGCTTCGTTGACTACGCAAAACCCTTTGACTGTGTGGACCACAACAAACTATGGCAGGTTCTTAAAGAAATGGGAATGCCTGACCATCTTATCTACCTCCTGAAAAACCTATATGTGGGACAGGGAGCAACAGTTAGAATTGGATATGGAACAACTGATTGGTTCAAAATTGGGAAGGAGTACGACAAGGCTGTATATTGTCCCCCGATTTATTTAACTTATATGCAGAATACATCGTGCAAAAGGCAGGACTGTTTGAATCCCAAACCGGAATTATGATTGGCGGAAAAAATATCAACAACCTCCAATATGCAAATGAAACCACTCTGATGGCAGAAAGTGAGGAGGAAGGAATTAAAGAACCTCTTAATGAGGGTGAAAGAGGAGAGCGCAAAAAATGTTCTGAAGCTCTGCATCAAAAAAAACTAAGATCATGGCCACTGGTCCCATCACCTCCTGGCAAATAGAAGGGGAAGATATGGAGGTAGTGACAGATTTTACTTTCTTGGGCTCCATGATCACTGCAGATGGTGACAGCAGCCACAAAATTAAAAGACGCCTGCTTCTTGGGAGGAAAGCCATGACAAACCTAGACAGCATCTTAAAAAGCATAGACATTACCTTGCCAACAAAAGTGCGCATGGTCAAAGCTATGGTTTTTCCAGTAGTGATGTATGGAAGTGAGAGCTGGACCATAAAGAAGGCTGACCACCAAATAATTGATGCTTTTGAATAGCGGTGCTGGAGGAGACTCTTGAGAGTCCCCTGGACTGCAAGGAGAACAAACCTATCCATTTTGAAGGAAATCAACCATGAGTATTCATTGGAAGGACAGATCCTGAAGCTGACGCTCCAATACTTTGGCCATCTCATGAGAAGAGAAGACTCCCTGGAAAAGACCCTGAGGTTGGGAAAGTGTGAGGGCAAGAGGAGAAGGGGACAACAGAGGACGAGATGGTTGGACAGTGTCATCGAAGCTACTAACATGAATTTGATCAAACTCCGGGAGGCAATGGAAGACAGGAGGGCCTGGCATGCTCTGGTCCCTGGGGTCACAAAGAGTCGGACACGACTTAACGACTAAACAAGAACTATTGGTTAATTTTTAAAAAATGTTTTAGATTACTCTAGATGTAATAGACACATGTAGCAGGTATGAATAATATGCTAATTCCTTCAGTGCAGACTTGCAATGCTCCTACATAAACAATTAATTGGCTGTATACCTTGCTAAATGACGTTTTCTTTTGGCATAAAAGTATTCATGCATGCAAACAATAAATAACATTGCACATTCTGAGATTATACAGTTGGCCCAATACAAGATTTACCTATTAAATCTGTGCATATTAATGCTACCTAATGAGTCTTAGCATAGAAACTGAGAATGTTTTCTCTTTAAAGGAGGCTGCATGTCATTTTTTGGTATGCAAATCGTGGAACAGAATGTTTTTTAGATCCAGCAGGTGCATTAAACTGCAGCTTAATGAAACTGGGACCCACATAGGTCTGTTTTTGTCTATTAACACACACATCCTTACCCTCTCAGTAAACAAAAACCACCTGCTCAGGTGATTAACAATCTTATACACCTCTAAGGCATAGTCATTTATGGGGCAAGTCAAGAAGAAAACAGCTCCTCTGAGAAGCCTACATTTAGTAATACAATGTTCTGTGGCTAAAAGAGCAAGGACTGCAAGGTGGGACATTCATACCAAGTGTCATAATTTTACCTGAAAGCCTACACTTGTTGTATTCATATATAAATCATTCAGATTCACAGTTCAGTGAATCTATACATAATTCAGTTCCTCGTTAATAGTAGTGTTCTATTAACCCCTCCTAATACTCCCACATTTAGCTGGAAAACATTTTGCTATTCTACCAACACAGCTCCTGTTAATTACTATTTGTGTATATGTAAAAAGGCAAGCACTCACTGGCTCCATTCTAGTTTCCATGTCTAACAGAGCAAAGCTTATATGTATGCAACGTGCACATATGATCATGCAGGCCTGTATTACTCTACACAGGTACATAAACTTACCCTGTTCTAAGATACATGTCAGAAAAGATCTGGATCTGGGACCTTTTAACCCTGGCAGCCACATGTCTTAGCAGATTGGCATATTTAGGGATTATATGTCCCAAAAATTCAAATATACCCCAGTTCTATCTATCATGGAAATTTTATTTAATACACAAGGGGGAAATACCCTGAAAAGAAACAGAGTTCTTTGAACTACTACATAAAATGCTGGTCAGTCAGTAGACATATGTATTACCATGTAGACGAACACATTGATCCAGGATATGAGATATGACAGGGATCAATGGAGGACTCTTGAGATATTTTTAAAAAAACTTCACTGTAATGCATGAGAATCAGCAAAGCCAAGACATCCCATAAATTGTCAAAGTATGCGTATATAAAATTAGAACTAAAAAAACCCAGGAGCTATTAAACCTAGGGAAGATTAATTAAAGACAAACAAAGCAGTACTTAACCAGTTTGTTGCTGTCCCTCATAATAAAGTGCTATAATTCTAAGTTCCTATGACTGTGGTAGAATATGACAAAAACATTCAAACTGAAAAGTCTGGATTTAAAAAATTCTTAAATATCTAGCTATGTACACCTAAAAGCATACACAGAAGAAACAATGATGTTTGTATGCACATAGGTTGTATGCAGCTAGAATTTTTTGTAACTTAGGCTAAACTATAGGGTATACGTTTCTGCTACAATACAGCTGTAGTTACAAACATCTATCCACATCTAACAGCTGGTGGCCACACATCTGTGGTTGAAAAATATTCAGCCAGTAAATTCAGGATGGTCAACCAGTTATTCTGAACATAAACTGGAATGCCATGCAAAAACAAAACAAATATATATATATAAAGAAAGAAAACAAAACATTGTGACACCTTAAAGACTAATTGCTACATTTTAATGTGACCTTTTGTGGACAAATCCACTTCTTCAGACATTTGAAGATGTTTTGTCTGAAGAAGTGGACTTGTCCATGAAAGCTCTCATTTAAATATAGCAATTATTCTTTAAGGTGCCACAAAGTTTTTGTTGTCTATATTTTTATGTTTGTTTTCTTTCTGCCAGACATACTAGCACAGACTAACATGGCTACCTCTTCTAAAACTAAATGAATGAGAATGTGCAATCAGCTGCCCATCCAGGTGCATATAAGCAGAAGTGGCATCTTACTGAATCTAGCAGATTGTCTTAAAGGGAGTATGCTAGCCATATTATTCAATCAACCACCCACATACATACGTCATGTAATCTTGTTTAGAATATTCAATAATGACACCATAAAGTGTTTTTCCACATCAGTGCACAGTGCCCTGTGTACCTAAAGCTGATATCCAAAAGGGTTGCTGGCACCTGGTTAAAATAAAGCTTGCATACATTAATGAAATTCTGTTCCTAAATGAAGTGCTGACAGACCCTGAACAACAGGAGCTCTGCTAGGCACCACTCTAATAAATTCATCTTACTGAGCAAGGATATTTGCTTATGAACAGGTCAACCGAGAACTGCAAAGCAAGCTGAGTAGCTCTCAACACCACAAATGCTCCCAAGGCAATGCTCTGGTTTGATAATAGATAACCATCACCCCATGTAGAAACGTACTGCAGAATTAATCATTTTAATTTTCCATCTCCAGGTACTGAATAGAGTTATTACTTCTCTGCCAGAAAGGAATGTGTTTATTAAAAGAAGAAGCAGATGAATAAACATCACAACACTTCTAATTTTAAGATAACAAGTGTTCTCCCCTGCCTAGAGTGGTAGATCACTCTGTGAATTTCTGACAAATTGTAAGTAAAATATTTCTTGCATCTTTGCCAGCTGTGAATTTCCTCTCAAATATTGAGTAAAATTTCCCTCGTTTTCTGCAAATGTGACCAATATGTTATTATTTCTACTTTTTTCTTTTCTTTGCTATTCCATCTTGGTAATCCTCTCTTTAAATTAATTGTTTTAAATTGAAATTATAATTGTAATTTTATGATTTTATATATTTTTATACTGTTCTGTTTTATTTTGTAAGCCACCCTGAGTAGACATGGTCTAGAGGGGCGGGGTAAAAATCAAATAAATAAATAAATAAATAAATAAATAAATAAATAAATAAATAAATAATTTAAAGGCATGGATGAGAGGAAAGGGGGAGAACATTTATTTACACCTTTATCAAACTGAAAAAATAAGTTGTACTAATATTATTGTTTACTATGTTGTTTTATTATGAAGAAACATCCACCAAACAATGCAACTGACAGGAATCACACATAATAATAATAATAATAATAATAATAATAATAATAATAATAATAATAATAATAATAATAATAATAATAATAATAATAATAATAATAATAATAATAATTTATTGTCATTGTAAGTATATACACATACAACGAAATTCACAGACACCCAGAGACCAGACACATGCACACACATAACATTCCCCAAACACTCCCCACCCACTAAAAGTCCCCCACTAAAAATACAAACATCTACACCGCAGGCCAAGTTACACAGTCCAACTAATTATTCACTACTGGTGGTCTTTAAGCTCATTATTAATTGCAATTATAGCTCTGGGATAAAAACTATTGAGAAAACGTGTGGTCCGAGTCTTAATTGTTCTATATCTTCTGCCAGATGGTAACAGTTCAAAAAAGTTATAAGCAGGATGGGAAGAGTCTCTCAGGATGCTATGTGATTTCCTTAGACAGCGGGATGTGAAGATGTCATCCAGGGTTGGTAGCTGGAGCCCGATGATATTCTGGGCAATTTTAATGGTTCTCTGTAGAGCTTTTTTGTCCGCTACAGAGCTACTCCCAAACCATGCCAGAATGCCATAGGTTAGGACACTCTCAATGGTGCTACGATAGTATGACAGAAGCAAATGCTGAGATAAATTTAACTTGCCGAGCATTCTCAGGAAATACAGCCTCTTCTGTGCCTTCTTCATTAGCATGTTGGCATTTATAGTCCATGAGAGGTCCTCTGAGATGTAAGTACCCAGAAATTTAAAACTACCAACTCTCACATATATAAGAATTTCTATGAAAATACTTTTTTAAAGCAAACATGATAAGATGACTGAACTATCCCTCTTTCTTACAGCATTCCAATCAACTCTAAATTGATTCACATCAGAAATAATATTTATAGATTTATTTATATAAAAACATATGCTTCGGTACAGCATACCTGAGAGGCACCTTTTTTAGTGTCCATATGCCACAGTTTAAAAACTATGTAAAACCATATGTTCAATTAATGAAAAACAATAAATATATAGCGGCATAGGTAAATGAGCCATGAACCAAAAAAAAAACACTTAGTAAAAAAATGATGCAGCTCAGAAAAGTTGAACTCTGCATTTTCTTTTCAATTTCATTGAGACTCCTTGGGAAAACTGTCCCACCTTGTTGAAAACAATTCAGTTTCTACATTTCCTTAGATAACTTGTAGAAAATCTATAGCCAATTAATGTGTTTGTTGTAAAATTAATAAAGGAAGAATGAATAATAAAACAGCAGACTACGAAGGAGCTAGGTGAGTTTCATTGAGGTGACCACAACTTCCACAGATTTCATGTTGCTACTGAAAACGCTATGTACCAAACCCTGAAAGAATTAACTTTATGTATGTACAAAGCTAAAACCAATCTAATGACCTCAGAGACTAGAGAGTATACATCAGGAACAGGTATCTCTGCTTGCACTGAGTTTTCAGCAGTAGGAGAGAAGGATTTTTGGCTTATCCCTCTAGCCACTAAATATAATTAGTTATATACTTCTGCCTTTGAAGGTATTTTTACACATAGTTGACTTAATCCTCTAATTTTAAGATAATAAACTTAGTGAACTATCTTTTATTTTGTGTTACCTTGGAGTCAATGGAAAACTGTAAACATCCTACTGCCATTATACATGGCAGATGTTCTTCACAACAAGGTTTACTCAAAAGAAACAATATTGACAAAAGCATTGAAATCCACATAAAAATTATGTTATGCCAAAATTTTATTCTGGTGCTAGGGCTCACCAGATATCATTTTACATTCTCTATCTCCTCTCAGCTGCCAGAGGATGGGAGATATTAGTATTAATGTTTTTTCGTCTTCTCTTGCACTTTCTCCTGATAGTCCCACAACCTGTCCAATTGCATCATCATCACCAGGGCACTATAAAAGACCTTTAATTTTTAAACACAGTATTAAAATATGGGCTACTTGTTACATACAGCACTGATGTTACCTGTCTGTCATGGGTTTGGAGGGAAAGTTCCATCCTATGGGGAGTGGAAGGCGGGACATCAGGAGGAGGGGCTGTACTGTATATATATGTGAAGCCTGTGTGAGGAGAAGCTGGAAGAGAAGCTGGGAAGAAGAAGCTGGTGTGGGAGTCTGTGTGTCAGACAGGGTACTACTGTGTGTCAGTCAGTACCAACCTGATAGGTTCAGGTGTCTGTATGGGTAGCCAGAACTGATAGGTTCAGGGTCTGTGCTTTATGTCAAGGTGTTCTGTGTGAACCAAACTGGTGTATGTATGATTGAGACTAAGCCACGTTACTGTATCTTATTCACTTGATCATTTTATTTTCCCTGTGTGTTATTTAAATAAACCTTATTCCTTTATTTGTTAAAAATCCATCCCTGGTCTGTGTGACTTCTTACAGGGAATGGTTGGTGGCAGCTTAGTGAAAGTGTGGCATCCTCCAGTAGGTCTGGGTTTGTCACATTGATTGGTGTCCAGCGTGTGGGATACGACTGGTCCAGTTGTCCAGTGGTCCAGCAAAGCCTTGGCAAGTGTGCCCAGAGCAAAGGGGGTCTAGTCAGGGACAATCTGAGGGCGCGTAGGTAATCTTCTAGGCGTACCTCACGGGGAGGTGCGCTAGTGGAAGAACGTGCCAACTGGGGACTAGATTAGGGAGCTCTGAGGCAACCTGTTTTGGCGGGAAAAAGGCTGAGGCAAAACTGTGTGAAATAGCAGTGATCTAGCTTGTCTGCTGAGAGGCCTAGCAGAGGGGGTTGGACTCTGGCTGGCAACAGTTGCAAGTTAGTGCTGAAGAACAGCAGCAATCTATAGAAGGCTGGTTCTGAGGCAAAAGAGAAAAAAAAAGTGGTCGCTTTATTTTGAGGCTTGACTTTTGGAAAGCAGCCTGTTCTGGGGGGGGGGGGATTATGCCCTTGACTCGAAGCCAAATGGCAGAAATGGGTGAAGTGAAAGACCCCCAGGTTGACCAAGGTTCTGAGGATGAATTTGGCTCAGTGCAGGGTGACAGCACGGGAGAACAGAACCCAGAACTCAGGAAAATGCTCATAGCCCATCAGCATGAACTGAGGATGAGGCAATTGGAAAAAGAAGAAAGATTAGAGAGAGAGAAAATTGCTCTGGAAAAGGAAAGGATGGCGTTTGAGTTAAGAAGATTGGAACTGATGAATCAGAACAATAATAACAATAGGGATTCTGAGGGAGGCCAAGTGTCTAAAGCTGACCTGAAGAAATTCCCTGTGTACCACAAGGGAGATTGCCCTGAGGTGTTCTTTTCCTTAGTGGAAAGAGCGTTTGTGGACTTCTCAGTAAGGGAAACTGAGAAGATGACCATTATGCGATCTTTAATCAGTGGCAGCCTGGCAGAAGTCTATGCAGAGATGCCAGAGGAGCTGCTAAAAGACTTCTCTGAGTTTAAAAAACTGGTGTTTGCCAGACATGGGATAAATGCGGAACAGCTGAGGCAGAGATTCAGGTCACTCACCAAGAAACCAGAGCAGACTTTTACCCAAGTGGGGGCCCAATTGGTGAGGCTGCTAGAGAAATGGCTATCTCAGGAGGGGACAGAGACCTTTCAGCAGCTCAAAGACTTGATAGCGCTGGAACAGTTCTATTCAGTCCTGCATGGGGAACTGAAGTTCCAGGTGAGGGAAAGGAAACCGAAATCTGTGGCAGAAGCAGCCGAGATCGCAGATTTTATTTCCCAAATAAGAAAGCCCTTGGGTGAGGGGAAATCGATGGGGAAACCTAAAGAAACCTACAGCAAGTACTCTCAGGGACCAGGGAAAAACCAGCAAGGGGGAGGGGCCCATGGTGAAGGGAAGCCCTCAGACATGAAACAAAGACCTCAGATTTTGGAGGGAAAACCAAAACCAGATGAGAAAGACTCCAAGTACAGCAGAAAATGTTATTTCTGTCAAGGAAAGGGCCATCTAATCTCAGAGTGTGAGAAATTAAAGCAGCTAAAAGGAAATGTGCCTCATGATTCGAGTGGAACCAAGCCAAAAGCTGTGTTCTGTGTCCAGAAAGAGCAAAGCTCCTTGTCACTGAGGGAGCCTGTTGCCATGGCTACTCAATCTGGAACAGTGACATCTGCTGATCAGGCTGAGGAAAATGGTCCTCTTGTGGAGGTCAGGCGCTGCTTACTTGTGAGAACAGATTCTCAGTTGTTTGAAACAGCAGGGGTGGACGTAGGAATACTTGACCATCAGTATAGGGGGTTGAGGGATACTTGTTCCCAGGTGACCCTGTGCCATCCAGATATTATTCCTAGGGAGTATATAATCCCAAATGAGAGCATAAAGGTGGCAGGGATTGAGGGACAGGTGATCTCGCTGCCAGTAGCTGAGGTACCTGTGAACTTTCAAGGCTGGAGGGGAGTTTGGCGGCTAGCGATTTCATCGACTCTGCCAGCAGCCGTGCTCGTGGGAAATGACCTGGCTGAACATGTGAAACGGGTGCTAGTGATTACACGCTCACAAGCTACCACGGGGACAGTTCAGGGGGGTACTGGAGAGCCCGAGACGGAAGCAGAGGGGAGTTCAGAAACTGTGGTGGAAACCTTAACCACAGACAGCAAATTTGGCCAAGAGCAAAAGGCAGACGCCACTCTCCAAAAGTGTTTTGAACAGGTGACAGACGCCCAGCTAACACCTGAAACCCCAGTGAGATTTTGTGAGAAAAAGGGAATTTTATATAGAGAGACCCCGAGGAATATCTCAAAAGGGGGAGATGGGATCAGAAGTCAGCTAGTGGTACCTGAAAAGTATCGCCCCATGATCTTACAAAGGGGGCACTCTGACATGTTTGCTGCGCACTTAGGGGTGAACAAAACACAGCAGAGAATCACACAGAATTTTTACTGGCCTGAAATAGGGAAGCAGATCAAAGAGTTCTGTAAACAATGTGATGTGTGTCAGAGGCAGGGGAATAACCGTGACAGAACCAAAGCAAAGTTGTGCCCTTTGCCTGTGATTGACACTCCGTTCAAATGCATAGGGGTGGATATTGTGGGACCTTTGCCCAAGGCCACAAAGAGGGGGAACAGGTTCATTCTCACCATTGTGGACCATGCCACGAGGTACCCTGAAGCCATACCCTTGACTAACATTGAAACTAACACAGTGGCAGATGCCTTGGTGGGGTATATGTCCAGGATGGGATTTGCCTCAGAAATAATCACAGATTTGGGTGCATCGTTTACATCGAAGCTCATGAAACGCTTATGGCAAATCTGTGGAATTAAACACAAGGAAACCACTGCCTATCACCCTGAAAGTAATGGGTTAACGGAGAAGTTCAATGGGACTCTGATGCGCATGATTAGGGCTTACTTGGCAGAGAATCCAAACAATTGGGACCAGAAGCTGCAATCCCTTTTGTTTGCTTATCGATCAGTGCCACAAGCCAGTACCGGGTTCAGTCCGTTTGAACTTTTGTTTGGGAGAAGGGTGAAAGGGCCACTCGATTTAATCAAACAAAATTGGGAGCAGATCACCCAGGATGACCCACAAGATGTGGTGACATATATAGACACCTTGATGAATGACCTAAAGAGAAACCTAGAGCTAGCAGCAGAGACCCTGCAAGCTCAAAAGGTCAGAAAGAAAGCTTGGGATGACCAGGAAGGCAGGGAGAAGCACTTTAACCCAGGGGAGGGAGTGCTTTGGCCTAGGCCCTGTAAAGAGAACAAACTGCAGCTGGGTAGCCCAGAAATAAAATACTTGGGTCACATGGTAGGGGGAGGAGTGATCAAACCCCTAGAGGCCAAGATAGAAGCAGTTCGTGATTGGCCTAGACCCAACACCAAGAAAAAGGTCAAATCATTTCTTGGGTTGGTGGGCTACTACAGGAAGTTCATCCCGAGGTTTAGCGAGATAGCGACGCCGCTGACCGATCTGACGCGGAAGAAGACTGATGACCGCATCCCGTGGACCAGCGACTGTGAGGAGGCGTTCCAGAGGTTGAAGGAGGCCCTCATCAACTATCCAGTGCTGCGTGCTCCAGACTTCGACCAGGAGTTCATCATCTACACCGATGCGTCTAACAGCGGGGTAGGAGCCGTTCTTTGCCAGGAGGATGAAAATGGTGACCAGCATCCAGTGTCCTACCTGAGTAGGAAACTCCAGAAAGGTGAGAGACATTTGGCAACCGTGGAAAAGGAGTGCCTGGCCATAGTATACGCGATCCAGAAGGCCAAACCTTACATCTGGGGAAGACATTTTGTTCTGTGCACTGACCACTCACCACTGCAGTGGTTAAAGACAATGAAAACCCACAATAGCAAACTTATGAGGTGGGCTTTAAACCTGCAAGACTATGACTTTGAAGTGAAGGTGGTCAGAGGGTCAGTGAACTGTGTTGCTGACGCCTTGTCAAGAAGACCTGAAGAATGAAGACGGCGAAAGAAACATGGACTATGTATATATTTTGGTGACCAAAGGTTAAATGTATCTGTTTATT
This sequence comes from Pogona vitticeps, assembly GCF_051106095.1. Classification (NCBI taxonomy): domain Eukaryota; kingdom Metazoa; phylum Chordata; class Lepidosauria; order Squamata; family Agamidae; genus Pogona; species Pogona vitticeps. The sequence continues at coordinate 10,276,629 of NC_135788.1, forward strand.
AAACATGCCTGGTTTGTATGAATAAAGGTAACTTGATGTAATGTAAATGGTAAATGTTTAAATGCCTAATTGATATGTTTATCCTAGTGTAAGTATAAGTAAGTATGGTATTGTATGTTAATGTATAACTGTTTTGTATGTTTTGGATCCAGGTTGTTTTTTGGAGAAAAGCACTTTAGCTTTCCCCCTACAAAACAACTTATAAAGAGGGGAGGTGTTACATACAGCACTGATGTTACCTGTCTGTCATGGGTTTGGAGGGAAAGTTCCATCCTATGGGGAGTGGAAGGCGGGACATCAGGAGGAGGGGCTGTACTGTATATATATGTGAAGCCTGTGTGAGGAGAAGCTGGAAGAGAAGCTGGGAAGAAGAAGCTGGTGTGGGAGTCTGTGTGTCAGACAGGGTACTACTGTGTGTCAGTCAGTACCAACCTGATAGGTTCAGGTGTCTGTATGGGTAGCCAGAACTGATAGGTTCAGGGTCTGTGCTTTATGTCAAGGTGTTCTGTGTGAACCAAACTGGTGTATGTATGATTGAGACTAAGCCACGTTACTGTATCTTATTCACTTGATCATTTTATTTTCCCTGTGTGTTATTTAAATAAACCTTATTCCTTTATTTGTTAAAAATCCATCCCTGGTCTGTGTGACTTCTTACAGGGAATGGTTGGTGGCAGCTTAGTGAAAGTGTGGCATCCTCCAGTAGGTCTGGGTTTGTCACACTACTTACATATTATAGATTCCTTTTAAAAGTTTGCACTGTAATATGTCTTTGTAAATCAAAATAATTATTGCAAAATCTTTCAACATTTCATGTAAAAATTGCAACAGATTACATCCCAAGCTGTCAAATCAACACCAACAGCATTCCTCTGGTGTACTGCCATAATGACAAAAGGAATGTCCAACAACAAAACTTTGTTAAAAAAAATCAAGAGTCTGACAATCCCTAAATATCCTAAAAGAAGAAATGTCAGACTTATTTAAACAATGTATAAACACAATTGACCATCATTGGTAAGATTTATGTATGTATGCACTTATTTATTTATTTATTTATTTATTTATTTATTTATTTATTTATTTATTTCACACCTTTCTTCCAATAAAGGAACACAAGACAGTATACAACCATTTAAAAATATTGCTTTCAACTAAAAGTATTTAACAAAGTCACTGAGAATAATCTTAAAATATGTGTAGTATGTAATCTGCATTGAATCCATTGGTCAGAGACTACATATGTAAGAAAAATTAGAGGCTATCATAGGTAGACCCCAAAATACTGGAAGGACATGTGTTCCCACATTTTCACAGCAGTTTTATGCATAGATTTAAATACTGTACATTGATTTAATTGGGCATATTTATAGACATAAACCGATTCACAAATCCTACATCATCTCAACTTGATAATACATACCCCCCACCTATGTTCAGTAATGTTTCCTCTCACAAACAATGCTCTCCCCACTTAACTCCATCTCAGACACCTGCTCCTAAAATGTGGTCATCTCTGCTACACAGGTATAGTTTCTACTGTTTTTTTTTTAATTATTTTAATTTTTGAGAATTGCTGGTAAAAGGTAAGTAGGTCTTTTAATTGGTGGAAAATGTAGGCTCCAGTATCCACGGGATTGGTTCCTAAAGTTTCAATTATCCACAGTCTGGAAACATTAAAAATATTAAAATTTAGGGTAAAATCTGGGAATTCATTCTTTGAAAAAGATTTTCACCCAGATCATTTAAACCCAGGTCCAGCACTGTATCAAGCGGACCACACATGGTCTCTATTCATTTAATTCAATTCCTTTGAAAACTCACAGTAAATTGAAATCATGCCAAGAGCTTATATGAGAAAACAGGATACACACGGTATGACATACAACAACAGATTTATTTAGCAAATGCTTAATGTCGTTGTCATGGTTTCAGATAACATACCTGGCAGTGAATGTCTTATCATAAGCACGTGTCTATTTCCAGCATATGGAATGTATAGGGAACTTCACACGGAAAGCAAACACTTTTCTATAGTGCTAGTATTGTATAATATATTATATATAAAAACAAGATGGAAATCTCTAATATAAGTGAAGAAATGGATCTATCATATAAACAACCTCAGAATACTGGTGATTAAATCAGGCTCCCTCTCCTCCCCAGATTTATAAATCACTGGATTCCAATTTGCTGGTAGCTGCCAAGTAATGGCACAAGTACATACACTATCAGAAATCTGATGATCTAATGCCATGAGAAAGATGAAGAATACTACATGAGATTAGTCCGGAATTGGAACAGATTGGGGCTCTCTGCAGGTAGCCAAGGGAGTATAAATGGATAGTTGTGCAATTGGTGGTGCCTGACTGGTTTTGTACAATTTATACAAAAGAGATCTATCTGAGACACACAGAGAAATTTACTTGATAGTACGGTACCTCAACTCCTTCATGGATTGCTGACTTGTCGTGGCGAAGGGGCTTGAGCAACTCAGAGAAGCTATGGGCTATGCCGTGCAGGGCCTGGCATGCTCTGGGGTCACGAAGAGTCGGACACGACTAAACGACTAAAGGAACGAACAGTACCTCAAACAACTGCTTCACAAAGGGGAGGAATGTTGTGGGATTACACAGGGATTAAATTTATGACTAAAGAGATACAGATCCATGAAAGTAAAACTGATCAAAGACTTGCCTAACAACTCAGGTTGCATCTGATTGTGGTCGCTATTTTGTGAGAAAACTGTAATATATTTGTTTTTGGTTTTTTTTATATTTAACACATTTCTACAAACTTTAATTCAATACTGCACTGCAGTCTGCTTTTGAAGGACCTCTGACTTTGCTCAGAGTCCCTTGTCTTCAATAAATCAATCTTATAATTACTTTGAAAATAACATGCAATAGTCTCACAAAACATACATAAGCTGTAGGGATGCTAGAACCCCCCAACCCAAAAAACACACAAACTTCAGCTCAGCATGGAGTTTAGTAGTAACTGATTACAAATAACCTCTTACTTGTAACTGGCTTTTTTTTTAGTAACAAAGAAAACTACATTATATTACAACTAGAAAATAATGAGACATAATATTATTACTTTTGTAGAATAACCATAATGGTCTTTGTCACTCTTCTCATTATGAGGTGTGTAGCCTCATAAAAGAAACAGAGCAGTGTGTCCTGGTTTGTACAGGGCTCCTGCTGAGTGCTGGACTAGTGAAGTGGACAGCAGAAGGTAACTGATGTTTAAAAGGTTGAACGTTGATGAGTTTTGAAGGCTGACTGTAAGAGTGTGGCCTGGTAGATAGACTGATTATTAGCAGATTTTAAGGAATAATAGCACTATGCTCATTTCAACCCATTATTATGCAAAAAAAAGAATGGGGTGTTTCTAACAGAGGAAGGGTGTGTGTGCTATGACCCTTAAACATATGTAATTCTTGATGGATTTTAAGATTTAAATAGGTACAGTATATCCTTTTTTTTAAATGCTATCTTAGGTCTCTTAACTGTGTTTTGTAATACAGATCAGAGGCTTACAGTGTTTGGAATGTATGCAGTGGTTTTCACCTCTTGGTCTGCCTCTGTTTTCAGCTTATGCCCAGTCAGAGCTGGCCCTAGTATTAGGCGGAGTGAGGCAAGAGATTCGGACAGCAGACTTTGGATGTGCACACTACTACAAGACATGGCATTCAAGTGAAACACGCTACAGTGTGTAGCTATTTGAAATGTTTCAAGTAACTAAGAAAGTAAATAGGTTTAGTTACTTTTCAGTGAGGAAGAGGTACTTTGCAAAAATTGCAGTGATAAGGCATAGTAAATACTTCCTAAATTTAAGTATCCAAGCCCTGATGTAACAACAATGCATACTAATACAGTATCATCCAAAGGAATTATGTAGGTGCCAATAAGAATAAAACAAAGCTTACAAAAGATTTGTAAAATCCTTGCAAGACATCTTGTGATCCAGTTCACATTCTAAAGTACGCAGTTCCCCTTTATCTACATGAGTGACGACAGGAGACGACATATCTTTAACCAAACGTTTAGTTTCTTGAGGAGGCGAGAGGAGTATTACAACTTCGGTGGATTCAACAGGACTATTAAACATTGGTACATCATTCCACATTAGGTCTGGGTTGTTCATTATGACATTTTCTCTTAATGTGGCACCATCCCAAATCTCTCGGTTGGTCAGTTTCCTCAAAGGGGTGCTCCAGACCGCACAGACGGTCCCACAACATGGGTGTCTCACCCAATCCCCTTCGTGTTGGGTCCCACCAGTAAGAATAGGTTCTGGACGCTCCAGCTTCTTCCAAGGACCTTTCCCCCTCGGTACATATACTGTCCATTTCAATGGATCCAACTCTCCTAATTGTACTTCTCTTTCTGTTGGGATTGGTTCTAGTGTAGACTTTCCACCCTTCTTAAACCCTTTCTCTTCTCTCTTAGGTACATCAAAGACATACGGCTTTTGCTCACTTTTTTTCTTCACTCTCTTCTTCTTTTTCTCCTCCTCCTCCACTGCCACCAAACTTGCAAACGAACTCCAACTCCTTCCTATTCCCGCCTTTTCCTCCCACTCTTCCATTACTAGCAAACCTACCATTGGTTGTTCTGTTTCCACCTTTTTTTCTTTTCCTCTCCCTCAGTTGTTTGAATCTCTCCCAAAGTCATATTCTGAATCATTGCCCGCACAGTATTTGGTACTTTGTCAGTTCCTTCTGCCTGAGACAATGGAGGGGACAGCTCACTTTCAGGTTTAACCTCCTTAACCGATTCCTCTTCGCACATCTCCAGAATGTTTGCTCTTCCAATTTTAACCAACACTGATGAACTTCACATAAATTCAGCAGTGCACCACTATTTATTCAGATCTTGAAAGCCACAATTTATTCAAATACAATTTTAAATATTAAACCATGCCTTCCTGCAAAGGGTAGGCAATAGCCAGTGAGTTTTTGCTTAATGATATAGTGTGCCATCAGCCAGTACATTTTAATTATGTTTCCTTGCTTTGTTTCATGCCCTTATTTTCTGCAGTCAGATCTCATCTATACCATTCTAGTAATAATTCATTCTATAAAGATCCTTAGCAACTGTCTCCTCTATATACAAACACTATTAGTACTATATACAAAAAATATCAGTACTAATTTGAAAGGATTTTAGCATTGATTCTAAATTGCAGGATATGAAATTAACAAAAAAAGGAACATAGAGATACAGTATTGTAGAGTCTGTACAGGTTTCAACAATATTTAATAGCTTCTATTTTCTACCAATGCATAAAGAAAAATGAAACAAACTTCATTTATTAAACATCATGCAACAATCCTTTGAAAAGTCTCCCCTCAGAATGAGACAGAGGATGAGCAGTAGCACTGATGGGGCACAGAAGCAATGTGAACAGTGGTGGGATTCAGCAGGTTCGCACCAGTTCTACAGAACCGGTAGCTAATGTATTATTGGTTCTGCAGAACCGTTTGTTGGCCTGCTGAATCCCACCACTGATCCTAGCCAGTGGTGGGATTCAGCAGGTTCGCACCAGTTCTACAGAACCGGTAGCTAATTTATTATTGATTCTGCAGAACCGTTTGTTGGCCTGCTGAATCCCACCACTGAATGTGAATGATGGCGGGTTAAACCACAGAAGCCTCTGTGCTGCAAGGTCAGAAGACCAGCAGTTGTAACATCGAATCCACACAACAGAGGGAGCTCCCGTCGCTTGTCCCAGCTCCTGCCAACCTAGCAGTTTGAAAGCATGTAAATGTGAGTAGATAAATAGGTACCACCTCGGTGGGAAGGTAACCATGTTCCGTGTCTAGTTGCACTAGCCACGTGACCACGGAAACTGTCTTCGGACAAACGCTGGCTCTATGGCTTGGAGACGGGGATGAGCACCGCGCCCGAGAGTCGGATACGACTGGACTAAATGTCAAGGGGAACCTTTACCTTTACCTAGGTGATTGGCAGCACACATCCTCCAGCCTCAGGAGTTATTGCAGTTTGCATCACTGCTATGAATATAGGACAGGCCCTTATTTTAAAAATCCCACTTTTAAAATCCCACTAAAAACCAGGCTACTGCACTAGAGATTTCAAAACAGACTCTGATTCTGAAACAATAGGCATTTCTGGAAGAAAAATTCTTGTGCATGTTGTCTGAGACACCATAATGTATCCAACAGCCTTTTTGGGGTTTTAGGTAGAAAGTACTCAGAAGTGGTTTACCATTCTTTTCTTCAGGGGGTATCCTGGGACTGTGCAGCTTGCCCAAGGTTACACAGGTTGGCTCTTCAGGGATGTACAGTGAAGATTCTAACTCCCAACCTCTGGCTCAGCAGAGCCATGCATCACTTTTTCTCTGTATATTAGCATGTGGTTTCTTTGTTAATTTACAATACTGTGGAGTTCGTAACCAGTGGGCTTCATTGGGTCCAGAAATCGGTACAAAATCAGAAGATCTACCTTAGATTAAATTAGGCATCCTTCAGTCTCGAGAGACTATGGTAACATGCTCTGTATGGAGGACTTAGAACAGCATCTAGTGTGGCTGAGAAGGCCAATTTGAGAGTGACAATCCCTTCCACACTGAAGACAAATACAATCTGTCCCCTGTCCAGCTCCCTGATTTGGCTGCTTTCGTGACTGCCTCTTTGCCTCAGCCTGCTGGACAAGGGTCTCTTTGAATTGGGGGAGGGTGTGATGCAACGCCTGCCTCCAGGCTGAACGCTCAGATGTCAGGGTTTCCCATCTGCTGAGGTCCATTCCTAAGTCCTTCAGATCCCACTTGCAGATATCCTTGTATCGCTGCTGTGATCTCCCTCTGGGGTGATTTCCCTGTGCTAATTTTACATACAGGAGATTTTTTGGAATATGACCATCAACCATTCTCACAACATGTCCAAGCCAACGTAGATGTTGCTGTTTCAGTAATGTATACATGCTAAAAATTCCAGCTCGATCTAGGACTACTCTATTTGGAACTTTGTCCTGCCAGATGATACTAAAAATGCGTCGGAAACAACACGTATGGAAGGTGTTCAGCTTCCTCTCCTGCCGTGCACAAAGGGTCCAGTACTCACTGCAGTACAGGAGTGTGCTCAGGACACAGGCTCTATAGACCTGGATCTTGTTATATGCCGTCAGTTTCTTATTGAGCTATACTCTCTTTGTGAGTCTTGACAACATGGTAACTGCTTTGCCAATGTGTTTATCCAGTTCGACATCTAGAGAGAGAGTGTCAGAGATTGTTGAGCCAAGGTACTCAAAGTCATGAACAACCTCCAATTCTTGCATGGAGATGGCAATAGAGGAAGGTGAGTCCACGCCCTGGCCCGTGACTTGTGCTTTCTTCAGGCTGATTGTTAATCCAAAGTCTTGGCAGGCCCTGCTAAAACGATTCATGACTTGTTGGAGGTCTTCAGCAGAGTGGGGAACAATGGCTGCATCATCGGCGAAGAGGAAATCCCGCATGCATTTCAGTTGGACTTTGGTCTTTGCTCTCAATCTAGAGAGATTGAAGAGCTTTTCATCTGATCTAGTTGGGAGATAGACACCTTCTGTTGCAGTTCCAAAGGCGTGCTTCAACATGTCAGCAAAAGTTATCTACCATTACTTTGAAAATAGTATTTGTGAAATTTTCTGTTAAACTATGTTACTAATGTATTGTTTCACTCCAAACAAATGTAGAATGGCATGGGATGCCATTGCACCTAGTCAGGTAACATACAATACTCCTTGTCCTCATATTATTATGTCCTGAATAATTTCCAATTCAAAAGAATTTAAGAAAATTCACCCTGCCATTATGATTTTGAACATCTGTTTTCATATCTCATGACTTATTTCTTTCTATATTAGCACACACCGGGCAAGAAGTCTCCATTGTCATGAAAGCAATCCATATTATTGCAGCCACAGCCTTGAATCACTGACTTTTAAAGACAGATTCACAAGAAATGGGTGACCATATAAAGTCTTTCTCCAGTACACAAACATTTTCTCGATTTCTTGAGAACAGTTTAGAAGTGCTTTACTCATCTTGCGGGGGGGGGGGGCAGAAAGCACATTCTCAGAATAATTTGATAGAGAGAATTTCATTCACAGCTTGGCTTAGTTGGCAGATACATTCAACTGTATGAATGAGCATGAATTTTAAAAAAATCTTTCAATTCAGGAACATGCAACCACTATTATGGTTACTGCTGAAAAACTATAAACTCCAGTGCTGGAAGAACTGTACTGCTGGCTTGAATCAAGAGTAACAAAGCCATAGCCATTCTACAGGTAGAAATCTGCAAACATTAAGGAAAACTATGAAATTATTTTGACGGTTCATTCTGCCCAAATAACCTTAAAATTGAAAATGGAAGCATAATCTTTTTTCTTGCTGACATATCAATGAGGCAAATTTTGCCAAAGATGGCCAATTTTATCTATCTTCCTATCTTATTTTTCCCACAAGTCAAAATCTCATAAGTACTGTTCAACTCAAAAAATATGTTTCATTACTTATGCAAATGAGGAATGAATGGAGCCATCTTTGTTCTGGATGAATGTCACCCATTCAATAAAGAATTTATAATAAAATTGCTTTTTCCATAGTACTGTTTCCCTCTTGTTTTTCAGTCCAAATTAAAGAATACAGTAGAACCTTACTGTTAACTCTTCTGTACAGTAATGTATAAATAATACGTATAAGAATTACCCTCTTCCTTCCCATCCTTCTTAACTGAGAAATATTGTCAGGTCTTTCAGAAGATGCCTCTTCAGTACAATGCCCAAGTTTGTCCAAACAGTGATTCTGACAAAGTGGTTGGTAAATTGAAGTGCAATTACTAGCATGTTGGCCCTCTGCCATTATAGCTGAGACAGAGAGTTTTAAAAGTCTTGAGTGATTTCTTACATCAATTTACTCAAGGTCTTTTTTCTTCATTACATCCTGCCTCTGCATTAAAAACAAGTTATTCATATATCTACTAGGGAAGATCAGTTTTTCAGGTTTACAAGCACTCAGGAAAACAGCACTCTCGTTTGGTGAATCCTTTGGCCACTAAGATAAACATAAAATAATACACTGCTGCTTAACCAATTCTGAATCAGTGGTTTTCAGCAAACTGATAAAATGGTTTATGAAAGAAAATTAACACTGCATGACAGCTATCAGAAGCCATGCAGCAAAAATAAATCAGATTACAGAGGGAAAACATACCCTTTGTCACAGACTTCCTCACTCTTAAGAGCAATTACTACTTTGTACAAAAAGGTTCTGCATCCCACAACTAGAAATGCTATTTTTATTATATTTAGCCAAAGTCTGAATAGTTTTTTCCTTGTGGTGCTGCTGTACAAGTAATTTTGAAGATACTCATAAAACAAATCTAACCTTCCCCTCCCCTTTTAACAGACTAATGATCTGAGTAATCAATATGACAGCCACAGAAGTCCAGGAGTATGGAAACTATTCAAATATAATTAATCACCCTTGTCATGGGGGCCTATACACCAGCCTTACAATAATGCAAATAACAATTTCCTTCACTGTTTCCAACTTGGGGGAAAATAACATGCTGGACAAAAAGTCTGTTCCCACATAAACCTCCAAGCCTTGCTACAGCTTTGTGCGCCTTTCCAGCCTTTATTCGGATTGTGCTGTAAGAAATGAAGTTGTAGGGGTATTGTTTTCATTTATACATCTATTAAAGACAATCTAACCTTACTTTTAAAAGATATCAATCATGAGTATCAGAAAGAAAACATACAACAAAGCGAAGTAATTATGTGAAACACATTTTGAAATAATAAAATCTGAATATCCCAAGAAACAAGTAACAGTCGTTTTATTAGTTATCACATAGGGCCTGAAGGACGGTGGGAATGGGTGTCTGCATATAAGCCCCATCTCTGTGTCTCCACTCCTCCCTAAGGTTCTGCAGACTCTTCACATGTTAAGCAAAGTCTACACAGGAGCTGTAAACATGTTCAACTGAACCACCTGAACTGTTTCTGTGACTGGTACCTTTAATCACAGAAACACTGTAGGGTGTATTCAGTGGCATGTACTTACAGCCCCCAGGGGGCATGCCTTCATCTTCACATTGCCACCGCCTTTTGAGCTCTACATGCTTTCAGGCAAATGCTTAAACAAGGCTTGTTTCTAAATTAGGCCTCTAGAGGAACAGAAGGCTGGGGTATCATTCTAAATATTTCAAATCTGCTTCTGGCCACTATCACCAAAACATACAGAAGAAGCCCTGGATTCAGGTGCACCACAAAACTGCAAACTTATTTCTAAAATGGCAGTTCAATTTAATCCAAAGTAGTATCACAACAAAGCACAATTATTCCATTAACCAACAACACTTCTGTATTGACTGGTTAAAGCATCAGCTTTTTTCCAGTCCTTTGTGGACTGCGTACACTGTTTCTGACCACCTCTAAGAAACCTCTCAACATTTGCCAATTTCGTCCTTAAACATTTGTAACCCACAAGGGATAAAACACCACTGTGAAAGGATCTTACAACGATTTTCTATTATGTCAACCTAACATTTTTAATTAATTTCCAAAGGGATTTCAAAACATTGGGTTCAAAACCAGTATTTCTTTGTAAAATAAAAAAACTGCTATAAATTTCCTTATAATAAATTATAATTTTGACAGCTCCTTCTTGTTTCCTTTCATTTTTCTTGAAATACCGTTCATTGCCTAAGATTATCAGGCCTGGTAATTGAGTAGTGACACTTTGAACGTGAAAATACTAAAAAGTGATCCACTATAATTCATTTTTACTAACCTCCCCTAATAAGAAATGTAATTAAATGTACCATTATTCAGTTACAGCACTTATGTCAGTTAAAACATAATTTAATTTGGATAATTCCATCTTCAAGGTTTAGAAGTTAAAGTTAGGTAGATTTTATACCTGAAGGCAACTTACATTGTACCTCAAGTTCTCCATCATCTTTCCCATCTACTGCACTGAAATTAACATGTTCTGCTACACAGATACAATACCACAATCATTTTTCTCCAGCCAAACCAATTATAATATTTGGATGAGAGCCCAACAAGCCTTTTAGTCCCAGACAATACAGTATGAACAACGTAGTAAGAAGGAAATGGTGAAACATATAGAGTGTGCCAGTCCAAGATTTCCAGAAACAGATGAAAAAGTATATTCATAGACTGAAAAGTTACTGTTATGTTCATAGATAAAGAGGTAAGAAAGAATATTCACAGAATCCATGCTACTATCTTCTATTCAATTATCAGTTCATTTTCATATAAAACTGTGAGTGATGTTTTGGGAAATGGATCTGGTCAGTCTGCACCAAAAAGCAAATTGCTCATGAAGCATGTGCAGTGGCTGCTACCTAGATGAGCATATTTACATTAAAATAATATAAATATAATATTTATATTATTTTGATTATTATTACTTAAATCTTGTTGGTTCCTCGTGTTTTTTTATTTTATAACTATTATGTTTATTGCTTTGAATTGTTCTTGTTGTCTTATTTGTTTAATAGAAATGAGATGATGGTGGAATTTGTAGAAGTAGAGAGGTGCCAGGGTATGTAAGCATCAGCGTATTTATAAAGAAGCGAAAAGAAAGATGCTTCTTTTCTTCATTTGAGAAGCAATGGATTCTACAACATAATAATCACTGTTAGAGAACATGTGAAGTGCTTGCATAATGAGTGCTTTGCTTAGTGAAATGATTTTCAGCTATTCACACATGCATTGAAGTGCACAAGTTACTGTAAACTGCTCTCCCAAATGTAACAATTATTCATATACTTACCATTTATGCATATTTCAAAAGATTTACAGAGGTCATCCTCAAAGAGGCAGCCTAGAAAGAGAAAAATAGAAGAAATATAGGTACATTATATACTTTGAAAAAAAACAGGATGGTCTCAAATTGTTGCAAATGGAGTTCACCTCAACATTTCAGACTATAAAATCTCATATTTGTCATAGACAATTGTTAGAAAAGAATACAGTGTTCTGAACTGGGCAATACAGAGGCCAAGAACATAAACATAATAATGCTAGATTTGAATAGCAAAATATATCGATTACAAAAATCATCATCAAGTGCAGAGATCCCAAAGACTGATTTCTTTTGGCTGAACTGTTATATCTATCAATTACTGTGCTGGGATCCAAATCCGGAAAATAGATATGGCCATCTTGACAAAATCTACATGAACAAACTACTTAGTCCTTAGCAATTTAAAAAATTTTAAATTTCATGTGTGGGGGAGACAGCTTCCAAAAGCAAAGAAGGAAGGATGGAAAGGAGGAAGGAAGGGAAGGGAGGAAAAAAACAAGAGATATACAAAGTTGTTGCTTTATAGTCTCAGTTCATATGCCACTTTTGATAACTATCTCTTTGTGGTTTAAAAACTGCCATTAAGGTATACCTCATTATCACATTTTCCCAATTGTCTTGGTAAGTTAAAGTTTCATATACTCCCTAGGATAAGTCACAACAAACTGAGAAGATGAAGATCATGACAATGTTAAACTTACAGCCTTCAGGTCTAATTGGAACATCTTGCATTGAAGGAAAAATGTTATACTTTCAAGCTTATGTCTGAACCAACAATGAGGTTGTGGTGGTAAAGCAACTCACTCCCCCACCCCAAGTACTTTTTCTTCCACAAAGATCAGTGCACAAATCCTTCTAGAATGTTGTAACTTTCTGAACTAGGAAGTCTATGCTGTATACTATTAACAATTGTCCACAAAAACTGTTCCTTTAATTTAAAGTGTGGTAATGGCCTACAAAGCCCTACACAACTTGAGTCCATGCCACTCTCCCTTAAGATCCTGCCCAAGTTTTACAATGTTTGGGAAAGTTCATTCGTTCAGTACCACCATCTTCTGTGGCATATTTGGTGGGAACATCCAATAATGTTTACTCCAGAACTCCCCACTGAGAGAAGCTTAAATGAGCCCTCTATGTTGTCCATTTTTATTGCCAAGGAAAATCTGGCTGGATAGTGTTTACTTTTTAACACTATTTTCTCACTGTGGTTTATCAATCAATCAATCAAAAACCTTTATTGGCATTAAAACTAGTAACCATACAATCAAGATTATACTTTCCATGGCAATAAGATAAATATGGTCAAGTTATGTCAAGGCTCCTTGAAACAGTTAGCCTAGTTAATTACAATAGCAAGATATTGAGCTACATGCTCAGTCAAATCAGGTTGTTTATCTGCAAACATCATTCAGATTAAACTCTCAGGGGAGCCAGAGAAATCTGAAATAACAGAGTAGTAATTGACGGAGCTCGCTAAATTTAGGGCAATGAAGAAGAATATGTAAAATTGAGTCCAGTTCCGCTAAGCAGTGCTTACACTGGTGGTTCTTAAAGGGGATGTTACGATATCTGCCAGAAAGAACAGCTGAGGGAAATATATTAAATCTGGCCAGCATAAATGCCGGCCGCCACAGTGGGTTAATGAGATTGGTGAAATAATTGGCACCAGTTACAGACAAAGGGGCAAACCATAAAAACTAGGAGAGCAAATTGAATTCAAATCAGCTGTCAGAGTTTGAAGTTGAATGTCCCAAATTCTTTGGTGGATAATATGGTAAAGTTGAGTTTCTCCACAATTTGTCAGGGAGTTCAGGTTAATACCTATGGAAGTGATGTTAGAGTTAATAAAAGAGTACCATGTGAAGATAAAGGGATCACTTAATAAATCAGTCAAAAGGGATTGGGAAGATTTCTGAAAGTGTAAACGAAGCCAAAATTTAATTGTGGATAACCAGGCAAGGGTAGTTGTAAAATGAAGCTCAAGTTCACTTAATAATGTTACAAGTCTAATCATATTCGGGATGCCTAAAATCTTGTGCAGAAAGAGGGCAAGTATATGGTCTATCCTGTAGTTAGATGCCGTAATCCAGACAGGCACCCCAAAGAGGAGCTGGCTAGTGATTTTCACATGGAAAACCTAGAGAGCAGCAGGGACATACTGATGTCCACTATGGAAATGGAAGCAGACTAAGGCAGAAAGTTGATTCATAGCCAAAGAAATTGCCACCTTACCATGGTAATACCAGTTCAATTTGTAATGAAACAATTATCAAAACAAACAAATCTCAAAAAGATTTCACTTGTTCTATTGGCTTCCCATTTATTTTCCAACTGGTAGGTTTCCAAGATTCGGAGAATATCAGGATCTTTGATTTCTCAGTGTTAATGGTTAGATCATTATTGGAGCAGAAATCAGCAAAAGCTGAGAATAATTGTATAAGGCCTGACTTTGTGGTAGATAAGAGAACAGTATCGTCGGCATATAATAGCAATGGAACAGAAGATGAATTCATCCTGGGAGCATGATGTTCAATTATGGCAATATGGTCTGTAGATCTGACATTAATAAATTAAAAACAGCAGGAGCAAGGACACAGCCTTGTTTAACTCCTTTAAAGATTGAGATATCTTTGGTCAGAAGACCTTTATTATTGACTCGAACTTGGCAACTATTGTCAGAGTGAAGTTTACGTACCAAGAACAGCAGATGAGGGTCTATTCCTTTGCTGGCCAGTTTATTCCAGAGCAGAGATTGATTGATGGAGTCAAATGCTCCTCATAGGTCAATAAAGGCAACAAAAAGCTTCCCATGGAAATGAAGATAATATTTCTCAGCTAGAAATGCGAGAGTGAGCGAATGTCGAGGATCCCACTTGGAAGACCATCTGTTATTTACCAGGCAGGCTAAGATCAGTCATCCACTCCAAGAGATATTTCACTAGATGCTTAGCATATATTTTACCAAATATTAAAAGTAAACTAATCCATATACTGTACTTGGATTGTCCTTTTAAAACACTGGAATAATGATAGAAGTTAACCAGGAATCAGGAAAAATACCAAAATGGTCAATAAGAGTGAAAAGATGGGCCAGAGGTTTCGCCCACCAGTGCGGATTGTTTTTAATTAAATCAGTCGGGATCCCATCTGGTTCCGGAGCTTTCCCTGATTTTAATGAGGCGATAAGTTCTAAGATCTCCTGTTTTACTACTGTTAGTTGCTTTGAGTGCCGTTCATTGACAGAAAGCCAGAGTATAAAGGTAAAAGTTGAAAGCCTGTCACTGACTATAGCAAGACACATTACAGTAGATCCACTGAATCAGTGGAGATTTGGTGAGTCAATTCCATAATTTCCACTTATTCAAATGGATCTTCTCCACTTGCAGTCTATTTAGTCTAACTGCAACTCGAGTAAACCCGCATGAATCAGTGGAATTTACAGAGGAAGTGACTTACCAAACCCCCTCTGATTCAATTGGCCTATTTTAGTGCAACTTACCAGGCAATCAACAGAATTTCAGACAGAATAAGTTAAACTTTGATCAACTTTTGCATTATCACCTAAGATGCACTCAGTAATCACACAGAGAACTAATTATATAATGCTGCACGTTCTGTATTTCAACAAAAGTGGTCTGTTACATGCTGATTAGAATGAGGGGTCTGATGCAATTAACTAGAGGATCTATGACAGGAATAGCAAAGTAAGAAATACTTGTTTCTTGTGAAAAAAATAGGTTTTTAAAGACCTCCAAATCTCCTTGAGAAACATGATATTTCAATTAAGATTTCACCCAGCAGTCAAAATGCTAATTTAAATATAAATTTGTTTTTGTTATTGCTATAACATTAAGAAATGCCATATTTCATTTTAAACACCACCCATTAACTAAAGTTGATGATAGTAATAAATCATGATGAAAAAGGAAAGCAGTATCATAGACTGCAATATCTTTACTAGATTCACCCACTACCAGCTCCCTTATCTTCCATCAAAATACTACCTCTCAATTAGCTTCCGGCTAAGCAAAGTAAAAGCGTATGCAAAAGTTCTCTTAACCCAGAAGAACAAGCCATAGTATATTTTCCCTCCGACATCCATTCTACTGAAACACCACTCTGTAAATCTGGGATATACTGAGATTAATCTAACAAATCAGAGTTCTTTTTCTCTTCGTTTTGCAATAGACTTCTTAGACACTATCCTAACAACAACCTTTGAAAAGACTGTTGAACCATCAATCCAGTATCCTGCCCATCAGCTGCTACACCATTCCATTATTCCCTTGGCAAAGAGATGGCCAATTTATGTCTCTCCTTTAAAAAGCTGTGCCATGCTTCATCATACTCATTATGATAAGCCACATTCAATCCAAGAGGTCACTATACACACATTGTTTTCAGTGTGATAAGAGTTGCCTCTCTGTGACATAAAATAGTTTCCATCTGGTAGCTATAATGCAGTTATACCCAATACTGCAGAAGGAATGAATTTACTGTTCTACAGGAGCAATGGGACCCTTGTACTGTTCCACTGACCATTACTCATTCCTAACTGGCATAAAACCCTTGAATTTTTGTGAAAGCGGAAGCAAACATGCAATGATGCTAATGAAGTATAAGCATTTGACAGATCATGCTACTTTTCTTATAAAAATATGTCAATTTAGCAGGTGTTAGTGCCAACACCATTTATTTTTGCATCGATGCCACAATGCTCAAATATATGGTGACACATTCTTAAGCATTCAAGATGGTATAGAGTTGTAGCACATATTCTTAAGTACTAAAATAAAAGAGGAGTGAAATTATTCAATGCAAACACTCATAGTAGTAACAATACAGAATTAATAAAGCAAATATACAGTATATTGCAGGGCAAAATCAAATAGTAAAAGAAGCAGTCATAAAATTAAGTAATATAACATAACTCAGATGACCTACAAAATGACAAACTAAAAGCAGCTACAAAATCTACTGGAATGGTCGGAAGAACCAACCAGCCTATCCAAAGAACATCAAGGCTAATCCCTGCTTACCTTCTCTGAAGACAACATTCCATATACAGAGCACCAAATTTCAAAAAGGACCAACACCTGCCTAGTTACAGCCAGCATACAGATTTTGAGATGGATCTTCGTGAACAAAAAAAAGGCTTCATCTGGTTCATATGGCAGAGGGCAATCCTTCAGATGATTTGGCATTAGGCCATATAAAGCTTCTGGTAGCCATTGTAACTACTCATGGGTCACTAACAGCGGTCTTTCTGGTGTGTGTGTGGGGGGGGGGGTCCAAATCTTCCTGGGGACAGATGAAAGGGCAGCATGATAAATAGGACACAGATTGTATCTAAGGCCTCCACCCCTGCTGAGTGAGGGATTTTCTATATGAACATATATGGCCTCCCTGACCCCTCTCTCAAACCACCTATCTTCTTGGTCTAAAATGAGTACATCTTGGCCATCAAATGAGTGTCCTTTGTCTTTCAAATGAAGGAACACTGCTGATTGTGGCCCTGAGCCATTGCCCCTCCTGTGCTGGGCCATTTTCCTGTTTAGTGGCTGTTTGGTTTCTCCAAAGTAGAGCTCTGAATGCTCCTCTTTGTATTGGACCACATACTGTATACTATGTTGCTCCTGATGTGTTTTGGTATCCAGTCTTTTGGGAGGACGAGTCTCTGCCTTAGTGTGTTTGTGGGTTTGAAGTGCATGGGTATGTGGTATTTACCAAAAATCCTTTTGAGCTTTTCAGACAAACCCACCACGTAAAAAATGACCAGGTTCTTCCATCGGCTCTGGGTCTCATATTGTTCCATTGTCCTCCTGGGTCAGGACACTGCCTTGTTAAAGGCCCATTTCATCCACCATCCCCAAGAACATTAGGACCACATACACCAGAAAGATCACTGTTAACAACCGTTAATGACCCATGACAATGGGTGGTGAAGGACTGCAGAAGTGAGATTATCCCTCACTCCCAGTCCTTTGTCCTTCTAAGAAGCCTATTCAGACCAGGGGGAAGTGAAACCAACATGGAGGATATATCAGGTATCTCCTATTAACTCTCCTCAGACTGAAAAAGCTACTTGGATGAGTAGCAAAACATTTCAACCTAACAAGAAAGAAGTCCAGTTGCAATGATTTAATTTCCAGATAACCTCACTTGGATGACTGAGAATCCTAACAGATATATTGCCTGTTTAAATGATCACCTGGCCCAGATTCTAAATGTTATTTAAAAAAGGGAATGTAAGGCCTCATACAGGCCTCATATAACAAATGGTCACTGTTTGGGCCAATTTTTTTACAAGAAATGATTCTTTCCAGTGTGAATGAGTGAAGCTATTGACACTTTGACAGAGTATTACAGATCTATAAATTAATGACTCGTCCTTTCCCAGTTAATTAGCTGCAATTCTGGAAAAGCTCTGCCCTAACTAGTTTGCAGATGGCTGAAATCTGTTTGTCTTATGAAAGCACTAAAATCATCTGGTGGCACCTTAAAACCAACAAGTCTTTGGCATAATAAACTTTTTGCTGCAGCCCACTTTATCAGACACACAGGATTGATTCAATTTACAGATTGTTGTACATATGCCTGGGTGTGAGGATATAATTATTCGGGTTGGGAAACTGAAATGCAAGAAGTAGAAACTTAATTAAAGTGTAGTAATTGGCTGGTAGCACTGATATCTAATCATAGTTGAGACTGTTAACAATTATTGCTATGAGGAGTAAAACAGACAAAGAAAGTTAAGGCAGGATATGATTTAATTATAAGTAAATAATGTGGCAAAATAAATAGAGGTAGGATATCATTTAATTATAATAACTTTTTAATCTGTATCTTCAAAAGTATTCACACCATGTTTCTCCCCATGACTTTTATAGTTTGTCTTTACTTTCCTCACAGTCCCATAAACTCTATGACAGGATGTTACTCTGGATCTGTAAGGTTTTTCCTGTAAGTAAAAACTGATGGCAAACCACCCAACAGTTATTCAATGCGAACATCACCAGAAACCCCTCGGTATGACAAAATATAATTATGTATTTTTATTATTATGCAATTAATATTCTGAATTAGCTTATTATGCCAATAGGACTTCTTAATCTGCATAATTAGGTTATCCAGATTTTAAGAATTGGAATATAGGAAGCCTAGTTGCATGGTAGTTATACTGTTTGATGAAAAGGCAACTAAATAAGTACTAATGAGAAATAAAGAGATTGGAGAGCTGCTGAATGAATTCTTTGCATCTATCTACAGTCTAGAAGATATGGGTTCCATACTTCAACTAACATTTTCATGAAGAGTTCAGGCTTCTTCATTTGTATCAAACATATGTCTTTCTAAGTTATCACACAGTTTGAAAAAAATGCAAAAAATTAAATCAAGACACATCAAATATGAAATAGAACTAGGTAGATTCAAGTCACTAAAATCTAAGATTAAGGAGCACCCATATTGGTCCTTATTTTGCTAGCAGCTAGCAAAAATTTTGCAGTCTGTGCTGTCAACTGTTTTTCTCAGTTTTCATGGAAAAATAATAAATAATTACATGCAATCAAGTCACTTCTGACTTACTGTGATCCCTTTCAGAGTTTTCTAGTTATAGAGTACTCAGAGGTGGTTTATGTAGTTATGTACATATCACATGAGTAGCCTGTTATGGAAATAATGGTCTGGTACCCCACAGCATATGCACAAGTGCTGCAACCCTATCTTCACATTTTTCAAGTATATTTACTGTATCCTTAAATGGCCTTCAAGTAATGCTGAAAACATTAAGGGAGTCCAGCAGAACCAAGACAGATAGTAGTCACAAAATATTAAGTTCTATACTTCATTGCTGAAATCAAAACAAACCAGATTCAGATAATCAAGATATCAAAAGAACTCAAATGTGAAAATTATTATTATTTATTTGAATAAGTACTAGACCACTCTAGGCGGCTGAGTAGAGATCTAACAAAATAATGTGTCACTCTGAGACCCATTCTGTACAGAAGCATTCTGCACTAGAACATGGTAATGGCTGACATAACATCAATTTTAAAGAATGTTTCTCTGAGTATTCTGGAAACATACGAACCTGACTCATTGCTTCCTTTGTAGGTCAGAATGATAAACATTTTTTTTCTTTTTTGTTCACTCCTGAATGTGGGGCAAAGATCTTACTATATACAGTACTTCCACAGAAAATATTAACAGAATCAGGAGTCCCCGGCCATCATTTGTCTTTCTCACTGCAGCCCTTCAAAGTGTCCAATAGGTGTGGGAACAAACATACCAACTCCAGTATGTTTCCCACCCACTAGAATAGGTTTTAGGGTAAATAGGAGCCTGCTGGAGGGAAACGAGATCACGAATTGCGATGGAAATGGCAGGATCCAAAGGAAATATTTTGGCTCCTGACCCTGGTTTCTTTAATCATATGCATTAGCCAAAGCCAAGTGGGAGCAAATGGACTCTGTATTCCAGCATGAAGCTTGTTTATTATAATATATGGCTATTTAGTGGGTGTGTCCACTGTTATCAGACAAAGATTTATTTATGTTTTATCTGGAAGTCAATTAATATGTTAAATTACCATTTAATGTGGGCTTAAGTTATATATATTTCAGGAAGGCTTTATCTCACCTTTGTATTGCTTTATAAATAACTCATTTCCAACTACTGTTGGGCATCTAATTATAAAAGAACCTGAAGAAGAGAACAAAGAATGCCATGAAACACTGAGGACAGAAGAGGAGGGGGATGTCAGATACCCTCTTACTTGTTAGAAATTTAAGAACATTTTATCATGCCTTCATTCAAGACAGCCACCAGACATAATTAAAAGCAATTAAAACAACAAAAAAGTAAAATAAGTGTAAACTAAAATAATCTAAATAATCAAATTGGTTTAGAAGGCTAAATTGAAAAGATGTGCCTACACTCTTCCATAAAGCAGTAAGAGTGGGAATTACTGTAATTGCATTTCCGAGGTCAGCGGTCTGATAGCAACAGAGAAAAAAGCTTTCTCATGGTTGCTCAACACACCATCTTTGAAGGTGATCTTATTCTCAAAAGAATTTGTCCTGAAGATCTTAGCATCTGGACAGGTTCTTAACAAGACTGGTGGTCCCCTTGAACAGCTAGTCTCTAAGCCATTTAGGAATTTAAATGTTAAAATCAACACCTTGAATTAGGCTCAGAAATCAACCGGCAACCAGTGGTTAACTTTTTCCCTCATCCTGATGTCCCTAAATCTCGGAAAAGATTGTCACCTTTCTTGACATATTCGAGTCTACAAATCCAAGCAGCCTAACTTGTGTATTATGTAAGCTAACTTATGCAACTTACATGGAGCATCAGAATAGAGTTAACACTCATTCTCACACAGAAACAGAGAGGTTTCCCACTTCAAATTATCCTTTTCAAAGTTGCCTCAAGGAAACAGATGGTTTGGAGGATGGATGTACATAGTTTGTATATAACACATATGTGTGCCCTGAATAGCTAAATAAAAATTAACATATTGCAGCCTTTCCCAAGCTGGTACTATCCAGATATCTTGAACTATATCAACTACCATTATGCTCAACCAGTATAATCATTGGTTCTCTGGCTGAAAGATGGTGAGAGTTGTAATCTAGCACATCTGGCAAGAACCAACATGGGAAAGGCTGTTACCGTGTAAATATAAATGTAATCCTGTGCATACCTGAGAATAAGCTCCACTAAGTCAATGGGGCTTATTTCAAGACAGAATAGTATTCTTACTATAGTAAAAGTAATCCAGAAAGGTGGAAGTGTCCTTCATTATCTGTCCCTGCTTTCCTTATACACTGAAATTCTGAAGCTTTCCCCCTTGCATTTCCCTAAAACATGTAACACAGCAGAAGAGGGAATAAGAATACAGGAGTACACTGCAGAAGTATTATACATCAGCTCTTTCCAACCAGCAAAATGAGGCTAACAACACTGAACTCATTTGCAGAACTCATTTGATGCACTCTCTCAGACTCATCACTACCTCTTACAACACCTCTAAAATGAACCTAATACTATTTGTGCAGGATCACAGTCCGGCCCATGACACCTCCCATATCACTCTGCACCTCCCTAAGCCTCACATCAGTAGATCATGGGGGCAGGGGGGAGGAAACTTTGCTGCTATCTCCAGTCAGTAACTGGAGACAATAGACAAAATTCCTCTGTGCCACTCTTTCTTCGAATCAAGATGGAAAGCAACGTGCAAACTATATGCGTGCAGATTTATATTTCAGAGTTACAAAAGCACAGATCTGCATACCTCTAGTGACAACTTAGCCAGCATCAGCCAATATTTCTCTGCATGGAAGAAGGTGGAGGAGCAAAGATAGTCTCTTGGACAAATTGCTGGTAGAGAAGCTCCACCTGGCATTTCAGTCAGAGAAGCAATGGTATCAAAGCAAAGCAAAGCAAACCATGCTGCTTATATACCACCCCATAGTGCTTCAAGCACTCTCTGAGCGGTTTACAAGTTAATTATGCAGGCCAAAAATTGCCTCCCCAGCAAGCTGGGTACTCATTTTACCAACCTCAGAAGGATAGAAGGCTGGGTCAACCTTGAGCCGGCTACCTAGGATTGAACCCCGGGTCGTGGGCACAGTTTTGGCTGCAGTACAGCGGTTTAACCACTGTGCCACAAGTCAGTGGCATGACTACTGATACCTTCTGGCCATGAATGGTAATACTGTAGTTATAATAATGGCAGAGCTTATTTGCCCTGATGGAGCAATTTTAAACTTGTCTACATATTAAAAACTATACTTTTTTTCTTAAATGAAATCAACTCTTCTTTAAAAATACACTTATATTTGCTGCTGTCAGTTGTTTTGGTGTAGGTAAATGTTGCTCCAAATGTTACAACCATAGTAACATTCTGGATTTCTTCACCACATTCCACAGTTTCCATAATTTAACACAAAATGAAATTGAACAATGAATCAGGAAATCCTTTTTGCATGGATATGCTAACACAGATTTCTTTTTCCTTCTGTGAATAGCATTAGTCCCCTAAAAAACTAAAAATAATAATAAAGTAATAACAGTATAGGTTCTTAGAAAATGATTGGGAAGTATAATGCTTTTATATTTTTCTTCATATCTCTGGTTCTACAAGGAAAAGACTGGCCAGGATCCAATTGCCAATTTATATTTCTAATGGAAATTGTGTAAACCTTGTTGGCAATTTGCCATTTGTGTATTCTCGAAGGCTTTCATGGCAGGGATCCTATGGTTGCTGTAGGCCGTGTTCTGGAGGTTTTTCTTTCACCAGTCTCTGTGGCCAGCATTTTCAGAGAACAGGAGCTAGAACTGCACTAGAACACAGACAGAATTCTAGCTCCTATCCTCTGAAGATGCTGGCCACAGAGACTGGCAAAATGTTAGGAAGAAAAACCTCCAGAATACAGCCAAACAGCTCGAAAAACTACAACAACCAATTTGCCATTTATTCACAAGGTGCTAGATGCTCCTTGCATTCCTAGGCATGGGCTAATTATATAATCCACACCTTCTTAAAGATTGGCAACTGGGCTCTTGGCACATTTTTAAATGAAAGCTGGAAATCCAAGCCAGTTAATGGTGCAAAGGAGCATAGCACACCCCAGCCCACCCCTGTGCTCAGACCAAAGGCCACCTAAGTTTAAAGAAGGCATTTCCCTCCAATAACTACGTATAAACCTAACACATCTATTACCTATTCACAGAATTCCAACAGCCTTCATATTCTTACTGAACTTGTATAATTTCTCTCTGCATCTGTTTTCTACCAACTGCAGATTTGGTGCTTTGCCTAAGAATGTGATGTTTCTCAGAAAACTGCTAGGTTTTATATTCTTTTATTTTTAATGGTGGATCTACGAATGTTTGTTTCTTTTTCCCAGGAAACCTCAGTAAAGTCCCATGTATAAACTGAAACCATCTCAGCACCTAGTGGAGCTTGATTTCCATAGCTACAGGCTGCTTTTGCTTTCCAATTTAATACTGTAATCTAATGCAGATTCCATGGTTGAGCATCAGACAGTTTACCCCTCCCACTTGCTTTGTTTACCCTGTGGCCAGAGAAAAAGTTCTCAATATTTTGACAGCTGGCAAAATATGTGACAAACTGACTTACTTAAAGGAATTGTGCTGATAAAGATTTTAGCATTTTTAAAGGAATATATGATTATTTGTCTAAGAGATGTTAACATTATTTTCAGCAGTCCAAACCTAATGGAAACGGCTCTTATGGGCTGGAACTACACCTTTGCAATAAACCAAGGAAAGTGTATTTGCTGCAGGTGCAACTCCACTTGTAATAGATATCCAAGTTGCCACACTTTTTCCTTTGCTTTAATCCAGTGTGGGTGGGTGTGCTTACTGCTGCGGTGGACATGTTGGGGGTTGGGTACAATGCCATATGACATAACGTCCTATTCCCAGTCACCCCTTTTGATTTTTTCCCCACGGTTTTTATGTGCATCTTTCAATGTGCAATTTTAATGACAGATTTTTTTTTAAAAAAAAGAATTAAACATATGCCTGTTCAAATGAATCCACAAAGCAAGAAAAATCGAAGACACAATGGTGGCCATGGGAAAAGTGTGAGAAATGGCAACCAGGAGAAGTGGCAGAGGGTCAGGCAAACAACTGGTAGAAAGAAAAGGAGCAGCCCTGGACAATTCAGAACTGTGATATAGCTGTAAAAATTGGTGTTAAAAATAGATTGGGATCCATTTTGAACTACTGTAGAAGTTGATGCCATATGCTACAACAGGACTCGCAACAGATTCAATCTGGTTTTGGAGGGAAGTGTAGTTTTGGTGTTGTCCAACCAATGTTTTATTAAATAAATTGGCAGGTGAGTAAGGGAAAGAACTTAGAAATGTGTATTGTGTGAGAAGAGAAGCAAATCCCATAGATTTCCTAATAAAAGGATTTTACTCTCCAGAGGTTCTATAATCACAACTGTCTATCCATCATGCTCAGAGCCAAAGTGCTATTGAAATTTTAAGGATTCGTGATCAGTTAAACTAGCAACATGTGGTGTCACTGCATCATTAGCACCTATTAGTCACAGCAGATAGACACAACAAGAAGCTGCAGTTCAAAAATGAGTAAATTTATATAATGAATGTTTTTCACCATCTTATTTTGAAGGTTTGGATTCCTTAAATTAATTATTTTTAAAGAGTGTGAAATCTGTTTCACAAAATGCTAGCATTTTTTTTCTAATAGTTTCCAGGAACAGGAAATATCCAAATCTCATGCATAGGCTACCAGAGGTGGCTTCAAGGGGGGATGAGGTGGTGGTTTTCCGGCCGTCTTTAGCAATCCAGTGGATTATATTAAGAGAAGCTTCCTAGATGAAACTCTGCTGAGTTCTCCCATTTAAAGGCAGAGCTGCTTTTAATAAATTATACTTTTTTTAGAGATAATGGAGATTCTGCTGCTCTTTTAGCTGAGGCTGTAAATATTTCTACACAATTATCCCTTTAAAACAAGGACTTGCCAAGGACTCATCAACCACAGGAAAATCAAAAGAATGTAACTAACATTTGTTCTAGCACATATTAAATTGAAATTGTATAAAACCTTTCAGCTAAGCACTATATTTACTTATTCCTTTCTTGCTGCAGATAATGAACAGCAAGACAGTAAGTATCATTAAAAATCTTATGTTAGATTAAACTAACCCAGATACTTTTCTTGTTATATGGTACAAATTGTTGTAATCCTACACATATACACATATACACAGCATGCTATTAAGGCACCTATTTTTTAAAATGGTGAGCTCTGAGGATTCAAAGCCTATTACTCCCACCTCAGAAGCCTTCAAAAGAAGCACTAGATCCTCAAAGGAAACAACAACAAAAAATCATTGGTAAGTTACTCCCATGTTTAAAAAAACTTTCATTTTTCATTTTGATGTTAAAATAAGAAGGGTGATACAATGTCCATTAGACTCTAAAGGAAGTTGTATCACTCTCCTTAGAGATGTGATTCTCCCATTTGGAGCAATTTTAAAAATGTCTACAGGTTTGTTCTTCTTTTTAATGGGGATGTAAAAATGGCTTGGAGGAATCATCTGCTGACCACACTTCTTTAAAATACAGGTATTTTTCAAGAAGGGAGGTGCACAGTGGTATGCAACTGTAATTTGTACACATGAGTTAGTGCTGTTACAATACAATATACCTGTGTATTTTCTTAGAATTTGTGCTGTGTTGTTTACAGTCAAATTCCATGATATTCAAAAGCCTAAACAGAGTGGTACTAAATCCTGGTAATATGAAAGCACAAATAAGGACAAGTGTGATATTCAGTCTTCATACAATGGACATCATGAGCACCAATAAAGTGAAAGTAGGTCCCTGGTTTGTAGATTTTTCTTCATCTTGGACATACTGGTGATAAACTTGTGAAGGGCAGGATTACAGTCTGCAGGGGGGTTCTTAGGGGAAAAATGCTTGTTCAAGATTTAGGATTTTGTGCTTGGCTCCCTTCAACTGTATTCATCACAAAAATTACAAAATCCATTGTTGTGATGATATCTTTATTCAGGCAACTTAAAAAGCACAAAAATGCTCTACGCAAGTTTTCAAGACAAAAAAATCAGTTTTTATTTTTTCGCAGTGTTGGAAGCAATTCAGTGTGGTGCTTCCAGAGTGAAAGGATCGCTGTAGAGATACTCTCATTGTATCTTAACTCAAGAGGAAGGCTCCTTCCATGTTCCCTGAAGTGAGGTATGATGTTATAAAGAAAAGGGGGAGGGATCAATTCAATGTAATTTGCATGCTGTCTTAAGAAGAAGAAGTTGGAAACATATTGCAAGGTATATTAGGTGTTAAATTTCAACTCTGAATAGTACCTAGTTTTGCTGGGAAGAATAAAGGCTATTACAAGTAATAAAAATTGAATCTCCATTTTGAAAATATAATCTCTTTGTAACTCAAAAAATTATCTAGCCAGTACAAGGCTGATAGCCCCCTTATTAAAAAGCTTTTGCATCACCTGTGTTGGATATGATTTTAAGTTATGGATCAGGAAAATCAAAACTCTTGGATACCTAATTTACTGGTTTTGGGAGAAGCACCCACTTGTAGAACAGAAAAAGATTTTATATCACCTGGACTGAGAGTTCTCTGAAGGGTTATCCCTTCAACATAAGCTAAAGCTCCACAGATTGGTTTCTTGTGACTTGCTTTGCCTGATTGCTTATTCCAGACGGTGGCTGGGTCAGTTACTACTATGACCTCGTTAATGAGCTAAGAAGATCCTGAAGTGTAGGGATGCAATTGTTTAGAAAAAAACAAATGGTAAGCACAGAAGCTTCACTTGTTGCCTCATATCTCAGGTTTACAGAGGTTAGAGATGTGTTTTGTCTCAATTAAGTCTGGAAATCTTGTCATTATTTAATTATTAAAACCTTTTTTTAAAAGAAAAATCTTACTTTAATTGTTATGGATATCAGGGTAGAATACAATATAATCAAAATAAAAACCTGTGAAGCCATGTTATCATTTAAAGGTCATCATTATAATAAACTAAATAAAATCAGTCCACAGTGTCTTGGCAAGCAAAAAATGGTTTTGAGTTGGCAGAGGGATAGTTCCAGTAATGTTGCCAGTCACACTTTCAGGGAGAGTATAGAAGTGGAAACCTCTCATGCTTGATTTCACTGAGTTTCTCAGAATCCCACTTGCATTTACTTCCTATCTTTTTTTATATTAGATTGCAGGACTTTGTGTCTTCTTTCCTCATGAAATGTGTTGCACATTTTAATACATTTTTCTAACTTTCAGATTTATTTGTGCATTTTACTTGACTTATGCAACTTCCATTTCTTAGAGCATTTGTGTCTACTGTATTTCAATTAGGCACAATTTAGCCATTTGCAGTTTAAGATATGTGTATTGTTTTGTGTGCATTTTATTTCTTGGAAACATTCTGTAAATCTCAATTTTTGAGCTAAAATACATATCTTATTGCAATAAGTCTCAAGAGATGCATGAACAAGTACTTTATGACAGTGCCAAAGCCAACGAAATTCTTTTCTACCTTTAATGGAGCAGATATTCCAGAGTTGGGGAATAGGTGTTTTCCCTTGCTCACACATGATGCCTTGAGATAGCTGGAGAACAGTCTTCCCTGACTAGCGATTTGTAAGTAGAAGTGCTTCACTCTTTATCCCAACAACTGTCATCTATCACTATTTCCACCCCTTGCAAACACTCATGGTTCAAAACAGCATCTTCATCGTAATAAAATCTGGTTTGCCAATGAATATTTAATAAAGGAGAATCGCTCTTTATGTTCAGTGATTAATATAATGGTGCAGTTAATCTAAATTCCACTCAAATCAAAGGTTCTTCAGGTTAAATTAAATAAAACTCACTCACATGAAGTTCCTTGTGGACAGTGATAGTGCACTATCTGTTTCTGTAAAATTATATCGGGAGAAAAACAGGTCTACACACAATTCTTGCTGAAGTTTTCTTTTTTCACATGTTCTTCCTACTTTTAATTAAAAACTATTACCATTAAAGAATAATGTGTACATTATCATTCTTTGAGTTCTGGACATGTCTTTTTAAAATCATATTAAAAAGCATACTAAATTCCTTCTTCCAGTCCAAGTTACAAAGTAAGGTAGGGAGTGAATCAAGATAGGCCTTTGCACTATAGTGCAGCGTCTCTGGAATAATCTCACTAACGAAGCCTGCTTGGATTAACCCCAGTTAAGATAGTTCTATTAGATCAAATGCTTTGATTTTGTTTTTATCACCATATTATGGATGTGTATGTGCGTTTTGCTTTCAAGCTTTCTTCTTTCTGTTTTGCTATTTTAATCTGTTTCAATGTTGCTTATTATTATTTTGCTGTTTTAAAAAATTGTTAGCCATTCTAAAAAACCCTTTGAAGTTGAAGAGCAGATTCTGAGTATCTCTGATAAACAAACACAACTAAATGGCAACACAGTAAAAGTACCTATGCATATGTTACTCCATAAGTAACCAACTATGTTTTACAGTAAGCAGTTTCTTGAGCATATCTAAACAAAAATTCAGCATTCGGTTCCAAGAGACATTGTGAAACTAAGAAACTGAATACAGTATATCATTCTGTGATTTTATAGGCTAGATGTCAGTGTTCACCTTGCACTTACCTTTTCTGCTCTTCAAATGCAATGACATTTGGTTGTTTGGGTTTTTCGGGATCTTTGGCCATGTTCAAGTTTGTTCTTCCTAACACGGCCAAAGAGCCCGAAAAACCCACAACAACCATTAGATCCCGGTCGTGAAAGCCTTCGCGAATGCAATGACATTTACTTGGTTTAGATTCAATCAATTCTTTCAAAAAGCTATTCACTTTCAAGTTAAGAACATTTCTTACACTATTACATTTTACCATTGCCAAACCCTGTACGTATAATAGAGAACAAGATATAGATGCAGTTGTGGAAAACAGAGTCTATGGCCAGAATGCTATAGTAAATTTAAATAAATATATGTAACTGTATAAATCACAGCAGCAAATTGCCACTAATTAATGAGTTGCCACTCACATTTCTAGTCATGTACCAATCATGCAACTTGGAATGCAACTAGGAATGTAAACAGCAACTTTCAAAATAGTGGCAATTCACCATGGCGATGTATACATGTACATCAGCATAAATCCATGACAGAGTTCTGACCATGCTCAATGTCTTCAAGCACATATGAGCAATCTGTTACCCTTGGAGCCTTCAGTATATCCTGCAGCAAATGGTCAAACTACTCCATCCCATTGAATTTCCCCCTGCCATTGACCAATTTTGCTGCCTCACAAACACTTTTCTTTCCTTGCTAAGATGCTAGGAGAAAGAGATACTTATTACTGAAGATCTAAGGTGTTGAATAATATTACATTACCTCTTTAACAGATTATTTAAAACATATTTGTATCACAGTAGGCCAAACACTTTTATTCTTGGTTCATATCTTTTAAACATACTTGCAGGATTTCACCTTATTTCCATGTTAGGAAAAAAGACCGAGTTCTTTCTACTAATGAACTTGTTTTACTATCTGACTTTTATTTATTTATTTTATTTATATCCCGCCTATCTGGTCGGGTCAGGACCACTCTATTTTTAATTCAAGATGGTCTTGTACTTTCAAAACAGTCGAGAACTTGGCCAAAACAAACTAGAGAAAAGCATGTGCACAACTCAACTTTTCCCAGACCAAAGGGAGAACCCAAAACTGGCTTGATGTTATTTTTTTAGTGATTTCCAAATTATTTCCGATAAATGGTCAATAGCAGAATGAAGCAAACACAGAAAAATGACAAGGAGTAATATAAAGCTCAATTTTTGTTTAAAACTACCATACAATGCATTCTTCTGAATAAATACATTATTTTACATGATATGAAAAATATATATTTAGTTAATTATACCTTGTAGTAAACTTGGCTCCAAACAGAAATCTTTAAAAACCTGACCCTATTTTTTGCAAATATGTCATCCATTATTCACTTAATATATAGTTTAAAGCGTCCTATAAATATTTTACTTTAAGTCACAGGTTCTTTCCAGCATAAAAATGCAGTCTATTCATTTACGCTTAGAAACATAGGGCTTTTAACAGAGACTGCTGGAAGGATGCTCATCCTTTTACCTATTCTAGGCACTCAATAGTCCTAAGCAGTACAAGGATACAAGCTGGGTCAATCTGTTCTCACCAAAATAAACCAAAGACGGGGATCAGTTGGCTTGATTTATATAGGTCATTACAAAACTCTTAAGTTCTCAAATAGCTTTTCCGTAAAAAGGATGTTTTTTTTCCAAACAAAGGTAATCCTGGGGTGAACAGAGCAATGGCAGTGAGTCAGCTTCTCAGTGTATGGCTTTCTAGATTTAATTATAGTTCTTTTTCAAAGTCTGTTTTTTAACAATGTATGTATGGCTTTAACAGAATTTCAGTTATAACATATTTTCAGGGGGAATCTTACCAATGGAACAGATTCCATTGGAAAAACAATGTTTTGCTGTAAGAGTCTAATGCGTACTGTGGCATCTTAAAAATTAAGTGCAATGCCCACTGAGAATTACCTCTGAGTTATATAGTGTTTATAGCATCATTGCTTTATTATAGCATAACCACTTACAAACTGCAGTCATGGACCAAAGTCAGGAAAACTTGTATCAAAATTAAGCCAGTAGGTGTTGAAGCCAGCAGGTTAGATTAGGACTGAGCAGAACCAGGTTCAATTATGTACTGAGCCATGATGTACACTGGATGGTCTTGGGAGAATTATGCTTTTTACTCAGGCTTTACCAGAGGTGCAATCCAGCTATATACATTTGTTTTATTGACTTTGTGATTTTACTTTTATGTGCATTTCTTTTTGTACCTTACTATTGTGACTTTTATGTTGCATATCATTGTGATGTTTTAATGTCCAGTAACTATACATTTATAAAATTGAATAAATACTCAGTCTGATCCACTTCAACCAAGGTAGTTGGGATTACAAAGCATATGTACACCACCTGTGTATAAGTAAATAAGTACTTAAGTAATCTATTACTCTTCAAGATGCAATAATATTTTTTTTCCTATTAAGGGATATTAATTATCTGACAGCATGGAAATATTTATCAAAGTTTACACTGATAATTGCATATTGATCTCAGAGGGATAACTAGATTTAGTTTGTAAAATAAACATGAGCTTTGTTAAGGGATAGCAGAAAAACTACAGGTATCACTGGAAGATACCCCTGAATTGGGACAAAGGACATAGATAAATATTAATTTCTGGAGTTTAGTTACTAGGACTAGTGTAATGAATGCTGTAGGCTTTTGAAAACTAAACTGTGACAATAGTTTAGTTGGGAGAATATCTCTAAAAGAAAGAGGTACCTGTTCGCTGATGAATTTCTTAAGAATTGCTTTACTCTGAGGAAATTATTTTGTAAGGATTACTTATTATTTAGTGTACACGATTTGAAGGATTACATATAGCAACAAAAAGACAATGCCACTGGAAAAATTTAAACATAAATGAGATTATGGATGGCTATACAGTCAGGCAATTTTAGTATCAATTTGGCTAGAATGTCTGACTTGACCTAGAAGATGAATTAGATAAGAAAAGTCAAGGCTCCATGGAGTCCATAAAGTTAAAGAACAGTGCATTTCCTGATGTGGTAGGCAAAAAGTTTAGAGATAAAAGCCCCAGTATAAGAAATGACAGCTCTCCAGAAATACTGTAAATTATCTATGGAAACTAATCAGTAAGACTCACATGGTAACCCTGAGGATGGGTGAATAAAAGAGGCAATTGAGAACTTGATCAAACATTGAGTGAAACGAATGACTGATAAAGACATCATACTTCAGTGAGGTGAGGTGTGTCATATGAGGAGACAAAGGCAAATATGAGTTGTGTGGATTGATTATTTGCTTGGATGCACAGACATCCTGAGAGCCAACTAAGGCTAGTTTCTATTTTGGGGTGAGGTGTCCTGCACCTTCAGTGACCCCAGTTTGGATAATTTCAATACAGAATATAAGAAAGAATAAAGTAGATTCTGCAAGTTTGAAAGCCTGTGCATGATGAAGTTAATGGACATTCTTGAAATAACTGCGGTGGGCTTTGATGGAGGGGGGGGGCTGTAGAAAGAGGAAGGCAGTAGAAGAAGGACAGAGGGTAGCCATTTGCTGAAGGCTTTCTGTCCTGAACCCTAAGGCTGAGGAGTTCACAAAGCATGTTCCACAAGAAGGATTCCTGTCAAGAGTCATTTGGTTCCAACGAGCAGCTGTCAACTGAGAGGGATAATTGGGAGGGGGGGTTTGACCTGGGGGAGCTTGGTGATGTAAATTAGTAGAAGGGAAGGAGGGACGGAGCAGTGGTGGGGGCAAGAGATTAGGACAGAGGTCCCTGCTGAGGACTTTCAATAACTATATGTAAAAGGATGGGATGGGGCGAGATGCGAAGGGGCTTCAGGAAGAAGGACGGATTCCCTGCGGCTCATGAGGGTAGCCGGAGAGACCAGAAGGGGCGCGTTGGGGAGGCAAGAAAAGGCTTCTCCTCTTTTGGGGGGGGGGAATCGTCGTTGGCAGGAAGGCGGGCAGGCAGGCCGGCCCCTGCGGGAAAGGCTCCGGCATGGCGAAGGAGCGGAGCCAGGGAGACCGCGAGGGTTCCCCACACACACACACTCCTCTGTCCTCACAAGTTACCTCAGAGCCTCCAGGATGGCCGCCGCCACTTTCCCGCCTGCGGGGCGGCCTCGCTCCCGCCGCCTCTCCCGCTTTCCCGCCCTCTGCAGGCTCCCCGCTCGCCCTCCTTTCCTCCCCACCCAGCGTCCCCCCTCAGCTCGTCTCTTCCCCACTCACCGAATCGGGCCTCCAGGGGGACAGCGGCCGCGGCTCCCGCGGGAAGGAGGTGCCGGTGCCGGGCGACGGCGAGGAGAAGCAGGAGCAGCAGGAGCTGCGGCAGGAGGCGGCCGGCGAGGCGGGAGCCCGGCGACCCCATCATGCGTGGCCCAGCATGGCAAGCGCCGGCAGCCAGCCCGCTCAGTCCATGGTGCTGCCTGCCGCGGCCGCTGCCCCTTCGGGTCGGCTCCTTTTCTCCGGCTCTCTTCAACACCCAGGACAGCGACCAGCGCCGTCCCCGCCTCGCTCGCTCGCCTCTGCCTGCCTCTGCCCGCCGGTCCCTCCCTTCCTCGTTTCCTCCTCGCTGGCAGCGGCAGGCGCCTCCTCCGCCTCCTCGCAACCAGCCTGCCTTGCCTTGCCTTGCCTGCCTGCAATGGCTTTGCTGCTGCTCCCCTCAAGTCACCTCATGCCGTGCAGTGGGGCTAGAAGGGCCGCTCGCCCTCCGGCCGTGGGGGGCTCCTTCGCTTCGCCCTGCCAGCCCGAACCCGCGCTCCATCTTCCTCTCCACGGAAGGAGGCCGGCGGCGGCTCCTTGACCCGCTTCCTTAGCCTGCTTCTTCTGCCTCTTTCCCCCCTCACAGCGAGGGCTCAGACCTGCCCAGAAGGACAGGGTGAGGTCCCTGCGTGGGTGGCTCTCAGCCCTCCTCACAGCCCCAAAGGGGAGCCGGTGGCTCCTTGTTTGAAGACAATATAGTTGTCTGACCACCATGGGTGTGTGTTTGTGTGTGTGTTATTTTGGGGGAGAGGGATGTTGACGCGTGGTTTATACAGGCAGGAAGAGAACTGAAGAGATGTTTCTTTCCACAGAGACCTAAGGGGAGAGCCTGTGTGTCCTCCAGAATGAATGCATTAAAATGAATCCAGCCCCTCCTTGTGGGCCCTAATATATACGAAGGGTTGAGTCCCAAAAGAGGAAAAGGCTCCTGGCCATTTAATAGCGGTGAGGAAGACATAAACCGAGTGGGAAGTGGAGCTGTGATGGTTTTGTCTCATGACTAGGGCAGTGGGGGGGTGCCCTCCAAATTTTGTGTGTGTGTGTGTGTCTGTGTGTGTGTGTGTGAGGCACCTCCTCCATCCTGGTCCACGAGCTGCCTTTTAGCTCAGAAGAACCTCTGGCTGAGCGGACAGAAATCTGCACGTCAATTGTAGTTACTTAATTTGGAAAACATTGTAAAGATGCTTAAGTACACTCCCTTCATACTACTTCACAAATCACACCCACACCCTCACATTCAGTGACTGGATGTAGTCTAGGGGGAAAACCCCACTCTACTGCCCACTGCCTTTAATCACAATTGACTGCCACCCACTTGTCCTATACTAGAAAACACATATAAACTAGTATTTAACAATATAATAAGTCCTGGCTCTATATTATCACTGAAGCTGGTAAGAGCTGCCACTTAAAATGTGAGATTGGCTAGAAAAATTATAGGAAAAAGGCACCCTGCTATCATCTTTACTTTCTATATAGGTACAGATCATACTTTTATTTATGGGATTAATTATTTGGCCTGATGATGTGATGCAACAATGTGACTGATGGCTTATCCTTTAGATCCATGCACTTCCTTGCTTACAGGGGATACACTGGGTGAACTGTGGTGTGCTTTGTGAATGTTTCTATGCAGATGTGATACTGGTTGGCCTTAAAGAAATATGGCCACACTTTGAAGAAAGCCATCCTGAACCACTTAGTTTTCAACAGCTATCACTCAGTCCATTGGTAAGGTGCTGAAAAGTGTAGCAGTCAAATAACCTCATTTATTCTTGGAGGATAGTATCCATCTCAATCTAATTATACTGAATCTGTTATGTTAACCACTCATGTTTCTTAGGGAGTGAGCAAACATGACTGCATTCTTTGGTTCTAATCATGTGAAAATATTCTTACTTTCTTCCTAAGCAATCCATCATGACCAATCTGAATTCTCATAAACAAATCTTGCTACAGTACATTATACATCTGAATTTGCAACATTAGAATTAGTTTATTGGTTCTTTCTTCACAGTATTATTGCTACATCCCCTTCTGGGTTACAGTATATTATTCCAAAATTCTTTGCACTCCTTATTGAGTGCAAAGAATTTTGGAATATTGCAGGACCACACACCAGGTAATTTACCATTAAATATAGCCATCTACATACAATAAATGCCATTAGCCCACAGTAGATGCTGTCAAATACTATTCCCAGAAAAGCATATTTTAAAGACAGTAAGCAGAGGCCAAGAGCTGCATTGTACTCATCCTGAGGCATTTTATCTTGTAGGTTTGGATTTGGGTTATTATCTGTTTTACCATTTATAATAAAGGTCTTTAAATCATACAATGATATTTTCCTATTCTTTCCTTTTAGTCAGTCATTTAGCATACAGTACTGTACTTGTAAAATTGTAACATGCTCCTTTGCCTTAAATTTTACAATAAAACATGGACAGATTGCAACACTAAGAAGAGGTTATGTATTTGCTATATAGCTTTTTGCTATATTCCTATAATTCTTTAACAAAATGCAGTTTAGCAGGCCCAAATATATATTAAAGAGGGAGGAACCTGATGAATTAAATAAATTATCTCCTAATGCCACTAAGAACGGGAGGAGTACAATTTATTTGTATTTTCCTAGAAATAGCAATCAATGAAAACTCCTAGAAAGGGCTAGGAGGCCCAAGAATGCTCCTGGCACATTTTTTTTGTAATCAGATATCTAAGTCTGTGAGCAGTTGGAGTCAGAAAGCAAACGGCAAATCCATTGGCAAGGTGTATAAAACCCAAAGCCACTAAATTGGCATAAAAACAGAATGTTCCATGAACACAACTCCCTGTTCTCCTCAGTTAGCATGCAATAAGAATAATTAACAATTTGCTGCATATTTGTGACACTGCAAATATGTCACTAGAGGTACTGTTTAGCTTTACCTAATGATTGGAACAGTTGTGTGGAGAGGTCTGTTAATCACTATCTCTCCTGATGGCTATATGGAATCTTCAGGTTTAGAGACCAGCTACTGGAAATAATGTTAACAGCCTTCAAGCCCTGTGGCATCTGATTAACCACTGTAGGAAGCAAGATAATACATGAGAGGCATCTTTGGTCTGACCCAGCAAGACACTTTTAAAGTTTCTTCCTTCAGCAAATAATTAGTGAACTATGAAAGTGATATGTGGAAACCCCTGTAGTGTAAGGATGGATGCAAAGTTCTCTTTAATTATTTCCTTTTCCCACTGTTCAAATGTTAGCATTGCTTCATTATAGAGATCCATGCTGTAAATAGGGCTTTGAGCATGGATCATGACTGTAAGACAATAAAAAATGAGCAAACATTTAAAAAATACAAGTTTGCCCATGGTATGCTTGCACCTAAATGGTTCACAATTTATAAGGCTAGAATTTATGAAGGTCTATTACGAGGCAACTGCAATGATATTCTGGAAATAGAAAATATACCCTTTTTTAAGATACCTTCCCTGATGTTAAAATGTGTAGATAACTATTGTATGCAGCATACCTTAAAACTCAGTCTACCACTCAGATGTGTTACATTCTGATTAATAACCAGCATTTACTTTGATATTGGTATTTTGGATACTTGTTTTTGCCAAAGAATGATAAAGTGTTTAGAAAAGGTATAATTCCTGGCTGTGGGTTAAAAAAAGAAAAGCCTGTAGAAAAACCACTATTGCAAGGTATGTAATTTCAGAATAATAAAGTGAGTGTGTAGTGCTAACAAACAAAAATGCAAAGATAGGCAGTATAGAAGGACACAATGAAAAATGGAACTGCTGAAAGGTAAATTGTCAAATTCTCATGGGCATGCAAACCATATGGCTGGAGAGAAGGTGTCTGCATTATAGATAATGGCAAAAAGGAACATTTTGAATAAGCATGAAATAAAAAAAACTCCAACTAAGATAGGAACATATGGTATAAAGTAAATAGACAAGATATTTATCATTACAATTAGAAACCATTTATCAAAATATATTACAAATTAAATGTAGCCTCTATTGTTTGCAGTCATCTAACTCACTGTTTGCAAAGCTATCAGGGCTCATATGACAACACTCCTTAAAAATGCAATGTTTCTCTCAGCTTTAGTGACACGAAAGCACTTTTAAAAAATTTTACACGTGCTTTTCGTCCCATCCAACATGTGAGACCTCTCAGGCAACGAACCTAGAATCTTTTAAGTCACACCCGGGTGAAGAAGTAAGAAAGGCAGCAAAATACCTCTTCCTTTTCCTTACTTTGTTTCTTTCTGTTTCCAAACAAAATTCCAATATGCTATCATCCTTTCCACAACCATTTTACTTAACCATTACAGATGAAAAGAGGCTAACTAGTAGAACTGAAGATTTAGATACCAATACTCCATCTTCCAGGTTCAACCTCCAGCTGATGAATATTGGCTTATATGTCTACAAAATATTATCTGAGACATTTGGAGACCTCTTCCACTAACCAGATTAGGCACTAGTGGGCCACACAAGATGAAGCAATATAGCCTGATTTCAGTATCAAATAGTTTCAGTTATTTGTTAGAGTAACCAAAAGGGTTTTCCTCATGATGAACACCATTAAACCAATATAGGCAGGAAGATCAGTTCAGTCAGACTCAGAATCCCCATGCTATGCAATTGACACAACATATAACTAGACACTTTCAGGCATCATTCTTGCAGTATTTAGAACAAAAGCACTACAAACACCAGCCTTGATTTATACAACTACACAACAATGTGGCTGGGAGGTAAATAGCTTTGGAACAAAAGAAAAATTGCCATATCAGTTTATAAGTACCTTGATATTGTGGAGAACCCTTATATGTAGTTGGAAGTTATGCTTGCAAGTATTTTTCGATCAAACACAGATTCAGAACTACCAGAATAGATAACACACTTTAAAAGCTGACTGCTGAGGATTTTTCACCCTCTGGTATTGACTGCAGAAAGATCATCAAAATCAATATTAGCAGTGGTTTTGGGTAATTTTTGTACTGTAGTGGATAAAATCAATTGGAGATTGTAGAAAGATAATTCAGGAACATCAATGTGAAATAAAATAAACCACACAGAGAAGTGACTCATTCATTCAGAAGGAAGGAAAATATCATAGGAGTAAATCAAAGTTTTATTGAATACAACTAAGGAATCGCAGCACATGGTAATTGCACAAAAAGTTACAAAAGCTTTTAATATATAGCTATTATATGTAGGCAATGCTGAATGCCGAAGTGGTGGGCTTGAAATCCAATCTAGAAATCCATGGTAAGAGCATATCCAATACATATTTGTTCTGTTAGTTCTTTCTCTCCAGAGGAGGGCAAACATCACTATCACACCACAGTATGATTGTTTGCTTATGGGGTGTAGAGAAGGTTAAGGCTTTACAGGGTGCACTACACAAATATATAAAAAAAATAGTATATTGTATATATAAGATCCAGGTGGGGCTGTTCTATCACAGCTTGCACAGTGTGCTTCTTAACAAAAAGAAACCATCTTATATTTTTTTAAGAAGTAAGGTTTACAGCAAAACAATTTGCCACCATTGAACTAGGCTCATTTTACTCTTTGTCTTGGGGTAATGAACATATAAGACAGAATCAGATAAACCTCTAAATACAATATGCATCATGAGCATTTGCACAACTGCCTTGGTGGTGGGACGGTGGAGATTCTTCCCTCTTCCCTGCCCCGGAAGAGGGGTGGTGTTTGTTGGAGTAAAGGGGCGGGAAGACCTTTTCTTCCCTCATGGGGAAGGGGTGCAGGTACCTACAAAGGCTGGAGGCTAGAGGTGTCCTTACCTCCCCAGATTCCATTTTCTGTACATAGCTTGCTGTTGAGTCCAGATCAGGATGATTGAAGTTGTTTGCAATGACTGCCTGGGCAAGAAAATGAGAGTAAAGTGCAACTGTGATGACACCATTCAGGACCTGAAAAAGCTCATTGCTGCCCAGATTGGTACTCAGTAGGACAAAGATTGTGCTAAAGAAATGGTACACAATTTTCAAGGACCACATGTCGCTGGCAGATTATGAAATCCACGATGGCATGAATTTGGAATTAATAGTACCAGTAGTTTGGTTGTTGCCGATTTAAAATTTTTGTGGTCTTTTTTTTTTGTTTTGTTTTGTTTTCTTCTTATGATCTCATGTAATACAAACTATGGATAATTTAAATTGTTACATGACTTTGGGTAGCAGCATTGTACTGTTGGTGGCAATAAAACAAAAAAAAATCTGTATTTGTGCTGTGTTTCCTCAACATTGTTTTCTAAATGTCAGTGTTTCTAATAAATGTAACCAGACAACTGCCTTTTTTTAAAAAAAATTCAGTCTGTTGACAAAAAAGCTAAAAGAGACACTACACTGAATTTAACACTCAATCAGAAATTGTTTTATAAATTAGAGGGTTAAAGTAATTACTTTGGCTGGGAGGGGGAATGAGCAATATATTCTCGTAAATTTTAAATACTTTTCTTTGACCACTGCCTTGTTATGATCCAAATTTTTTAAATTTATGGTTTTTTAATATATAATTTATCAGCTTACTGTTGCAGTTACGAATAATATGGCATTAAGGGTTTTGAGTTATGAAAGCAAACAAAAAGTAACTTGCATTATATTTCTAATCTCTAGAGATTTTGAAAC
Organism: Pogona vitticeps; assembly: GCF_051106095.1. Taxonomy (NCBI): domain Eukaryota; kingdom Metazoa; phylum Chordata; class Lepidosauria; order Squamata; family Agamidae; genus Pogona; species Pogona vitticeps. Next base: position 10,316,583 of record NC_135788.1, read on the forward strand.
ATTATTTTTCAAATATTTAAGGTTAGCAAGTCACATGGATGTACTTTAAATGCAGTTAAGAAGCTTAACAGGTGAGGTGCATCACATTTTCATTTCTCAAACAGTAAGAAAAGACCCATTTGGAAGACTCGATTTGGAAATAAAAATGGATTTAGCTGTGGGAATTTTCTTTACTTTACCACCTTAAATGAAGTTTATTTAGAAAGGTAACCTATAAATAGTTCAAATTAAAAACTATGTTTCCCCCTCAACATCCCAATGTTTGAAACCCCCTCTCACAATTCTAGTATGCCATCTATCTGCCCCTTAAAACATTTTTCTTTTCTGTTAAAAGCTGAATTTGCCATATTGGCCATAAGAAATTCCAAAAGCCATATCATGATCATACCTTTATTAGGCCAACCAAAAGTCACGAAAAATGTGACACCACTCCTTGATCTTTTCTTGCCTCTGATAGAAAAGATATGAATGATATTATTTAAATAATTAATTTGAGTTGGTCAAATCACCCAATAACTATTCAATGAATATCACTCCTAGAATGGAAATTAAATTAGTTTATAAGCTCTTCCCATTAGAGATCAGTCTGTGAACTATAAAGCACATTAATATAGAATTCGGAGACATGGAAGAGGCCTTCACAAAGAATGTGATGACTGCAAATGCATTCAGTCAACCCCTGGAAATGACAATGGCCTGCCATCTGCTCCGTCCATTCAGGGAGCACCACTGATTTTTTTTTCTGACACATACAACAGTGACATCTACGTTGGCTTGGGCATGTTGTAAGAATGGCTCCTGGTCAGATACCAAAAGATCTCCTGTATGGAGAATTAGTGCAGGGAAAGCGCACCAGAGGGAGACCACAGCTGTGATACAAGGAGATCTGCAAGCAGGATTTGAAGGCCTTAAAAATGGATCTCAACAGATGGGAAACCCTGACCTCTGAGCGTTCAGCCTGGAGGCAGGCGTTGCATCACGGCCTCTCCCAATTTGAAGAGTACTTTGTCCAGCAGGCCAAGGCAAAGAGGCAGTCATGAAAGAAGCAAAATCAGGGAGCTAGACTGGGTACAGATTGCATTTGTCTTCAGTTGGAAGGGATGGTCACTCTCGAATTGGCCTTCTCAGCCACACTAGATGCTGTTCCAAGTCCTCCATACAGAGCACGTTACCATAGTCTCTTGAGACTGAAGGATGCCTAATCAATCAAAAACAATTGAACATGTATGTATGCTGGGCATGTAGAACTGTGGTGGAAGGCATGCGTGTACTCCTGATTGTACTAAAGGTGGCATGACAAAGAGGCTGATAGTTTAGCACTAGAATGATGGATTGTGGAGTTCATGACAAAGAAGCCAAATTAAAAACAATACTGTCTTTCTAAGACTGCTGGGATATTTTCTCCTTCTTTGCCTTTGCCATTCACTTCTGAGTTTACATCTGATTTTATTCCCCTAAAGAATACTGATAAGTCCTGCCATATTTATTTGCATAACTGAAGGTTATTTAGCCACATATGTTGGCAGCACTATAAAAATTATTTGAGCAAAGACTCAGCCACATCTACACGTCTATTGTGACAGATACATGCTTAGAGGATTGGAAACATCATAGAGCTTGCACCATAATAAATATAAAACACCTTTTAACTCTAACCTGTACATTGTTCAGAGTTTGCTGCAAATTAAAACTAATGCATTAATTTTTCTGATGGGAAAACATACAGAACTGTTTCCACAATGACAGCAGTGGTTCAGAATATTACTACAGTACAGGGAAAGGAGTCCAGGAGCTATAAACATTCTACTTAACTCATTAAACATCACAGCAGATACAATTTTAATTTTTTTTTTTTTTTGCAAAATCTAAAAAAACCTAAGATCGATAAAATACTTTTTGAATGAGCCTCAGGAAATACTGATATTTTTTTGAAGTAATATTGATTTTATTGGTAACTAGTTGCTTGTGAAGTGCTAGGCAAGACCTAAAGGATAATAGCTTCTAAATATTGCCACAGAACAGCAGCTGGAAGGAGCTTGAAAAGGGAGTTTCGTTTCAAGTTTGCGACTGAAAGTGCAATTAGAGATTACCTGAGAGAATAGGCAGAGATAAAGCTTGCGTTAAGTGAAAATGCTAATGATAAGTGAGAGTTAACTGAAGACCTAAGCATCTGTTTAGTGTTTACTTCAGCATATTTTGAGCTGAGCTAATGTTAACAAAACCCTATCAGGAATTAGTATTCTTCTGTTCTTCTGTGCAAAGTCTTTTGTAGGATTGCCTCTTCCCCAGAGAAGCCAAATTTCATATTGTGGACATCCTTTCTAGCATAACATACATTCCTGAGCTAGGAAGTATGTTAATATGACAACTGACAAGCACACCAATATATGCAAAGCTGCCTCTGAATAACTTGGTAAACTAGGCAAAATGCAGTCTACCACACCCTGTTAAATTGCAACATCCACCAGTCCTAGACAGCATAGTTAAAGGTAAGGAATGATGCACTAGACTATAGTGTAAAGCTCCAGATGGATACCCCAAGCTCTGTTGCTATTTAAGGCACTGAGCAAGCCCACTTGCAGATCCCCTGCCCCATGGCCAAAAGCCCAGAAATGCCCCACACGCTTTATGTTCTTTGGTACTGAGCTAGAGAAGGAGGAGAAACCCCGTCACACACACAAATGGCAGTGATGTCCATTATGCCCCCCTCACAAAATTTCCTTCCCCATTGCTATAGTTCCAAAGAAGGAGCCACCTCTCTTGCTTGTGGCAGTAGCTCCTCTGTCTCAAAATGGACCCGCAACTGCTAGAGGCCAAGAGAGAGTTATGCTGGCTAGGCCCAGAGTTTGGCATGAGCTGGCGATTCCAGAGCGGGAAGCGGCAGCAGCCTCCCTTCTAACATCTGTGTGGAGAACAAGAGCAGCCCAAATAACTAAGAACAGTACAGTGGGGTCTTGACTTGAGAACTTAATCCGTATTGGAAGGCGGTTCTCAAGTCAAAAAGTTCTCAAGTCAAATCTGCATTTCCCATAGGAATGCATTGAAAACCATTTGATCCGTATCTGCTCTTTTCCATCCATAGAAACTAATGGGAAGCTGCTATTCTGCCTTCGACCACGAGAGGGGGATATTTTGTTTCTTTTTTTCTTAGGTCAAGAAAGGTTCAGGGAAGGCAGGGAAGATACAGTCCAGGCAGTACAGTACCAGGCAGTCCGAAGACTGTCTCCCAATCCACTCTCTAAACGCTGGGGGGAGTGAGGAAGCAGACAGGCACCCTTTTCACTGGCCAACAGTTAACTGAAAGTTCAAATTTTGCACTTTCCCTGCCTCCCACGTGGTTTTTTTTTCAGTTCTTAACTCAAATCTAAGTATGTAAGTCAAGTCAATATTTTCCTATGAGAGTGGTTCTTAAGTCAAAATGTTCTTAACTCAAGCCGTTCTTAAGTCAAGACCCCACTGTACAGATCAACACAGAGTTGTTTGAAGGCTGGCCACAAAAATGCTTTCCCAGACATCATGGCGGGAGCAGCGAGCTCCCTTCATCAAAGGCAGGTGGAAGCTGCTACAGGACTCACTTGGGTACTGTCTGATCTCTGCTACTCCAGGGTTGCCACCACTAGGACGAATTTCTTTTCGTTTTCATTTAACTGCAACTAAGTGTTTTGTTTCAACTGAGGACTATTATTAACTCTATCATGAGCAAAGAGGTCAGACAATTAACCATCATTAGAAGTTGAGTTGATTCCCTCAAACTGTTGTGAGCACTGGCTCCAGTTTGAGTTTGGATAAAACAACAATTGTGTTTAGTGAACAGTTGAAAGCAAACAGTTTTATCTCCGGCTCATGACCAGTGTGCTCGAGAAGGTGAGTGTGGAGAGTAAGAATATGAACCCAGAAGCTCATGTGCATGAAAGTAAATTACAGTTGAGCATTACACTGTAAACAAGCCACCAGAACAAGATATTTGTGACTGCTGTTCTGGAAATAGGATCACACTCACAATATTATGACAAGAAGAGAACTTGCGCAGCTAAATACCTCTAAAGAGTTTTCCTCAATGGGGAGAACCAATGGTTGGGAAAAGCATTTGGGTCCACATAAGACCAGGGAATAGTTTCATAACTACTTCCCTTCTAGGTTTGTGGGACTGATTTTCAGAGGCACTATCTTGTCTCAAAGTCAGTAACAGAATCCTCCTTGACTATATTATTACCTACAAAAGATAAGGTTGAAAGTTTAATTGTACAGATGGCAGATTTCACATTTCTAAATATTGTCAGAATCCTCAGATTGAAATCTACCCAAGCATAACTAATGTCAAGTAGCTAAAAGAATGCCCCATATTTCCAGATGTGGAATCTAAATCAGATTTATTTCGTATTACATAAAAATACAAGAGGGGGAATTTTTTAAAAAAAAATTAAAATTCACACATTTAGTGTTTCTGTGAAACAAGCCTCCTTGTGGCTATCACCAGTTCAAGTAAAGAAGTACCAGAGAAAATCTCCAACCAATTCTGTTCAGAATACAGAAACGATTAGCCCCACAAATCTGCAGATAATGCTCCTTCTTGACAGTATGAACAATAGACTCATTTTGAATCAGAATGGTTTCCATTAGTCATTCAAAGGAACAAAAACTAAGAACAAGAGTCACAGTACATACAGGGGAAACAATTTCAGATTATTTTGTTTTAGATTAGTGATGTAGCTTCATTGGTAGTAGATTTCTAAAATTTTGTTTACATCAGCAGAAGACTAAAGGAGACAAATGCCAAGAAGATGTATTGGGCATCCTAATACAGAAATATTTCTCTTTCTGGAAACATTAAATGAAAAACCCTAGATTGTTATCAAATAAGCTCAAAATTAAATCTCCTCAGTAGAAAGCTTGCTTAGAACTGTAGTCAGCATCTCTCATATTAAGCATGTATAAATATTAACTAAGAAAATTGTAGAAAGTATCTTTGATAACAGATCCCTTCTCTGCAGATAAAGTAGTCAATATTGGATTAAATAGACCAATAGTTTTGCTCTCGTGCATGAATGTTTTGTATTTTCAAAAAAAAATAGGGATTAATCAAATAATATTTAAAATGTACCTATTTTATTTTAGGTCCATTTAAAATTATTATTTCATTAAAACCAAGACTCTTGAGAGTTATGGCACAATTTTATATAACAAGTTACACATTCCATGCTCTTTATATATTAAATATAATTTGATTAAAGTAGAAATAGCAAACATTTCAATTTCACTCACTATATTCCCATTGTGGTATTTCAACATTTCAAATCCCTACTTTAGACAGACCAGTAGATCCTTAGTCGTGATCTCAGTTGTTAGACTGGTAACAAGAGATTATTTGCGAAAAACAAAACAAAACCAACAACAAAAGCCAAGCACACACCCAGAGACTTTTATCCCTGCCGGAGGACTCAATAAAGGGTATGTCTGAGGCTTCTGAGTTTGAAGAGGCATCTGCATATGTGGACTCAAGACCCTTAGGGATACAGGAGGCTTACACACGAAAAACACTGTGACCCTGAAGTCAGAAAAGTCTCTAAGAAAGAGAAGACATGATCCGCTCAAGGTTATCAGGCAAAAGCCTCAACAAGGGTGGACTTGTAAGTAGAGGCTTCCATGGCAATAAGGAAACTGTGCAAGAGAGTGGTCCATCTTTCCCTGAGACTGAAATGCCTACAGATGAACTCTGGGTGGGGCCCAGGCAGCTCCGCAATGTAACGCTTGTCTGGGCCCCAGAAATCTGCTTCCTTAGTCCTAGGAGGCTAGAAGGCAAGAAGCAAGCTGTATGATGACCTCTTTAGACTGCATCATCTGGCTCGTGTGATTGATCCACCAGTGTCTGATCTTGGAGTAGTTCATTTGGCTCTTAGATCACTCTTGTCTGCTTGCTCTTTTTGAAATCGAACCCTGGACTTCTGCTTGACCCTGGATCCTCTGAATCTGGTCTGCCTGAGTCACTGGGAGAACTCTCCTACCTTGACCTTTTTTTAAAGTTTTTGGTTCTACTTCTGGATTCCCCTTAGATTGTTTATTGATGTATACAGCCTTTCTTGGATCAATCTTGGATGATTAAGACCTCAGTACCAGGAATTGCCTGCTAGGAAACCGGGTGTTTATAAGTCTCTGAAGTTGCTATTTTGCCAACCAGCAATACAAGCATTTAGCAGAAAAGTGCAAATGAGACACAAAGTGCAGACTCAATTAATTTATGAGTCTTAACTTAGTGGCCTTGTGTCCCTGTCCGTCTCACCTTTGGTTGGGCAACAAGACATATTGCTTCATTTATTTAAAAAAGTGGTAAGCAAAATTACTCCATTTGGGAGACTTCATTCGTTTGTGTGTGTGTGTGTTGGAATTCTGCATTAGTCATGCTCTTGATGGCAGCACTGGTACCAATATAGAACGTCTCAGAGGACTGTACCATCTCCTCCCAGAAAGATCCTCACTGGTGATGGCAACGGTTCTTAGATGCCTGCTGATGCTGCCAGTGAAAGCAGGCATCATGTTCTGGCTGTCAAACAGCAGCAAATTCACCATTACAATTGCAACACTTCCAGACAATAACCATGGATGAAAAAAAAAGAACAAGTGATAGAAAGCAAGGTATGCTAGTAAAAAAAATAAACACTTTATTTTTGCCATAAGTTTTCTTCTAGTTATTGGAGGGAAGATGTAAAAAAAAAACCCACAAAGGATAGGAGGGTCAAAAAACAAAACAAAACCCCAGAGAATATTTCCGTCTAGTATCTCAAACTTGATTAAAGACAAGCAGAAATCCACAACCATTAAAAAAGTCCTATATTGACACCTCACAGGTGCAGAAGTCTTGAGAAACTTGAATTCAAGTCCTGTTACAGTTGTAATACAGATCAGGAACTTGCAGCTCATATGTGATCCAAAGCAGTCCCTCATGGGCGGTGGAGGCCCCCAAGCATTCCCTTGAAGTTCCTCTGCTACCAATGTTCCTGAAAATGCTCCCATTGGTGTCCCATCAACCACTTTCCTCATAGATCCCCCTGCCTGTGTGCTAGCCCTCCAACTGCAATTGCCAGAGCATCTTATTAGCAGAAAACAGAGCAAATAGAACAGAAGGCACTCCTCATTTTATGTTGCTTCCAGATTATTATCACTGGGTTTCACCTTCATGTCCAAGGAGGCATCAGAAAAAAAGGGGAGAGTCCTGCTAGAAACGGAGCCTTGTGGGAGGCAATATGTGGGGAAGGAAAAAGCAGAAATAAACTGGAGAAAGGAAAAGGCGGGCATAGGTGGGGTATAAAGAGGCATGGGGGAAGCAAAAGCTAAGAAATTCTATAGGAAGAAGGCTATCTGGTGTAGGGAGGTCCATGGTATGCCATGCTACTCTTTCCATTCATTTTACTCCCTTTACTCAACACTAGGCAAATGCTGCATTATACACAAATTAGTGACTCCTGGTTGCATTTTTCACTCATCCTCTACCAAGGATCCCAGAAAAACACAAAACTCCTTTTGCTGTTGATTCGGAAGCCATATTTTTTTTCACTCTTTCCCAGAAGCAGGTTCTCCAATTTACTATTATTCATGCTGTTCCTGGTTAATTGTCCTTGGTGAAGACTTTTGCAAGGCTATGCAACCCTTTACTGCTTTCCCCGCCAGTCGTCTTCCTCCAACTCCAAAGTGTGTTCTACCCTGCTCTATGGTCTGTCAAGGAACTACCATTCTCCAGTGCAGTAGTTTTACAAAAAACAGTCATACTAAATGTTCTTGAGCAAAACTTTGTGGAAGCATCTGATCTCAAATTCAAATACAGTGGGGTCTTGACTTGAGAACTTAATCCGTATTGGAAGGCGGTTCTCAAGTCAAAAAGTTCTCAAGTCAAATCTGCATTTCCCATAGGAATGCATTGAGAACCATTTGATCCGTATCTGCTCTTTTCCGTCCATAGAAACTAATGGGAAGCTGCTATTCTGCCTTCGACCACTAGAGGGGGATATTTTGTTTCTTTTTTTCTTAGGTCAGGAAAGGTTCAGGGAAGGCAGGGAAAATACAGTCCAGGCAGTACCAGGCAGTCTGAAGACTGTCTCCCAATCCACTCTCTAAACGCTGGGAGGAGTGAGGAAACAGACAGGCACCCTTTTCACTGGCCAACAGTTAACCAAAAGTTCACATTTTGCACTTTCCCTGCCTCCCACGTGGGTTTTTTTCAGTTCTTAACTCAAATCTAAGTATGTAAGTCAAGTCAATATTTTCCTATGAGAGTGGTTCTTAAGTCAAAATGTTCTTAACTCAAGCCGTTCTTAAGTCAAGACCCCACTGTATTTCATACATGTTTCCCCCCCCAATTCCTTGAAGACTCCAAAACAGAAAACATTTTCCCCTGGCTTTCTCCAATTTTAATTGCCTTTTCCTCAACATGTATTCTATGTGAACACAGACAACTGTGGTAAGATCATGTGTTACAGGTAAAGATGGGGGGCAATTATATTCATATACAAATAGCCCTGCACAACTGGAGTTAATAAGCGTCCAGCCCCTGGAATCAGACCATTCACTCCCATGTCCGCCAGCAGCAGCGGCCCTGCTTATCCTTCCAATCGCTCCTGAGCAGTCATCCCCCCCAGAGAGGGAGTTTCCCAAACCGCCGATGGAGAGGCCACCCACCCTCAAGACCTCCGTCTTGTCCGGGTTCAGCCTCAACCCATTCAGCTGCATCCATTGCAGTACGGCCTCCAAACAGCGCTGAAGGGACAGAACGGCATCCACTGAAGTAGGTGAAAAGGAGATGTAAAGCTGGGTGTCATCAGCGTACTGATGGCACAAAGCCCCACAGCCCCTGATGACTCACCCAGCGGCCTCATATAGATATTAAACAGCATTTGGGAGATAATCGAGCCCTGCGGAACCCCACAGTTGAGACTCCACGGGGCCAAAACACTCTCCCCAAGCTGTACTCTCTGGGGACGGTCCTCTAAGAAGGAACGGAGCCAGGCAAGCACCAGGCCACCGATTCCCAACTCGGAGAGCCTCCCCAGGAGGATACTGTGGTTGATGGTATTGAAGGCGGCTGAGATATAGAGGAGGACCAACAGAGACATGTTGCCCCTGTCAGCCTCCCTCAACAGGTCATCCAGCAGTGCGACCAGTGCCATTTCTGTACCATGGTGCGGCCTGAAGCCTGACTGAAATGGATCCAGGGCATTGGTTTCATCCAAGAGAGCTTGATGAAACAAGGCAGGCAAGGAGTAGTAATGACCTTTCCCAGTAACTTTTAAAAACATGCATATAGACAACAGAACTACATGTATGTAGGCATTTCTACATCCATCCTATTAAAAAGTACTCAATATTCAGTACTGGTATATAAAATGTGCTTAAAGAGCAGCAGTGCTTGTTATGCCATTTCTTACTTAACAGTTGGTTGTGTTATTTTTGCAGTGAATAGATGAATCTCATATATCTAACACCATTATTTTAAAAAAGCTATAATACAGAGTATTTAAGATGTTATTAAAAGAAGAGAAAATTATGTGTGTTTGTCTATGTAAGAGAGAGAATGAGAAAGGAGAAATGCATACAAAAGCTAACTCTTTTAAGAATATTTAATACAATATACAAAAATATTGAGCTTCTAAAGGTGCTTCTGACAATATTATAAAATAAACATACAAGTTTGCTTTTAAATATTATGTGTGCCAATAATCACGGGCAGCACTGATCAAAATAGCTTTGTTCTTCCATCTAAGACAATATGCTGGACATTTTAAATAATCAGGTTCTCTCTGGAAGGAGTGAATATATATTGTTTCCCATTTTCTTGACTTGTAAATAGTTATTTGGTCAAGGACTCAGTATTTCATCCAAAATATGCATAGCAGCTTCACACAAGGCTCTGGGGGAAAGAAAAAACAGCAATGAGCAGCTGCATTAAGTTATACGAATGACTGGCAAATAAGCAAATATTGTTTCTCATCAACTCAAACATCTGCTTAGTATGACGTTTCTGATGTTCTTATGCAAAAGGCTGAATGTCAAATTAGAATTTAATTTGTTTCTCAGCACTATTAGCAAGAGCAGCAGTGCTTAAATTTATCTTCCCTCATCAAGGCCCTAATGTAGTGATCCCCCTTTGCCTCACCAGAAGCACATTTTATTCATGGTTATCCAGGTATCAAAGAAATGATTACAAAAATGCACAGCTTCTAACAAGAACGACTCTGTATGCAGCCCCATATGCTGGATGTCTTATTCCCCACCACCACCACCAGCACTCACGTACGTATACACAAGAATGAGCCACAAGGAAATCTACAAAATATGGCCTCTTTTCCTATACATGTTTTCTTCCTTGATGGACCCATATTGGCATGAACTCACACTGAGGAAGATACTGTATTTGGATACCATCCTAGGTTACAGTTTATTGTGTTAAGAACAAGTTACACACCACGTACTCTGGCACAGTTGGGAAAGCATGGATTGTATATTTTCTTTTCCATTTCCACTTTGTCCAAGCTTAGCTTCATCCCAAACCTAAACTGTGGTTAAATTTTAACTATGGTTTGTCTGAACTAAGCAATCCATAGTTTCTGCTAGAATACCCAACAAAAAGCTGGTTTGTTCCTACTGAAGATTATTTATGTTATCAACAGCTAGCTGGAAAACACTGCAAGGTGTGAAAAGCACTTATGTCTTTATCAAGATGCCAAATATGGAACTTATTCTTGCCCACAAACCCAACGAGACTATAAAATGTAACGTGTTAAGACCAAGCTTTCTCATTTTGATTTTATAGAAATCATGCATTAGGCAGCATCTAAAGTCAGATTTTAGGGAAAAATACTTAATCCTCCAAAAGTTTACCTTTGCACACTGCTATCATCATCCTTGGTAATATCACTGCATGAACTTAACTTTCTTTGAAGGGCAGATGCGATATCCTTTACAAGTGAAAGCCTATGTTTGCCTACGGAAAAGCAAGATATGTTGAACACTAAATACAAATAGTGTAATCTGGGGTAAGGCAGAAGTTTTCTATGTTCCTAAAAGAGTTTACTAGATTTTTAGCAACTAAAGACTTTGGTTTTGCTTAAACTGTGCAAGTTGTTCTGCATGAGTTGATCTGTTTTATTTATTACCTCTTTCTTAATCATCCTTGGCATAATCCCTAGAATGAGCCTTTCCCACTGCCACTGCACACTGAAATTGGTATTTTAACTCAGTTATCCATCATGACTCCGAGATCTGGTTAGTCATAGCAATTTCAGTCACCATCTAAGTGTATGTGAAGGCTCAATATTTACCCTGATATGCATGACTTTACACTTACTTCCAATGAATGTTTAAAGTTCTCACAAATACATATTCAGCAAAAAGAGCTCCTTTTCCAGTCCATTTGGTTTGTACCATCATGAAATTTTGGAACCACTAGCCAGTCCCTAGCCAACAAAGATGCTGGCCATAGAGACTGGCAAAATGTTAGGAAGAAACAACCTTCAGAACACGGCCAAAGAGCCCAAAAAACCCACAACAACCATTGTACCCTATAATTTTCAGCCCCACTGGGCAGGGTTCTACCTCTCTCACTCTCTCTCCTTCTCCCCCACACTTAGTACTCAACTTTGCCCCCCACACGTAGGATTCCATTGCAACCGGAATCAAAGAGGCTACGTGGAAGAAGAGGAAAGCTGCATGGAGGCAGAGTGAGCACATGCATGCAGTCATGCATCTTAGAGGGAACCTTGCTGCATACTCTGTGAGAACGGTTCACACGTATTCCCAGCTCCTAGTTACTTAAACAATTATCAGTATAATGACATTTTATGATAAAGGGCAGGCTATAAATGTTTAAATACAAAATAAATTTATTGCATAGCTTACATTGTAAGACAATCAAAAGCAGACAGGAAGTCCAGAAATCAGAATGAAATTTGCACTACTGTCAATAAATGCAGTGAAATTATTGTCACTTACCTTTAATTAAAGCCACAATGTACACAGTTGCTGTAATGCTAACAAATCCTTCAATTTCTTCAGACTCAATGGATTCTATTAACTCTTTTAAAAAAGACCTAAGAATGAACAAAACAGGCACTAAATATGCTCGAACTAGATAAAGTCGCTGGGCTATCCAAATATAAATTCAATGTAAAAAAAAACAACAACCATGAACGTTCAGGGACTTTACATCCAAGAGCCATCTGCAAGTTTTTCATAAGCTCAAGGGCCCAGTACCACTTCCAGAGTTGTTTTCTCTGTCCAAGGCAAACTTGGAAAAGTCATTTCTTTCTTAATCTCCCACCCAATAATACAATCCCTTTCTCCCTCCTGCCCTGCATCCAGCACCTAAATAGATCACGGCCCTCTCCCTTTTTCTCAGTAGCCTTTTTCTCAGTAGCCTCCCCCTTTGTCTGCTATTCAACTTTCTGTTCCAGTGTATCTGGGTGAGAGGGCGTCTGTATACGACAAAATAACACCCCTTTGATCAATCTGTGAAATAAAGTACTATCGAGGGTTGACGTTCCGAATCTTTACGGGCTAAATGGCCATATACCTGCAGAGCAAGGATTTTTCTGGGTGGAACTGACAGCAACAGAGGCATCAGCACTAAGATTTCACTATTCTTTGCACACCTTAGCAACCACCTTGAGCCTAATAATGGTCTTTCATCCCACAGCAGCAATCTGAGAGACTATTTTAAAATTTCTGATTGCTAATTGACTCACATTCACTTTGAAGCTATCAGTTCTTCTAAGTACCTTGTCAGCCAAATAGCTCTTTCTTTATGTTCCCAATATACTGTATTTAACATGTCACAATATGCCTCTGATGTCTTGCCCCTTAAATTCTTTTAACCTCCTGGGGCAAATCCTCCACTCTGTTAAATTCAGCCTTGAATAGTCATGAGTGAACAAGATGTTCCTGAAACACGAATAAAAATATTTCCCTACATTGGCTAGAAATGCCTTGTTTAAATACCAGAGAGTTACATTCATCCTTGTTACAATAGCAGTTCAGAGTTTGCTTATGATTAACCAACATCAACATTTACTTCACTGTTGCTTTCAGCGGGAGCCAGTGACAAATATCTGAATGCCAAATGCTTATTTTCCACAATTAATGCTGCTTAGCACTGATTCTTCCCTTATAAGTGCCTGCCACTGCGATATCCATGTATCACATCGCCACCAACAATACTGACTCCAATGCCCTCTGAATGCTCTATGAATCATGTATTGTTTCTGCACTAGCTTTCCACTAATCTAACATAGAAAATATGAGAATGCAATCCTGAAACATGAATACAAATATATGAGCAAGAAAACTACAAAAGAATCACATTCAGCTCCTGGCGTTGTATTTGGAGATGAAGTATTCAGTTTAAAATGAAAGCTAAATGCCATTTTTAAGTAAAACCCACACCCTTGCAATACTCTTCTCATGAAAGTAGATGGTTCTAAAATTGCTAGGAAAAAAAAAGGAAAGGAATTGCTAGGAAAAAATGCATATCGATATCAATCTCTTTCTCTGAAGGTCAGAAGAAGTACCTTGTAAGAGGCTCATCCATTCTGCTTTTACAAGCATCTATAAGAAGCAGCTGCATCTATGGCAGAAGAGTCTGCTACTCACGGGCAGACAGGAAGAAGAGGGTTCAAGAAGCAATTCAAGAAGGTGGAAGCAATTCTTCGCTTTATTTGACATACATCTGCCTAAAGTCTCAAGCACAAGCGTTTAATTAGCTGATTGAGGTGGCTCTGCAGGTAATCTAAAGAATCCACAACTATTCAATATCGCTTTTATCAGGCAACAGCACCTACCCAGACTGATGACCTAAGAGTTTCCCTGCATTATTGCTCTCTAAAGATACTCATTCAAAGGTACTGAACTTTGAGAATGTTCTCAGTTTAGAATAAGCACGACTACACAGGACTTTTCTGAGATTTTGTTCCCTCCAGTAGAATAAGCACGACTACACAGGACTTTTCTGAGATTTTTTTCCCTCCACTTAAATACCAAATATGCATAGAATACATGCATTAGCCAATGCACATGGAAATGAAGTCCTGTTTGTCCATCTATGCTGTGGAAGGCTGATGACATTATCAGCCGCAGTGATTTTTGAGAAACAACAAATTTCCAGTCACTCATACCCTGAACATCCCAAAGCTTCTGTGTGGATCTCTTTCGTACAGTGGACCCTCAACTTACAGACTTTTCGAGTTACTGGCTGCAAAATTTAGGTTCGACTTGCAGCCAGAGAATCGAGCTACAGATCAGAAAAAAACCAAAATGGAACCAAAATGGAACAAAAATGGCCGGTTACGGGATTAATCTGTTTTCAATGCATTGTAGGTCAATGGAGACTCGACCTATGGACTTTTCAACCTGTAGCCACCGTTCCAATACGGATTACTTCCGTAAGAGGAGGGTCCACTGTACTGGGGAAGCTGTTGAGGGCCATGCGATGGAATGGAAGTCTTCTAATATCTGAAAACTATCACTAGTAGGATGACTTTACCACTTCCATTTTTTTGGAAATTAAAGATTTCCCTCTACACTCATGCAGCCCCAATGGCTTCCCTAGGATGAAAAGGATTCCCCAGGAGCCTCAGGATTTTCTGAGGGAAGATGGACTGGAAATGTTTCATTCCTAAAAAATCATTGTGGCTGGTGACATCATCAGCCTTACTGTCCACAGCTATGAGGACAGGAATTTAGCCATTAATTTTCTGTCTATTTATAAGCAATTAAAACTTTGCTTCCCTTCACGGACTGCTGCCTTGTCGTTGCAAAGGGTTTTTGAGTAATTCAGAGAAGCTATGGGCTATGCTGTGCAGGGACACCCAAGATGGACAGGTCATAGTGGAGAGTTATGACTAAACACGATCCACCTGGAGCAGGAATTGGCAAGCCACTCCAGTATCTTTGCCAAGAAAACTCCATGGACAGAAACAAAAGGCTAAAAGATATCACGCAGGAAGATGAACCCCTCAGGTCGGAAAGCGTCCAACTGAGGAAAAACAGAGGACAAGTATTAGTAGCTCCAGAGCTAATGAAGTGGTTGGGCCAAAGCTGAAAGGACGCTCAGCTGCGGACGCGCCTGGAAGCAAAAGGAAAGTCCGATGCTGCAAAGAAAAATACTGCACAGGAACCTAGAATATAAGATCTATAAGCCTTGGGAAGCTGGATATGGTCAAACAGGAGATGGCAAGAATAAACATTGACATCCTGGGCGTCAGTGAACGAAAATGGACAGGAATGGGCAAATTCAATTCAGACGATCATCATATCTACTATTGTGGGCAAGAAGCAATGGAGTAGCCCTCATAATCAACAAAAGAATGGGAAAAGCTGTACTGGGATACAATCCCAAAAATGATAGAATGATTTCAATATGAATCCAAGGCAGACCTTTCAACATCACAGTGATCCAAGTTTATGCACCGAACACCGATGCTGGAGAGGCTGAAATTGACCAATTCTATGAAGATTTAGAACACCTTCTAGAACTGACACCAAAGAAAGATGTTCTTCTCATTCTAGGGAACTGAAATGCTAAAGTAGGGAGCTAAGAGATAAAAGGAACAACAGGGAAGTTTAGCCTTGGAGTTCAGAATGAAGCAGGGCAAAGGCTAATAGAGTTTTGTCAGGAGAACAAGCTGGTCATCACAAACACTCTTTTCCAACAACACAAGAAGCAACTCTACACATGGACATCACCAGGTGGGCAATACCGAAATCAGATTGATTATGTTCTCTACAGCCAAAGATGGAGAGGCTCTATACAGCCAGCAAAAACAAGATCTGAAGCTGACTGTGGCTCTGATCATCAGCTCCTTATAGCAAAATTCAAGCTTAAACTGAAGAAAGTAGGAAAAACCACTGAGCTAATCAGGTACTGTATAATCTAAACCAAATCCCTTATGAATACACAGTGGAAGTGAAAAACAGATTTAAGGAACTAGATTTGGTGGACAGAGTGCCTGAAGAACTTTGGATAGAGGCTCGTAACATTGTACAGGAGGCAGCAACAAAAACCATCCCAAAGAAAAGGAAATGCAAGAAAGCATAGTGGCTGTCAAATGAGGCCTTAGAAATAGCAGAGAAGAGAAGGGAAACAAAATGTAAGGGAGATAGAGAAAGTTACAGAAAATTGAATGCGGACTTGCAAAAAATAGCAAGGAGAGACAAGAGGGGCTTCTTAAATAAACAGTGCGAAGATATAGAGGAAAATAATAGAAAGGGAAAAAACAGAGATCTGTTCAAGAAAATTGGAGTTATTAAAGGAACATTTTATGCAAAGATGGACATGATAAAGGACAAAAATGGGAGGGACCTAACAGAAGCAGAAGACATCAAGAAGAGGTGGCAAGAATACTCAGAGGAATTATACCAGAAACATCTCGATGTCCCGGACAACCCAGATAGTGCGGTTGCTGACCTTGAGCCAGACATCCTGGAGAATAAAGTCAAGCGGGCCTTAGAAAGCATGGCTAGCAGCAAGACCAGTGGAGGTGATGGCATTCCAGTTGAACTATTTAAAATCTTAAAATATGACACTGTTAAGGTAATACACTCAATATGTCAGCAAGTTTGGAAAACTCAGCAGTGGCCAGAGGACTGGAAAAGATCAGTCTACATCCCAATCCCAAAGAAAGGCAGTGCCAAAGAATACTCCAACTACCGCACAATTGCACTCATTTCACACGCTAGCAAGGTTAAGCTCAACATCCTCCAAGGTAGGCTTCAGCAGTATGTGGACCGAGAACTCCCAAAAGTACAAGCTGGATTTCGAAGGGGCAAAGGAACTACAGACCAAATTGCTAACATGCGCTGGATTATGGGGAAAGCCAGAGAGTTCCAGAAAAACATCTACTTCTGCTTCATTGACTACGCAAAAGCCTTTGACTGTGTGGACCACAGCAAACTATGGCAAGTCCTTAAAGAAACAGGAGTGCCTGATCACCTTATCTGTCTACTGAGAAACCTATATGTGGGACAGGAAGCAACAGTTAGAACTGGATATGGAACAACTGATTGGTTCAAAATTGGGAAAGAAATACAACAAGACTGTATATTGTCTCCCTGCTTATTTAACTTATATGCAGAATACATCATGCGAAAGCCCGGACTGGATGAATCCCAAACCGGAATTAAGATTGCTGGAAGAAATATCAACAACCTCCTATATGCAGATGATACCACTCTGATGGCAGAAAGTGAGGAGGAATTAAGGAACCTCTTAATGAGGGTGAAAGAGGACTCAACCCTGAGTGCTCACTGGAAGGACAGATCCGGAAGTTGAGGCTTTAATACTTTGGCCATCTCATGAGAAGAGAAGACTCCCTGGAAAAGACCCTGATGTTTGGAAAGTGTGAAGGCAAGAGGAGAAGGGGGACGACAGAGGATGAGATAGTTGGACAATGCCATCGAAGCGACCAACATGAATTTGACCAAACTCCGGGAGGCAGTGGAAGACAGGAGGGCCTCGCATGCTCTGGTCTATGGGGTCATGAAGAGTCAGACACGACTTAACAACTAAACAACAACAACAACAAAACTTTGCTTCAGTTCATATCTATCAGCAGCCATCTTTTTCAATAGAGAAAAATCTCTATCTATGGGAGGTCTCAGGATAGTAAAGGGAGGAGGGAGTGCTTATCTACAATGTGAGCAGAAGTACCTCCATGATGTAACGTGAGAAGGCTACAGTGTTAAAAATGCTTTCAATGTGCATTTATCATTGAGTGGGGGTGGGGCAAATGCTTACCTGACCACATTTGCTGACTTGTTCACTACTGTCATTAAAGCACTTGAAAGTGGAGGAAGGTCTGAAAAACTCTTAGGTATAATTAGCTCTTCTAGCTTTGATGCCTGAAACAGAAGAAATATAGATAAATTATTTAGGAGTCATCAAAAACATTAAAAACTGGCAAAACCCACCCTCCACCCCCACAAAACATCAAATGTCAGAGGCCCTGGAAAGTGTTGCATTTGCTGGCATTCACAATAGTGAAACAGTTGATGGTGGCTCTACCACGGAAAGGAGGTACTACAGCTAATAGGAAATAGAAAACAGAGGATATTTGTAATGTTCTCAGATTGGGAATAAATAAGGAATCCAAGCCCAGTGACTTCCTGGGGTTCAGAACTAGAAGCTAACATTTCAAGATACTAATAGCATACTAAAGGAAAATCTCTTAACAATATTGTTACTCTCAACTTGTCCTTGATTTTGTCCTTGATCAAACGCAACTCTTCTGGTCATTTCAAGGCTAGTATATTGAATGTATAACCAGCGGTTTTGTAACAAGGGACAACAGGATTTGCGGAAGAATGCCTGGCCCAAGTCACTTCTCACTACTTTTCTCCTGCTCATTATTGCTGCCATCTTTTCCCACTTTCTTCCCTAACAATGTGGGCCCTGCCACTGCCCAGGTTGTGCATGTGGGTGTGTTGTGTGTATTATATATATATTTATACATGTGTGTCTATCTATCCATCTGCTGAAGATTCTTCAAAACTAGAGCCAATCTGCCTCAAAAACCTGATGTTGTCAGCATACTCTAGCCTGTCACCAGTGTTTGTCAGAGTAAATTATATTGGCCAGTATCCTATTAAGCTTCCATGGAGTAGAAAGTCCTATCAACATAATGTGGGGTTGCACCACTTGGAGGATGGGTTCTGTCCACAGGCATTACCACCACAATGGTAACTTTTTGTAAGCATTAATATATTGGAAGGACTTTCCATACAATAAGAGTACTGGTCATTAACAGAGACGGTTATAACAGAACATTAGTGTCACCTAAAATACCATAATTTTCCATGTATAAGATGCCCCCATGTATAAGACACCCCCTCCACTTTTCTAATCCAAAATTAAGAAATCTAAGTGGGGCTTACCAAGTGCAGGGGGAAAGGGATCAAAGCGCTGCAGGATCGCTTTGATCCCTGCTTTCCCCTCTACTTGTTTCTCTCTCCTCAGTTACTTCCATGTATAAGACGACCCTCAATTTTTAGTCTAAAGATTTTAGACAAAAGTATAGTCTTATACACGGAAAAATACGAGGAAATGTGGTTTTATCAGTTAGTGTTGGGTTTTAACTTATGAGCACTGTTCCTTTCATAAAAAATAAGGAAGTAGCATCCAAGTTCGCAGAAAAATCAGCTCCCCTCCCCCTTTTCTCTAATTGGGCCATGAATACTTGCTTGACACCACCCCTCTCTCACAATCACACAGGGAGGGGTCGGCAAAGTACAGCCCTCCAGGGGAATTTTTGCAGCTCCCATGACCACCCTCAAGTTAGCCCATTAAAAACACTGCCGGAGTTGCCCACCCATGATATAGTCTGTGCTTGTGAAGACAACAGAACAAAACAGAATACCTTGTACTGTAAGGTGTAACCCGTCTCAACTACTACTGCAGCTAATAGGGAAGAAAGGACTCCATGGTGAACAGCAGGACAAGTCAAAGCACAACACTGGACCATGTGTACGAATTCTCCAAGAGGCTCTTGAACAGAGCGAATTAACTAGAAGTGAAAAATTAGTTTTATTATACATGGATTCTAAAAACTGTGGCTGAATTTATGCCCTTTAAGCTTATCTGCAGGAAGTGAAGCACACAAAGTGTCCACTAGCTTAATATGTAGACCACATTACAAAGAACATTAGGTGGTGACTGCCTACTTTCCTGCAGAAACAGTGAGACATGATTCCAACTCACTCCTGCATCACTAGATTGCATTACAGACTGATGGAACAATAGGAGCCTTGCTGGTATGAAAAGAAGCCACACTGAATATTTGAACTTTCTCTATGCAGGTCTCATGGCAACATCTGGAACTAATAATTTGTATAAGATTACTGGAAAACAGAAGTCAGGTTAAAAAAATGTGTAAGTCATTTCTGGCAAGGTTGCAGTATGACAAGAGAACAGATTCAGAGATGGGCATAAACTGCTGGTTCTGTGGTTCAGTGCCCCACCTCCTCTGGCAGGTGCCCACTCAGAGGCAGCAGCCAGAGGAGGCAGGGCAGGGAAGCCAGGACGCTGCTTCTGATCGGGTGTCCACCAGAGGTGGCTGAGATTCAGCAGCCAAAATTGATGTCAAGGGAGCCCCTTGTTCCTCGGAATGGGAGGGGGTGGCTGATGAGCACTGTTTGGTGGTCTCTGAAATGGTCTTATCCATAGTCTTTGCTTGGACACCGATTTACAGACTGGTTATGCCACAGTTCCTCCTGGCTGGAGAGATTTCTCCCAGAGATGGAGTTTAAGCTTGGAGAGACGGTCACAGAGGACTTTGCGTCTGAAGTTCTTGCAACGAGGGCAGGTTTTTTGGTGGGCCTGAGGCAGAAAAGGCACTTGGCTTGGCTGTCGGAGAGGAGGATTTTATTATTGCAGGATATGCAATGTTTAAACAGGACTGTAGAGGCCATGAACCATAAGAATGGGGGCAGGGGGAAGGCCCTGGCCAGAGGGGACAAGGCCAGAGAGAGAGAGAAAAAGGGGGGGACCAAAAGGGCAGAAGAAGCTGGACAAGAAGCGACAAACGAGACTCTCAATGCAGTGGTTGAAAGAAAACTGAGGGGAGAGTCTTGGCACCAACGTACATATAGTGGTGGGGAGCCCCTATACTAACATGTTTGTTTTTGAATGCAGGAGCTCTAGAAGGTTCCAATGTGGCTCCACGCACGAGCAAATTACCCAGATTGGGATTCGCAGAGGCCACAAAGAAGAACCACAGAACAACTGTTTGGCCATTGGCCAAACCTGCAGTTCGTACCCATCTTCAAACAGATTCTAGAATGTAGAACACAAACCTAAGCAACACAATTTAAATAAGTCTATGTTTCTTTAATATTTTTGTAAGCGCATTGACGAGACAAAGTCTTCAAGAAGAACTGAGCAACACCATGGAACAATGTTTGTGGAAGGTGTTGAAAAGTCTGCCATGACAATTAATCCCTACCTTATTTCTTTAGCAATCAGTAATTTTGTTTCTCTGGGCATGTTACCAAGTATGCATGAAAATATACATCACCTATGCAGCATAATTACCATGTTTTGTGTAAATTGCTTTCCATTTACAATGTTTTATCTACTGTTGACCTTTTTAAAAAGTGTTTTTAAAAGCATTTTTTAAAAAACCTCAGAAGTACATATATGATCACCAACAACGTAGTTGTAAATAATGGCCTTGAAATGTAATTCTCAAAGTTGCCATTTAAAACTTCGAGAGCAAGTGGTTGGCTCTTTCTTTTTAGCTTCGTCAGAAATAAATAGCTCATCAGTTGTGAAATAAACATGATCACACTTTTACTACGCAGAACCAGGAACAGTATAAGTTGGTTGAAAAGGCCATATTATATCCTCATTTTCTACAGCAACAAATAAATATGATGTGTACTGGAATCATTTGAAGCAAAAGTTAATACCTTGGAGCCTTCATTACGGGCCACTCCTCAAATGGCAGCAACACAACACTTAATTTTGAGAGCAGTGGTCATAAGTGGCTATGCCCAGATGAGTTAATAGGTGAAAACAATCTTCACATCTCATTGATGTTTCTCTTCCCAACACAATCACAGGTAAAAAATCATTCAAGCTGACTAACATTTAAGGCGATCAATACCTGAATTCCTTCTTCTTGTTGTCTTCTGAGCCTGAGTGCAATACATTCTAAAATTTTCTGGAACATCCTCTGAACGTTGTCAAGAAGCTCCACCAAATACTCACTATCGCTGTTATAGGTTAAAGAAGCTTCAACCATCTCTTGCAGAATACAGAGTAATGGCGAGATGAAAATCCAGCCTCTATCTAAGTATATTTAAAAAATGAAGTAACTATCAGAATACGACATGTATACAACACCCGGGATAGCTATTAATGCAGGGGAAAGGTGTCCTAAATTCCATTCAGATATTGTAGTTCTTAAGTATGAAATAAAAAGGCTCCCAGTTTTCATCCCGAGATTAATCTATGTCGAAAAGCATGCAGGAAAGCTGCCATCCACATGCACTAGGACAGTAGAGCCAGCTCTAATGACTGAGTGGTGGATCAAGCACATGCTTTTTGACATCACTTTCTCATTGACTTATAAAATAAGACGTTCTCCTAAAACAGGAGGGATTTCTGGAGGCCACTCCCTGAAGTATCTTTGCTAGGTTGCTGGTGCACTGCACCAGACGTGTAATTGTCATCTGCGTCATTCTGCAATATATAGCTGATGCTGATATTTGGAAGTCCTTGCTTTTTTGAGGTATCAAACATTTTTGTATTAGCAGGTGAAGGGCACAAAACACTCAACAAGGGATTTTGTTATCAGTGAACACAACAATCTTCTTTTATAAAGACTCATGCTATAATAATTGCAGGTTTTTCATGTTCTTTTTCCATACTTATCATTTATTTGTCAGCATTACTAGATCTTCCATCTGTTATCAGATGTTTGTATTATCATTAGCTCATACTACTGTATGTTCAAAGTACACATTTCCACAGACATTATTGTTTGTTAGTAGCTTTATAGTGATTTCTACATAAAGCAAGTCATGTTTAAAGTAAAAAATAAAGGCAACACTATCCAACCAGAAAAATTTATCACAGTGCTTTTTTAAGAAAAGACACCAGCAGACAATGTAAAGAGTATACCTCTCTGTATGATTGCAGTCACCATGTTCAGGAGTTGCGCTTGAAACTCTAAATCACCAAGACCAACAGCGATAAAATCTTTGCACATGGTGAGATAAGTCTGTATACAAACATCAGAAAATGTACTTGTATTAAACTGCATGACTTTTTAATTATTCATTATGTTGACAACTGATTGTCAACTTTTTATCATATTTTTAAAAAATCTATAATTTGTTAATTTTATTCCAAAACATTCAAATGAAAGTGACAGGATCTTGCCACTGAATTAACACTCGGTGGTAAAGAGCCTGTGAACTTTGCAAATTTTGTTCTCAAGGAGACTTTCAGGACAGCTCATTCTCAGTTATATAGAGAAAATATTTAAACTGCTACCGTGTTTCCCCCAAAATAAGATGGGGTCTTATATCTAGCAAGGATGGAAGGAAAAAATTGGAGTCGTACCAATGGAGATGAGGCATATGCTTTGTCACCTACATCAGAGGTCGTCAACCCCTGGTCCGCAGCCCGGTGCCAGTCCACGGCCTGAGCCAGACCTCCCCTGCACACACTCTCCTCCCCACAGCTGCTTTGCGCATGTATGCCAGCATGAGCGCTCCCCCACCGCTTCGCACATGCGCCCAACAGCATGCACATACGCGCCTAAAAGCGCGCCCGGACTGGTGGTGCCACGCCATCCTCAGAGGCTCAGCCAGTCCACGATCCCAAAAAGATTGGGGACTGCTGACCTACACGAATGCTAGTGGACTACTGTATAGAAACAGAGAGCTGACACATGCATTTCATCTACTCTAGCATCTCTGGGGACACAACAGCATCTCTGACAGCAGGTCTTCCAAGTTCTGCCGTGTTTCCCCAAGAATAAGACAGGGTCTTATTTTAATTTTTGCTCCAAAAAAGCAGTAGGACTTATGTTCAGGGGATGTTTTATTTTTTTTTTCATGTACAACCATCTACATTTATTCAAACACAGTCATGTCATCTGGTAGCTGCACAATGGTGGAAGGCGGGGATTCACTTAACTGGGGCTTATTTTGGGGGTAAGCATCCTGAAAAATCGTACTATTATTATTATTATTATTTATTTAATTTATATCCCGCCTATCTAGTCGTGGTGGACTACTCTAGGTGGCCAACAACAGAGATAAAATACAATAACATAAAACAGCATAATTACAACAACAATTAAAAATAGGGAAACAATAAAGGAGAGAAGAAAATCAAAAGTAATCTGGAGAGAAGGGCTTATTTTCAGGTTAGGTCATATTTTCGGGGAAACAAGGTATTAAAAATAATGTTTTGAGCAAAAGAAAGTCCATTGCTTTGAGTCAGCTAAACCACTCCCAGCGTGCAAACTTTCTTGTACAGCTTATCCATACAAGATAAATCTATCCATGCTTCCCTTCAACATCCATCATTGCTTCTAACTCTGCCCCCTGAAATAAAAAGGAAACAATTCTGCTGCATCTTAAACATCTGACTGTCTTTCAGATAAAGGTCTATGTCTCTCTTTAACCCCCTTCATCATCTCTTCTTCAGAATGCCATTTGGACATTTGTGTAGGTTTTGACAATGTTTAACTTGTGAGGATTTTCGTTGCTGGTAGATTAATTGATTTAATGGTTCTTACAGTTCTGTTTGTTGAAAGAGAACAGAAGGCCAGCTCTGAGTATCTTGAAAGAAGGTTGACATAAGAATGAAATGAAAGGCAGAACGTTTGTCTGAAATCCTAGGTTTCTGAGTGCATTGAAACTGAAAGCAAACAAGGAGCTCCAAGTTGGTGTTGCCTCTGTCCCTACAAGCCAAACCATGTTTTGGACTGCCCCAAATGAAGCTTAATGCAAATGATGTTGCTGTAATGGCTGAATTGAACCATGCGTTAATGAAATAATCCCAAAAACAGAGTATGCAGACAGCAGCCTCAAACACACAGGCCTTCATGCATGCTTTCATTACCTGAACCACCAGCTGAGAGGTTTCACTTGATTGCTCCAAGCTACTCTCCTGTCCCTCTATTA
Source organism: Pogona vitticeps (assembly GCF_051106095.1). Classification (NCBI taxonomy): domain Eukaryota; kingdom Metazoa; phylum Chordata; class Lepidosauria; order Squamata; family Agamidae; genus Pogona; species Pogona vitticeps. The sequence goes on from NC_135788.1 coordinate 10,341,258, forward strand.
AAACAGCTGGAAGAATACAATTTTCTATCCAGGCCCCCGTTTCCTCCAAAGCTAACACATAATCCTGTCCTTCCGAGGCAAACTATTAAGACAGAAAACACATATTGATATGGTTATATCAAATCTAAGGGCTATTTCTGCTGAAATGTGGAATAGCTTTTGAAATCAACACTACCTTGTATTGAAGATGGATGCTTAATCTGCAGTACAGACTGAAAGCCCTCAGTGCTGTTGCTTGGAAAAAGCCAGGAGACCTTGCACGATTTTCTCCAATATAAGAATCTAGAATATCCTGAAATTTTATGATTACATTTAGGAAGAAAATAACCTCAACAGTTTATATGCAGGCTGAACGGGGGAAAAGTCATTACTTCTTCCTCTCAAACTCTCTTTTAGCAGAGATACATTCCTCCAACCCACAAATGATATATGAGCAACCAAATTTTGTGCAAGCGCTTAATTCATACAAGGAAGACTGCAATCCATCTACTTAAAAGCAAATTAGACAGGGCTGGATCAAGATAGGCACTCACATCTGAGTAAACGTATTTTAGGATTAGGATTCATTACTTAATCTGTTATTTTTGATGGGAAGGTATAATTTGGTGGATTAAATATTGTCAACAAATAGACCAAATCTAGATGGGCGGGATAGAAAGGCAATAAATAAATAAATAAATAAATAAATAAATAAATAAATAAATAAATAAATAAATAAATAAATAAATAAATAAATAAATAAATAAATAAAACCCTGGATTCCAAAGAAGAACACAGTACTCTGGATCAGACCCATTGTTATTATCACAAATGGATGGATTTGACAGGTCCTTGGGGTTCCATGACCTACAATTATAGAACTGCAGAGTCGGAAAATACCATGTGGTACAATCTAGTCTAACCCTTTACTAATGCAGGAAATCCCAGCTAGAGGACCCCAGAGAGAACATCAGTTTATTTTAAAACAGTGGCAGAGAGATCACAACCTACCGTATTTTTCCGTGTATAAGACACCCCCATGTATAAGACACCCTCAATCTTCTAACCGAAAAATTCAGATAGCAGTATTTTAAACATTAGAATGGAACACAGATTTATTTAGTACTTAGGCAATATTTACAAGCCAGTACTATATTATGCACCACCTTTAGCTAAGCAAACCACTCCGTTCAGCCTCTATTTGCACCACTGCTTTCTTCTTCATCACTATCAGTAGTTTCAAACATATCAGTTTGTTCAACTTCTATTGCATCACTGCTATCTTCTGAGTCACTGTCTATATATAAGTGACCATCCTCAGTTCCGTTCATGGCTTTGCTGATTCCACATTTCTTCAAGGACTTCACAGTCACCTCTTTTTTGATGCCATACCGTGAGTTTAGAACCCAATTGCTAACCTCAGTAATGGTTGGTTTTTTTCATTCTTCCTGTCGCTGCTTTTTGAATCCATCTACTCCATTCTTCTCTCATCAGGTCTTTAAATGGCTTGTCGATTGAAACATCTAGTGGCTGTAGCTGACCTGTAAGTCCACCAGGAATAACTGCTAGATGTGTTCGCAAATCCGATGCAACCCTTTTTGTCTTTTCTGTTAAATGTGCTCAGAACTGATCAAAGAAAAGTAGAGCTGGCTTCTTTAAGAGCCCTCCAGGTCTTCTGGACCAAACCTTTGCAAACCAAATGACCATGATGTCCTCATTCATCCATCACTTCTCATGAACTTGCACAATAATGCCACACTTTAGGATACGTCTTCCTCTTAAAAATAAGCATAGGAGGCAGTTTAGTACCATCTGCACAGCATGAAAGCACAGCAGTATAGTGTGTCTTTTCATGGCCACTTGTCTGCGGCAGCAGAAACAGCAGCGGAGGCAGAAGCGGAGGGGGTGAATTCCAGGCACGGAGGTGCCTCCACACCCCACTCTGGATCCGCCTGCAGGCAAGGAGGAACAGCACCATCTGTTTCCGATCCGCAGAGCAGCAGTGGAAGCAGAAATGGAGGGGTGAATCCCGGGCATGGTTGTGCCTCCACCCCCTCTCCGGATCCGCCTGCAGGCGAGGAGGAACAGTGCCAGCTGCTTCAGATCCACAGAGCAGCAGCGGGAGCAGAAGTGGAGAATCCCAGCACGGAGGTCCCTCCAGACTCCACTGACAAGCATACGGTAGGCAGTTTTGCTACCACGCAGTTTTCTCCTCGGCTTATTTCTGTGTAAAAGACAACCCTCAATTTATCCTCCAATGATTTTAGGAAAAAGTATCATCTTTTACATGGAAAAATACGGTATATTGTAAAGCATTGTTCTTTGAACTGACATAACCATATTTATACACTTCACATGGAAACAGCCATTTTTACCCTTGTTTGGCTGACAAGAATTGATGGTATGAAAATCAAAGCCTGTATTCCATTTATTAGAAGAGGCCGTCGTGAGGGTTTGTTGAGAGCAATTATTAAACGGGAAAAGATGATGTGAAAAAAAATACATTTACATTTTGGGGAAAGCCTTGCAAGAAATATTTTCAGGAGTCACTGAGAATGTCATACAATATTGTAGGAAAAGCATCATCCTACCTTTGCAGTTCCAAGAACTTTCAGAAGGTAGTTCAGTTTCTCTTTGGGAAGTGAAAGAAGACAGTCCCGATTCATGTAATGAGTCAGCAAATACTCTACATAATCAAGTGCCAATTCTGGTTTTGACTCATGTGTTTCTTGGATACGTACTCGCTGTTTAGAAACCTTGTTGCTCTAAAAAGAGGGAGAAACACAGTCATGTTATTGTTAAGCTGTAAAAAGATGCCACTTAAAAATGCCAAATAAGGCAAATCAATCAAAAAATCCGCATAAATCAACATTTGCAAAGTTAGTCTTCCATTAGCATACCTCTTTGTCACATGGCTCAGCGCTTATCCAATCACAGATCAATTCAATAACATGTCCCACTTTCCCCCAGCGACACAGACAGTCAAGGAGGGTAGAATATTTATTTTCAGTGGCACCATTTTCAAGATTCCTCAGTTTAGAGAGGACACCACAACTAGCAAAAAAAAAAAAAAAAAGGTGGTGAAGGGGAAGAATACAATACATGAATGTTCCTTGAAAATTGTTACAAACTTTTAAGATCTATGAATGGAAGTACTTAACATCCTTGTTGAAATAAAACTCCAGAAACAAAGAGAAAAGCATTTCTCAATACCTGAATGTAGGAATAGCAGCAGGCGGCATGAAAGATGCCAGAATAATTATTGGAGATATACAACGATCATCCTAGGTTAAAGAGGAAAAAATGTTTACTAAGGAATATCTGAATTTTCAGTAAACCAACAAGTTACACAAAAGAGTGTTAGATAGCTAGTTGCCCATTCGTTAAGGTAACAATAAGCTGTCAAAAAGTAAAGCTGAAAGCTATTGATACCTACAAGACTTATTTTATTAACAGATCATTTTCTACAAACATTCCACCCATCTATCCTCACTTTGCTACAAATACACAAATTTGACTAAACATTTTGACTACTAGATGGTTCCTTCCATGGTGTTTTAATAGCTGCTACAAGTTCTCAATAAACTGATTGAGAACCACTCACAACAGTGTGATTATGTATATAGGTACAAATCTATGCCTTTTTCTTATTAAATATTAACAGCAACTATTAATAATAAAAATAACTCTCCAACACTGCTTTCCATGTTATATAGGGTATATATGCATCTGTTTATTAATATAATGATGAACCAAAGTGCCCTCCTAATGCTAAGAAAACTGTTTTCTTATAAACCATACAGTGGTGCCCCGCAAGACGAATGCCTCGCAGGACAAAAAACTTGGAAGATGAAAGAGTCTTGAGAGATTTTTTTTCATCTTGCGAGGCGCATTTCCCATAGGAATGCATTGAAATTTAGTTAATGCGTTCATATGGGGGGGAAGTCAGAAACAAAAAAAAAGTCAGCAAAAAGTCACTTACTAGGTACAGTAGACTGAGCCCAGCTCCTCACAGTGCCTTTGTAGCCCCAGAACAGCTGGAAAAAGAGTGTCAAACAGCTCAGAGTCAGCACCCAGTAGGGAGCTGGCAGCCATTTTGTGGTCGTCTCTGCTCCTGCCCCCCTCTCCCCGCCTCTCAGCTGATCGGCGCTGGGTCTAAGAGGCTTCCCTAGCATGGAAAAAGCCTCTTAGATCCAGCGCCGATCAGCTGAGAGGGAGGGAGAGGGGGGGCAGGAGCGGAGACAACCACAAAATGGCTGGCGGCTCCCTGCTGGTTGTGACTCTCCATTATTTGGCGCTCTTTTTCTGGCTGTTCTGGGGCTACAAAGGCACTGTGAGGAGCTGGGCTCAGTCTACTGTACCTGGTAAGTCACTTTTTGCTGACTTTTTTGTTTTGTTTCTTACTTCCCCCCCCACAGGAACGCATTAATTAAATTTCAATCCATTTTTATGTGAAAATGTACTTCGCAGGACAAAATTTTCGCTAAACGGCATTAACCATGGAGTGAATTAATTTCGTCTTGCGAGGCACCACTGTATTTCTCTCTCCCACCCTTCCATGAAATCTTTGTATTCCGCTCACTACATTTATTTAAAGAACATCTGACATAAAATTTACCTTAAATGTTTTTAAGTATTCAGGTAATACAGAAGCAAATTTTTGTACGATATGATTTTTGGCACTTTCATTGCGATCAAGTGCCTTGTGGATGCTTCTCCAGAGAATTACAATAACTTCAAGTAACCCTGCCATAGAAGGTATATCATCAACTGACAATACATCATCTGGCACCTGAAATGCAAACATGAAGATTAGTTTTAAAAAAAGTTATCTTTCGGCTCTCCCATGAATACCACAAGACTAGTACATATCGATTTTAAGAAGGAAGGATATTTACGGGTCAATTAGTCAAAAACCAGGGGCTAAGGAAGAAACAGGAACATTTCCTCTGATATACTGCTCAACCAGGAGTAGATAATATGATCAGGAAGACAACATATGGATTGTTGGCAACATGCAGCTTGCCCAAACATTACTAGTGGAAAATGAATAAAAGCAGGTAAGTAACCAAGAGACATTGATCACCTACAGCAACTCAACTAATTGTTGGAGTTTTATTTGCAACCTTGAATGCTATCTATTGTGTGACTTGGAGACACTTTTCTGGGCTAGGGTGATAATCTATTTATCCAGTACTAACCAATCATTCCTTCTACCCTTTGAATACAAAGAGAGCCCCATCTCTCTGCCAAGTGCTTTCCCCCCTCTCTCTCCGGGGTTGGTGGCAGTTGTTTGTTTGCTGCTGATCTGTTCATTTGGTTACTAAATATGTGTGCAGTAAAGAAAGCAGCATAAAGAAGTATGTAATTTCAAGTAACTGTAAGTAAACGTATTTGTTTCTCCTATAAATGCCTCAGACTTGGTAACTGAGACTTTACATTCCAGTTAATGAGAAAGGGGTGGACACTGGGGAGCCTGAAGCTATTCTCCTCTGTGGATCTCCGTACGTCTACTGTAGGAGAAAAATGAATTTTACCAGAAAGTCAATACTGGTGCATTCTTACACTCATATTTTCCTTCTCACTGTCTTCATCATTGCTTTCGGATGCCTTTAATGCCTGCTGGATACAGGCGTTCAAACAGTTCTGAATGGTAAGCATCAATTTAGCTAAAAATTAAAGAACGAATTATACAATTAGAAAAGATTACTTGGAACAGGAACAATTTACGTAGAGTGGACAGCGAAGCCATCAATCGAATTTTATTACTCCATTAAGACAAAGAATGTAAATTTAAACATGTAAAGTCTTCAGTTTATGTGATAGTTTTTTAAAAAAACAAATAGTTCAAAGAGAAAACATGCCATTGCTTAGAGCTTAATATTCTATTCATTGTTTTTTCTTCTAACGATTTTAATGGACTTATAAACGACCTTCAAACATATTCATGTGTGTATAATTTAAAATAAAATAAAAATAAATTATTTAAATGTGGCCGAAACTTAACACCCTGTATCACTCAATGGCAGTACACTGGGGGAAAATTTAAGTACCATCTCCATCTAAAAATAAGCCAGCCAAACAGCCATAACCTTCTACACATGCATTATGCAAGTCAGAAATGCAACCCATCTAGCAGTGTGTCTCCCCCTCCATCTTACAGGAACTTCCAGTTTGGCACAGAATCCTTAAGAAGGAGTTACCGGTGTTCGGGCATTTACGAGAAAGCTACCCAAGACTTTAAAAACATATTTTATCATAACCAGGCCACCGACTTGAATACCAGTTCCCAGAACCTTACCTATATTAGTTGGACTGGTATATTCATAAGCATACTGATAGAACTTTCTAGCTGCTGCTGGATTCATCTGGATTAGTGCCACACAACGCTCACACCAAACTTCTTCTGGTTGGTCAATGGGCAAGAAAGAGCTGAAGAGAAGATTTACTAGGCGCCGTGACACAGGCCGGGAATCAATCTCAAGGCGAGTTAAGAGATGGTCAATAGGACAGATTTTCCAAAACTAATTTGTGAAGATTGGAGTGCAGGAATAGAAAAGAAATAAACTGCCATCATTAGATGTTACATTTGTCTGATTAGACATTACATGTGTCTTTGGATGTGCAGTGGTGCCTCGCAAGATGACTGCCTCACGGGACGATTAATCCGCAAGACAATTAGTTTTCACGATCGCTATTGCGCTTCGCAAGACAATGTTTTCTATGGACGATTTTCGCAAAACGACTATTTTCCCATTGGAACACGTTAAATAGATTTCAGTGCATTCCAATGGGGAACCATGTTTCGCAAGATGATGTTTTCGCAATACAGCGATTTTCACAGAATGAATTAACATCGTCTTGCAAGGCACCACTGTACCTATGCTGTACCCATCCCTTTGGCCGCTCTCCTACCAGCTGCTCTGAGACAGCACCTCCTTCTGAAATCCCTGCTCAAAACCCATGCCTGCAAAGATCACAACAGACCAATATAGCCTTGCCCTCTCAAAATGTCTGTCGGCAAACAGTTCTCTTCTAGCTTGTTACCTGCCCTCAGCTGCATCCTGTTCACAGATTTCAGATAAATTGCTTCGTGACAGGAATTATTCCTGACACTATCTCGCAGTCCTTGTGTTAAATACACAGCAGGGAACAGCAACCCTGCCCTCCCCATCTATGTGTTGCATGATCAGAATTGGGCCTTGGAGTATTATTCTGCATGTGGGGGGAGAAATAGGGAGGAGGTGAACATGACAATCAAAGGACCTCACAGGTACATTATTGGTCCTGCCACATATAGAAAGCAAGGAAACAAAACATCTGGGTCAACATCAGAAGTATCTTTAAAAAGGTACCAATATCTGATACCTCTTTCCGAGTAACATATGGCCCCATCATAAATTTACGAACAAGAAAGCACGGCCAGCATGATGCTTGAACTCTACATGACATATCTCTTCCTTCCAGTGTGAAATGTATATATTGATACTGTACAAGTGCATCTATTTAGCCTTCACTTTGGTTTAAAAAACAAATTAATTATCACATATATAACACAGCAGATGCACAAATAAGAGTTTTGGAATCCCGTGGACCAGAAAGCAAATTCAAAAGAGATGGTGATGCAAACACAGATATATCTGTGAGGAACCAGTGTTTTTTCTATACATTTTCCTTCCAGATAAACATTATAAATATATATTAAATAATATACAGTATATCAAACGACGGTACAGTAGTGGCTTGATTTACGAATGCCCCGACATATGAACATTTTGACTTACAAACAGCTCCGTTCGCAAAATTTTGCTTTGCCTTGCGAACGGAGCTTTGACTTACGAACAAAAAAAGCGGGGAAAGCAGGAAATGGACTTTGGACTGCCTGGTACTGTAACTTTAAAATGTAAAATTTGGTTTAAAAGGTGCTTGGTTTGGTTTAAAGCTGCTCGGTTTTAAAGGTGTTCTGTTTAAAAGGTGTTTGTTCCCTCCCTCCCTGCCCTTTTTTTTAAACCTAAGTCATCTTAGTTTTTTTAAAAAATTCTCCCCCTAGTGGTAGAGGATGGATTAACCGGTTTTGCATTAGTTCCTATCGGAACTAATGCTTCGACTTACAAATGGCGCCTCTACATACGAACAAAAACCAGCCGGGACGGATTAATCGGTTTTCAATGCATTCCTATGGGAAATGCTGATTTGACTTATGAACATCTGGGACGGATTAAGTTTGTAAACTGAGGCACCACTGTATTCAAGAAAGGATGTGGACATGTGGACATAAAATTACTCCCCAATGTTCTTCCAATTTCACCTGATGTCTTCAGCACATTATCATTTTTTCCAGAAATATTTTGGGATATCGCTTTTCCTCCTGCCTCTGCAACCAGGTTGGGCCTCATGAGGAGATATGGAAGTCACATACACATACCCTTGGGCCTTGGAGGGCTCTGCCTGCTCCCACGTCCTGTGTTTTTCTTTGAAAAACATTTTAAACTTTAAAAAAGGGCCCCTTCCAACCTCTAGTGACAAAAATTATTATATGGCTGATGAACGGGTTTAGGGGACAGGTCGTGCGGAAATCCAAGGAGACAAGACGGTCCAAGGATACTTTCTCTGCACATAAAATGGAGGATATTGAGATGGGAGGGGAACAGAAATCCCACTTCTACCCTACCCCTTAGCTTCATTTAGAGGCAGTTTATTTTTGGAGCTGCAAAATATCAAGACATTTCTGACTGACTCAAGGCAGGGACTCATTAATTTTCAAAATAATCATGAGATAATTGAATACCCTCTTTCAGTTGTCACTTGACCGCTGAACAATCAAGATAATTGCTAGAACGCCAAGAGAAAAAGGTGCTTAAAGTTTCTATAGACTGATTAATTTAAAATGCAACAGTAGAAAATAGTTTGCCATGAAGTGCTAATGGGTCACTTGAACCCCTTTCCTTTTAAGACTCCTCCGGTATTGATGAATGTACATTTTCAAGATTAAATTGCCTAGCTCTGTGTACCCTGTCTACAGCCTAGCAAACCTAATTTATCCTACCTTCGCAGCCTTGACAGACTTAATTTTCAGCAACATATCAACAAAAGCCACTCTAACTTTCTCTGAATTGTCATGGAGATTGTATTTCAGGGCTGGCAGAAGCTGTTCCAATAATGGGTGGCTTAGTACGTTGTCCAAAATTATAGGCAAGCACTGCAAAAGAGAACGAGAAACACCAATAAAAGGTTATCACAAGAAAACAGGGAATGCAGAACCAAAACTATTCTAATTGCTAAACACGCGTAGCTTAGAAAACGGGCCCTGGAGAATGACAAAGAGCAAGGCAATACATTTTGTTAAATCATGCTGTTTAAATGCAAAGTGGTGTGTGTTGTGCTTATAAAATTCTCTATTAATATTCTAGGAATGTACCGCTAAACTGGAACAAAGACAGCACATAGATTTTGCAGGGGCCAAACCTTCTGAAAGGCTTGGTGCAGCTATTGAAGCTTTTATTTAAGTTTAAGGTACTACTTGGTTGACATATATTTTTGCTCTGAAAAATGTGGCGACCTTTTTCTCATAATGAAGCCTGTATATTCATTGTAATCTGTTCCATAGATCCTCCACTATCTAGCAGTGATGTTTTGCAATAGCTTTTGTAGACACAATCCAAGACTTTAACGTTTCTGTCTTTAAAAGGTTATAGTACAGTACAGTATCATATAATCTGGTATACAATAGCATAGCAGACGTCAGCCAGCAGGATTTCCAAATCCCCCAACTGGCTGGGGGATGCTTGGAGTTACAGTCCAAAAAGTAGCATTTCAAAGCATTACACCTTAGAAAAATCTGGGTTTTTCCTCATGCACAGAGCCTCCATGTAAGCAAAACTCTTTCCAGAGTCATTCTGGTTCACATCAGCAGTGTGACAAGGGATGGGGCAAGACCAGCTGGTCTTTTCTAGACACATTCCTGTCCTTAGATTAGGTAAAGGTTCCCCTCGACATTTAGTCCAGTCGTGTCCGACTCTGGGGAGGGGTGTTCATCTCCGTCTCCAACCCATAGAGTTTTGTCTGAAGAGTTTCCGTGGTGACTAGACATGGAATGCTGTTAACTTCCCATTGTGGTGGTGCCTATTTATCTACTCGCATTTTGCATGCTTTCGAACCGCTAGGTTGGCGGGAGCTGGGACAAGTGATGGGGGGCTCACTCTGTTGCGTGGATTCGATCTTATGACCTTGCAGCACAGAGGCTTCTGCAGTTTAATCCGCAGCACCACCACGTCCCTTGATCTTAAATTACAGAATGACAAAATAGGATTTATAACTCAGAGAAGCGATAATAAATTATGGAGTGGGCAACTCGGAGAGCAGAGGCAGTGTCATGTATAAAGCATACAGCTTGAAAAGACAACTCATTTGTTGTTGTTGACAACTCAACACAACAGAAAATATTTTGTGCACTTACTTTAAAAACAGAGCATCGAACATCAGCTGAAGTTGTATCAAAAGCAAGATCTTCAATCAAAGTTCTTAAAAGATCAGCAAGCACAGTCGCAGGAATCATTTCCCAATATTTGAATGCTATTTTACTAACACCAAGTACTCCTGTTGAGCGGACTAGAGGCTGAGGATCCTCCAGGAGACTCTACAGAGAGGCAGAAATTATAAAAATACCCCAAAAATCTCATTATATTTCTTTGATTTCAACTGAGCAACTGAATTTCATGCTGAAAGTTTGTACATGAAATCTTCCTAAAACACAATGCATTGCATGTTTTCAGAATTATCAACTATTAAGTTTTTTTTGCCATACTTGCATTATAGCTTTACTTTGGTTTCAAAGCAAATCAACATTTTTTGTCTTGGTTTTAAATCATTTCATTATTTTACCACCTTTTTAAAGATTAGATTAGGCATCCAGTCTCGAGAGACTATGGTAACGTGCTCTGAATAGAGGACTTGGAACAGTGTCTAGTGTGGCTGAGAAGGCCAATTTGAGAGTGACAATCCCTTCCACACTGAAGACAAATACAGTGTGTCCCCTGTCCAGCTCCCTGGCTTTGCTAGTTTCAGGACTGCTTCTTGGCCTCGGCCTGCTGGACAAGGGTCTCTTCAAATTGGGAGAGGCCATGCAGCACCGCCTGCCTAGAGGCTGAACATTCGCTCAGAGGTCAAGGTTTCCCATCTGTTGAGGTCCATTCCTAAGGCCTTCAGATCCCGCTTCCAGATGCCCTTGTATCGCAGCTGTGGTCTCCCTCTGGGGCGCTTTCCCTGCACTGATTCTCCATACAGGAGACCTTTTGGAATCCGACCATCAGCCATTCTCACGACGTGCCCAAGCCAACATAGATGTCGCTGTTTCAGTAATGTATATATGCTAAAAATTCCAGCTCTTTCTAGGACTACTCTACAGTGGGCCCTCGACTTACAAACAGCCCTAGTTACGAACATTTCGGGTTACGACCCCGATCTCATCGCAAGTAGTAAACCCTACTTGCGAACGCAGATCGGATTACGAACCCAAAAGGCAGGGAGAAAGGGCGGGAAATTCAAATTTCCTGCCCTTCCTCCCTGCCTTTGGAGCTTTCAAAAGGCTTCCTCCGACATCGGAGGAAGCCTTCTGAAACCTCTGAAGCCAAAAAAGCAGGGAGAAAGCGCGGGAAGTTCCAAATTCCTGTGCTTTCTCCCTGCCTTTTTGGCTTCAGAAGCATTCCCTTCTTCTTGCGTTATTCCTAGGACTCTACAGCTCACCCAAGGCCACATAGGCTGGCTCTATTCGCAAGAGGCATAGTGGGGAACAGAATTCTCAACCTCAGGCTTATCTAAACCACTGAGCCGTCCAGTCAGGCCAGAACACGCAAGACACTTACAAAAAGTTCATCAAATTGCCTTTGAATTTCATTGTCTGTGTCTTCTCTGTTAAAAGATGGATCCAGAATGGGAAAGGCATCAACAAACAGCAGAGCCGCGTTTGATCGAACTTCCGAGTTTGTGGCCTGTTAGTGTGAAGAGGAAGTGTCGGACAGGTTAGTTAAACAAAGAGCTCACTTTCAAATTAATAAGCAATCAGGCAAGAACAGAGAAAGAAATCAAGGCCTCTAACAGCTCTGCTAAGAAGCCATACCCACTGGGCTTCTGTTGCAGTCAAAATCGTATCCATTTGGCGGCAACAGAGGGAGAGAGCCAAAGCAAGTCCAATCTATCAGTTCAGCCAAGAGACTGGCGTTTTCTGGTTGCTCCTTGCTTTGAACAACGCCTTTTCCAGCTCATTATGATAAAAACTTTGTAACTACAAGCGAGTTCAGAATCTAATTGTTTTCTTTTCTTCCCTCTTGATATTGCATCTTTTCAGCTGTAAGCATGAATGCAACAGCTGTACAATCATTTGAGCCATGAAAGCCTTCGCTATAAACGTTTTCTGGCGGAAGAGGAAAAGTTAAACTGTAATACTCAGTGCTCATGTTTAGAGATGGACACAAATTTCAGTTTGGAAGTTTGTGCCTGTTCGCATGCATGGCACCACAGGTGCCACGTGTTTCATTGCCCCACTTGGATCCCCCACTCACCAGCCTGTGCATGCTCCCCTCCTCCTCCTCCTCTTTGGCTGTTCAGCCAGGCTTCCGTGTCCTGCTTACCGTATTTGCCGGCATATAAGATGACTTTTTCCCCTGAAAAACACGCCTCCAAGTGGGGGGTCGTCTTATATGCCGGGTGCACTTCCAGCAAACCCTCGCTCTCTCTCAGCGAAGTCACTTACCTGGTAGTAAGACCAAGTAGACCGAGCCCCGCTCCTCCTTGGTAGCCTTGGAACAGCCAGACTCCAGCACCGAATAGCTGACCATCAGGAAGCAGCAGAGAGGCGGCAGCCATTTTGAGATGCGACCACATGGCTGCTGCCTCTCAAAATGGCTGCCGCCTCTCCAAAATGGCTGCCACCAGCAAACTCTCGCTTTCTCCCAGCAAAAGGATCCAAAAGCGGCAAAACAAACTCTCCCCATGATGCGGCCAAAGGAGAATCACGCATGCGGAAGAGGGGGTAGTCTTACATGGCAAGTATATAACAAACTCTACATTTTGAGTGGAAATGTTGGGGGGGGGTCGTCTTATACGCCCAGTAGTCTTATACGCCGGCAAATACGGTACTTGGCTGGCTGCCCACTCAGACAGGGAATAAGGATAGGCAAACCCATGCTCTTGCCAGAGATTGGTCGAAGAGAAGGAGAGGAGAAGCATGCTCCAACTGGTGAATGGGTCATTGGCTGGGCAGGCAGGGGAACCAGCACGAACCTCCGACCCATAAGAAATAGTAGGTAACGAATTATTGGTATGAAAAAAAAAGCCTAGGCACATAGAATGCTAAACAAACATAGAAGTCTCAAAATCATTTATTTATTATTCTTTCTCCCAGAAACAGGGATCCAAAAAAGCTTATGGTGCAGGTTTGTTTTTTAAAACTACAACAATGTAACAGAAATGAAGCATTTAATGATATGAAGCAGAGATGTGTTTCAACTACAGTGGTGCCTCACTTAGCGATGTTAATCCGTTCCAGAAAAAACATCGCTAAGTGATTTAATCGCTAAGCGATATTAAAAAGCCCACAGGAACGTATTAAAACGCGTTTAATACGTTCCTATGGGCTAAAAACATACCTTAAAGCAAAATTCCTCCATAGCGGCGGCCATTTTGGCTGCCTCTAAAGCGAGGCAAAACAGCGGTGGCCATTTTGTTTTTGCAGCGGCCATTTTGGAACCGCCGATCAGCTGTTTAAAAAAGTTGGCTTTGCAATGATCGCTTCCCCGTGATCATCGCAAAGCGAATTTTAGCCATAGGGGCCATCGCTAAGGGATCACTCCAGCGACGGCCAAAAGCCCATCGCAAAGCGATTTCATTGCTCAACGGAGCGATTGCTAAGCGAGGCACCACTGTATTGAAATTATCCAGAATCTGAAGTAAAACAGGTATTTCTTATTTCTATACTTATCTGAAGTGAAAAAAGAAGACCAAAGTGGCACTTGAATTGATTTAGGGCTTTCTGAAGCACCAGATATTTCTTCAGTGCTCCAATTTTAAAAGCTGGGGGGGGGGCGGAATTAGAAAAACAAAACATTTGGCACCAGCAGAGTCTCACTTGGAAAACAAAAGAAGTACTTCAACAGAACCAGGAAATTCAGACGAAAAGGAGATTCAGATTTAAAGCCCAAGCTCTCTTGGAAACCCAAGCATGGAGTTTTCAAGAAAGAACGGAGAACTCGACCAGAAAAAGTACTACACAATTGCCTCAAAATAAATTCCAGAGAACACAATGGGGCTTAACTCTGAGTAGACATGTATAGGACTGCATTGTAAAATTAATAATAGAGAAATCTATTGCCTTCTTGTATCACTCAGGTTCTCAGTGTATTACAAAAAGAACTGCTAGGTTTAAAAAGATGAATTCTATAATCAAGCAATCCATCTTCTATACTAAAAAAAGTCCAATTCTACCCACTGAGTAAATTAAGCACAAATTTAATTTTACTCTTTTGCATATTTTATCACAGTTCCTGGCATTAATGTTCACCACTAATAGAAACAGAAATATTAATTTAGACCTCCTTATCTTGAATTTCAGAAGGCACTGGCCACATACTTTAAACAGTATCTCCTCAGCTACAGCAGACACTTGATTTTACTTTTCTCAACTAAGAAAGCAGAAAATATTTAAAACAATGACAGAATATCTAAAAAGCGACATTCTGTGATTTCACTACATTTCAAAACCAAGGCACAAACAGCTCAGAATAAAATATATTTTATGAACAAACATCAAAGCATCCCTTTTAAAAATGAACAAAGATGTGACTATTTTGAAAGTAAGGCTTGATGCCGAGAGACCAGATAACTTCACTTCAGATAAGGCCGCCAATCATAAATTTTCACAGGGCAGAAAGGAGGCCTACGTATACAATTGCTTTATAATCTCTTAACCTGGTAAACCGTCAGAAAGCTTATTATAAGTACCTCTTCCGTGTAACGTCAAGCTACTGGGTGACAAGACTTACAATGATCAAAGAACTACAAATTGAGAGATTCACAGTAGGAAAAGGGGATAGCAGGACTGTGCAATGTATTCTAAACACGGTTCCTCACTGAGCTGAAGAACTATCAGCGGAATTAGGTTGTCATCAAAGCTACAGAAGTTGGCCTCTGAACAATTATGGAAGCCGTCGCCACCTATCACCTTGACCTCAGTCAAAAGCTACTACAGACCCACATCCAGATAAATCACTAATGAATAAGAAACAAACAAAAATGTCCAGACTCAGGATGGCATTAAGAGAATCAAAATATATTTTACGCTAAGGTGAGAGTTCATTGGGAAAAACAAGTGGTTTAATTCAACATAGCTTTCTTTGCTGCTTAATATAACACATTTTGCTCATTAGACAATGATTATTTTGACTTATATAACCAGTAATAGAAAATAAAGACAATGAACTCATGTCCCTCCTGCTCTAGTGGCAGTCAACCCAACATATTTGTCCAGCAATGAATTTAAATCTTTTGTTTCTAAAATAACACAAATTGCTCGGGGGAGCTTACATCAGTGATAACTAAGGCATATAATAAAATGATAAAAACATACTAAAATATTGGAACAAGCTCTTATAACCCAACTAGTCAAATTAAAAAAAAAACACATTTCACTTCAGTCATTGGGATTGGACAGAAAGATTTAGGAGGAAATAGGCTTTCATATAGTCTGAACCAGACATGGGATATTCATTTCATCTCCCAGGGGAGACAAATACGAATATCAGCACTACAAGTGCCTGAGTTGTTTGGACCCTCCCCCCGAGACCTGTTGGGTCCACTTACCGCTCAACACACGGCGTGCATGACCATCATCCTTCGCATCGTGTCAATCGCGGAAGCAGCCCGGACGGCACTTCCCCACCTCCCTGCACAGCTGACCACTCCGGAGAGGAGGCAAGCTGAGGAGTCTCCCCACTCGATGGCCAAGTGGTCAGCAGCACAGGGAGGCGGAGGAAGCGTCAACCAGGCTGCTTCCGCGATTGGCACGATTGTGAACAATGACAGCCGCAGGCACCAGACAGCAAACAGTAAGTTGGATCGGATGGTTCTGAGGGGAGGGCCCAAACAGCCCAGACAAATATGAACATATCATATCTAATCTGAACCTGAAACACCTAGGATTTTCAACCACCATGAGTTAAGACTGAAAGAAACTGGTGACTATTGTAAAATGGATGTGCTACTTACTCTCCCTCACAGGAACAGCACGACCACACTTTTTGCCACACTCTGGCCCAACTGAAATTTCCACAGACTTCTCAAAGGCAGGCCAATGTCAAGTACAGTGGTGCCTTGCAAGACGATTTTAATTTGTTCTGCGAAAATCATCGTCTTGTGAAAAAAATCATCTTGCAAGGTTCCCTATGCAACGGTCTCAAAAAAAAAACCAGTCTTGCGAAGCACGGTCATAGAAAAAAAAGTCTTGCAAGGCACCATAGTGATCGCAAAAACCAATCGCCTTGTGGGTTTTTCATCCTGCGAGGCAATCGTCTAGCGAGGCACCACTGTACATTACAATAATCCAACCAACTTGCGACTAAAACATTATCACTACAACCATCTCTCAAAGAACAATACTGTACGTGTGTAGACCCCTGTGATGGAACTAAAATGAAGAAGGACTGGAGCATTCCTGTTAATGACAGTGACACACACAGTACAACATTATGTTGCACTTCCCTCCTGTAAGGAGTGCTGTTCCCCTCATGTGACTGCACACACCTGAGTGCAAAAGACAGTCTTACAAGAAGCCTGGCTTTACACATTTCCTTCGAAAACCAGTAATTTAGTTTTGAAAATAACATGAATGCAAATAAACAAAAACAAAACAAGAAGATCTGAACAAAATGTGGCATTTTAGATTGAATTACCTTTAAGGCTCTCCAAAGAATGGGTTGATAAAGTCTGAAAAGCACTTCTTCAACTCCCTGGCGGCATTTATTTTGTTTATGGAAATAGCTCAGCAACTGACAAAACAAAAAGCAATGACAGGAGGTAATTTCACACACTGTTTGAGAAATGCAACCTATTTTATCAAATTATTAGCTTTTGTAAAAATTTTAAGAACAAAGCGAAATTAAGTTTGTACACGTTTTAGAAGGTGCTCTTACGAATCCAAGCATTTAAAACAGGTTTCAAACATTTTAAGACACTTTAAAAATAGCGAAAACAGACCTGTCAAAAGCTATTTTTAAAGTGTCTTAAAATGTTTGAAACTTGTTTTAAATGCTTGGATTCGTTAGAGCACCTTTTAAAACGTGTGCAAACTTAATTTCGCTTTGTTCTGACTCTTCGTTAATTTTTGGTGAATTTTTTTCCCCATTGAAATGCATTGAACCCAATTTTGACAGCTGTCAAACCTGCAGTTCAATGCTTTCCAATGGGGGGGGGTAAAATTCACCAAAAATTAACGAAGACTCAGAAACTGTTTTAAATGCTTGGATTCGTTAAAGCACCTTCTAAAACGTGTGCAAACTTAATTTGGCTTTGTTCTGAGTCTTCGTTAATTTTTGGTGAATTTCCCCCCCCCCCCCCAATTGGAAAGCATTGAACTGCAGGTTTGACTGCAGGTTTGCCCGCTCAAGGTCAGCAACCACACTATCTGGGTTGTCCGGGACATCTAGATGTTTCTGGTATAATTCCTCTGAGTATTCTTGCCACCTCTTCTTGATGTCTTCTGCTTCTGTTAGGTTCCTCCCATTTTTGTCCTTTATCATGTCCATCTTTGCACAAAATGTTCCTTTAATATCTCCAATTTTCTTGAACAGATCTCTGGTTTTTCCCTTTCTATTTCCTCTATTTCTTTTCATCCATAGTTCTTCAGCCACTCTGTCCACCAAATCTAGTTCCTTAATTTTGTTCTTCACTTCCACTGTGTATTTATAAGGGATTTGAGGAATACACAGGTTCAAATCTTTACAAAATCAGGAAACACATGAGCAACCCTGGCTAACTGCAGCGTTGACCTGACATGTCTTACTGTGTTATTATTAGGACCAAAGATGATAAAACCATGCACAATGTATTGGGTCCTTCAGGGGGGGAAAGGCAGGATATCAATGTAGATAATAAAAAACATCCTAGTTAGCTTTTGCATTCCTCAATATGTAGATCAGTATTTGTAAAGCAGCATATCCTTAAGGCAGCTGGTTAACTACTACCAATTTTCTGATATATAACTGCTAGAATGAAAAACAGAATATGGAGCTTTCTTTTGCAGGTGAAGTCCAACTAAATCTCTGTTCTTGTATGCTGAGCGTGGGCTCCAGAGGTTACTAAGAAACTTCAGCCACATACGAATTTGCAGGGAGTTTTCATTACACAACAAGGTAGGCGATCATGAGAACTAGAACTCTGAAAATCACTGCTTAAACAATGTTCAACGTAACTCTCGCATTTAAACAACACTCAACCTGCCTCTCGCACTTTGGGGTGTAGTGGAGAGTTTCTTGGCAGGTGAATTGCATGATGCATGAAATCTTGAATGCAGCTGTGTTCAATCATCTGAAATAAGAACAATCCCAGTTAATGCATAAAATACACAAAAGCATATCCATTAATATACAAAATCAGATGCACACAATTCCCTTACTGAAGCAACTACATTGCATTTCAATTTGTTTTAAGGCCTAGTTCAACAGCCTTTAATTAGCAAGAACCTCTTGCTATGCAGATGTTGTAGAACAAGCAGTGATTCCGTAAAGTATTTCTCTAGAAAGAACGGCCATCTGGCCACTGTACATAACACATCCACATACCACTTCTACATACTAGGATCAGTCTTGGCAGATATTTAAGATTTATATTTGTGCATAAATTTCCAAAGCAAGACTTTCGGCACAACAAAGAAGTCTCTAGATACCCAGCTGTGATATGTATACATCCAGTTGCCTCTGCAGGCATACTGATGACAAGATTTAAAGTGTCGATACAGCTGAGAGTAAAGACAAGTAAACTGCTGCTGCTGCTGCTGTTGTTTTAATTAATCCTGAAAGGGAAAAAATGGCAGCAACTGTGAAATAATATACCTCCAGTATCTCCCCTGAAGCTTTTTTCCAGGCTCTGAAATAAATTTCAGCAATATGTGTCATCAGGGACCTGTGTTTGTAAATGAAGAAACAGAGGTGGTGAACAGGCTCCCTAAATTGAATGTATACGTAATTCTTTAGCTTTAAGCAGTACCCAGGCATTTTGAACTGTCCCACAACATTAAAACGGTAGCAGTTTTCGGTTCGGAAAATGAGAACATTCAGCTTAAATCTCAGCCCCCCCCCCCCCAGTTTTCCACTGACTCTCAACATGAAGATTTTACTTAAGTATTGCAGCTAATAGATATTCAAGCTTATGTCTCTGTGAGCTTCTATGATCCCAAGTTCCTTTTCTTGCATAATAACAGCCAAGTGGAGGAGGACCTTTATTAAGAGTAATTTGACTCGTTATGGTTCCTTTTGATGTAATCTTACAAAAGAACTTGAGAGCCACATCTTTTTCTGCTACCTCCAACGTTCAACTCAGTTAGCCCCAGATTGGCCATTCTAATAAGTCCAAATAGGCAAGGGAACAGATATCATCATGCATCTCAACGATCCACAGAATTTCTTCCAGCTCTGCAGTTCTAAGATTATTATTCTTATTATAATGAAATGAAGGCAGCCGATCTATACAGATCTGAAACAAATACACTAGAGGAGATGCAATCATTTAGTTTAGTCATTTGGTGACTGCACCACAGTATTACCTACCAATCTATACCACAAGAGGGAAAATGCAAGCACACACACACATACACACACACACACACGAAACAGGAAGGAGTGGATTTGGGTTGAAGATCCCTGGATGGGGAAGATAGAAAAGCTGAGAGTCCCTAAAGAAGAGGCGGATGCCCGGAGGAGGAGAGAGCTCAACCCCAAACCATCATACTGGGGTGAAAGGGAGACAAAGGAGTGGTGGAGGAAGTTAAGGGAGGAGAGAGAAAGGGTGGAAAGAGGACGCTGGGAGAGATTGGAATGGAGGACATGGGAGACTCTACAGAGGAGATTCCTGGAACCCCATGGCAGACGGGGGAACCTGCCCGGGAGTGTGACTGGGTGGACCTTCGAGAGGAGGACACCATCCCCTTGTTGGAAAGACAGAAGGGACTGTTATTAAACCCCGATATCCCACCAGAATGGCCGGGACCCTGGAACGGACAGGATAGAACCACCACCCCTAGCGGATCTGTTGTCAAAAGGGGAAAACGTTTGGAATAAGTTTGTAGATACTGGACTCTTGTTAAACAGCCCAATAACTGTTACCCCTGTTTCCAAACCCAAGAGATCTGGCAAGTTATTTTTTTTAAAAAGAAGGAGCTAACCTCGGAACCCTCACAGAAACAAAGCAGCATCTTAAATAACAGGATCAACAACTGATAGTGACTACATCACACAAAATTGTAAATCAGAACTTTGGACTACTGCTTCCAATCAAGATCACTGTTTCCTGCATTGCTTATTCCCTAGAATACAGTGGGGTCTTGACTTGAGAACTTAATCCGTATTGGAAGGCAGTTCTCAAGTCAAAAAGTCTGTAAGTCAAGTCTCCATTGACCTACAGTGCACTGAAAACTGATTAATCCTGTAACAGGCTGTTTTTGTTCCATTTTGGGTTTTTTCTGGCCTGTAAGTCAAATCTCAGTCTGCAAGTCAAACTTAAATTTTGCAGCCAGAGAAGTCTGTAACTCAAAAAGTTTGTAAGTCAAGCCATCTGTAAGTCAAGGGTCCACTGTAGCTCTGGTAGCCAAGATCTGGGAAGGGTTCGCATTATATCCAAATTGGAACTCTTGATTTGCTTCTCTCCTAATAAACAAGAGCCTGAAGCCAGGGTCTTTGGCTGATTCTTAACTTGTTTTGGGTTAGGAGAAAAAAGGTTTTTTCTTCTTGATAAAGTACTGGTTCCTGAAGCCACTTCTACTGGCAAAGGAAGAGAAATAGGAGAGACTGACAAGCATTCGTCCTCATACTTGCCCATGAACAATAAAGAAGTCTTTAGAATACTATGTTTTCATTTTGTGTAACTGCAACCAGTCGCAAGTGCCTTAAGTAACATGGATCTATGGAAACACCACAACTGATTTTTAAGTGAAACATACCTAGGAAAACATTGCAATTGATTTTTAACAGTGCCATGTATCATTTTAATGAAGTTGACATTCCATGTGAAAAGAAAACTCAGGAATCTTCTCCCCTAGAAAAGAAGGCAGACAAAATAATGTTACTCTGGAAGGAGTCATATATCAATTTTAAAAACTGCAGCTAACAGTGCATGCACTAATGCTACACTCAATTTTTTTTTCTGAAATTTAAGCTCTCCAACACACACTTATGGTACCTTACTAAAGACTTGTTACAGCAACATTACCTAATTACAACAAACTTTAGAAGAAACAGTACACAAGAAGTCTTAGGAAAACTAAATAAATAATTACTAGAATTCCAAATAGACAAGTAGACTTCATGGGCTCCATGATCACTGCAGATGGTGACAACAGCCACGAAATTAAAGGACGCCTGCTTCTTCGGAAGAAAGCGATGACAAACCTAGAGAGCATCTTAAAAAGCAGAGACATCACCTTGCCGACAAAGGTCTGCATAGTCAAAGCTATGGTTTTTCCACTAGTGATGTATGGAAGTGAGAGCTGGACCATAAAGAAGAACTGATGCTTTTGAACTGTGGTGCTGGAGGAGACTCTTGAGAGTCCCTCAGACTGCAAAGAGAACAAACTTATCCATTTTGAAGGAAATCAACCCTGAGTGCTCACTGGAAGGGCAGTCCTGAAGCTGAGGCTCCAATACTTTGGCCACCTCACGAGAAGAAAAGACTCCCTGGAAAAGACCCTGATGTTGGGAAAGTGTGAAGGCAAGGGGAGAAGGGGACGACAGAGGACGAGATGGTTGGACAGTGTCATCAAAGCAACCAACATGAATCTGACCCAACTCCGGGAGGCAGTGGAAGACAGGAGGGCCTGGCGTGCTCTGGTCCATGGGATCACGAAGAGTTAGACACGACTTATCTATTTGTATGCCATTTGACTTCCAAATGGCAGACAAATAAGTAGATCTTAACCAAAGAACTGAGAATGCATGAGTGTTATCTTGTATGCATCACATTCCTAGCAGTGTTCAGAGCTTGTGAAAAGGCTCAGCGTTGCTATGTTCCTCCTTCCCCACCTGTTGAGAAGTTGGGATATGAAAAATGGGAACTATGAATGTTTATTTATTTGACTTGTGTTTGTAAAGCGTTTGATACGGATAAAGGTTTATAAGGTGCTTCATCTGGGCAAATGATTGTAAAATGTTTGCTTTTGCCTGGAATTCAGGGCAAGAGCATCTTCAAGAGGTTCTTCGAAATGCAGACCAAACCTCAGTTTACTGACCTCGAGGCAAACAAGGTAACAAAGAGGGAGAAAAGTCACCCAGAAGAATAATTAATTACCTGTCTTTGTCAAAGAAAAATGATGGGAAGTGGATTAAAATCTCAGTGACAGCTGCAGACTGGCAGCCTGAAGCTGTACTATATACAAGGAAGTTGTTAGAGTATTGTGAAGGAGAAAGTAAGCTGAGCTGACAGGGATATAAGGTAACTGAGCTTCACACACTTTCCCCACTGCAGGGTTTTACTTTAGGGTGGAAGTGTTCAGCAGTAAGGTACTCAGAGTAGGGTAGCTTGAGATTTTTGTTATTTTTCTAAGACTTATGACAATCCATGTCTTAAGTCCAAAACCTGAACATTCCTGTGTTCTTTACAGTACAAGCTTCTGTGAATTACCTACATATCAAAGACACTATCATCACAAAGTTTAACACCCATTGACTCACACCAACCAACCACAGTCTCCATATTTTGATATCTATACTTTGATGTCATGTATAAATGTTTGCCATGTTGTATCTCCTTCAGTTAGGTCTGGTGAAGTGGACTTGTCCACAAAAGCTCACATTAAAAAAATATAAACGTTAGACTTTAAGGTGCCCCCACATTTTTGCCCTTTTTTTTTTCATTTATAGCCTTTCACCTATAACATTTCCGCCGATTTTACATTTTACCTTCTATTCTTTTGCTTTGTTCTTCTTTATTTCTTCTTTTTTTAAAAAAAAAAAGACATAAAATTTTTCCTTGCCTTGGAATAATTTTAGAACACAAAGGGCAGGCAAAGGCCCTAAGCCCTTGCCACTTGGGTACCTGCTGAGCATTTTTGTGGGCTTCACTTATTAGTCCTGTTCAACGAGTTTATAGGTTTTGGGGGGTGGGTGGGTTTGGAAATGAAAAGAGAAAAGAAAAGCGAGCCTCCCTTTGGGTGTCTGGTAGATCCCCCCTCTCTAGTTACTTCCTCATGTTTCCTTCAGCCGCAGGGAAAAAGGCTGAGGTGTTAGGAGACTACCTGACTCAAAGCTCCAAAGAAGCAGAGTTTGTGACACCACCCTTTAAGGTTTCCTTTGGTTTAGTTTTGAATACATCCACTTCCACCCAATAATTTCAACATCACAAGGCATTTTAAAAAAGTAATCTTACCTCTTCTTTTTTAATATGGGCAACACTCATGAAGCACCGAAGCAACAAATCTTTCACTTCATTACTCTCTTCCAAATCGTAATCAAAACACAACAAAGCCCGATGAAGATGCCATAAACGGATTATATCTGCTCCCTGAAGGAGGCAAGCGGTTATGTTTTTGTAAGGATTAGGCAGGCAACAAAAATCTGAGAAATCCAGATCAATCAATGTTTCTCTTGTTATATGCCATCAAGTCACTTCCGAATGATGGTAAGACTTCATCTAAAAGGGCGGGATAGAAATCTAATAAAAAAATAAAAATAAATAAATAAAATAAACAGGGCTTTTGAGGTATATGGGATGTTCAAGGAATGGTTTATCATTGCCACTTCTCAGGGACTTTCTATGGTTGAACAGAATTTGAATCCAGACCTCCCAAGTCCTTCCACACCGGTTCTCAGTCAACAAAGTCAGTCCACAGAGAAATACAAATGGTTATGGTGATCATATATGTGAATATAGCCTGTCAGTTATTTTTGTTTGGACGTGGCGGCGGACAAACCACACTGGAAAGTCTTACCCTGAGAACTTCAACATTTAAGCCTCAGTGCTTCATTATATTGTGTTTATCAACAGTAAAGGGTATTTCAGTACTGCTCACGTAGTCTGCCAATATTTTAAAAGCTCCTGACTTAACCCAGCTTTATTCCATGGTGGAGCAGGCCAGATTTTTCAAGACACGAGACTTGCCTATCAAATAAGTATCTAACAAATAAAAAACTTTGCTTAATCTTCCAGATAAAGTGAGAAACATATGGCATGCCTACCACCACAGTTTTCTTCTCGACACTGTTTTTCAGAAACATGAGGAATGCTGTTTTCCCAAACTGTTCTTTTTCTTCAAGTCCCTTTGCCCACCACTGTTCACACAGATGCTGGATGGGTCCCAATAAAGATTTTTCTGAGTCAGGCAATGCAAAAAGGATGGCTATTTAAAAAAAAAACAAAAAACAACATACAAAATTATTTACTGCTATTGTGATAACCGTGCTGTGACAAAAAGACATTTGTTAGCAAGCCTAGTGTGTGTCTACAAATTATGCCAAAGCTGTTTTGTTTCTGTCACTAGCTACCAAGATGCCAGTGACAATATAGCCATCTTTTGATAAAACTGTTAAATAAAACTCTCACAACTGCATTACTTGTCATTTCTGTTTTTAGACAACAAAACAGCAAGATTCTACTGAAACTTAGTATCACAGATATTTGCACAATACTACGAACTCAAAATATTTAGTTCTCAGTTAAGTAAATAAAATGTTTCCAATAGTTCAAGCAATGCTGTTTTAAGATATGTGGCATCAATAGGTAAATAACCCTCAGCTCTACTTCTTCCATCTCTCTGGCTGTACCAGACAAGGTGTGAAATTTTTAATCTGGTACCTGGAGGCATTTCTAGCATGAAAATAAATAAGGTGAGGTTTAATACAGATAATTAATGATACCCTGTTTCCCCGAAAATAAGACCTAATCTGAAAATAAGCCCTAGTATGATTTCTCAGGATGCTCGTAATATAGGCCCTACCCAAAAAAATAAGCCCTAATTAAGTGAAACCCCGCCCTCCACCCTTGGGCAGCAACTAGAAGATGACGTGACCGTAAAATAAAACATCCCTGGAAAATAAGCCCTAATACATTTTTGGGAGCAAAAATTAATATAAGATCCTGTCTTATTTTGGGGGAAAAACGGTAGGTACTGAAGAAACTGAATACAGTGGGAGTCCCATATCCACCAAGAATTGGTTCCAATCCCTCCAATGGATACTGAAAACTGCAGATAATAGCAAACATATATAGCACGGTAAAAGAGGGAAAAAAACAGAAAAAAATATATTTTCACATGCATTACCAGAACTGGCTACTAGGGGGCTATGCTATGTATTCTTCACTAACAAGTACTCATAGCACGGTCTCTAGTGGCCAGTTCTGGTAATACATGTGAAAAACAATTTTCTTTCAATATTTTTAATATTTTCAGAGCATGATTAAGTGAAACCATGGAGACTGATCCCATGGATATGAGGGTCCTACTGTAATTTGGAAGGTTTGCAGTCATTTAGATGTGTTTGCTCTCCCTGAAAAGTAAAGTACACAATTTGCAACTTTTCTTGAACCTTATTTTACAGACTCCACTTCAGACTAAACATGTAAAGATCTGACAGACTAGTGGTGATTTGAGTATGGGGCATGTTTCCGCTACCGTGTGTCATTGAGTTCTCCATGGTTTCAGGCATAACAACTGAATGGTCCTTTGGATTCATCACTAACTGAAAAAGCTCAGCTTGTTACTGTTACCAGGAATGTTTTTACCACTCAGGATATATCAACTGTGCTCAGTGTAGACAGGATGGATCTTAACTGAGATACAGTGGTGCCTCGCTTAGCAGGCACCCCGTTTAACGACGAATCCGCATAGCGAAGAAGACTTTGCGATCACTTTTGCGATCGCATTGCAATGTTCCCTATGGGGAAAAATCGCTTTGCAATTTTTCCCCATAGGCCCAATTTTCCCCCAGCTGACCGTTGGGGGCTTCGGAAGGGAAAATGCTGGCAGGCGCTCGGGAGGAGGGCGGGGGAGCCTTCCCCCGCCCTCCTGCCCGAGCGCCAGCCCCATTTTCGGCCAGCTGATCGGCGGTTCCAAAATGGCCACCACAACCATTTTCGCGCGATTTCGCTTACCAATGGCAGCGCTATGGAGGATCTATGCATAACAGTGAGTTTTCGCCCCATAGGAACACATTAAACAAAGTTTAATGTGTTTCTATGGGGTTTTCCCACCCGCATTGCGATGTTTCTGGATAGCGAGAATTAATCCGGAACAGATTAACGTCGCTATGCGGGGCACCACTGTAGATACAGTTACTGACATATAGGTTGGTCTATCATGATACAATCTGCATATGGCTGTCTTTATCTGACACTCATCTTGTCAATGTTTGTCTGTTCCCATTGTGTTTCGGGGCCCAATTTAACCTTTAAACTTCTGAAGTGCTTATGCATGTGGCCTGTGACGGTTTTAATATGTTCAACAGCTGTTTAAGGCCAGAATCTTCTCGCACAGCATAAGGCTTCAGCTGCAGCATTCTACAATCTCTGCCCTGCCATTATGCAAGCTTGCCATTGGCTCTGCTGGTCTCAAAAGTGTGTAGGCCTGAGCAAGGAAGCCCTTGATACCTCCTTGTGCAAACTCTGAATTAAGTACTGCCAGAGTAGAAGGGGACAGTAGGATTCTGGTCTTTGGTGTTTAAGTTGCCACCAAGAGAATCAGTGACTCTATTATGCGATAGGCAGTTATATGGAACAGCAAGAAGTTTTCAAGATGCAATACAGAAGAACATCATGTGGTAAAATGATGGTTTAAAAATTACTTCAACTAACACCTCACAAAATTGTTTCTTCTCAGAAGTGGCATTAATCTTATTCTAAATATTTACCCACTCATGAAAATGTTCAGTACATGATCAATGTAACAGAGATTTTATAAAAGAAGCACAGTTAATCCACGTATGATTTATCACAAAATACATACCATTTAATATCAAAGCACATTCTAGAAGAGCTTTGGAGTTGGCATTTTCATCTACTACCGATATAGAAGAAGTAACTACAGTTGTTACACCTTGTATCACAGCCGAGGTTTGTTCCTAAAAGTTAAGAGCCAACAGTTAAAATGAAATAAGAGTACTGAATATTTTGCAAGGTTATTAAAAGTAGACTCTCTAAAGCCAACACATTTAATAAAGCAGAAGCTCCATAAATAAAGGATAGTACTATTTAACTTCTAAGAAGAACCAAGGAAGAGCGTTCTCTACATGAGTATGACACAGATCCTTCCCCATCTCTGTTCCTCCACAAAATAGAGGATATTCTAGGCTTGTAGTGAGGGAGGTGCACTATCATATAAAAAGGTAAAGGTAAAGGTTCCCCTTGACAATTTTTGTCCAGTCGTGTTCGACTCTAGGGAGTGGTGCTCATCCCCGTTTCCAAGCCATAGAGCCAGCGTTTTTGTCCGAAGACAATCTTCCAAAGTCACATGGCCAGTGCGACTTAGACACGGAACGCTGTTACCTTCCCACTGAAGTGGTCCCTATTTATCTACTTGCATTTGCATGCTTTCGAACCGCTAGGTTGGCGGGAGCTGGGACAAGCGACGGGAGCTCACTCCGTCGCGTGGATTCGATCTTACAACTGCCTGGTCTTCTGACCCTGCAGCACAGGCTTCTGCGGTTTAGCCCACAGCGCCACCACGTCCCTTACTATCATATGAAGAAAGGAAAATTTGCGGAATACCACAGAATAAAGGGGACTTCCTGCCCACTTCTTTCCCTCATTACCAGATGTATCATGGGTGTTGCAGCCTACACATACAACATACTCCGTCTCCCCTTCACCCATGAAGTTTATTCAGAAACCTAGCTGGACCACCTTGTGAAGGGACACAACCATTTTTTACTTCTATGCTGTGACGTAGCAGGCCAATCTGATGTCACTGCCAACTCAGGCTTCTCAGAATGCCCACCACGCTACTTCACACTTGCTGCCACCAACTGTACTGACTATTTAAGAAGGACAAAGGTTTCCTTCAAAACAAAACAGGTTTATTGAAATAACAAAATAAAATATGTAAATCACAGTTAGCTAATCAAGATGTCAATCACTGTATCTTATGTAATCAAACACAGACTTCCCTCACTGACCACTTAGGCATGCAGGCCTCTAAACAAGCTCTTTCTCTCTCACACTCCACATCTGATCTCTCCCCTCACACTTCACACCCCTTTTCTTCCAACTCCTCCCCCTCCAGCTCCACCCTCCGTCATCCCATTGGCTGATGATCCACTGCCCAGCTGTGACGGACAGGTGGGGTCAGGGCTGCCTGTTACATATGCAGGTGTCAAAGAACCCTTAACTACTTCTTTCCAATGCAATATACAGTAGGGCTGCTCGCTTACAAGCAACACAATACAGCTTTTGAAAAAAGCAATGGGGACCTCTTTTAAATACTGTATAAGCTTTCACTTTATTCATATTGGCAAGGCAACTGAGGGTTTTAAATGCAAAATGGGAGGTATTATTAACACACTTTCCCCTTGGTTATTCCTACATACTAAAAAGTGCTTAGGAAGCAAACATTTGGTTGTGAATGCAAAGTTCTAATCTGTCTTAGCAGAGGCCCATAACTCCACATTTGAAAGCACAGCAGAACAGCACCAGTAAAAGCCTTGGCTTAGGGATCCTTCCAATATCAATTTTAGAAATAAAGACAACAGGTTGCAAGAAAGCCACTAGAATAGCCTTCCAGCATGCTACTGTGGTGTTCATTTATTCTTATTTATTTTAATCATATGCTATCTTTTCTCACAGAATCGGGCCCCAAGGCAACTTCCAAAACCGTTTAAAACAATAGGTTATTAAAATACAATAAAAACAAAACATTAAAAAGAAATTAAATGTAATTATATGATTAAAATGCAATTAAAACTAGGGCTCTCTAGAATCAATTAAAAATAGCAATGATAATGTACTGTACCCTCAAACGTTTATTTACTATTAAAGCTCAATCTCAGAACAGAACCGCCCGGAGAGTGCTTGTAGCGCTATGGGGCGGTATATAAGTCCAATAAATAAATAAATAAATAAATAAATAAATAGTCTGTGTAAAGAGAAGAGATTGCCTGCAAGGCCTATCTACGTGAGCCACTCTCTCCTAGGAAGTGCAACGTATTAATGAAATGGACATAAAGGGAGTAAAGAGATAAAAAAGAAACACGCCGTCTGTAAGATTTCGTTTAGATCAAATATTGTGTTTTTGTATGCTTTCAGCTATCTGATACAAATAATTACCTTTTTAGAAGCTCCGTCACTCTCCATGTCCTCATCACATTCTTCTCTAACCCTCTGCCATTCCTCTACTGGATCATCTACCAAAGCTTGTGCTAACAAATGTTTTAACGTCTCCCATAAAGCTTCTTTCTGCTTCCTTGATAATTCTTGAAGCAGCTCATTTAGGTCAAATGAATCAGCCGCATCCTTCTGCAAAATGATCAAAACCAAAAGTTTGCAACCAGAGTTTTTTGTACTTCTCCCACACTGCAGTAATTTGCTCACAGCTCCATACAATACTTAAGCTCAGAAGTAAACCAATTAAAGAACTGTAAAAAAAAAGGAATGAGCGATAGATGTTGTCCTTCCTGAAAAGCAGAATTACCTAAAGGAACTGAAAGAAGCATCTGCTTCATTCTATTTTTGGAAAGGCCAAGTAAAAGAAAAATAGTATTCCAGAACAAGAGGCAACTTAAACTTCTTTTAATTGCAATCCATGTTGTGGGTCAGTGCCTAGTGTGTGTGTTTAGTACAAACATCCTCTATACAGGTGACGGAAATGAATGGCCTTCCTGGTATTATTGGACTGCAATTGCTATCAGCCCAGCCAATATAGCCAATGGTGAGAAATGACAAGGGTTGCAC
This sequence comes from Pogona vitticeps, assembly GCF_051106095.1. Taxonomy (NCBI): domain Eukaryota; kingdom Metazoa; phylum Chordata; class Lepidosauria; order Squamata; family Agamidae; genus Pogona; species Pogona vitticeps. The sequence goes on from NC_135788.1 coordinate 10,371,366, forward strand.
GCCAGCAAGCAGCACCAGGTGGACCATAAGTGTCGCATCATCCCTGTTCTAGATTTTAAAGGGCTTGGTAAGATACAGTGCGATTGATGGGTTGGGCTTTGTTGTGGTCAGCAGAGAGACGTATCACACTGCAAAGTAGGGGATGTGGTTGAGTTGGTTTGAAACAAAGGAAATTCCATCCCTTGGCTGCAATGAGGTGGCTACAGCAGGCTTCAAATGTGCCTCCCCAACTCAACTGCCACATACCTTTGAGGAGAAGGAGGTGACTCTGGGAGATATGCGGCAGTTGATTAAGATCAGATGCTTCTGGTGAGGCGGTATTTGCCAGATTGCTTGCTCAGCCTTTATGGCCTGAGTTTTCCCCCTGCTTCATGATAAACCAGTTTTTTGTTGGGTTGTGGGTTGAGGTATTTGTGTGTGCTCTTCATGTATTACAATTAGAACTTTGGCATGGAACAAGAACTTAATTTTAGAAAAGGCTGCGTACAGAGTAACTCTCCTAGAGCACCATCAAGAAGAAAACATAGATACAGTTGTGCCTCGCTTTACGATGGCACCGCATTATGACGATCTTTTTGCGATCGCAAAACAATGGTCTGAACAGGGGTTTTTTGCTTTGCGATGATCGGTTCCCTGCTTCGGGAACCGATTCTTCGCAAAACGACGATTTTCGGACAGCTGATCAGCGGTTTCAAAATGGCCATGGGGTAAATAAAATGGCTCCCTGCTGTTTTCTGGGATGGATTCCTCACTGCACAGGCACCGAAAATGGCCGCCGTATGGAGGATCTTCGCTGGACTGTGAATTTCCAGCCCATTGGAATGCATTGAAGGGGTTGCAATGCGTTTCAATGGGCTTTTTATTTTCGCATTTCGACGTTTTCGTTCTACAGCGATTTCACTGGAACAAATTAACGTCGTAATGCGAGGCACCACTGTACTTAACATTAGCCAAACAGGACTGCAAACATAAGAAAATATCTGCTTTCCAGCCATAAAGGAACACTATTAATTTGGCTGCCACTGACTTCATCTGGTGGGGAGATAAAATTTTATTCCCCATTCTCTCATAGGGGGGTTGCCACATTTCTGTGCAGCCTCAGCCATTGCCATGTAGGAATCCTGAGTTTCAAAATAAGTTGATTGGGGGGGGGGGGACGCTGAATACCTGGCAGGCCTTTGTTTGATGAGTTGGGAGAGATAATCCAACCAACGTGCACCAGGGGGAAACCTCCACTTCTGACTTGTGTTTGTAATTAAGAAACAGACCCGGCACAGACATCGGCCATAACTTTCATGCTTTTCCTTTACCATTCACAGTATAATGGTGTCCAGTCTGATGAAGACTTCTATGGGTTGAAAGCTAGCTTTCTTTTTTTAATTTGTATTTTTTAGTGGTCTAATAAATGCATCACCTTCCCTTGCTGTAGGCCTCCCAGAATATACTTGTGCATCGCAACACTTTTGTTACATGGAAAATAGGCTAAATAAATCCGTCAACTACCACTGTTATAATACTATGGCCCCTACTGCCTTAAATTGTTGGAATCTGCTTGACATCCTATTCTCAACCAGGGCATTGACACCTTTACTCCACCTCAATGCCAGGCAGAAACTGATTTATTTACTTACATGGAGCTGAATAAAATGCAAGAACTTATCAATGGCACCATCAGAGACAGCTTGTAGGAAAGCTTCACGTTTTTTCATGTTGTATTCTTTCACAAAAATCTAAGAGAAAAACAGAAAACTCAGTTTTAGTGATATAACGCTAATTCAGGCAGTTAAATTGAACTTTATAGTACCACTTATGTGGATGGATTGCCAAGTTTTCATTAAAAAATTTAGTAGGTAAAAGTTGTGCTCCAAAGTAAAATAAATTGTTCTCCAGCACCACATCTCAAACAAATCAATTTTCCTGTAAGCTTTTTATACTTTTACATCCATACATGGTGACTGGAAATACGAAAGTGTGAATTATCTTGGTCGTGGTCACATATCCTTACACGTGATTAGCTTTTCTAGTTACATCATTGCTGCCCTTCTCAGTCTTCAGATTTCTTGGCTGCAGTCTCTATTTGGATTGATGACTAAACCAAGGTGTACAAAATTTCTATTTTTTTCTTTGTCAACATTAAAGCTGTGTAGTTCTTCTGTAATAACGATTTTGACCTCTACCACACTATGCCTTTTAACTTGACAGCAACTACCTTTTAGAACTATTTTGTGCAAGGTACAAGCTAATATCTGGGTCTTTCTAAAGCACTTTCAACTAGATGATTGGATGTCGCTGCTGTTTCAATTTAGCCACAAGTTATTATTCATCCAGTTATACTGCCTGGATTTTTTTACTGGTGACAGTGGATGTTTTATTGTTGATCTTGCTTATGTTTGTACTTTTAGGTCACTCTGTACACTGTTTTGGGCATTGATCAGCAGCTTTCTCTACTTCCTTAAATAAATACATGAATAATGACTATTTTCAGCAGGGCAGAACAAGCTGCACTTGTTCAGAACATAACTGCCTAATTATGGCTAGCGGTCATTCTAACCTCTTTACCAAACTATTCAACTATTTCACTTTCAAAAAAAGGAACGATAAAAGGTGGAACATACATAGTATTTCTGTAATCAAATCAATCTTTTTAGTAAACTGAGACTTAGTAAGGTAATTTCCCCCCCCCCGGACTAAATTGCCCTCCTCTCCTAATTTATTTACAGTATTTTTTTTGTTGACTCATGAAGGGATGTGGTGGCACTGTGGGCTAAATTGCAGAAGCCTTTGTGCTGCAGGGTCAGAAGACCAACAGTCGTAAGATCGATTCCACGCAACGGAGTGAGCTCCCGTCGCTCTGTCTCAGCTCCTCACCAACCTAGCAGTTTGAAAGCATGCAAATGCGAGTAGATAAATAGGGACAACCTCAGTGGGAAGGTAAACAGCATTCTGGGTCTAAGTCATGCTGGCCACGTGACAACGGAAACTGTCTTCATACAAACGCTGGCTCTACGGCTTGTAAATGGGGATGAGCACCGCCCCCTAGAGTCAGACACGACTGACTAAATGTCAAGGGGAGCCTTTACCTTTTTGACTCACAATGAAGTTTCTCTGGGGAGTGTACTTACTTCAATTATTAAAAAAAAATAGTGAAACACCACAGGATAACCTAATCAATAAAACCAGCTCAGGAAAGTCTTAAAGCCAGGGTGTCTTAAAAGCCATTAAAAGTAAAAAAGACTTTAGGAAGCACGGGAGAAAAAAAAACATAGAATAATGAAGTTAGCAGGGGCCTATAAGGCTACTGAGTCCAACTCCCTGCTCTGTGCAGACAAATATGATTGTCTGATTTTCTCTTGAATGCCTCCAGCATCGGAGCATGCAGCACCTCTCGAGGTGATTGATTCCATTGTTATACTGCTCTAATAGTTATGAAGTTTTTCCCCAATATTCAATCAAAATCTGGCTTCCTATAACTTAAACCCATTATTACATGTCCTGCACTCTGGTATGATGAAGAACAGATCCTGCCCCTCCTCGGTACAGGCCACCTTTAAGTATTTGAAGAGAGTTATCCTATCTCCCCTCAAATCTTCTTTTCTCAAGGCTAAACATGCCCAGTTCTCTCAGTCTTCCCAGACCCTTGTTGCCCTCTTCTGAACTTGTCCCAGTTTGTCAGCAACCTTCTTAAAGTGTGATGCCCCAAGGAATAGCAGTAGATGCCTTCCTAACTAAATATTTTTTCAGACTTGGAGACTGAATTTGTGTGTGTGTGTGTGTTGTCTCTTGTCTCCCAAGAACCTCACAGCAAGAGAGATCAATCTAGATGAGGCTGCCTAACATTCTTCATCATCCCAGTCACCACCCCTCAACTCTTTTCTCAAGGAAGCTGCCTTCCATCCCCACTTCATCTTTACTGGAGGATTGGGGGGGGGGTCAATGCTTCTTTTCAAGTCTATACTTGCCCTAGCCTTCTGGGGGTGTCAATGAGACAGCTTAACTTTTTAGGAGACATTACTGAGGAATGAACCCCCTTGTGTCTGTTCCAAAGGCCAGAGCAGCAATCGATTGTCTCCTTCTTGCTCCTTGACTTTCAGTACCTCCTTCATTCATTCTGTCTCCCTCTCTCTTTCGCTTCTTCACGACTTGTTCTTCAATAACTCAGTCTTTATTTTGCTCCTTCACTTACTTTGCAACTCTCAATTTCTTCATTCACTTTCTCTCTTTCCCTTCTTACTCCTGATTCTGAGTCTCTTCCACTCTTTCATTCCAGGTTTGAAGTAAACATACAGGGCCTGATGCTCTCTACAAGTGATAGAACGATGGGAAAAAATAAGGATTTTGCCTGAGCTAAAACAGTTCCTCCATGCAGTAACTAGTAGCCCTGGACTGTGAGGCTGAGGGCCACAGGGACCCTGTCACTTCTTTATGCTCTTTTGTTGTTGTTGTTTTAATTTAACTTCAAATCCCACTGGAGTTTGGGGTGGGAGGGAGAGACCTGGAGCCAGAAGCTGCACTTCTTTAAATGCTACCACATCTACATCTTAAATAGCAAAACACCCATTTAAGCCAAGTTATCAAAGCTGAGCCACATTTTTAAACTAAGAAAATAAAGTCAAGAGCTGATCTTAATCTACAAGAACTCTTTTTCCATTTCTTTTTTTTTTTAAAGGAATTTAGCAGTTTACTCTCAGGCTTTCCTTGAAAGTTCTTTTCCAGGGGCACATTTTATGGTGGCTCCTTTTCTAAAGAAAGGCAGAGTATAAACATTTTAAATAAAGAAATCATGGTCTCAGGTGCCAAGACGGCTAGGAAAGGCACAGCTCTGCACTAGCCCAGCAGGGGCAGAGAAGAGGACTGACAGGCAGCAGGTATCCGAGGCGGCGTGGTGAAGAGGGGGTTCGAGTCCCCACTCGGCTTTGATGTTCTCTAGGGCAGTGGTCCCCCAACCTTGGGCCTCCAGATGTTCTTGGACTACAACTCCCAGAAGCCTTCACAAGCACCTCTGCTGGCCAGGATTTCTGGGAGTTGGAGTCCAAGAACATCTGGAGGCTCACTCTCCTTCACCTCGACCTTCCTAGCAAGGTTGTTGTCATTATGCAATCAATCAATCAATCAGCAAATAAACAGATACCAGGGAATCCCGATACATACACGAGGCTGTTCCAAAAGCTCCAAGCCTCTCCATCCGTCCTCTGCCACTAAAGCAGTATAATTTGTGGGTTTATTTTGCAAAGCCGAGACAGAAGGAATAGTTGGCCCTCCAGATTTCTCCCCAAGAAGCAGCTGAGACAGACAGACTGTGCTCCCCGCGCCTACAGCCACCCCCGTCGCCAGTTCGAGACCACCCCACGACTCCTTCCCCCCCAAGTAATTCAAATTCCTGGCGCGTCTCAAGGACACAAACCCTCCCCTCCCGCCTCTTCGTTCCGAACTCACAACAACAACAACAACAAATAAAAACCCACCGAGTCGCTTTGGCGCCCTCGTCGCCCGATTCGAATTCTCCCGCGGCCGGCGCCAGGAAGAGGGCAACCGTCCTCAAACACCCACCGAGCATGCGCACGCCGACGGAGCCCCGCCTCCAACCAAAGTCGCTCGGAGGCGGCGGAAAGGCGAGGGCAGGAAAGCGAGGGCGGGCGGTTGTTGCTGTTTTTTCCGGCCGGGCGGCGCGCGTGCGCACTTGCGGTGTCGCTTTTTAGAGCGAAGGGGAGTTTGCTCGGGTGGTCCCTTCCGTGTTATTCTGGTTCGCGTTGGAAATCCCTGAAGACGACGAAAGGAAAACGGATTATAGTACTGTATTATGCTCAAAATCATGAATGCCTGCAAATGAAAAGAGGGGAAAAGAACAAAATATGGAAGCACTTTAAAAGCTAATAATTTTATTTCAGTGTGAACATTAATGGGTCCAAGTCCACGTTGGTAGTCTTTAAAGTACTACAGTGTTCTGATTTTTTCCTCTCTCCTTTTTTCAACTGGCAGGGCTGTTTCTTTGGGAAGAAATTTTTAATTTTATTTATTTATTTGTTCCAATTTTTTACCCCGCCCATCTAGATTCGGGAATCTGCTCTGGGCGACTTACAGAATACAGTATAAAGATAAAAACAGCATTAAAATAACTTATCATAAGAGCAGAAAGATGAATAAAGAAAACAGGAACCAAGATGGGAAAAGGAAGCTATGCCATGGGAAGAGGGGAGGGGAAGGCCTGCTGGAAGAACCAAGTCTTCATCTTGTTTTTAAAAAATTCCCAACAAGAGTGACAGTGGAATCTCCAGGGATAAGGTGTTCCAAAGATGAGGGGCCACCACCGAGAAGGCCTGGTTCTCTCCTTCCGGGCCTCTCTCGGGGTTAAGCCCCTCAGCCTCCTGGTCTGATTTGGTCGAGTGACGCGAGTAGAGCTAGGTGGGGACAGGCGCTCTGCCAGCTATTGAGGGCCTAAACTATTTAGGGCTTTATGTGTAAGCATTAGAAATTTCTTTGCCAATCCATTGTAGAGGAACTAGAAGTTAAAGAATTACTTTTATTTATCTGCTTATATAAACCCCCCTTTTTAATTGCTTCAATTCATAACTGAGCTCTTAAGATAATTTGCATTAAAGACACGGAGAGAGATTAAAGTGATATGAAAAGTGATATGAAAATCATAATGATTAGCCCTTGTGGACATCATGTTTTAAGTCAGTACACTGGCTCACAGAATAACTAAGTCTTGGAGAATTGCATAGATATAGTGGTGCCCCGCTTGACGACGATAATCCATTCCAGGAAAATCGCTGTTAAGCGAAATCTTCGTCAAGCAAAAAAAACCCCCATTGGAATGCATTGAAAACCGGTTAATGCATTCCAATGGGGGAAATATCTCATCGTCCAGCGAAGATCCTCCATAAGGGAAGCCATTTTCGATCGCTGTCTTGCAAATAATCGGTCCAGAAAACACCGGGGAGCCATTTTGTGATCAGCTGTTTTTAATCGTCGTTCAGCAAAAACACGGTTCCGAAGCAGTGACATCGTAAAGAGAAAAAACCTATAGAAATCGTTTAACGATTGCTATAGCGACCGCAAAAAACTCGTTGTCAAGCGATTTTGTTGTCAAGCAGGGTCATCGTCAAGTGGGGCACCACTGTATCAATGAGTTAGTCCCTTCCACCTGGCTACACATTTGCCTGTCATTTTACAAGTTTTTAAAATTATTTTTTGTTGATGAGTGCAGATTGATAGCATATTAAACGCCTTAGGTAAGGGATGGGCCAAAGGGAAAGCATTTTTCCAAGGACTGATTACTATGGTTACCCCCTCCCGATGAGCTTCCACAGACAAGTGGAGTTTGAACTCAGGCCTTCTGTGTCCAGCTGCTAAACTACACTGCACTCTCTCTACTTAATATTCAGTTCTTAAAAGAAAAAAAAGACACCCTCCAGTTTAGGAATGTGGGATGTTGTGCTTCTGCATCCATTATTCAAAACACCAGGAAATGGCCCCATATTTCTGCAAAGAAAATCTTTCGATGGTTTCTGTGACCTTTCATTGCCCACCAAACATCTTTTCCACCCCAGAAATCTGCAACAATGTATCTACTTTGCAAACCTTTTGCTGGTATTTGGTGCTGATGCCACATCCAGTTTCAATGTCCTAAGCTTTTGTTATAACATTTATAACATTTTTAGAATTGCTTTGTAGAATATGGATTTGTTTTGCTACACAGTAACATTGCCGTACTGCCATACAGTGATAATGTGGGTTGAAAACTCAGTAACATCACAATGGCCTTTTTATCTTGTGTGTTAATCATGGATTGCAGTGTGGAAATACAACAATCCACTATCATCTGCCCTGGACAGTTCTGTGTCCAGCATATCTCTGAATGTCTAAGCTCTCTCGTTTTGTTCTTCAAAGCAAAGAATCTTGTTCTTTACAATTTGATTCCATCTATTATACACTGGAAGTTCTAGCAAATATCTGTCTGGAAAATAATTACATTTTGTCTATCAAGGAGCACATTTGAATGGCAATATTTTTGTCTAAAGGGGCCTATTTCAGGCCAAAACCTTGTCCCCTAGATGTAGACAAGCTTGAGACCATAAACTGCGTGGTAATCACGCAGTAGCCACACTGAGAACTATTTCCTTGAGTGGGGTGAAATACAGTTTTACCAGAACAAGTTTTAGGGCTTATTGAGATTTTTTAGCTAATACGGTATCTCAGTTGAGTTTTCCTATATAAAGTGTTTTATGAAACGGAGGTCTAAGAAAGAAACTTGTTTCAAAATACATTTTAATTTAAAAAATATATCAAAATACATTGGGGAGAATAAGCCATGTGGCGATCGCTGGAAGAAATATCAGCAACCTCCGATATGCAGATGATATCACTCTGATGGCAGAAAGTGAGGAGGAATTAAAGAACCTCTTAATGAGGGTGAAAGAGGAGAGCGCAAAAATGGTCTGAAGCTCAACGTTAAAAAAAAACACTAAAATCATGGCCACTGGTCCCATCAACTCGTGGCAAACAGAAGTGGAAGATATGGAGGCAGTGACAGATCTCACTTTCTTGGGCTCCATGATCACTGCAGATGGTGACAGCAGCCACGAAATTAAAAGATGCCTGCTTCTTGGGAGGAAGGCGATGACAAACCTCAACAGCATCTTAAAAAGCAGAGACATCACCTTGCCAACAAAAGTCAGGATAGTCAAAGCCATGGTTTTTCCAGTAGCGATGTATGGAAGTGAGAGCTGGACCATAAAGAAAGCTGACAGCCGAAGAATTTATGCTTTTGAATTTTGGTGCTGGAGGAGAGTCTTGAGAGTCCCCTGGCCTGCAAGGAGATCAAACCTATCCATTTTGGAGGAAATCAACCCTGAGTGCTCACAAGAAGGACAGATCCTGAAGCTAAGGCTCCAATACTTTGGCCCATCATGAGAAGAGAAGACTGCCTGGAAAAGACGCAGATGTTGGGAAAGTGAAGGCAAGAGGAGAAGGGGACGACAGAGGATGAGATGGTTGGACAGTGTCATCAAAGCTACCAACATGAATTTGACCCAACTCCTGGAGGCAGTGGAAGACAGGAGGGCCTGGCGTGCTCTGGTCCATGGGGTCATGAAGAGTCAGACACGACTAAATGACTAAACACCAACAACTGCAGCCAAAACTGTGCTCACGACCCAGGGTTCAATCCCAGATAGCTGGCTCAAGGTTGACTCAGCCTTCTAGCCTTCCAAGGTCAGTAAAATGAGTACCCAGCTTGCATAACTAACTTGTAAACCATCCAGAGAGTGCTTGAAGCACTATGGGGCGGTATATAAGCAGCTCACTTTGCTATATAAGCAGCACACTTTGCTAAAATAAATAGCAAGCAAAAACAAGGTCAGAATAAATTACTGAGAGACAGCATAAGCATGAAACAAGTTTCTCTACAGAAATTGATTGAGGCCATCTGTTATGCCATAGGTGTAGAGATCTAGTGTAAAGTCGTTCTCATAAGACTAGTTCCCAAACGTCCCTTACAGATCTTCCTTCTAAAGCAGGGCTGAGAAACCCCTAGCCTCCAGATGTTTAAGGACTACAATTCCCATCAGCCCTAGCCCGCAGAGCCAATGATAGTTGTTAGGTGCTGCCAGATCATTTCCATCTCTCGACAACCCTATAGAGGAGAGAGGAAAACAGCATGCAAACCATTTTTGAATGCTTTAAGACGGCCTGAGCCTTTTGTTGTTGTTTAGTCGTGTCCAACTCTTTGTGACCCCATGGATCAGAGCACGCCAGGCTCTCCTGTCTTCCACAGCCTCCTGGAGTTGGGTCATATTCTGAGCCTTTTGAGCCTGGATCTATTTCTGTCTATTCTTCAAGTAGTCGCCATAACCTAGCAAAACTCCTTAGTCCCCTCTGACTGCCGTGAGATGGAAGCAGTTTAAATGAGAAGAGGCTAGCAGAGCAGGTGCCGATTATGATGAAGCATCACTTGTGTGCTATCATATCCAAGGCAGGGGTGATCACACACAATGGTTGAAGTTGTTCTGTGCAAACAATGCTACGATCAAATTGCGGTAATTCATCAGTTTATTCCCATAGGGGGCAGTCACGTTGGTCTACTATGGCAAAAGCCAATAAAAGAGCTTTTGACAACTTAACCATTTATTATGGCGTAAACTTTAATGGAACATAGTCCATGAAAGATAATGCCATAATAAATGGATTTAGTCTTTAAGGTGCCCCAATATTCTTCATTGTTTTATGCGCGTTTTTTTTTTAATATAAAATACTCATCTGGTTAACTCACTGAAATATAATTCTTAAAATTTAGTTTGACACAACATATTATATAGGGTTCTTTCTTACTTTCTTTCACTTCTCTGTGACTAAAAACGTAACACAGAAATCGCAGCAGGCAGGCTATATGAGAATATAAATCCGATCTGAAGTGATACACCAGAAAACTAAAAGGAAAAGAAGCCAGGCTTTTTGATTCCTCAAACAGTTGCTTTGTGCTAATAGTAATGCACCTTCTACCTGTTGTAAAAATATTTTATGGTTCCTTCCTCCAACAGTACCTGTACACCTTTCTCCAACAGTACCTGTACACCTTCATTTTGACATGCCTGCATATCCACTTGGAATAATCTATACCTTTTATATTAATCTCACACTTATTATCATTTTCTGGTCAAATCTAGTTAAGGCAGACTTGAAAAGGGAGCTTTTCACATCCGGTTGCTGAGCAACGGCGAATTCAGGCTTGCTTCCATGCTGTCATTTCATCAGGCAGTATCACATTTTCTTCCTGTAAAGTGAGCCCTCTTACCAGCTGTCAAGTAGCCCGGAATGCTGCGGGCAAACCGTAGTAATTGTGTATATTGCTCGCTATTGTTACCAAGAATGATAAAAGTAAAATATTCCCTGGCGGTGACATTATACAATAGAGAGCTGGAGAATCCTGTTGAGCATATACCATCTCAGCTTCTTTGTGGAAAGTTGTCTGGAGTTCTGAAGTTTTTTGATCAGAGAAAGAGAGGATGAGATTCAGAAAGATCATCATATTAGTCTGTTTCAGCATGTTTAAGGGGGGGGGAAGTGCTGTGGCTCTTTGTAAGGTCAACAGGTTTATTTCAGTGTCAGCTTTTAGGGATTACAATCCACTTCCACAGACACACAGAGTACATAGTTATGGGGGGACTAACTAAAAGAGAAAATATGGCAATTACAGTACATTATTCACGTGCATTAATAGGGACGTGGTGGCGCTGTGGGCTAAACCGCAGAAGCCTGTGCTGCAGGATCAGAAGACCAAGCAGTCGTAAGATCGAATCCACGCGACAGAGTGAGCGCCCGTCGCTTGTCCCAGCTCCTGCCAACCTAGCGGTTCGAAAGCATGCAAATGCAAGTAGATCAATAGGGACCACCTCGGTGGGAAGGTAACAGCGTTCCGTGTCTAAGTCGCACTAGCCATGTGACCACGGAAGATTGTCTTCGGACAAAAACGCTGGCTCTATGGCTTGGAAATGGGGATGAGCACCGCCCCCTAGAGTCGAACACGACTGGACAAAAATTGTTAAGGGGAACCTTTACCTTTACCTATTCACATGCATTAATGAACTTTCAGAGTGGCAGTGGCTTAATTTACTCAGGTAAGGAATATTCAGAGAACTGATAACACAAACATCCTGGCAATATTAGAATACAGTACAGTGGGGTCTTGACTTGAGAACTTAATCTGTATTGGAAGGCGGTTCTCAAGTCAAAAAGTTCTCAGGTCAAATCTGCATTTCCCATAGGAATGCATTGAAAACCATTTGATCCGTATCTGCTCTTTTCCGTCCATAGAAACTAATGGGAAGCTGCTATTCTGCCTTCGACCACGAGAGGGGGATATTTTGTTTCTTTTTTTCTTAGGTCAAGAAAGGTTCAGGGAAGGCAGGGAAAATACAGTCCAGGCAGTACAGTACCAGGCAGTCTGAAGACTGTCTCCCAATCCACTCTCTAAACGCTGGGAGGAGTGAGGAAGCAGACAGGCACCCTTTTCACTGCCCAACAGTTAACTGAAAGTTCAAATTTTGCACTTTCCCTGCCTCCCACGTGGTTTTTTTCAGTTCTTAACTCAAATCTAAGTATGTAAGTCAAGTCAATATTTTCCTATGAGAGTGGTTCTTAAGTCAAAATGTTCTTAACTCGAGCCGTTCTTAAATCAAGACCCCACTGTAATTAGCTTGTCTGTTGGCTGATACCTTATAAAAATAGGTGCAGATTAATTTTGTTTTCAGGATGCACATCACTATGCCAAGGCCAGTGAACAACCTTTTGGCTATATACAAGATTGTAAGATAAACCAATGTATATAATATATACAGTATATAGTTTTTTTTAAAAGTGTGTTTTTAAGCCTCAGTGTGTTTCAAGCACACTGGATTCAGCTGTATCACCTCTCAAATTTTCTCTGCAGTTCCTTTCTATGAAGGACTGTTTACGTGGCAAGTTTATTCTGTATTCTCTGAGTAAGTTTTTGTGCAGTTTATTTTCTTCGCTTTTGATTGAAACTTTTCTCAGTTGATTTATTATTTATTTTATAACCCACATTTAGAGGACGTTGGTGGAGGTGTTCCTGCACCCGGATATATTTTTCTTGTGTTTGCCCATGCTTGGTTGCTTAGTTACATTCCTGGACATATAGAAGTCCAGTATAGAAGAAAGTCCACCTGGTACGTATAGATTTCCCTAGAGAAATCCCAACACGCCAGGTAAACTGGGTACTTTACCTGTACCTTACGGATGTCATACGCCACATTCATTTTTCACAAAATGGGTATAATAAACGTAGCCTACTCCAAACTCGGCCACTGCCTCACCTAAAGTATACTAATTGTGGATTTTAGCTGATGAACTGCCATAATAATTTTACAAACATTTTTATACCTGAATAGGAGGGATTGACATTTAAAAAAACAAGACCTGAGTTATAAGGATTGTGAACTCTTTTGTCTTTATTGTTACTGGTTTTGTGAGTAAGACAGACGATTTCTGTTTTTGTTTTGTTTTTTTTCAAACAAGATCGCTTTCTCTTCCCACTAGGGGATTTTTTAAAAAGGCTTTAGAATAGGTGAGCAAGATTTTTTCCAGAAAATGTGCGCCACTTATTGCTAGTATTTTCTAATGCAAGAGCAAGCCAGTTAATTATAAAACAAATGAGAAAAACAGCAGCTGCACATATTAGTTCCTACAAAAATTAGAGATATGCTTTAGCATTACTCTTATTATTTTAAAGAAAAGTTGTAATTTGGCAAATGTGCATCCTCCTCCTCTTCACCACCACGTAACAGGTTATTAATATACAATCCAACAACCAATTTGTATCAGTTTTCATTGTGTCTTCAAAGACACAATGAAAACTTGTGTCATAATGCATGCCTTGTTATGTAGTCATAGTCTAGATGTGCACAATTTGCATCAAACTCAATAAACTGATTAAAGATTAATTCTGGGGAAACTAAGTGTCATTCTTAGCAGAGGTGTAAGTATGCTTTGACACATATTCCCCCTCCCCCTGCTTCATATCTTTTAACTTTCATCCATTGCAGTGTTGTCTTTTCCTCCCAAGATCCGATTAAAACATATGCTCCTTCCAAATTCTGGGCTATTCTAGGAAAACATAGCCATTTCTGTTCTTGGCTTAGTTTTTACGAAGTGGGTAGCCTCCCATATATTTCTTCATCTCAATTTTTGAAAAGGCAATGTCTTTTTTTGATGCGTGACGCAACCTGGTGTACGAGGCTTAAAAAGGCTCTACCTGCATCCGTTAATCAAGGTATGTAATTTTTAAAAAATCCTGTCTGGTCCCTCATCCCATTTCCCAGTGCGGTAATACACAGACAGGAAATGAAATTGCCCTATAGGCTTCTTTGAGGATGACACTTCTGCAGACTTTTGTGCAGGCAGGAGAGATAATGTATGACAGATACATCAGAAAACCTAGTACAATTACAGCTTTTATCAGTGAATGTACCCTAAAGTGAAGTGAATGGAAATGGGAAGTCATTCATCAGCATCTGCAGCACCATCTAGTGCTATTTATGAGTCACTTGTGACAGAAACAAGATCTCTGTGAGACTTTGCAAAATCCTGTGTGCTGTACAATAGACTGTATTTGTTCATTCGAAAAACCCTGTTAATGTGACTATGCATTTTCTGCTTTTTCTTGAAATCTTGTGCCAAATAAATATGTATATACTGTATATTTAACCTATCTACTGTATCTGCATAAGCACCTTTCAATATTCTTATAGCTATGCTCAACCCAAAGGTTGACTGGTAGTTTTAACTTTAAATTCTGAATGCTACGACAACATTTGGCCTCAGGACTTTTCTCTCATGTAATCCCATATAATTGACTCTACTGTACCACCATTCAGAAACAGATCTTGGGAATTTCTTTTAAAAAAAGAAAAAGAAAAAAAAGAGTGTAATGGTTGAAATGGTGAAGTCACCCATAACCAAGCACTGGTCACATATGGGACACATTTACGGATGGCTTCAGTATATTATTATATCCATTTATCTTAAAAGCTTTCCTAGCCTTGCTAAATCATCACCAACTTAGTGCCCATGAAAGTGTATATATAATTGTAAGCTTAATTGCCTAGAAAAGAAATTCTTATGCTCTTCAAAACGTAGCTACAAAGTTGATTAACACACGAGAGAGAGAACAGTTATGTCGGGGTTCTCTTCCATATAATTGACAATCCTTTCCATATAGCACCTTAAAGGTCCTTATGAACCCGATCTAGAGATTAAATGAGAGGTTGTGTTTGGGGGCAAGTAAACCATTTTGACACCTTCAGTGTTGAATTCATGTGGTTCTGGGTGGGCAGGGGCACAGTATTTAAGAGTTGACTGGAGGCCTTCCCTCCAGTCAACTCTTGATTTTCTACTTATCATTTTTCTTCTTATTTTTTCTATTTATATTATAGTTGTTTTGTATTATTTCTGCACTTGCAGTGTTTATTGTTTACATTTTATGTTGGAAGCCGCCTAGAGTGGTCCATTGGTCCAGATAGGCGGGGTACACATCAAATAAATAAAATAAATAATAATAAAATAAATAATAAAAATAAATAAATATGTATTTAATTAATAGGTATTTATTTAATTAATTAATATGTAATTATTGGATTTATTTAATTTTTAAGAAATCAATGTATAACCAAAATATGCTGTTCAAACCTACACAATTCAAGGGAGCAGTGTATATGTATCATACACATGACTTTTGAACAGAGCTAGAACTCATGGAAGTAAAAGATCTGAAACTGACTTGGTCCAGCAGTTTTGTCAGTCTTGCATGAACTGTGACAGCCAAATGGACATGACATATGCCCTCAGAACCTGTGATGATGGACAGAATCCTGAGGAGGAAATGCACAGCATGATATCCATGACAGGAGTGGCCCACCCAATCTCCAACTTGCAGTTACATAACTTGTTGAAAATGGTAGGGCTCCCATTTGCACAATGCAATAGCGAAAATCCTCTACCAGAAATGCTAGGGAAAGAATTGGATACACAATAGGTGACAGGCCTCCCCCTAGTTTTTCACCTAACCAGTTTGCAGCCTTTTTAAAATCTAAAGTGGAGGCCATCCGCCAGGAGCTCTCTCCTTTTTTGAGTACAGTGAGTTGAGCAGAGATGTCCAGCGCTCCACCTTGCCCGGTAACTTTCGATTCTTTTCAGTCTGTGACGCCTGACACTGTGGACAAGGTGCTTGATCGCTGCCGGGCCAGCACCTCCTCCCTTGACCCTTGCCTGGCCTGGCTAATCAAAGCAGCCAGGCCAATAACAACTGAATGGACCACAGTAATAATAAATGGGTCTTTCCTTGAGGGCAGATTTCCATTTGCCCTTAAGGAGACACTCATTAGGCCCATACGAAAGCAACTCAATATAGTGGCGGACGAAATTGGCAATTATAGGCCCGTCACCGATGTTTCTTTCATGAGCAAAGTGGTCGAGAGGGTGGTGGCTGATCAGCTTCAGGCCTACTTGGATGAAACAGATGCCCTGGATCCGTTCCAGTCGGGATTCAGGTTGTGCCACGGCACAGAGACAGCAGGGTAAAATGTCTCTGTTGGTCCTCCTCGACATCTCGGTGGCCTTTGATACCGTCGACCATGGTATCCTCCTGGGGAGGCTCTCCGAGTTGGGAATTGGTGGCTCGGCACTCACCTGGCTCCATTCCTTCTTGGAGGACCGCCCCCAGAGAGTGCAGCTTGGGGAGAGTATTTCGGCCCCATGGAGTCTCAATTGTGGGGTTCCACAGGGGTCGATCATCTCCCCAACGCTGTTCAACATCTATATGAGGCCGCTGGGAGGGGTCATCAGGGGATGTGGGGCTTCGTGTCATTAATATGCCGATGACACCCAGCTCTACATCTCCTTTTCACCAACTGCAGGTGATGCCGTCCTGTCTCTTCAGCGCTGCCTGGGGGGCCGTACTGCAATGGATGCAGGAGAATGGGCTGAGGCTGAACCCGGACAAGACGGAAGTTCTGGGGTGGGTGGCCCTGTGGTTGGCGGCTTGGGTGACTCTCTCACATTGGGGGGGTGACCCAAGAGCGGGGTCCGCAGCTTGGGCATACATTTGGACCCGACGCTCACCATGGAAACGCAGGTGGCATCGGTGGTCTGCACCACCTTTTTCCACCTCTGGCGGATTGCCCGGCTGCGTCCCTACCTCGACACAGGGGCACTCACTACCTTGGTGCATGCGCTCGTAATCTGAAGATTAGACCACTGTAACACGGTCTACGTGGGGCTGCCTTTGAGGCTGATGCGGAAACTTCAGGTGGTGCAGAATGCGGTGGCCAGACTCCTTACTGGAGTGAGAAAATACCAACAAATTTCTCCAAATCTGGCCGCACTGCATTGGCTGCCCATTCATTTCCACATCGACTTCAAAGTCTTAATGCTTACTTACAAGGCCCTAAATGGTTTAGGACCTCGATATTTGGCAGAACGCCTCCTTCCACCCGGATCACCCGTGCGAGTCAGGAGGTGAAACTGAGGAGCCTGACGCCGAGAGAGGCCTGGAAGGAGAAGACACGAAACCGGGCTTTCTCGGCGGTGGCTCCTCGCCTCTGGAACAACCTCCCTCAGGAGATTCGTGTGGCCCCTACGCTGGGTATCTTTAAAACCTAATTAAATCATGGTTGTACATCCAGGCCTTCCCTCCAGCCAATTCTTGATTTCTCTTCCTATTTTCCCCTATTTTATTTTTTTTCTTTTATTGTAATTGTTATTGAACAATCATGTATATTCTTGTGTCTTATTGTTTTATTCTGTATTGGAAGCCGCCTAGAGTGGACTGGTAGTCCAGATAGGTGGGATATAAATAAATAAATAAATAAATAAATAAATAAATAAATAAATAAATAAATAAATAAATAAATAAATAAATAAATAAATAAATAAATAAATAAACAAACAAACAAACAAACAAACAAACAAACAAACAAACAAACAAACAGACCATTACATACATGGTGAAAATGAACAAGATTCTGCCAATTATTTCTTATTTGCACTACCTACTTTTGCTGAAACATCCTCTGAAATTGTGCTATTTTTTTCCAATCAGGAGTGTTTAGGGTGTGTGTGTGTGTGTATGTGTGTGAAGCTTTCTTGAGGAATTAGTTAGAGGCTATGTCAGTGGAAGGACCCAGACCCAAATCGACAGTAGGCTTGGAAGTGAATAGGAGACATTTCCTGAGCCAACCGCTTTTCATCAAGTGTTTAGAGGTTCAAGCACATGGATGCATTTGTCTCTCCCAATTCTGTACTCAATGAGCCTGTACACAATGCAGCAGGGCATCTGATAACGTACGGCACACAGATATAGTAATGACTGTCAGTGATATTGTGTAAGCATTTAAAACATGTCTTGGAATGAAGAGATGGAAGACAAAAGGCACAATGAATTCCGTATGAATCATTTATTGAATAAATACATGCAACTGCAAAATTACATGAGCACAAAAATCTGTACTAAACTGACCACCCTTTCTTTCTTTTTTAATCAGTCGCTGCAGATCTGACAAAGAAAGCATTCAAATTAAAAAGTAATCTGAAACCCAGTAACATTTTGACTTGATGCTGGGGTTGGTAGCTCCAAATGCAAAGGTGCTGCTTTCCTTGCCAGCAAAAAACAGTGCACTAAACCGTTTCAACAGCATGTAACAGAGACTGGCCAATACAGAGGAAAACAGGTTGGGCTTAAACACAAAATCTTTTATGCTTTCCTTTAAGGCACAGGATTTTGTTTTAAAAATTAATGGAAAGCTAATGACATTCAATCCTTGATTTGTTTACAGAAACCTTATGCTTCATTTTTTTTTCAGGAGCCACTAGCAAACTGTGCACAGATTTAGATTTTTACATGCAGCGTCTAACTTCCAAAGAATTTTGTTTCTAACAATCTTCAAGATTTTGGTCCATATTTTTGAGAGAAATCTAGGAATTTTCACATTATATTAAATCCATTTGGGGGACATTCATCACTTAGCATGAAAACTCTCTGATCACATTATTTCTTTAAAACCAGTAGAAATGCTGACCCAGTGTGAATGAATAGAAAAAGGGAGGTGACCACCTGAATTTCAACAATTATATCAAAATTTTTCACATCTTTGCTTATTTGTAGCCTGCAACAGCTCGACAACATTTCCATCAATAAGTCTAATCATAATACTCCACAGCAATACTTTCCCAACCTTGGGTCCCCAGATGTTCTTGAACTACAACTCCCAGAAATCCTAGCCAGCACAGCTAGTGGTGAAGGCTTCTGGGAGTTTTAGCCCAAGAACATCTGGGGACCCAAGGTTGAGAACCATTGCTCTTCAGGGACACCAGGAATGGACAGAAATAGATCAAGATTTAGAGGGAGATCTCTGGAGTATCAAGACTGGCAATCTTATTTTACTTCAAGATATCTAATAATAATAGCAGTTGAAGGTTGTGCCCTAAATTAGATGGCTGGAGAAAATTCTTTGGAGAAACCAGTAATGTATTCTGCTTTATTATTATCTTACTTTTTGGTGAAAGAGTTGTGAAGGTGGTTCCAATACTGATAACAAATTCCTGAGATGTGCCCATGTTCCTTAATTCTGAGCATATAGCTCTCTACTTTAGCCAGTGCTCTTGACTGGCAGACTGCAGGAATCGAGAAAAAAAGACTCCACACAGCTAAGATCTGTCCTCCTCTGAGATACCAAAATCAGCTGTTTCTAGAATCCACATTCAGACAACTCAACTTTTTTTTATTTATTAGAACCTCATTCCAATTTAAATCTTTCACCAAAAAAAGGAAATCACATGTTGTTCCTCTCACACATACATGGTTGCATTATAAATATCCAAATATCCAAGAGTTTCATTAGTAGAACCAACATTGTTTAAAACTGCAGTGTTAGTAGTACCACCATGCAGATATCTTCACTTGATTTCCAGCCAAGATAAAATATTGGGCTAAATGGGGTGCTGATTTTCTTCACTAGGACTTCTATTTACATTTTCTGCACCTTTCTTCTTTTTTCTCATAAAGGGTTCATGGTCACAACTATGGTTTATAGCTTTCTGTCTTAGTACGTATCATTCTCCCTTGTTAGAACTTTCTAAAGGTGTTTGCACAGTGGATGTGTCAATGTTATTTTAAGAGAAGTGGGAAACCATATTAACCAGAACTTATGGTTCTGATGGTTTTTCTGCCACAGAGCTCAACCATGCAATTCTGTACAGACTAATCTCTTTACGATGCTGCCGCGGTCCAGCAAAGCCTGTGCAAAATAAAAGAAGGTGTGCTAATTTGTTACATATGCATGTATCACATTGAAGTACAGACTGACAACTGAAACATTTCTTTTTTAACTTTGTATTGAACAGTCTGCTACATCTATGAGAGGCACTTTGGTATTCTTAGTAATATACTTAAAGGGCACAAGGGGAAGATCTTCTGTGCAAGCGCAAATAAACGGTTGCTTATGCAGGAGAGGTTCCTGCAAGAATATACCAGTTCTTTAAGATATAAATTAAAGGTTCTGTAAGCGTAATTCTGAAGCTAATCCAGAATGTTATCGATCCTTTGAAGTTATTTATAGTCAGAAAACATTCTAAGACTATAAAATTACAAATTTGTAATATATATATTTTTAAACTATTGCATATTTAGTCAGGACTATCAGGATACTTTTTGCAGAGCAACTGCACTGTCGCTTGGATTAAAACATAAAATGTCCTTTTTTATTCAACCCACTGGAGAAAGCTTCTAAAAATGAATAGATATAATCAATGCTTCTTTGATTCTCTTCTGACAGCAACAGTGACTAAAATGCAATAAAATGTACAGGCTCAAATAATAACCGTGTTGATTTTTACAAATTACTCTTGCATTTCCTGGCTCTGTAAAAATAAGAGGAAAAGCTATACTGATTAGAACACATTTGATTTTAAATGGTTCTTTTAACTTCTTTACTGCATTAACATCATTCAGAAGTGATGCATTCAAATTTCAATGGCTGTTTTAGTGTAACCTATGAAAAGCATTCTGTTCTTTCAGTGTCAGACTCCTTATGAATGACACGTAAATGAACAAACTTTGATGCTGGTCCTTGCAGCAGAATGCAGTGGTGTTTAAGTGGAATGTGGTTGTTTCACATGGGTCAAGCCCAAAACGGAGATAATTACTTCAATCACTGCTACAGTGAAGCAATTATGGAAAGAGTCAGCCAAAAATCTGAATTTGGAGCTTTCTACAGCTAGAGTTCCAACTTAATAACAGGAGACCAGCTGGCATTTTATAATATAAATAGTAAACACGCATAAAAGACCCAGTAAGAAAACAGATTTGTATTTGTAGCTATCCATTTGATACCACCATAAATGTCAGATCATCAGGGTGGTTACCAAATCCTAATGTGTAATACATGTTAATCAGACGGTTGCATAGGCAATTTTCTGGTACTATAGGTAGGGCAAATAAGCTTCTAACAGGAAGCAATGACTGCAAAGTGCATTAAAGACGTATTACTGAAGCCTTCGCTTTCACATCATAGGAGACTCCAGATGAATACACTGTGATTTTAGGACACTGATAAACTTATTTTTATACAGTACTTATATACTCTTTCCTTTATAATATCCAAATGAATTTGTGAATTATACGTATTATCTCAATGAAATTCCAAGAATACATTTCTATATAAATATTTAAAAGTTAGTATTTTGTACTCTCCCCTTCCACAAGCCTTCAAGGCCAGAAATAGTGGGCTAATCTGTATGTTAATTTCTCCCATCCTTTTTTAAAATGAAGAAATGCATGAAACCATAATATTAGTATGATAATGACTGTTTTGCTGCCTTGCCCATTCCCCAAACATTGTCAATGTTTTATAGCATGCATTTAGAAGAAAATACCTATCTGCAGTGACATTTTCTTCTGCCTTCAAACTGCTAAGGAAAAATTCATTTTAAAAACAGTATCTATTTACATGGCAGATACCTTGGTGAGAAACAGAATAAGGTAGGAAAAAAACAGATAAACATCTTCTCACTTTTCTCAAGGGTATAAATGCCATAAAAGGTTCCTCTGAAACAAACATTTACTCTACAAACCCTATTGCACATTAAAATACCTGTAACAAATTAAGACAAGACGTTTTACAGTGAAACTGACAAAAGCCTACATAAAATGTCCAGATGCTGTAAAAATGTTGGGGAGCGGTGGTGGGCCTAATAACTAAGCGTTATAAAAAAATAATATTGGTACATCTGTGTGAACAACGCTGATAAAAGATACAAAGGTTGGCAAAAATATGCTAACAGGAGCTTCTAACCACCAAAGCTTCCTAAGGTGCTGTGTGCGGCCTTGTACCATCTTCTGTCAAATCATACCTACAAGATGGAGAAAAAGAAGCAAAAAGTTATTCAGTTATTGGAAAACAGATAAGAAGGAGCACTAGTCATGGTGACTTTACTTACCACTGGGTAAAATTCTTAGAAAGTTCTTCAGATGCCAGGGGTATCAATACCTGTGACAAGAGGGTAAGAAGCTGAATGAGACGGGAAAAATCTATACCAGCTATTTGCTTGTGGGAGTAATTCCAAGGTCTTGGTCTCAATCAAAAGCAGCTTAGAATTGCACACAAATAAGAGAACCTTTGCTTAGGACTCACTTCAGACTATAAAGGCATGAACTTCAGTGCCAGCATGAAAAGTTCACACTGTAAACTTTACACTTGAAGCTATAGTATAGAACAGTCAAGGACTGAATGTAGTGGCCTTTATGTCTAGAAAAGAAGAATAAAGACACATGCAAGACTTCCATGTTTTTCTCCTGGTAAATTCGGTCTGTTATCACAGGCAGGATCCTTTCCCCCCCTTACATCAGATGCAGAATGGGCAAGTACTTTCCCAAAATATGAGATTCCAGGCAATGGAACAGAGTAACAAAAAAATGTTTGAAAGAGAAAAAGCTCCGACTGGCTGCAAACTATGTCAACTTTCAGGGTTGCACAGAACGTATCACCAAATGGCAAGGCCATCATCTCCTCTCACCTACAAGGATGTACCTCCACTACATTAAGAATTTCCTTCTCTCTTTTTCTAGGAGAGCATTTTCTTTCCAGATCAATATGGCAATGCTTAACACCAGGGCTCGGTACTGGCAGTGCTGTTTTCACAGCTCCCAACTACAGCCTCACTCTATCTCCACGCTGCCTACGGACTCAAGCCAGAGGGACCTCACCTGAGAGGAAAGAAAATAATTGTTTCTATAGAAGGGAACCTTTGCCACCCCCAAAATGTTGACTTACAACTCCCATCAACCAGAAAATCAGAGCAGTTTCTGAAAATACAGCCTTGTGCATCCATGGCTGTCTGTTCTTTCTGCTTTTGAAAATCAATGCTTTAGCAACAGAACAGAACAGTGAGACTATAACAACAAGTGAAAAGATCACAGCAACATGAAAATGAATTTAAAGAGAAACTTTAGAAAAACAAGATCACTCGGCACAAATTAAAGGTATTAATTAACCATGTGTTGATATTCAGTTAGCATTTACATTGTAGCATAACTGCAGCAAGCAAGCAGCCACCATTCTGAAAATCTTTGCTATCATTGGCAAGTTCAAATTCCACCTTATTGGTATGACCAGTCATCAAGCTGGTTTAGTAAAGGAACTTTAGAATCTGTTACAAATATTTTCATAAATGGGACAATGCAACACATGGCATGGAGTATCTTCCATAATCTCTTTGCCATAGAGAAAGATACTTAACAGGTACTTATATGCTTATATTGCCCATCTTACAAGCAGAAGTTATTTGCTTCTCTGAGCTCAAACCAAGACAGGACTGTAAATGAGTCACAATTGTAGGACATAAAATAGAGGAAATAAATATATAAATTTTGATTCAAAGTTTGAAGTCTGCAGTGTTATTTTGAGGAGAGACCACCTACTTTAAGCAATGCAGAGGAAGAAAGCTTACAAATAAATTGTTGGTTACAGACTAAGATCGGAATCTTCAAACTCACATTTGCCTGCACTGGTGTCCCCACAGCCCGTTTGTGACGTACCTTACCAAGCAGCCCTTTGTCTTTGGACAAGAAACCACCACTGTTCTTCACGGCTACATCTAGTGTTCTCCTCTGCAGGTCAGATAATGAAACACTGAAATCAAAGCTGAGAAAAGAAAAAAAAATTCAGAGAATATGATCAGTGGCTTTAAATGTTTGCATTGCTACACCTGTGCAACAGGACAAACTGAGGCACCCAAAATATCTAGAAACTTTAAAAACATTCATTTGTTAAACATTGTATTCTAACCCACAGGGACACAAAACAAAATCCTTGAAAATCTGCCTTCTACAGTGGTGCCTTGCTAGATAGTTACCCCGCATGACACCTTTTTTGCTAGACATTGACTTTTTGCGATCGCTATAGCAAAACAGTGATTCCTATGGGGGAAATTTGCTGGACAATGTTTGGTCCCTGCTTCGCAAACCGATTTTCAGTAGACGACAATTTTGACAGCTTCCTCCGTGCTTGCAAAACAGGTGTTTTCGGGACCTAAGCTTCGCAAGACAGCGATTTAAACAGCTGGTCGGCGGTTTGCAAAGCGGCTTTCCTATGGCCGATCTTCGCTAGACGACGATTCTTCCCCATTGGAACGCATTAAACAGGTTTCAATGCATTCCAATGGGGAAATGCTGTTCAGTAGATAATGATTTCGTTAAACAGCGATTTCAGTGGAATGGATTATCATCGTCTAGCGAGGCACCACTGTATATTGAACTCATATATTGAACTCATATGAAAAAAGATTTGTCAATAAAACTCCCTTTCACTTTTTGACAATTACCCCACTGTACAAAATGTTTGCTTTCTAGTCTTTCTGACCTCTTAAAATCTGCATGAAAACTTTCAAATGAATACTTAAAAATTCTACTTTCAGATTGTTTCTGAACACCTATGTTTACACTCAAAACTCATCTTTGGTTACAAAATTCCTATGTTGCTTACATTGAACATTTCCTTTATTTCTCAGTCAAAATCCTTTCAACAGCTTGCTTCACATAGTAAGTGGCACTAGAGTCAGTGGGATTTTGATGAATCAACTCCTGCATAAGTTCCATTGATTCAACTGGGCCTACTCTAGCAGCAAGTTACTATACTAAAATAAGTTGTAACTACAGTAGGCCTTTTTGAATCAACGGAACTTACAGAGGAGTTGACTGATTACTGTATTTTTCTGTGTATAAGATGATAATTTTGTCTAAAAACTTTAGATTTAAAATTGAGGGTCGTCTTATACATGGAAGGAAAAGGGGGGAAGGGATCAAAGTGTTTTGATCCAATTTTCCCCTCTACGTTTTTGAGAATAAAGTGCTTTCCCCCTCTACTTTTCTGGTAAGAAAGTGCTTTCCCCCTCCACTTTCTTCGCAAGAAAGTGGAGGGGTAAGCAGGAATCATCAAAGTGCTTTGACCCATGCCTTTCCACTCCACTTTCTTGCAAAGAAAGTAGAAGGGGAAAGCACTTCCCTCACAAGAAAGTGGAAGGGGAAATCAGGGATCAAAGCACTTTGATGATTCCTGCTTTCCTTCTCCACTTTCTTGCAAAGAAAGTGGAGGGGAAAAGAACTTTCTTCGCAAGAAAGTGGAGGTGGAAAGCAGGGACTTTCTTGGCAAGAAAGTGGAGGGAGAAAGCAGGGATCAAAGCAATCCTGCAGTGCTTTGATCCCTGCTTTCACCCTCCACTTGCTAAGCTTCGCTTAGATGTCTTAATTTTGGGTTAGAAAAGTGAGGAATTGTTATACATGGGGGCATCTTATACACAGAAAAATACGGTACATCCACACTGATTCAGCAGTGATTTACTACACTAAGCAACAAGATTTCAGCCATTGTGTTTGAAGGACATGAAGACTTAAAATTCAGAACCATATTACTAATCCTAACAGCAGTAAATTACTGAAAGTATTTTTCTTTGGGTTTTACTCAAATCTTAGACTATAAAAAGATTAATGAAATCAAGACAAGACTTGGAAAATTATCAATGCTTTTAAAAAATTATATTTCAGAATTCTATTAATGATGTTGACCACTTCTTGGTGTAAAAGCAGAATATGGAAATTGCAACATACGCCTGATCAAATACTGGATTTAAATTCTTCTTAGAAACACTTGTTTTCCTTCTTCCAGATCTTCTTTTGTCTGGCAATAAATACATTCGAACGTAAGGGTCAGATCCTTCTTCTGAAAAAGCGATTAGATTTCTGTGACCAAAGAACACAAAATGACAAGATCAAAACAAAGCAAAAATAAAAAGCAGCATCATCTCCACCATATGGCATCCATGCTGCCCGACTCCTATTTATACAATCACTTCTTCTCTCTCATTTATTTGTTTGAAGCTATCACTCTTCCCAGACAAAGGCTTCTGGCTCCCTAAAGTCTGACACAACTAAATTTCAAGGTAGAAATCAGGAACAGTGGAACTCAGTGCTACTGACATGGTGGCAGGCTGTCAATAAGCCACATGAAGGAGGCAAAGGAGACCGCCTGCCACTGCTCAACACAGGAGTGGCAACTGAACCCAGTAGCAGGCTTCACTTTCAGGTATACATTCTTGCTCTAGTCACAAGTCTCCTATGTTTCAACAACTTATTTAAGTGCGAACCATTAGGAAACACAGTTGTTCATTATTCAAGGAACTTGCAGAAATAAGGCCAAAACGCTGTAGTGGCAATAAGCTACCCATTTCATGCCATGAGCATAAAGTGCTGCACTACAGATTGGAAAACAATTATTATAGTGAAAAAAGCCTTTTCTGCTCATATAATCCAAATTTTAGCATAGGCCTGCCATCTTTCAAGTAGATAAAGAGGAACAACAACAACAAAAAAGGCCACAAAAGCAACGTTGTGGCATCTTTAAGACCAACAGGTCTATTTTAGCGTTAACTTCAATGGAGAACAATCTACTTCTTCAGGTACACAGAGCACAGTATTCAAGGTACAGGTTTATGAGCACATGATTTTGGCTACATGGTTGGGACAAAGTGAGAACAGTGCTTCAAATAATTAATGGTAACAAACTTATTCCAGAAGATATGAATGACACAGTAATGAAAGGAAAATACACTGAGTGTCACGACTCACCACAGTTCATGGGAAGATAATCTTATGGCCAACCCCCCAAAAAAGGCAATACTGTATTGAGACCTTTGATATATTTAATGCCTGAGCTAGACTCCAGATGAATGGTTCATAGTAGACCTTTGGTCTAGATGGGTGGGATAGAAATCCAATCAATCAATCAATCAACCAATCAACCAACCAACAAAATAGTACCGAAAACTCAGACCAACAGCAGTTCCCTAATTGCTCAGCTAATACCCGTCCCTGGTTGTGCTATCTGGGATTGCACAGTATGTGGTGTTGAGGGATAATCAGAGCATCAAAGGTGTAAAGCATAGAAAAACAAAAACTATGAACCCTTAGAATAGTATTCATGTTCCATGGGTAAAGCATCCTTTCTCTGTGGATTCATGTAAATGACATATATTATGAGCAGACAGTGTAAAGTGAAAGTTTGGTCACATTATCCCCCTGCCTCTCCCCTGGATGGTGATGGGTGTTACCCACTCTTTGTGGATTCCTCCTCTCCACTGCTCAGAAAATGAGGCATAATGCTACATGATATACTAAAAAATAGGGCTAACAATGCTAAGGAAAAGGCTTGCCTCACTTTGGGATATTTTAATGTCAAGTGGCAACAAGGAGGGCAAAGTTCTGCAATAATTGGAGAATAAATGAACCGTATCATCAATGCCCAGGTTTTGCTCCTAAGATACGGGAGGAGGCATTTCTCATGACTCACCTGCATGTGTGAACCACGACCATGAGTTTGTTTCTTTGTGAACTGTGACGTATTGTTAGCTGTATCTGCCCCAACGGAGACTGTCCTAAAGTTGTGCCACTGTCAAAATCATAATACCAGGAATCAATATTTAGTTGCTGTACCACGGGGGGAAAAGCATTTCACAGTTGAGCAGACAATACATGATTTTACAACTGGGTTGTTTCTTTATACTCAGGACCAACTTGATCGTTATGTAAACTTTAAAGATGTAGGAATCAGACCACTGGTGAACAGTGTGACTCAGGGCAAACATTCTTCCTGATTCCCACTTTGCTCTGAGCAGGATTTCAGGGATCTCCTGCAGATAAAGCAGAGGCTCTCCCCTGGCCTATTACAGTGTATCTGACTTTGCTTCAAGGCAGAGCCCACAGGCTAGGCTATGGGTCGTGATGCATAACCATAGCATCAGACATTAGTTTTAATTTGCCAGCCTTTCTAATTCCTTCTAAGCCTATGCCTTTATGACAGTATAGGAGGAGCTTAGGATGTACTTTTCAAGTTGTCTCAGTCGTTGTCGCAGCTCCTGTGTGGCAATGGGTAGCGATATGTCCGAAGCTATGCTTGGAGTCGGTTCTTTCACTGAAAGGTGGCTAGGAGAATAGCTCAAGTTGGAGGCAACGAGGCTGGAGGAACTTCTGCTAAGATCTGTTGGCCACTGAGGACTAGGATTAGAGGGATGGCTTTTTTCAACCACATCAGTCTTTTTTTCAGTGTCTGTTGCTGTGGATGATGCTGGGGCTTTATTCAAGTTTGCTGCTGGAGAAATGGGGACCTGAGGCTTAAAAGAACCTTTTCTTGCATCTTTGGAAACAGAGGGCCTCTTCACTTGAGCCGAGTGTTGGTGGTCTGGAGACCTCTCTTGTTTTTCAAGAGAAAGGATCTAAGCAAACAGAGAATAAAAAACAAGATAATTAATTTCAATGTGCAGAACAGAAGAGAGATGGCCATGCAGCTGAACTGAGACATAAATGCAGGTGAAGGTATGATATGACTGTATTTGTGAAGTGATCAAAGCAATCCATGATGCAATTATTCTGCATAGGCCAGGATCAGGAAATGGCAAGAGAGTTTCGTTAACACATGTGCCTCTCCATAAGATATATCTGAAAAATGATCTCTAATGGAAAGGCACATGTATAAACTACAATGTCTTACCATTTCCTATGCTCTTCAGTGGGAGGAGGTGTTCCACTGAGAGTCCTGGTTGGCTACCTAGGACCTGAAAGCTGCACTTTACCCACTCTGGGTCAGAAGAAGATTCACATATTACTTTCATTCTTCATCATAAATAGTTTCACTGTAGAATCTCCCTATGGCTTTAGTCCAGGCTATCTGAAATCCTCCCTCCCTCCCATATGAATCTCCCCAGGTTTTAAGATTTTTGGAGAGACTCTTCTCTCTCAGTCCCCCTCTCCTCTCAGGCACATTTTCTTGAGGCCTTAAAGAAGGGTCTCCTCGGCTATGACTCTGAGGCTGTTGACCTCGATTCTGCAGGTTTTGCTTCCTTCCTGCTATCCTTCTGCTGGTAAGCAAATAAGACATCATGCTTTATTTTTAGTTTTGATCTTGCAATGTTGGGGAGAGACGTTTTAAACTAAGAAACACTGCAAAAAAATAAAGTTGCTCGTATTCACTCTATGGATACAGAACCCTCCTACCTTTCTCCAATAAATTAACAAGATTTTTTTAGAAATCTGCCTTAGATCAAGTTGGGTCACTGGTTTATTTATCCCTATAGGGGATAAATTCCAAAGTATTCAGGCAGTACTTTTTAACAGGAAGATAAATTCCAAAGTATTCAGGTAGCACTTTTTCCAAAAAGCCGAGAAACTAAAATAGAGACGTCAGAGACTAAACTTAAGACGATGTACATGCAAAACTTACATCACAGAGCTAGGGACCTCAAAGCATGGAAGATTATGGAACTTTCTGAGCCATCTTAAATCTTAATCAAAAAAAAATCTCTATGTCATTCATCTCTACATATCAAATAATGCTAGCCTGTAGTTCCCTCTGCTGTAAGTTTTACTCTCATTCATCTTGGGAAAAAGAAACATGACTCATAGTGGATTTCCTTTCTTCCAAAATCAGGATGTGTAATCTGCTTATTACCAGGAGAAACATTTGTTGATTGTAAGAGACTTCTACAACTTACCCTGAGTGCAATCTTCATATTTATAGTGCTGTTGGGACCAGAATTATTAAGATGAAATCTCTGATGCATAGTTAGATCGTCACTTGTGAGGAGCTGACTAAGGGGAAGCTTAAAATTTCCCAGTGAGCACTGACGTTGCTCATCTTTGACCTAAATAAGAGCAGAAACAAATTGTCAATTTCAAAGAAACCTCTTTTTAAAATAACTACTTTCATGTTTCTTCAGATATTGGCCAAAATCCTCTAGGGTGTCAAATAAGGTTTACATAACTTGCTGTGGTAACTTACTGTGGCTAACTGATAATTGATAGGAAGTGTCTGAGTTAAGCATCCAACTGCACAACCAAGATGAACCCATCTCCTTATCAATTAGCCACAACAATTTGTGGCAAGTTATGCAAACTGTACACAACACCAATAGGATTCTGTCCATTGGTTGCATGGGGGGAATTAGCAAATTGTCCTAATCCCATTAAAAAACCCACAGGTCTTTCAGGAATGAACTGGAGCAAAAACACTGTCAGGCACATTGAGCTTCTAGAATGATACCACCCACAACTGTTTAAACAACAACACATCTTGTTGCATGTTTCAAAGTCACACACTTCTTGTTGCATAAATCTTCAGAGACTAATCTACAAAAATGTACACTACTATCCTGCATTAAGATGATAAAAGTATTTTCTTTTGAGTGTGATATACATATGCACCCCCCTGGAGGCTGCAGTCTTGGTACTTTTAGGAATTTTATTATCATTCCGTAAGGACAATAACTGGATTTATAGAAGGAGAAAGAAATGAAAGATCTCAAACGAATACAAAGGAAAAAAGATCTTACCTCAACTTCTAGCTCTTGCCGCCTAGGATTGTGAACAAAGAAAGTGAAGTTTTCTTCCCACACTGGTTCATTGGTCTTGTAGCGAATCTATTTAGGGAAATGGATTTTTAATTTGAATTAATGGTTAAAAGAACACTCTGCTTACACAACCGGGAAACCTCCCCCCCCCCCGAGAACTGTATCCCCTCCAGATAATGTCAGGACCTGCGTGGCATTGCCACTACATCTGAAAACAGCTTCCCACCAAACTGATATCTGCACCTGGAAAAAGACCTCTCTTCACCCCAGTGGGATTACTCCTCATGCAAACTATGGGTGTTACGTATATGGTCTATATTGCAACCCCGTTTGATATTTTTGCAATGCAAGACGAGGTGCAGACTTTATCCTTTGGAACCTGGAGGATGGTAAAAAAAGCTTACCAGCCCAATTTTCTCTCCCTCCCCAGGATTCACACTTTGTTGCTTTTTTCTGTGTAATCTGGGGAAGAAGAGATTCATCTCCTTCAACAAGCAATACAGAAGCTGAATAGAAGATATTAGGGCTGAGGAGAGTGACTAGAGAGTCTTCTAAAGGCTGTATCTGGTCTGCAACTTCTTTACTCCTTTCTTTTTAAACAGTTGCTTTGTAACCTTCACTTACTCACTCCTGGTGGTGGCGAGGAAGCTACCAAGGTCATATGACTGTTAAAAGTAAATCACAGAGTGGACAGTTTTCTGTGAAATAATGTTCTAGATATAAGCACTTTTCCTAACCTGTTCCAGATGTTTTATATGTTTTATAGTGGCTAGAGAATGGGCTTGGATGTAAGAAGCCTAAGGATGAACAAAATGAATATACAATTGCATCTAAGTAAGACAGGTTCAGATGATAGGCTCTTACCTTACTTTCTTGTGCTTTATGTCCAACAGTCAGTAAGACATGGGGATTGGGGTTGCTGTTCATTTTCTTTCCTGACTGAAGAGGAGGAAAGCTCAGTGAATATCCTTGGGTTCATTCTTATTTTGCTTCCCAATCCAGCAATGCTTTTTGAACTGTGTTCTTCATCTCCCACAAATGATTCTTAACTATTTTTAAATAGTTATATATTCACGGGTATTTATGAGACAAACAGTAACTACACAATCCTACCTTAAAATTTTTTGTGCAGTATACTGTTGACTTACTCATACTCTCAGCTATCTTTCCACATTCTCTCTCTATATTCTTAGAATGAAACCCTTTTACGAAATTCAGCCTCTTGTTCTTTAATACGCACTTCAACTATCAAATCCAATAAAGCAATGCTGGAACAAATAAATGAATGTTGCAGTCTGCATGCAAATGGGATTCATGGTGAAAGCGCAAACTCAGAAAGCTATTTCTGTCCATATATGATAGAATATATGGTTAAGCTGTATGCCAAAATCATACATCTTTTGGGGGCAGCAAATAAGGTATGCTATGGTTTCTAATAGGATTACCCAAATCTTTTACTAGAGACCAACCATGTGTCATGTCTGAACCTTGCTCACCAGCTGTTTAGCATTAGGTCAAACTGCAAAAGTAAACAATGATTTACAATCATTTTACAGAAACTTAAGCACACTTCAATCCTGAATAGTCAAGATGTTTTGTACTCATTTCTCAGAGAAATGCTTATGTTAAGAAAACACAGACATGGTAATTAAGCTGAAGCATCTATTAATGCTGTTAAAACACTTTATTGAGAATATCAATTAATAATTTCTGTTGAAAATCCAGAAAAAGTAACAATTAAAACAGAAGTTAAAAATGTTAGATGAAATATATACATGTATTTTCAGATAAAAACGACTGTTAGCCAAAGTTTTAAGAGTAAGAGCAATTTGCATTTAGTTTTATTTCCTACATATGCTTCTGATATTATTCTATTTTGTTAATTATTATTATACTCAAGGAATGAAACTTAAAAATGTACCCTATTTGTTTTTATTAGATACTTATTGATTTCACTAGTTCATTAATTTTAAATGGAGTTCTAATTGTTCGGCAATTATCCTATTAAAGCCATGTAAGTCATACTATTAATCATCTGTAATACTCACAAAAAGAAAAGGTGATCTCTTGAATTATACCCATGAAAATTTGCATCCCCCAAAAATATTACCATCAATACAGGGCATGTTTTGCTGATTTTTAATTTTCATTATTTTTAATGTAGCATACAGAAAATCCTAAATCACCTTTTACTGGATATAATTTACTGTGCGTTTTGGCCTTTGAAGTTTATACTTTTAAAACTTGTCTCTTCTTATTTTTCACAATTTACAGCTCTTCCTTAATTCACTGTTTTTGGTTCTTGAATGCTGCCATAAGAATTATATCCTCAATCAGACGAAACAAACGCTATGTATCACTTATTTCTGCAGTGCACAAAATCAGATAATGAAACAAAATCCTCTTAATTGAGAAGATCTGCTTTTTTTCCAAGAACAGATTATTACAAATTTGGATTTTTTTTAGAACTATTTAATATGTGAATATTCTGTTGTGTCGGACAGTACACTATTCCATAGAACAGAAAAATCCTTGTATATAGCATTCTAAAGATTTTCACCGGATTTTCCCCCTAACAAATATGAGACAGAAAACTAGTCCTCTAATTTCCTGGTCCTAGACAGAAGTAGGTACATACCTTTTGAAGCTGCTTCCCAATCAGGTTATTTACAGTCAGGAGGGGTAGGTGAGGGTATGTGCACATATTTGCATGCTTGCGGCAAAGTATCCACTCCAACTAGTGATATTCAAGCTATGTCTCTGCACAACACAGCCTGGTACCATTCTGTGTGGTCAACATCTTTTAAGAACTTCTTACTCCAGTCACACAATATACTGGAGGTCTTTCCTCCTATTTAGTTATCAGATCTGAATTAGAAATAGGGGTATTCGTATACGAATATCCCTGCGCAGATGGACTTAACAAGGGGCCAGCCCCTGCGGCCGGCCCATCCACTTACACGTCTGGCGGTGGCGGCAGCCCCACTCATCCTTCAAATCACTCCCAGAGCTCCACTCTCTTCCTGTTCGGCTACCAACTCGGCAGCCATGTAGGGAGACCCATCCTCCCTCCCACTGCCTGGAGTGGCCAGGCAAGGAGGAAGATAGTGGAGCTCTGGGAAGGATTAGAAGGATGAGCCGGGCTGCCACCTCCGGCTGCCACAGGAGTGGATGGGTACAAAAAGTTTTAATAAAAGCATATTACTGGCTTAAATCCAATTGTTAGTCTACCAGAGTAGACCCATTAAATCAAAACAATTTTGGTAAATCATCAGTTATATAAGTACAACTGATTTAATAGGTCTACTCTGATTGGCACTAACAGTTGGGTTAGTCTATATTATTTAAAAGTCAGTAGTACTGAAAGTTATAGTTAATTTCTACAAGGAATAAAGTGTCATTCACAGTAAAAAAAATGGTAGTTCTGTCTGTGTTATCAGCTCTGCTCTTGATCTTTGCTTAACTATAATTAAAGACATAATATATTTGAAATGTACACAACGCAGAGCTGCCATAATTATCACTCAGCTTTCATAGAAAAATGAATGTCATTTGTGTCTTGACATATTTTTGGTACCAGGCTTTACGTGATTTGGCACAAAACCGGAGTAGGTCAACCCTGTGCCTTCGCTTAAAACTGAAACTTTACACGGAAAGCTGTGTTAGTTTTACCTTTAGAGCTTTCTGAACAGCAGATTTCTTCAAGACGTCTGGATTATAATCTAATGGATTATGCTTTTAAATCAGAAGAAAATGAACATACGAAGGGTTAATAAGACATGCAAGGAAGCAGACCCACATGGTTAATTAAGGACGGGACAATAATAGGAGACCAAACAAACACTCTCAGAATGAAGAAAAATAACTAAAAAGTTGTTTCAACATAATCTGTCACAGCCTTTGTTCTCATTCCGTCTCTCATTCTAGGATTCTAATTTCAAATACCTTTTTGATATTTTTCCAGCAAGGCCAAGATTCTCCTCCCTTATTATTTTCGTTGCAAAGAACACTTTTCGAACTGCTACAGTGCAACACTGATTTACTGTTATTTTACTTAAAAAAATTAAGTAGCAGAAATAGGAGTGGTTTTAAAAAAGGTTAGCCAGCCCTCTGACCATTCCCATTAACATTTTCTTATTTTATTTCAGCAAAAACTGCATTATCTTGAAAGTGACTTAGACAAACTGCTAAGCATCAAGGGAAAAATTGCAATAATAACAGCTAGTGGGGTGAAGCGTTTTGTTTCAAGAATTGGTTTTTTAAAAAATTAAAAGCAGGTTTCAGAAGCCATTTTATTCCATGGATTTTTGAAAGAGAACATACAGTAAGAGTCAAGTTCTCTTTTAAAGCCCACGGCCTTACGACATTCCGAAACAGAATAACGAAAACTGTGCTATCATACTGCAATGCAAAACAGAGAGAGGACATTTGATTGCTTTGTGCTCTGAAAGAAATATTCAAAAATTCAATTGCCAAGGATTTTATTTTCTGTGGGTGAATGTATTATTATGACGTTTTTAGTAATATTTAGTTATCTCACTGCTGTTTTGCAGTGTAGCATGAATTTGAGTGAGAAAGGAAATCATGCATAAAACTAATAGGAAGCCTCCAGTGGACGAGGTGGTGCAGGGGCTGCAATACTCCTAGTTCTTGTTTAGGTGAATATGACAGAAATGGGACACTAGCCGTTATCAGGAAATACAGCTCCTTAAAGAGGATGTTTTTTCAGAGCACTAAGTAACTAAAGAATTAACTTAAAAAATATATAAATCCTCCAGAAGAAATGGCCCCAGATAATTTGATGCAGTGTACCTTTCCTAAGGAAGATTCTCCCCTCAACATAACCTTATGAAAACATATCCTACTGAAAATAATTTTAAAAATAAAAAATATTTTTTCTGCCTATACCACACGTGTGCTACTGGCAACTTGGCAAGATGTCTTAAGACTTAGGAATGGCAAAAATTGTACAGGAAGCAGGCCCATATGTATATATTCAGTGAAACACTGAAACAGAAAGATAGTGTGCAAGTCTTAAAAAACAATCCTACAAGTGGTTTTATGTTGCAAGTGTATCAGCAAATCACTCCTCCTTCCTTTTTCCTACCCTGCTTCTTGACGTACAAGGTTCAATCTCTGATAGTTATTCTCACGTTATCTGCAAAAATTCATAGGATCATGAATTTGTTAAAGTTCACATTCTGAATTTTTGTTTCACAATGTTTTTAGAAAACAATCTTCCCAACTTAGAATGAGCACTGTAACTGATTTAAATAAAAAAGCCAACAACATCAAAATAATAATAATAATAAAAAAACTGATGCCAGAGGGAATTGCAGTTTGCATGCCCTTTTCATGCAAACAAACAATAATGTTTTGAAGTTAGAAGTGAAGAAGGGAAACTACTGTTTAAAAAAATGCACAACATGAACTCCGCTTCAATCTGGGTCAAGTTGCTTTTAAAAATTATCCCCCCCCCCCCGATCTAATCTTCATTAGGTGATCCCAACAAGTATAGCATTGTTCTGACGGGAGCTGAAGGACTGGTAGCAGATAGGGATTACAGTATATGCATTCTCCTCCACAATATGTGAATTTCCTCTTGACTGCATGTGAACATTATCAGCCTAGGTGAAACACAAAATTGACTATGTATTGTCTTTCAGATAAATAATAAGACAGAATTCCCAAACTTAACACAGAAGTAAACCTAGTTTGGTAACTGTTTGATTCAATATCCAATCCAGGTAGGATAAAATGGTGTGATCTACATCAGGGGTTCCCAACCTTGGATAACCGAGGTGTTCTTAGACTACAAGTCCTAGAAACCCTAATCAGCACAGCTGGGGGTGAAAGCTTCTCGAAACAGCAATCCAAGATCACCCGGGTTACCCAAGGTTGGGAACCATTGAAAAAGAGATGGGTGCAAACATTTCCCTAGCTTCAGCTCATTTGTATGATCAGAAATGGGTGGCAGAAGAGACTGAATACTCCTCCTTCCAAAGTAAATCTCTTCTGCTTAAAGATGTCTCCAAAATGTTACACCAAATGCAAAACTGAAGTGCTAAAGATGAAAAGGACAAGCTACATTTGGCTCTCTTAGGTACTCCATTATTTCATAGTGAGATGGAGGATCAAGGGCATGATGAAATTATGGAAACTAAATACCATACTTCTTCTTGTGTTAATAGTTCTATAAATTATTTTATTAAAAAAACCCTAGCTTGTCACATTAACGCATATTTAAAAGTATCAGAAAATGAAAGTAAATATTCTTGGCTTGCATCACATCTCAGCCACAAATTCTTTCATTATTTGGCCAGCATATATTGGAATTAGATGTAAGTACCAGCTAGAGTTAATATTCTGTCCTTGGGTAGAATTTCAAATATTTTTGAAACCTCTGGCAAATGTTCAGTTTGTCTAACATGCTGCCTTCAGGCAAAGCTATATTTGTGCAGGCTAAGATGGAGAACCTGAAATTTTATGTTTACAAAAAATATATGTAGACATGGTTATTTACGGTGACAACATATAAAACCGGAACCAATATCTAATGGATAGATCAAGGAAATGACTACTGTTTATAAAGCCAATAAATACAGAAGTTATTAATTCCCCAGAATATAAGAACTCATGTATGAACAAACCCTTAGTGTTACCATCATGAAAAAAATACGTATAGCTTGGTTAATCTTAACTTCAATATTTTTATTAGCATTTCAAGCAAATTTTTAGTTTTCTTGGGTTTAGAATTTTGGATTTAGAAGCTAAATGGGTTATTTATGATATAATTATTTACATACAGCATTTATTTGCTTCCAAGTCCTGCTAATGCAGTTTACACATTAATTAAATCATAAATTAATTTAAAAATAAACTGATAGCAAAGCAGCAACGTTCTGCATTATATGAAGAACACATTCACTTATAAAGCCCATCAGTGGTCAAAGCATTATTGACTTTCTAATAACAGTCCTCAAAATGGAAATCACTGTTTGTCTGGTGGTGGAAATGGCTCTTCTAACAGGGCAATTTCTTAATGATAAAGCGCCATTAAGAAAGCTGCATATTTTTCCTAGTATCCCTTTTTTGTAACCTTAGTTGAGCAACTTGAACCAAATCAAGGAGATTCCAAACCTTCACATACATCACACGAAATACTTACAGCTAATTTTCAAAAGAAACACAAAAAGAGGTAAGCTCTTACAATTCATGACAATTTTGTTTCTCTGTATGCAAATGCCAGCATTTTCCTCATGAGTCTAATAGATTAATGGACAAACATGCCAGTCTTTGAAAATGCTAACTTAAAATGAGCAAACTTATCCAATAATCTACATTGAAATGTAATTTGAAAACGCATTAAAAATATAACACACACACTTTTAAAACACATGCACTTAAACAAAAATTGCATGCTCCACCATTCTGCTATTAGGACTAAGTGGGTTTAGTAGCACCAATCCACTCTGATGGGTTAAAAAAAAGAGAAAATATACATGTAACACCTGAGAACTCACAAATAGTGCTCTATAGAGTGAGGTAGTATTTTCACAAAAGACTAGTCCCGATGCTCTCCTCTCTTTTAAGTATCCACACCCAAAGTTTCCTTCGTAGATACTCTTTGGGACGGTTGAAATGGAAGGAGAAAGCAGAGAGTGATGGGATTGGGGTAGCATAAATGCTTAAGCAATTTTTCCATCAGCACAGTTAAGGGAACAGTCAAAGGAATCTGAAATTATGGACTGGCACAGATGTAAAGAATGGTAAACACATCAACATCTCTCATTTTATCTTTTAGTAACACTACATTAGCACAACAACGCAATTTGTCTCTTCGGTTGTTTGCATATTTCAGCTACAACGGCACCTGAATATCAAAATCCTATGACCTTCCAGAGATCTACATCTTGCTACACCATTCATATCATCTGTTGTAAGTAGTAACTCAAGCATCTCCTACAAAATTTGGTCACCCACCTGGCATCTTGACCTGTTTAAAATTACACAAAAATTTGCTGTATCGTGCGGAAGTTCCTAGTCCCATTTCATCCTGTGCAGATCAAGAATGAACCAACTATCCAGGTGCAAGGAAAGGCTCCTTCTCTTCCCAGCAAACACAACTGCTGTTTACTCCTTACTGCCTTAAACAGGAATTGTATCAAGGAGATCCTTGAACAGCAAGCACTTTCATACAACGCAACACTCCCTTCCCAACTTAAAGAACCTAAACAGGTCAAAACAGGTCAACTTCTGCTCAAAATTTTGAAGCAGTGTACACCCAGAATGAAATCTTACACATATATTATAGCAGAAAATGCATATCGAAAAACATTTTATAGCAGATTCAAATACATAGCTAAAGAAACATATTTTCTCCTGGTGCAGAAGGGTCTGCAATATAGTTGAGATGGCATCAGAGGCACTGGATGAGCCTTTTTAGAGAGGACATTTCGTAACAGACATTACTGTTGACTGAGAAGCCTTTGCTGGATTCTCAAGTGTCACTGATACAGGACGCACCTCAAAAAGCACCTTAGCACAAGATACCCACAAGCAGATTATTGGCTTAATGCACTCCGTATCCAGTCACGATAAATGAGTTCATTAAAACATTTCAATTCCAGTATTTTAAATATAAAATTTATAACCAAAATATTTAACTACCACAACTGGTTGTTTAAAAATTGAAGTCATAATTGTCTTCCTATTCTCCAGCATGACTATGTAGCCAGAAAACTCTTATTGCCATTTTTATACTCATACGTTGTAAGAAGCTATTCTTCAGAGAATGAGAAAGGTTTTAGAAATCATTCATAATATGGATAAAAATGACAAGCTACTAGTTTAACAGCTGCATAAAAAGTATATCATTGAAAAGCGCTACATAGGGTTTTTTCAGTGTAAAAAGTATGTAAATTAATACCATCAATACTCATTCGTTGTATAGTCTTAAACTTTTCAGACATTAGCAAACCTAATCTAAGAATTATATTTGTAATTTCTATACTTTTATCTGCTTGTGAGAAAACAGAATAGGCTGTTTTATGGCCTTAAAATTTTTGCTAGCTATGCAAAAGACAGGTGCAAATGGAGCTAAGAACTAATTGCGGTGCCTAACCATCTAATGCTTAAAGAAGTCTACAATACTGCCCATCAAACACCCTGGTAAGCAAGGTTGTCTATTATAAGAAAACAGCAGCTCTGAACAACCCACAACTAGTATGAAGCTGTCCCAAAACAACAGCTCAAGGACTGTTGGGGTCTTTCAGCTCAGCTTGTGTCTCAGAAGGCAACACACTCTTATTTATGTAAGCTTGTATTTTTGGCTTTTTAGCTTCAGGATTCCAATGGAAGTAATCCTGCCAGACTAAACATATTTTTCCTT
This sequence comes from Pogona vitticeps, assembly GCF_051106095.1. Taxonomy (NCBI): domain Eukaryota; kingdom Metazoa; phylum Chordata; class Lepidosauria; order Squamata; family Agamidae; genus Pogona; species Pogona vitticeps. The sequence continues at coordinate 10,411,216 of NC_135788.1, forward strand.
TATATTCTTTATCCCTTTTACAAGCAAAAAGGTAAAGATAAACTGTATGCCGATTAAAAGGTTTTCTGGAGTTTGTCATTCCTACTTTTAACACTTTTTAGCTTATTTTCCTCTATTGCTTCAGTATTATTTCTTCCAATTAAAGACACAATAGGATTAACAACCTCAATCAGTGGAATTTTCAACTGGCATGAAGCATCTTTAATCTGAGATCTGTATGTCCAAAGTTAAAATAAAAACATAATTATCACCAAGCAAAACCAGCTTGTTACTTGGCAGAAATAAACAAAAGCTTTTGCTCTAAACATATAAATTCACGTATATGCTCAAAAGGATTCCGTGGCATTGTAGTTCACGCCCACAATCCAGTAAGGAGGTTTACACTTTCTTTGAAATTAGATTCAAGCACGTCTTGAACCATGAATTACGATTATGAAAAATAATTTATGACTGTGAAAAGAAATTTTCACAAAAGAGTAAACAACGCACATTATCAAATTATGGTCTTCAGTTTATCACTGCAGGCTTGCTACAATGAAATACCAAGCTTGATTCTACACATACATATTCAGAAATACATTCCACTAAATTCAGTGGTTTTCAATCCATAAATGATAGGAGTTGCCAATTCATGGAAGGAGAGCTACACTCTTCACACTACTTCTTCCATGAACGTAATTCTGATATTGTTCCTGAGCAAAAACTTACATTCCAAGTCAGTGAGTTTAATTTCAATGGTGTCCACAGGACTGCATCCCTAACCATATAATGGAAACCTAGGACACTCCAAATGCTTTGATTGCAATTTTCATGATCCCTAAAAATAGTGATGGAAGTTAGGATTGATAGATGTGGAAGTAGCACCCTAACATCTGTAAAGCCCCATTCCCCGCCTTTGAAGTTCATAAATCTAAGTCTCGAAATTCTTCTTGAATCCAGGCAAATCAAGTTGCACTAGAGGAGGTCCAATGAATCAGAGCAGATTTGTTAATCAACTCCTCCATAAGTTACATTTATTCAAATGAGCCTGCTCTAGCATGCCATTTGAATGAATAGAATTTATGGATGAGTTAACTCAGCAAATTCCCATCGATTTAATGGGCCTACTCTAATGGATTTACTATGCCAACCAACAGAATTTTAGGCACTGGTTTGAATCTAGAACTGAGCGATAGCTATATCTGTTTTATACAGTTGTTCTCACAATTTCTTTAAAAACACATACATATTTAACTAAACTTTTTTTGGATATCATTAAAGTTCTATTTGAACAATCTGTTCAGAAGACTGCCTCTGCAAAGCAAGTTTGGCCAAAATTATGTTTACTATACAAAGAGACTAACACTGTAGAATGCATATGAAAATGTAATTAAAACATGACGCAATGTGGGTTAGTGAAGCAAAGTGGGATAGTAGTAAGCAATGTGTGAAAGATTTTTTAAAATTTTTTTAAAGCATTCTAGAAAAGTGTCATTACAACAAGGAGACTTACTGGCAGATTTCTTGCTGAATCCAAATAAAGAATAAGCAAAGCTGATGAAAGCCCGTCATCAGCTTGGTCTTTATCAGCTCTAATACTTTTTAGCACCTAAAAATTAGAAAAATATAATTTAAAATCTGAATATTCAATAAAATAATTTGAATAAAACCACGTCAAACAACAGCATGCAAGTTAAAATATCATTACATAACAAAGAAACAATTAATCCTCTACCTTAGATCAAAGAATGAGAGAACAAAGACTTCTAAAGGTGAAATATTTCCCAGCACCTTTGACTATACAGTGGGGTCTCGACTTACGAACGGCTCGACATACGAACGTTTCGACTTATGAGCCACTCTCATAGGAATATATGGACTCGACTTACGAACTTAGATTCGAGTTACGAACTCTTTTCCCCCCGTTTTTTTTAAAGCTAAGTCATCTTAGGTTAAAAGGAAAAAAGGAAAAAAATATCCCCCTCTAGTGGCAGAAGGCGGAATAGCAGCTTCCCATTAGTTTCTATGGACGAAAAGAGCAGATACGGATTAAATGGTTTTCAATGCATTCCTATGGGAAATGCAGATTCGACTTAAGAAATTTTCGACCTGAGTACTGCCTTCGAATACGGATTAAGTTTGTAAGTCGAGACCCCACTGGTGCCATTTCTAGTCCCTGTACAAAAGAAAATGGAATTGTGCCCCTCTGCTTATGTGAGGAGGCTGTATTTCCTAGGCATTCCAACATTCTTGTGCTAAACTGTTGAGTCAATGGCTGAAATCCTGTTCTCTATATTGCGTCACACAAGGCTGATGGCACTGTCAGCCTTTCACGGTGCAGCTGCACAAAGAGGATTTCAGCCATTTTTTAATTCACTTATACCCCCAAAAAAGTCCTTGTTATTAACCCCTCCTCTTTTGAAAGGGGGAGCATGAAGGAAAGCACGCATCAGTCTTAGGCAGTCTCAGTTTGTTTACATTTGCAATGGTGCCAATGTTAAAAAAAAATACCTGATCAAGATTCTCTATGGTAGGCATCAATGTGAGCCATTCGAGTTTTAAATGCAATCTTCCTTTGGAGACTTCATCCAAAGTAAACCACTATAAGCAAAGTGAATGAAACACAGAGAGAAGCAAGGTTATTTAGTAACGAAACAGCACATGCTATTATACATTTCTAGTTCAAGATATACTGGTGGTGCTTTTCTTCTTCTTTGCAATCTTCTTGTACCAGAGGTTGGACGGCATCATACCTATTCTGACTTTGGATGCTGCAGCTATAAATAATGATACTCAGTTGCATCTTTCACTAAGGTTTCATGGTCAAGAGGTTCTTCTGCTTCTTTTCTTTTAATTTTAATCTGAATGATCAATTTGTACTTCTCACTTCTCATTATACAGCCTAAGTATTCTCACTTTCTGCATTTTACACACTGACTCTTTGGTCTTTATTCACTCACCTTAGCATTTCCCCGTTGGTTGCCTTATTGATCCATTAACCCCAATACAACGGACAGAAAATAGTTAAGCTGTCTTCTAAACAGTGGCATGACTTCTACTTGCCCCTGAAATTCAATCCCTCTACTAAAACTGTAATAAAAATAATGAATTTGCATAAAGAGTTTTTCAAATGATTGTTATCCTAATCGTAAAACACTTGTTAAGTCTTGCTTCAGTACAACACCCTAAGCAGATTAAATAATAACTATCTCTTAACATTAACAAGCATGAAAAAAATAATGTTATATATGATTTCAATAGTTGCTTGAACAGAATACTGAGTCCGTTGTTAGTCCAACTGGAGTAGACCTACTGAAACATACACTAACATATGCTTAATAAGTCCCATTCATTCAATGTGCATATTCCTATTGGAGCTAGCAAATGGATTTAGCCCAGAGATTCTAATAATCTACATGGGAAAATCTGCTGAAGGAGGGATGGTGTATTGGCATGCAGGAAAGCCTTCTGCGCTTGAATTGACTCGGTGTAAAGGCTGACCACAGCCAGAGCATTTAATGCCCAAGGTAGAAACTTACCTCATCCAAATAACGCTCCTTTTCAACTTCAGTTAGGTCTATCATGAGACTAAGAGAAGAATACAAAGTATTACAAGAGAACAACTATCTTTGTGAGTTGTGAAGCTGGAGTTCTATGAGACTAGAGTGACAAATGAAGTATAAATGATGATAGGCTACTCAGTTACAGTATGCTCTCCTTACAAGAAAGAACAAGCAGAATGGAAAGAACAGCATTTCAGCAATAACTGGGAATAATTATTTTGGAAAGAAAGGAACTGATGCAATACAAAGCAAAAGGTAACTGTCCATCACATTTGTGAATTAAGACAGGTACATTTGCAATTGCTGCAGAAGGAATAGAACTTAGGACCCTGAATTGGGATAAGACTATTCTACCTGGGGGCGGGGAGGGACCAAAGCACATTTTAGAAGAGGGCATCAAGGGGTTTCCAATGGTTGTTCCTTCTTCAGGCATGCATCAATAGCTGAGGCAAACCACAACTTCTTAAAATAAAAAAGAAATAACCAATTGGAATTGTGTACTGTTATTTTTGTTACAGTCAACATTTGCTTTGTTTGCATGAGGTCGGCATTTATTAAATGGCAGGGACTATATGCAGTAGCATTTGAAAAGTCTCAGCATTATGTACATGTCCATATTTCAGTGAAACTGTACTGGATATGTTGACTATTTCAATGTCTCTTGAGTTTAAATCCTCTTTCCATTTATAGACAGACGGGTTTTAATAGTGGTATGTTAATTTAAGACAATGGAGGAAATATGAATTTATTGGAATTAAACTTTGTTTCAAAAATTGTATCTTTTGAAATATTTTATACAAGCTAAAGAAAGAAATATTCAACATGATTGCTTGGATGATAATAGTCATGTTGTTGTTTTTATTTACCTGCCCAGAAAGTCATCCTTATCGGGGTCTTCATCAAAGAGCTCAATCTCCAACTCCTGTCCAGGGTGTTCATACACTAAGGCCTAGGAATATAATAGTTAAGAAGAAGAAGAACATGGTGTGTGTTCAGTGTAAATGTGTGGTGCAGTTTGCAACTAGATTATGCAAAATATTAATTAGAACAGAATTAAATGAAATAGAGAAAAGAAAGAAAAAAAAGCAGAACAGATAGTGTCCTGATTACATTCCTGATACACAGGTACAATCGGCCAAATTGGTGCAAAAATGAACAATAAAAAACAAATGTGGATTGTGACTTTTTACCCTGACTACCTTCAAGATTCCTTTATGAGACCTATTCAGTCATTCCACCCACATAAAACTACTTGAGAGGGAGAGAAGGAGCTTCTCTGGACTCTGTGATTCTCACAGGTATCTGGTTAGCCACTGTGGGAATAGAATACTGGGAACAGACTAGCCTAAGCATAGATTTTCATATGCTTTTATATTTCCTGTCCTTGCCACTTCCACCTCATCTTCATTGCTGAGCCCACACAACTCTTGCCATATTGGGAACTAAGTGCCTGTAGCATGGAGCCTCACACAGGGTCTCCATGCAATTTATTATGCCAGGGGTTCCCAACCTGGGGTCCCCAGATTTTATTGGACTAAAAGTCCCAGAAAACATGGCCAATGCAGCTAGTGACAGCTTCTGGGAGTTTTAGTCTAAGAACATCTGGGCACCCAAGGTTGGGAACTACCGTATTATGCTAATATTCCAGAGTTCTAAATTGCATCAGAAGCCTACACATGCAGAGCAGGCCCTGGGCTGTGTTTCCAGAAAGCCTAAACAGGATTAAAGTTAATAGTTGTAAGCACAAAATAGCCAACTGAGAATGCATCTCAAAATGCTATTCTAAATCTACTGACATTTAAAAAAACAACTTCAATTTGTATGCCTAAAATATCTGAGATTTCAGTGAGAGAAATATGTCTGGGATGCACATTTTATATTGACCAGTAAGTTTTATAGGGCATAATAATATTTTGTGGCCCACCTCATCAAAGATAGCAATCCTTCTCTTTTGGCTACATTTGGCTAATTGTGGATTGAGCAAATCTACACAGTAGTAGCTTACTCGGTAGCACCAAGGTGTATAAATACTAGAGAAAAATTTATAAAGTCATTATATTTATCATTATACCTAAAGGAGGCAATAGGATTCCTCATGCTTAGTCAGCAAGTAGTAGTTCTGGGTAACCTAACCAGCTATAATAGCTGCTGATCACTTTATATTACTTACGCTGTTATATATTGACCAATAACTAGACCAGTTCTGAGCATGCTAAACAGTACAAACTAAGGGTCTGGTTTCTCCTTCAACCTAATGTTTTTAATAATACACACAGAGAGCATTTTTTACATGAAACACAAAAACATGGTTTTTGGCTATAAAAATCAGATGTGTGTTTATTTCCTCTCTCAACACTTACCCAATTCACCATTAGATTTGTATAATTTGTATCTAACAGGAAATTATAGTCTGCTAAAAAGTTAAAGAAAAAGTGTGGGAAAGCAACATGCAATATCACTCCTGAAGATTCTATAATTACTTAAGAGGTATTTGAAATAATGTACTGTAACCAATATTGACTCAGATATGCAATGATACCACTCTGATGGCAGAAAGTGAGGAGGAATTACAGAACCTCTTAATGAGGGTGAAAGAGGAGAGCACCAAAAATGGTCTGAAGCTCAACATCAAAAAAACTAAGATCATGGCCACTGGTCCCATCACCTCCTGGTAAATAGAATGGGAAGATATGGAGGGGGTGACAGATTTTACTTTCTTGGGCTCCATGATCACTGCAGATGGTGACAGCAGCCACGAAATTAAAAGATACCTGCTTCTTTGGAGGAAAGCGATGACAAACCTAAACAGCATCTCAAAAAGCAGAGACATCACCTTGCCGACAAAGGTCTGCATAGCCAAAGCTATGGTTTTTCCAGTAGTGTTGTACAGAAGTGAGAGCTGGACCATAAAAAAGGCTGGTCACTGAAGAACTGATGCTTTTGAATTGTGGTGCAGGAGGAGACTCTTGAGAGTCCCCTGGACTGCAAAGAGAACAAACCTATCCATTCTAAAGGAAATCAACCCCGAGTGCTCACTGGAAGGACAGATCTTGAAGTTGAGGCTCCAATACTTTTGCCATCTCATGAGAAGAGAATACTTCCTGGAAAAGACCCTGATGTTGGGAAAGTGTGAAGGCAAGAGGAGAAGGGGACGACAGAGGATGAGATGGTTGGACAGTGTCATCGAAGCTACCCACATGAATTTGACCCAACTCCGGGAGGCAGTGGAAGATAGGAGGGCCTGGTGTGTTCTGGTCCATGGGGTCACGAAGAGTAACTTAACAACTAAACAACAACAATGAATATTGATTACTAATATTAAGTTTCATACCTCATAAACTTCATTCCACTTTGGATTGAGATTTTCTTTAATAACTTTGCTTTGGAAAATTTGATTACCCACACGAATGATTCCATAAGGATCAGACTTTCCCTTAACAAGTCCCTTTAAGTATGTATCTTTTCCCTCAAGATCCTGAGCTTCAATGAAGTGTATCCTTAGTACACCCTGCCAAGATGTGAGAAAAGAGTTACCAGACAATATTCAATTAAAAAACAATGTTAAAAATGCTTTCTAGCTATTCAGATTTATAGTGCCAATTTATAGTTTCTTCACTTAAAGTCTTAAATGACCTCTACAGTAAAAAAGAAAAACCTGTGCAGAGGAGACTATCATGAAATAACTTTTCAAACACAGGGAATAACTTCTATATTTTCGGAAAGTAACATTTACTATAACAGAACATTCCTGGGCTTAGCTTCAAAACTGACATACAGTTATAAAGTATGCTGCTTCTATACTGCCCCACACTACTTAAAGCACTTTCTGGAGGATTACAATTAAAATTATGCAGGCTACACATTGCCACCCCTCCCTACAAACTGGGAACTCAATTTATCAATCCAGGAAGGATGGACGGATGAGATAACTTCGAGCCAGCTACATGAGCCTGGGACTGAACTCACGTTGTGAGCAGAGTCTTCACTACAGTTTAGCTACTCTGCTGTGAGTTATAGTTTCCAAAGAAGTAGCCATGTTAGTCTGTGCAAGCACAGACAGACCAAAAGAAAACAAAAACAAAAACATTGTGGCACCTTAAAGACTGTTATATTTCAACGGGAGCTTTTGCAGGTACCAAGGTTCTGTCTAAGATGTGCGGCTGTGAGAGTGTAAGTCACTCTCCCTCCACGTATGGCTCCTCCTCCTCCACGCACCCACAGTGATCGTTTCCAGCCCCTTTGGTTATGGTTGTGACACAACTCCCCACAGGGGGAGCACAGTCATGTGTGCATGATGTGCAGCCCTGCCCAGCAGGACTGAACATTAGAGGAAACATTGATCAATACATCTTTGAATGGGTCTAAGAAAGCTCACACCAAAATACAACTTTTAAAGTTCTCCATAATTCTTCATCCATCTATTTTTATATGCCATCAAGTCACTTCCAACTATCCTATAAATTACTAATCTCCAAAAAGGTCTATACTTAACAGCCCTGTTCAGGTCTTCCAAACTAAAGGCCACATTTGTCTTTAATCTTCTGCAGTGTATATTTGACGTTAGATGCTATAAAATGTTAATGTGAGAAGGAAGAAGCAGGGATATCCAAAAATTTGGCCAGCTGTTGCTGTTGCTGTTTTAGATGTGTCCTACAAAGGTATAATAAAGATATGGCAGTATTCTGGAGAACCTAAAAGCTTGCACGCCTTTGTGAAATTTTAGTTGGATCCAGAAAAAGGATGTCATAGATTCTGGGTTGTAAATTCTTTTTTCATTTTGTTGTCCTGAACCAAGATGGCTATCTTTGTTTTTACGTTTGTTTCTTAATGTCCCCTCGTATGTAACCACAGCAATCACTTTCCTGTGGCATTTTCTAAGCTCTGTTAATATTTGGTACTCCAGAATTGCACAGGTGGAGCAAATGGAGTTAGTCCATCCAAGTTACTTGACAACTGTGTTAGAAGGACCCTCCAACTGGGTTCAAGTACATGGTTCCAGACTTCTAAACATTATCACAGTAAAATGGGAACAGCACAAAGAGTCATAAGATGTTACCATGTGATGATTCATATCACCTTACAGTTTATAGAAGGCAAATAACTGCACTGTTATCTAGTCTTCAGCAGTTGTTCTGATTTAGTTTGTTCAGTATCTAGATTGTAACGTTCCTCAGAAATAATGAAAATTGTATTATTTCAGAACATTATACAGTAATTCTTACCTTTGGTATGGGAAACCGCAACTGAGCAATCTGAACCTCACTAACAAGAGGAACAGTGATCCGATTTGGAAGTACCAAATAATTGGATATTATATCTAGTATTATCGTGTCTGATAAACCACTATGGGAAAGAAAACAAACAATGTTATTCTGAGGCATTCTATAAAAAGGTTTCACATGCTGTTGCTATCTAAACAATAATATTTGCTAGTGGCAAATTCCCTCTTGTTTATATATGTAACTAGAATATTTTAACTCACGTATTTTTAAATGACATTTTTGTCCTTCTCTGGATGTAAATAAGTTTCAGACAAGTAACTCATTCAAGTTCTTGAACATTTGCTGATCTTCCATTTTAAAAGCAACAATTAGATTTGCAGAGAAGTATATATCTGTAAACAGCCTAAATTTTTTTTTTCCTCCATCATACTTTGGTCATAATTCCAAGCTACTAGATGTATGTTCATAAAATCTGCTTTTTTGAACTTTCTAAGTCTCTCCCCCACCCCGTGAATGTCTTTGACTAATCTATAGCAGTTTTTCCCAAACTTGGGTTCCAAGATGTCCTTGGACGAAAACTCCCAGAAACCTTTACACTAGCTGGGGACCCAAGGTTGAGAATCACCAATCTATAGAATTATAAAAGGACAGGGGAGAGGCCATGAAGGCGTAAGTCAAGATTAAACAGTTGCACAGCCCACCAGAGCCGGTGGGTTGGGAGTGCCTCAATAAGAAAGACATGTTCAAGACACTTTCCTAATTTGCTTGCCTCAATAAGAATAATACTTGAATGTACTCCAACTACCTTTGCCACAAGACTCTCCCTATGTGTATCTGAGATCTATCTACTACCTGAAAGCTGCAATGATCCGAAAACAAAACCAAGTACTGTTATTAAATTCTGATATTTGCATGATTCCCAGCATTATCTTCAGTGGCCACAAGATGGAAACAGTGGCTCAGAGTAAGGTGAACATCTAATAACTGCATATAAACATTATTCATTCCTCCCTTATCTCCCACTATAACTGTGGAATATAAAAGAATGCTAGATAGACTACCCTGTTTCCTTGAAAATAAGACAGGGTCTTGTATTAAAATTTGCTCCAAAAAACGCATTACGGCTTATTTTCAGGGGATGTTTTATTAATTTTTCATGTACAACAAACTACAATTATTCAAATATAGTCCTGTCATCTTCTTCTGTTGCTGCACAATGATGGAAGCCGGGGTTTCACTCAACTGGGGCTTATTTTTGGAGTAGCGCTTATATTACGAGCATCCTGAAAAATCATACTAGGGCTTATTTTCAGGTTAGGTCTTATTTTCAGGGAATCAGGGTATAAGTTAAAGCAGCTTCCAGAAGTGCATCAATTCCTTAATTAAAGCAACTACAATGACACAGTTGAGGTCAGATTTGTTTGAATATTTAGGGAATAATCTCTCTCCTCCCCTCCTCCCCATTTTAGAAGAGCTGGGAGATGTTACATAGAGCTGGTGTATGGCAGATCAGGAACTAATGAAGTGTCATTCATTCTGATGAAGAATGAATTAAGAACCTAATACATAAGTCTTTTTTCCCCAGAAACAAAACAATAAAAATATTACTAAGACCAATCCATGTGTTTTCTTCTGTAAGACTAGATATACAGTACTCTTTCCTTGTACAGTTTAGTTAAATAGAGAGGGTCCCATTAGGGCCCATGGGAAGGGACATGCCTTTCAGCACTGATTGCAGGATGAGAGACTGCATGAAAGACAGGGTATATTCATAAATCTCATATGATGTATAAAACTCTTCAATACTCTGTGATGGTGAAAAGCGCAAGGTGTGAAATCTGCCCCCTGTGAACAAAAAATATAAATAGATACTGGGCCTTTACAACTATATATTTTGAACTAGTGCCTGTAACTATTAAGGACTTAAAATTGTACATTTAAACTGCGGTAGCAATTACTATTCAGGCTAAGAAAACAGCATTCAAGTCCAGATAAAACCAGCACAGTTCAAATAACAGCAAATACCAAGGGGTTTAAATTGTTTACACAGACAGTGGCTGGTCTGAACTATTTGCAAATGTCTTCAACATTTGCTTATGCTGTCCTTGTATATGTTCTACCAATGGCGCTGTTAGGACTGTCCACAAGTTTTAACCAAAAGTTGATGTTTCCGTAGCGCAGGCGCTGTCTAAACCCACTAGTGTGGATTCATGGAGAACCACGTTGAAGAAGTTGATGTTTCCGTAACAACAGCTGACAGGAATGTTGACTACCCAGACATGGCTGAGATGATTATAAAAACATATTCTTTCCTCTGCTACCTTGCAAAAGCCTGGTGCCAAACTTGACAGATACACTTCTTACAAAGTGTGCCAGAATGTTCACATGTGATTTATTTTGTGTTTGGCATGCTTGAAGTCAGCTGCATTTAAAGGAACAGAATACAAGTACTACTTCACCACGTCTGACCTATTTAAAGGTAGGAACATATATGAAATCCTTCTCAAATAGTTAATAGCAATGAGGCAGTTACATTAGTGAGGATTTTTAAAATTGTCAGTATTTTTGAACAAATTTTTTTAAAAGGTAGTTAGTAATTCTTAATATTAAGAATTACTAGATAGAAAAAAAGCATAACATTGCACTTTTCTGACTTTTCTGAAAAGACTAATTGTTCTGGATCGGATTGACGTTTTCCTAAAAATTAGCTGCTAAAATACATCGAATTAACACTTCAGTCAATATTTCCAATCTTGTGGCGAACTCACCCACAGAAGCAGAAAGTGTTTGGATTTAAAACTCAACTGCAGCACACGGACTACACAGTGAGTAATTAAACAAAACACTTATGCAAATGTTAATGTATCTGCTGGGTGCACCTCATTAAATGCATAGCAAGATAAACAGCAACAACCCTAACCAGTGAAAATGTTCACAGACTGAGTGTTAGTTAACAATTGGAAACTGAACTGAAAGTCTGGCTACCAGGTCATTTTGAAGCTTGACTTCTGCATTTGTACTCCCATTATCCTTGCCAACAGGAAGATAAAAGAGAAGATGAAGCTTAGATGAAATGTGACAACTGAATCAATGACTTTACTACACGGAACTGCCAATGCATTTCTTCCTCAAAAGTATTATCCCATCTTCTAAGAACTGCACACTGAAAAGAATTTACTGCAACTAATGAGAGCCACAGGAATAAAGTGAACCCAGTTATGCCTAGCTTTTAACACACAAAGGCAATGTAAAATGACTACAAGTAATGAATGTCAAGAGAAAAAAAAACATTAATAAGGAGCAAGCACATATTGCAGATATGTTACTGGGCGGAGTGCTACAGGTTCACCACAAATATTTACAACCTCAAGACCAGACATTCTCTGATTGCAACAGAACAAGCATGACTACATTCCTTCCTTTGAAGAGATGAACCAAGTATAGACAGAGTACTGGCAGCATTTTTTATATAAGAAACATGGTGCTTTCTTTAAGATGCTGCACTACAGCAGATTGCAAAAGATGACACTGATTCACTAAAAAAACAGAAAGTTGAACAGTGGAGCACAACTCAACTTTTATCACCTGTAATTACTTTCCTCAATCACTTTACAAAATTATTGTAGTATTTTGCTATCAAGCTCATATCTGCTACTACACTCATTAGAATGTTTATATACACATACATCTTTAAACAGAGAAGGAATTAAGTCAGGAACCTAACCAGCATTTGAAGAAAACACCATGTATCAGTACATCTACAGTCTATACAACTTTCTGCAGTTCTTAATATTTTTACACTGGATTAACACTTTACAGCAAGCCTTTTTATACTTAACACAGCAACTGACATGAAGCCGTTGTAACTTACCAAAGCAACTTATGACTGTTAGGTAACATAACTCCCATGATTTTCAGGGTAAAAGAATGCCTCTTGCATTCTCTCTCTTCCATAAACTTTTGCACAGTTTTCTATGCCACACAGGTATTTATTTCTTATTACATGGACACATAAACAGTGCTAACAGCTGCTGGAGCCTTGATGCTTTAACTTTCCACCAGTGAAATAAGCCAGATATGCCCTTTTGCGCTTGCAGTAAGAGCTTGATAACCAGTTTTAGATCTTGCTACAGTGTTCACTGTTATTCTACAGTGTGTCTACCACATACTGCAACTATCTTATTAGCAGTCCCCAACCTTTTTAGTCCTGCGGACTGGCTGGGGAAGGCAGAGCAGCCTGTGTTTGTGCGCATGCACAAAGGAGCGTGTGTGCTTTCACGCAGGTGCATGCGCACTCATCCACTAGCGCAAAGGGCGGCGCAGCACTTGTGCGGGAGGGAGTGTGTGTGGGGGTGGAGGTCTCTCTCCACGTCCCAGTCTGGCTCAGGCCACGGACCGGCCAGACCGGAGGTTGGGGACCTCTGATGTAGATAACACATATAACATACATAATTTGTTATCTGCAAATTTGGATACATCTGCATGTGCACACAAACACAACGAACAGCATGCTTCTATTAATGCAGTTTTATTCCATTTTCAGCTTACTTTAGTCCTGGAATATCCAGAAGATTGGTCAGTCCTGTCCAGTTGATTTCCAAAAGCTGAATAAACAAAAAATAGTATTGCTTAGAGTCTCTCCAGCTTACAAAACAGGAGAAACACTCATAATTCTGACAGTCAGAGTGGTCCCTGGAAGAAATCAGTTTAAGGATGTTGACTGAAATGAGAATTTTAGTGAACATTTTGAAAATGAAAAAAGAATTTGCTTTCAGGCCCTTCATAAGTACTGTACAGGAAGGATACAATGTATGTACACATTAGAAACGGGCAGGGAAACATTTAGACCAATTTCTTGCAAAGGACAATCTAGTCTGAAGTTCTAAAACAAGTTTACAGTATTGTGAATTTGGAATACTGTATTCTTCACATAAAGTATCAAGAAAAGTGATCTGAAAATAAGCTTTTTATTTGTTTCATTTAATACAAATGACCACTGAAGAACTGAAACATTGCTTAAAGGCAATATTAACATAATTTTGACAATAGAACTTTGTAGCATTTCCTTGTTCCCTCTCATTGTTGGAGAACTCTTGTATTTTAAGTATGGCATGTTTGCAAACCTTCCCAGACGTCAGCTGAACTACTGTTACCAGATCACAGTATTTGCATAGAATACGGCTGAACAACTATGGCCCTCTCAATGTCTTCACTTACAATTTCCATCAGTCCTAGTTAGCACAGCTGATAAAGAGGACTGTGGGCATTCCATGCCATCTCTATTTGTAGAGTGATGGTTGTCCATTCCTACTCTAAACAGTAAAGAGAAAAAAACTAAACTTTTACCTAAATGGGTGGGGCTTCATCCCACCTACGCGTTCTAGCACTTCACATTTTGTTTAAAAATATATTTAGAGTTCGTCCAGAATGCTGAGAATGTTGCCACACTTCTTGCATTGAAGACTAGATCCTATTGTTAAGAACAACAAGCTGGCTGCCTCAAGTGACAGGTGATAACCCTGCATAATAACAAGAGTACCAATTTTTATTTGTTTGTACCCATAGACAGCATATCAATTAATGTTCCAATTCTTGGATTTATAATTCAGGTTTTTTAAGAGCATGTATCTCTGTCATTGAAACAGAGATCAGGAACAGAAGATTTCTAACACAAGCACAGGAATGCTACCCCACAAACAATGATATTTTAACCTTTATTATCTGATTAAAAGGAATTCCGATTAATGTATCATGGATAATTCTTCTGCATCAGATAAATTTACTCCTAAACAAATCCTGATATCTCCAAGTGGCCAGGGCAAAACCTGCCACATTAATGCTAATAAGAACTTTGCTTAATGCTAATAAGAAATTTAATTTTGACTGCATTAAAATCTTGAGATTTGCAATGCAATTAAATAGTGAGTTATTGGCACTGATCAATAAGGGAAGGAATATTTTTAACAGAAAATATTGGAAGCCTCATGTTGCAGTGGTTAAACTGCAGTACTTCAGCCAAAACTCTCCTCACAAGTTCAGTCCCAGGTAGCCAGCTCAAGGTTTACTCAGCTTTCCATCCTTCTAAGGCTGGTAAATGGAGTACCCAGCTCTCTGGGGATGCAGCAAAGCGTAGCCTGCATAATTAAATTGTAAACTACCCAGAGAGTGCTTTAAGTGCTATAGAGCGATATAAAAGCAGCTTTGCTTTTGTGTTTGACATGTTATCCTGTGCCACAATTTTTGTGAGAATAATTAGCACTTAAGAATACTACAACAGAGTTGCTATGGAACAAATAGTTTTAAATAAGAAAATCAAATGATTCTGTCCCACAATATTGATAAAGAAAACCATGGGATGGCCTTTATAGGTTACTATGTAGAGAGTGGTACAAGGATTCTTTCCTCATAAGTCTTAGCTTATACATTTTTCTAGCACTGTTAATTCTACACTACTACACTGAATGAGAAATGCATTTTGCTTTGCAAGTTGGGTCCTGAATGTATTATGTTTTGAACAATTATGTAAACTATTGGGGATAAATGGTCAATTTCCCAGGTAAGCAGTAGATGTTGGGTAAGATGAAATATATTTGATATGCAATGTGTATATGCATATAAAACCAGCATACAGGTGTGTTTCTTGATCAACTGAACTTCCACAACAATGCCCTTCTGTTACACCCCTACTCCCACCATCCTTGCCTGGTAAACTAGTGCCTGTTTCTACCATAGTTCTCACATTTTCTGTCCTCCCACAGAAGATTTAATTGAATTTACCTGGTTGTAAATGTGCAAACATCTCCCAAACACAACTGCTACAGTGACAGCGAAGCCTGCTCCCTATTTCCAGGACATGGGGGGGGGGGCTCCTGAGGTTCTGTCTCTGCAATTCCTTGAACAGCCCAAACATATATACATTAAGTAGCTCTGGACTGTGCCACTTCAGACCACCAAGTAGCAGCTCTCATGATTTAATATTCCTCTGCACACAGACAAAATAGATCTGCATATATAGTTAGATGTCAGAAGCAGTGTTTTTGCCTTCCCCTTAATATACCAATTTTCTCTGTGTAGAGAAAATTTTCATCTGTAAAAGCATTCACTCAGGTGAATCCTCTCTGCAGCATGAAAAAATGTAGTCCAGATTCACACTTACACTTGAATCTGCCATTTATGAAAACAAGGCCTAAGTCTTGTGTAAGAGTTAAAATGTTTCCACTGTGAAGAATGATTGAACTCTGGTACATTTAGTCCAACTCACCCCATTTACTACAGTAGTAAAGTGTCAAAAGGGAAAGTATATGCCTAATCATGCAAAACCTAGGACATGGTGTACTTCACAGTACTCAAACAGCAAACCAAGTTGTGAGCATAGATGATCCCCTTCCTTTACACGCTCACACTTGCCTCAGACTGGAAAAGGAGGACGTGCAGTTTGCAAAAAGCAAGCTGTATTTACCAAAGTAAACAAATGATAGAACTACATAACTTTTCTATCTGTTGCTTAAATTACTGGAGAACTTTTCCTTTCAAACTGTTGGTGCAACAAAAAGCTACGAAAACAGAAAATGTTCACATACTTCTTATGCTTGGTCTTAAAATCAGTCATACACTAAAATCTAGTAGTAAATTGCAAGCATCTTGCAGAGTGCGGGTGGCATACAAGTCAAATGGATAAATAAATAAATGAACTTGATTCGATCCATCTACTGAATAAATGGAAGTTACAGAGGAGCTAACTGACCAAATCTCCATCCATTCATTGGGGTTGCCCCAGCAGCGACATGTTACTAGATTTTAGCCACTGTGTATTAGCTAAACATATATCTTAGGCCTGCAAAAGTGACTTACACAATCTTCTGTTACTTGATTCAAATGACTGGTTCCGTAACACTACAAACTAGGGGGATGTCTGACAAAAATCTCTGTATGGCTCACAAACCACAGAAGGCTTAAGCAAACTCATTACATAAATATGTTCAGAATTCTTAATTTAGGCAGTGTTGCCATATATAGTCATCACAGCCAGAAACTGACTGCACTGTACACTGAATTACTGCCAATTGTTACTTCGTATTGGAAAATATGAGAGGAAAAAAGCTGTAACTTGTTGCCAAATCATTCTTCTGTCTCTCCCTGACAAAATACTGCAGGAAAGTTTTTTTCTTGGCTGCAGCCACTCAAATTCTAGGTGATAGAAAATATAGTAAAACTTCACTGGTGTCAAATGCCATCTCCATATCAATTTATAAATGTTTTATTTTATTTTCAGATACAGTATCTAGAATTTTTTTCCATAAGCTCATCCACAGCTTAGTACTTATTTCCCTAGCTAAATCAGCTTCCCTTAGTATCAATTTTAGAGAGAACAGGGATATATTAAAAGAATGGTAGCTAGAGCCATGAGAATTGCTATCAAACCCACTTTGTGGACAGGTAATGGAAGGAGGTCTTGCATATCTGTTGCTCTTCTTAAAATTACCTACAAAGTTAGTTTTAACTAAGGACTATCATATGGAATTATGGCCAACAAAAAAATTATGGTGCAGCAATTTTGCATTGCATATGTGTTTCTTGTGCGGGTTGGTACATATTTGCTTGTATGATAAGTATCTGAGTTGACTGACAGTTGTATGCAGGCTATGCGCCAGGAAGGACTGTTAATGGCTGTTGGGAAGTATGAAGGAATGTTTATGAAGGGAACAGCAAACTGATTGATTTGTGTAGTTCCTGGCTGAAAAGATCTGGTTTGTACATAAGGTGGCGTGAGAAGGAGTGTGTGAGTTAGTGTGAGACAGGAAACTATGAGAATGAGAATTAGTGAGGTGTGTGTGGTTTGGATTTGTGAAGCCAGGTATCATGAAAAATTGAGTAAAAGTACAGTCGTGTTGATACTTGTGTAAAAGTGGGCATATCTGGATATAAGGAACAGGAAGTGTTTAATTTACAAAGTTAAACATAAAGCAGCAGAAGCAACTGTATTTCAAGCTACAGAAGAAAACTAAAGGTGAAGAAGTCAATGATTTGAAACCTTATCCCTATTTTATTTTTCCCTATTCATTCTACCTTTCGTTGTTGTTCTTTGTAATATCTTGTCTCGGTTTATAAACCCCACCCATTATTTTACAGATAGCAGACATGAAGTAAAACACCCACACATACCAACGGTCAGCGGTAAGCCACATGGTGTGTGTTGTATTATCAAAACTAAGCAAAACTGTCTCACAAAAACATTCTCGCTTTTTAAAGGACAGTGTGAAGTAAGCACGTAGCTTTGGTACAGCAGCGTAAAAGGGAACATTAGCTATTAGCCATGGTCGATGACAGAGAAAATCCAAAAGGAGTTCCTGTTCACAACTTTAAACAGCACCCCCAAACATGGTGTCAGGGTTTGGGGTTGGGTGTCATTTGGGCAGCAGTACACACAGGAAGAGGACGTTTGTGAGCATTGTGTACGGCTATTTACATATTCTAATCCAACATCCACTAGGACAGTTATAAGATTCTCCTCACTGTGACAGCACTCTGAGTAGCATTCCACTTAGGACACAAGTGCCAACGGAATGAGGGCAATTTTATTTATCCCTTTTCCCTCTGCATCACTTTCTATGCTCTTCCATAGGGCCCAACCAAAAGAGAAGAATTTGAGAACACAAAGAAAACAACGAAATGGAGGTACTAGCGAAGACTACATTGTCCCATGATCCTTTGGGTCACGAGCTCTCTGAAGACAGAAAGACTGCTGTCTACAGATAAGAAATTCCAAATTGAAACCCAATATTTTACTTTTATTACTAGCTCACTGAAGATTAGTAAAGCAAGGATTTGCTCAGTATTTGACTTAATAACAAGCCTATGTATTAGTACATTCAATAACTTCCAGTGGCTATGGTAACAGCCAGAGAAGGCTTAGTGTTGTTTCTCAACCTGGACCATGATTTACTGCTCCTCTAACAAGGAGCCAGCAAATCCTAGTTTCAAATTTTGTCTTGTTCAAGGAGGGGCAAAATGCTATGCTTTCTTCTAGCCGGAGTGGATAAAAATCAATGATTTTTTTAAAAAAAAATCAAACTGATTTAAATCACAATTTAAATCATGATTTAAATATTTTTAATTTTAAATAATAAAAAAGAATCCATTTTTAAAAAAATAAATAAATTAAATTCCAGTACCATCTTGTGTAGCTGGAGGACCCAACCAGAAGCCAATAGGCAGCGTGCATCATAACCATTGTTCTTGACTGAAAAACCAGAATTCCCAGCAATTCTGGTTCCCCATTTTATATTAACATAGTGATAAGAGGAAGAAGGAATCGTGAGATTTTTCACTTACTGGTTTCCTAAGGAAAAATAAAGATAGTGCTCCAATTAAGGGCATGTCTCCCAGCAGAGGTTCCAAAATAACTCTCATGGTGCCATGAATCTAAAGGAAGAAGAAAAATGATCACAAGTCAGACTACTTAACACACTTAAGTATATACTGCATGCTTACATATGCACTGAACAAAATGGCCAGAATCCTACTGATAATCCCAGCTAGATTAGAATCATTGTCTGAAATCCTGTTGCTTAGTGCAGCAAGTCACAACTAGAGTAGAATTTACAGGATACAATGGAATTTACAGCAGAGCTGACTCACCAAATCCCCACTGATACAATGGACCTACTCTAGCTGTGATTTACTATACTAAACAACAGGATTTCAGCCATTGAATCAGTAGAATTTACATATGTGTTGACTCATCATTCAACAATTGATCCAACAGGTCTAACTTCAGTTGAGAGTAGTAATATGATTTAGGTCCATAATACTATAACACTTTTCTTCCTTTATCAGGTAGAGATTGTGTAACTATTTTTATGAACTTCGTATTTTAATTAATATAGTTGTATGTTAGATAGGAAACAAAAACTCAATTTACCTGTATACTCTTAACACCAGCCCTGCAGAAGTATCTCTTGATCTCCAAATCAATTTCACAATTTCCAACAAAGCTAAAAATGAAGTGTGAGAACACATCACAATAA
This sequence comes from Pogona vitticeps, assembly GCF_051106095.1. NCBI lineage: Eukaryota > Metazoa > Chordata > Lepidosauria > Squamata > Agamidae > Pogona > Pogona vitticeps. The sequence continues at coordinate 10,431,007 of NC_135788.1, forward strand.
TGTATTAGATATGACAATCCATCAGTTGCAATATTTTAAAGCTAATCAGAAATCCATAAACATCAACAGAATTTCAACAAAAGGGAAAAAGGCCTAAAACTAAACGCGGCCTGGCTCGCGATATTGAAACATACAGCCTGTAAAAGGTCAATGAATTCTACCCAGCCACAAGGACCAGGGATCATTGCACAAAAAAGACCAGCTAACGACACCCATCAATCACAGTAAGAGATAATCTCCCCCTCCTTATCAAAATAAAAAACATGCTGATCATCCTATCTCCTGAAAAAAGACAAAAGCTGTTCCCACAGCTATAAATACTCAACTATCCAACAAACAGCAACAGAGCATGGACAGAGTTCCTACTCCAGTCCTCTGAAGATGCCGGCCACAGAGACTGGCGAAACGTCAGGAAGAACAACTTTCAGAACATGGCCAAAGAACCCGAAAAACCCACAACAAGCATCAGATCCCGGCCGTGAAAGCCTTCGAGAATACATATATACAGCTAAATTAATCTGACCATCCCAAACATGACAGACATGCAAAATATTAAGACATAATTTACTAAACCAGCCTATTAACCCTTTATTTTCATTAATTATATTCACTAATACTTTCAAGATAACTAATGCAGTTTCATTTTACACCACTCAAGAAGCAGCGAAAGATGTATAATATGAGAGCAAATGTAAAAGCTTTTGTAGATATGTTGTGCTAGCTACATATTTTTCTGGATCTAAGCTACTGGAATATCCTTTATTACATGGCAACAAAACCAAGCCATTTCATGGCATGCAAAGGTAGCAGACATGTTCATACTTTGTCACGTGTTCTCAAAGTGTAAAATTTTTAATTATGAAAAAAGCACAGGATACCCAATTGTCAAACTCAAATGTTATTTTGTTATTCCCATAATTAAAAGGAAAAATATGTTTCACCCATCCCCCCAAATGCTCCATTTCCTTTTCTGCATATTTGAAGCACAAGAAGCCCCAATGAATGAATAACATAGCAGCAGATTTTCTCATTGTTATTTTTACACACTGTTATAATGTTGAAGAGGCAGCTTTAAAACTCCTCATTTCTTAGGTGACAGCCGCATGAATAAGAAGTCATTTACCCTGTTTTCATGTTTTAAATTTACCATCATTAGTTATGTGTCTATAATCTTTGTTTTGATTCCTGTAGAGCAAAACCTTACAGATTGATGTAACATAGTATGGCATTAAGATACGTTATGTTTTTAAGGTACTTTTTCAACCTGAGACACATTATACAGCATTTTCCAAATACATTATGAAAGACACAGATTTTAAGGAATGTGAAAATACTTAACGCATGTATATTGTGAACAAAATTACCTGATTTGAAGATCCAGAATGATCTGTCTTTTATCCACATTTTCAGTATACACTTTAACACCATTAATCCTAAGGGGCTAAAGTACAGATTTTCATTTCAAGAGATGAACATTTCTACAAAATGATGCTGCAATGTAAAGTTTATTTTTTATATTTAAAAAATCTAATATGAATGCAGATTCAGAAAAAGCTTACAGAACTCCTTTTACACAAGATGTTGTTGTTATGTGTTAATGCCATCCATAAGACAGACTTCATAGGAAACAATCATAATGAAGAGGGGCTGTCTTTCAGCTGTTTAGAAACACAAAACTTCATTCAACATAAAGGTCCAGCTTCTAAGGGTTAAAGCCAACTACACTGCTAGCAGCAGCAAACCTATGAGACTAAAGAATGACCTTTTTCTACGACCATTCTTCTCAAGCATTCAGCCTCACCTCCATTACCAGGAAGAGCCAGAATCTACAGGTTACCTAACTATCATGTGAACAGTTACTCCTTTCTTGCGGTTTTTCTTATGTTCTGTCAAGTCAGAATCAATTTATAGGGAACCTAATAGGGCTTTCAAGGTAAGTGAGATTTTTAATGAGTGGCTTTACCAATTCTATACCCTCAATGAGTTTGCATGGCTGAGCGGGGATTCAAACCTCATGAGTCCTAATCCATCACTCTATCCACTGCACCATACTGGGTATCACACAGTAAAAAAGGTCTGGTGCTATCTGACCCGATTATTAGGTAGTACACATGAGGAAGTCAAGTGTATGTATTCTTTTGACAGAGTCTCAAAGAGTACCAGTTGAGGTGGCTACAGTAGCAGTATTATCTAAGGAAAGGAATGCATGGTGTTGTCAATGTGGTTGGATCACATCTTTCATCAACTCTGACCAGCATAGCCCATGGCCGGACACAGTGGGAGATCCAAATAGAGTGGGATTTCTAGCTAGAGGATTTCTAACCTCTAGCTACTGCCTGGGAGTAGCTATTTTTCATCACACACAGCCTTCATCCACTTCCTGTTGCCTTTTAAACCATCTTATTATGTGTTACTAAGCATTCAGTCTCACTTACTGTCAACTGCCTTGGAGGTCTGTCATCAGGCAGAAAGGCAGCAAGAAAAAGAATATATGAATGCTTTTTGTCATTTATGTTGATGTCTCCTGCAATTTTTAGAAAGTTTCATCTCAGAAACTGAAATAATAGGAGAAAAATATGAAAGTTGCTCTAGCAAACACCACCTCCTTCTCCTTCTTCTTGAAGCTGTTTCAATTATTTTCAAGTAATGCAGACAAAAAACATATTTCACGTTAGCAAATATTTAAGAGGAGTGACAAAAATGTATCCAAGCTATTTTTGTCTAAGTGCTTACTACAGTTGCTTTCAGTAAAAAAAAAAAAAAGCAATATTTGAATTAGAGTCCACAGAGTGGGACACCCACTGCTTCCAGACACTGAATCCACACTGAGGCGATCTGTGCAATCAAATTATACTTACCCTTTAATGCCTACAACCAGAGCAAGATTTTCCAAAGAAAAATGGAATAACGTGTATGCATCTGATTGCAAGCAGATTTGTTTTAAAAAGAGACTCAATAATCTTGTAATATGAGTAGTTTACATTTTGCAATCCCTCCACTTCTGTTGTTCCATCACTATAGGAACAGCACAACAGCAGTTAAGCACCTGATCACCCACTAACAAGACAGAAAGGAAAACACCATCCAATAAGTACAGAAGCCACTAAAGCACAAAACAAAGACGGAAGACACTAGTCCCGAAACATGTCACTGTATTTCTGATGAAAGTCAATAATCCAAAATTTCTCTACATATTTAGTTCAAACTGTACATAGTATAATTTGAGATAATTTATTAAGTAAAAAGCATTTTTTCCACTTAATGGTACCATTTTAATCCAAATAACAGGGAACAACCCCCCAACACACTCTTTCAGGGAAAATGGGATGAAAAGGTACCCCTGGATCCTCTAGGGGTTTGGGGAGGAAATTTTTGACACAGCCTGAGAGCCCACCAGCACATCTAGAGCCCTTCCATCCCATTTTTAAAATTCTGAACAACTATTTTGGCCCCTAGAAAGCACAAAGGAACTTACTGAGCAGAAAAATTAAAACTGTAAGAAATTTGTGGAGTGGGTGATGGAAGCAGTCCTCCAAGATCCAGGGATGGGTGTACACAGCCATCAGGTCTCTGGAGTTTATCCATCCTGCATCGACCAATCTTATTTTAAGAGCATGCCAATTATCTTTTCACACATAAGGTGCATTGTATTTAAACACTATACAGTTTAAAAGAAACTCACCTGATCCCCTATATCAATTTTTGTGAAATTAAAGGTGCTTAGATGGCTGTTTGCTCCTCTCACTGCTGGTTCTATTGTTTCTCTAAAAAGTTTTTCAATAAACTGGCAAATAAAAGGCCACATGTGTTTTACAGTCTGAAAAAGAAACATTTTAAGATTTAAGCTGTAGCACACAATATAACAGAAGTGTTTAATCAGAAAAGTGAAATTATGTACAATTTATAATTTATGTCATCTTGAATTACTCTGGCAGTATCTTAAAGAGTAGTTCCTATAATTCGTCTGCAGTGTTGCATATGTCTATTCTCTCCATGTCTTTCAATCAGCTTCATTTTTTTTAAAAAAAAATCACTTGTTCTAATTTGTTTTATTGTCTGTTATATGTGTAATGTCTGCCACATCTGTAGTGTCTTCTATGTCACACAAAAGCCAGAAACATGTCACAATAAAGTCAGAAATATCTGGGGCATGAGGAAATTGTCTCTTTGCGATCTGTGATCAGGAGTCCCATCTCAACAAAGCCTAGCATCCTCCTAATGTTTAGAAACTACCTAGCCAAGAAGATGGTACCCAACCCCACCCAAAGTTCAAAGGCAATGTACTATTCTACAATGCAGAAATGCTAGTACACAAGACTCCATGTTGACTATACATATAGAATTGAATGGAATTCCAAAGGAAAGCATTGGGAAAGGAACTAAGGTGAAGGGGCACAGTATATTCACTCATATATACAACAAACCAGGAACATAAATTATTACATCGGCATTACACAAATTGCACACATAATCACGTTTCCTTGTACCATCCAACAATGAATGAGGAGTACAGCTTAGCAATTAAACAAGATAGGTTCTCTAAACAAGATAGGTTCTCTAAATGAGGGTGCAAAAAAAAGCTAAACAAACATCTAGTAACTTCCATTGCAAGTCATACCATAGCAAAATACCTTTCCTGATGACAACAGGTTTAGTAATGGAAAACAAACAATTCAAAGAAACTTTACATCCCACCACCTTAAAATTTCTCCCCAATTAGAACACCATTTTAGTATTTCTCTGGAAGAAAACAAATTCCAGGAGTCACATGACCCCAACTGTTTCCTTCTATTATGATTTGAGTCAGGGTTCATAAAGTTATGGCTGCAAACTACTGTTTTCTGCCCCAAAATTTATGATTCTTCAAGTCCTATAGATGAGGCTCTGAGATTCTGGAAAGAAGGTCAGAAACTGTGTCACACAAACCTATCCCATTCAGAAACTTTCAAATATTTTTGAACAATACTTTCAAAACATTTTTTAAAATACAACTTTTAAAACTGCTTTTTAAACTGTCTGAATTTTTTTTTTTAGGAACGTGTTATCTTTTTTTGCTTGTGCTTCACTTCGGGGACCCCCATGAGCCAAAAAGCAATATATAATCCCAGAGAAAGATTTCTGTCTCCCATTATTTAGCTGCATTCCAACTGTACTTAAATGGAAATAATAGTAAGACTACTTGCTGATACACAGCTGCATATTACGTACTCTGTTGCACAGTTTGCTCTGACAGCTAAGAAGTTGAGGCTTCGATTTGTTAGGGTTCATATGTTACATAAATGTTGAATATAGTGACTTTGATATTATATGCTATGCCACTATTCTCACAACGGGTTTATTGACCTCTGAGGTAGCCTTTTTTTAACCGTTTTTATGTAAGTCTGCCTTTGTAAAGGCCTATGGCTAGAAACAATAAAGGTACAATGTATAATATATAATCACTGTTCACAAATACATAAACAACAAAAATCAAAACAAAAAACCCAATGAGTTACTATGTTGATGTGGCTATGGAAGTTAAAATAAAAAACATATGGAGGTTATTATGTTGAAAAGGGCTAATGAAATCAGTAAGAGTTGTCTAAAACAGGGGTCCCCAACCCCTGGTCTGCGGGCTTCCCAGGACTGGGCCACGAAGATGGATCTCAGCCCCCCTGCCCACATGCACAGGGGGTGTGTCATGCTCATGGGCATGCATGGGAGCATATAACACTCACACGCGTGCACACAACACATCCACACCCGCATGTGACACGCCCCCTGCAAGCACAGGGATACCCCCCCTGCGCACGGAGCCCTCCCCATGGATCTATTCTTCCAGATAATACAATAGCTTACCTTATTCAGCCATTCTGCTCTTTCAGTATCTGGAAACTGGACCTAATAAAACAAAAGTTGCACATGATTAGGAAAGAGATAACTTACTACAAAGTCACAATGTTGGGTGAAAACATACATAAAGCAGGATAACTATGTTGGTCTTGGAAAAGGAACATCCACATGATAAGTAAATATCCTTATTAATAATAATGACATTTCATCAAGTCAATTTGATTACCCTTTCCCTTTTCTACGTATAAAGTACTCAGAAGAGGATTGTTATTCCCTCCTTCTGGGATTGCCTAGAACTGTGCACCTTGCCCAAGGCTACACAACCTGACTCTTCTCCCTGGAGAAACAGCAGAACATTTAACTCCCAATCTCTCACTCTGCAGCCAGACACCATATCACCGAGCCAGTCTTTATTAGGACCAACTAAAATGAACCTGTGGAAGGTTTCAAACTCTGAAGTTCTTGAGAAGTTTCTGAAGTAATCTGGAGGAAAAGCATTAATGATCATTTCTAGATACAAGTGTCACCGGAAACTATGGTTTCCTGAACAGCAAAGTGAAGCTCTGAGTGACAGTGAACCAATGTGAAGAAGTATGAAACATACCTGCAGATCATTTCTAATATTAGGACAATTATTTGAATGAACCACTGTATTTGCTATCAGTGTATTTAATCTTTACGGCATTCTATGTCACTATATGTCATTCTTCTTAATGGCATTATATACCATATCTGCCTTGTATTATCCCCTGGAAACACATTCCTACCTTCTTACACTGGCCTTAACTACTGAAACAACATATACCAAAGTAACAGCTTTACTCATAATTAATCAGATTTGCTGACCAACTTTGATCCATGGTTCATAAATCAGGAGTCCATTGCAGCACTATCTTTTAGGACAGAGATGCACATATTGCCACAGAGGGTGCAGGGTAGAGGAGAAACTTTTATGGAAAAAAAAACCTGTTGCTGTTGCCATAAAGTAAATCCCCTGAAGTCTGAGACAGGGCATCTGCAATCCCTGGATTTCTAGAAAATGGTCACTCCTGCTTTAGGGCGTAGTAGGTTACATGCACTCAGTGGGAAAGAACCCCACCAACTTGCTGGCAATCACAAAAGAAGCCCATTTTATTTTTATTGCTTTGCTGGGTCATTGCAACACAACAAAAGTTTAAAAAGTACTGATTCATACTATTACTGTAATAGCATATTCCTAATCTGTTTGCCTGGTTTTATTTTGTCTTGGGCTCATAACACTTCCACTTAAAGTGCTATTTGTTCAAAATGCTTGCCATACTTAATGAGCTTAAGTACATGAGAACTATCAATAATGTATACTGGATGCTTCTAAGTATGAGAATATAATATTTTATTTATACAGAGTTCAAACAGACGATGTAGTCAAGTCTGCTCCAGACACACAGCTATAGCATTAAAATAGTCACCTCTCCAAACAAGTTTTTCAGACCTATTCATTCATGCTGTGTAAAATTAAGTACAGGTATGCTTTCTTTTCCTCCAAATGAACCTATAATTTAATCCTTGCTCAAAAAGATTTTAGTTTTTGTTGCAATGATGAATGTATGAATTATGCAGAATAACTCAAAATCTTTCTTAAATAGTTGAAATATCATTTTAGACATTCTTATGTACATTTCTTACGTACATGTCAATTTCAAATTATCTCACACAACCTTACCCCTGAAGTCTTCAGTAACCTCAGAAAAGTTTAAAGAAAAAACAGAGGCACTCACTACTTTTAGGACATAGCACTTTTAAAAACCTATAATCATAGGCCAACCAAAATTACTGTTCTGCCACCAAAGCTCAGTAACTCCTTTCACAGCCAGATCCTCATATAACATCTCTTTCTTTTCTTTATCTATGTGCCTTTCATGATACTTTTATTTACACTGGACCTCCTTTCATTGATTATAAGCTGATATTGTAACTAGCAAAGCTAAGGAACCAAGCATATCATTATTCCATATACACAAATGCAATGGTAAGAATGCGACTGATTCATATATTTCTAAGGGTTCTTTTTAATTGATTCATTTGAAATATAGTGCTGGATAAGAGTTTTGTGGATACCATGGACTGCCAGAAAGACAAACAAGTGGGTCCTAGAGCAAATCAAGCCTGAGCGATATCTGGAGGCAAAAATGTTGAAACTGAGGTTATCCTACTTTAGGCACATCACAAAAAGGCAGGAATTTCTGGAAAACACAATAATCTTGTGAAAGGCTGAAGGCAGCAGGAAAAGACGAAGATCAAATGAGATGGGTTGATTCCCTAAAGCAGAGGTCTTCAAACTTTTCAATATGAAGGCCACATCATATATTTTACACATTTTTGAGGGCCAAAGGGGGGAAAGGGGTGGGGGATCACTTCGGTCCCCCTTCCCTCCCTTTCCTATGCCTGGGCTGGATAAAAAGGCAAGGTGGGCCAGATGTGGCCAATCGGCCGTAGTTTGGAGACCCCTGCCCTAAAGGAACACACAAGATTGAGTTTACAAGAGCTGAGCAAGCCAGTTGAGGACAGAATGTTTTGAAGGTCTCTTTCACTGGGTTGCCATTACCTGGAGACGACTTGACAGCTTATAACAAATTGTAACATACTATTTGGGCTTGAAAAATTTTAGAATGTCTCAACAGTCAGTCAAGAATTTCACCAGTCAGCATGACCAGACTATAGCCTTGCAATTTATCTTAACAAATTTAAACTAGGCACTTGTTCACTTTTATTTCTACATAACAATGCATACAAACCCAAAAGAAAGTATTATGTACACGGTATTTGCCTATGTCTTCTTAGTAGAAAACGCACTGCTGTCAGCGGTGTTGCCCTTGTGTCCTTGAACATGCCTGGTAGTTTTAGCACTGAAGTACCATTTATCAATGGCTTTAGTAGGGTTAAACTGTGGTAGTGGAAGTCCATTTAGATTCACCATCATAAGGTCATCTAAGCTTTCAGTCTCTAAACATGATCTGAATTTATTTTTGATCAGATTCATCTGGCTGAAACCCCATTCACAGCTAACTGTAGAAACTGGTAGAACAGAGGGAATTTTAAGGAGCTTCAGAAGAATAGGAAACCTGCCCCAAGGTGGTTCATTGACTTTCCCAGTAAATCCACTGATGACAGACCTTTTGCAGATATTTTGAATTCATACCATTCATCCATGGCTTTCTGAATTATGTCTTCTTTGCCCTTGCATTGCAAAAGGTCTTTGTAATGAGATATAAGTACGGTTACTGTACTTCCTTTTAACCAAAACTTTCCAAGGACGTTTCTGTCCATGCGAAAGTATCAAATATTGACATAGATGTTAATATGTTATCTGTAGCAGTTGCTTTATTACTTGCGTGCCTGTGGGGTCATGAAGCTTGTATTTTGAATGCCTTTCTTTTGAATGTCTTCAGCAAAAATAAAACTGAAAGCAAAAGCACCCGGCCTCTTAAGGAGCCACGGTTCCCTCTCACTCCAGGATGTGTCCTCATTCAATTGAAATTGGGAGCAGGGAATCTCCATATTCTCCACCATGGGACTTCTCTACATTCTCCTGAAGAGCTATATATCTATGTGCCACTCGAACTCTCTTCTCGCGAGAAGAGGGCAGTTTGTCTTTTGCAATGGGAGGGGGAAGGGGAGGACTGCAGGATGAGAGAAAGGGGGGGCAGAGGAGGCAGGCAGGGAGCTGTGACTCCTCGAGCAGCGTTTTTCACTCATCACAGACGAGTGCATTTTTCAAGCCCTGCATACTATACTTGCCATTCCCTCTAATAGCAAACTTGCGTGGCTGAGTGGAAGTAGTCCACAGAAATGAGAAGCCACAACAATCTAGAGATGAAAACTACAATGTAGCAGTTGAATAGAAGTAACAGTTAAAAACAAACTTGAGCGGTGGGATGAGGACAGTGGATGGCAAGGAAAGAGAATTGATACATTGTGGTCACTAAGTTACAAAGAGGAATGTTTGTTGTGAAATGGAAAATATTCTCCTATACAGCAATAAGATGGTCAATAAGAGCTGCCAGTCGGCTGGCACTAGATAAAACAGCAGGGAAAGGCCTTGGCAGAACAGGGAAGGAGGCTGCCATGTAGTCTTTTCCACTTCTGAAACTCTCCACACCCCACAACTGGCGGAAACAGCACCATTCCTGGCTGACTAATCATCTGAACAGAAACAGTCTTCTTAAATAATGCAGACACTGCTGTGATCTGGCAGGTTCCTATTTCCTGATCAGTGATCTTCCTTATCTTTTCAGTACTCATCTCATGCGCCCCAACTGCTATTTCCTATCCAAGCCTGTACGCTGCCAGGAAAAAAAAAGGAATAACCTCAAATTCACTGTCATTTTTTAAAAATTAAGTTACAAGTTTTACTCAAGCCTTCATGAGCCTGTCCTCTGTTTAAGTCACTAAACACAAACATACCTGAGATGCCAGAATGCAATTAATATGTAACTCCCTGCATCTTCCACAGAATCTGAATGGGACACCAGTTCCCAAACTTTTTGGCATTGCATCTCCTTTTTTATTGTTCCAGAACCACCACAACTCCCTTTCCTCTCTTGAACCTTCATCCAACTCCCTTTTACCAAAACACTCAATATGTAATTGAAAATAAAAAACAAACCTAGTAATAATTATTTTAAATAAAAAATAAACACAAATATTTTCCCTTTTCATAAGTAGTTAATAAACATGCAAGTCATATTTATTAAAGAACAGTGTGAGCTAAATGAGAAGGTAATTTGAGACAGCGAAGTTCAGAAAAATTAGTGAGGAAGAAGGAACCAGTCACAGAAGAGAACAGAAGAGGCAGGAGCATCCAAGATAGATGGAGTCTTGTGGCAGGGATTTCTCTACAGTGAGGTGTTCCATTCCCCGACTTCTGCATCAAGAGATGCAAGGAGAAATCGTGTGAAGTTTGTTTCCACGTTCTTCCCCTGGAAAGGTGGGAAATTTGGTGGGGTGTTCCTTTCTTCTCTGGGGCTGACTGATAAGCTGCTTCGAATTCAGCTACTCCATACAACATCATAAATAAATCTGTAAATCTAGTACTGGTAGTATCGTAGTAATTCATTTAAGCAGATAAATTTTTCATTTTGAAAATCTCATAATCTCATAATCTCATGTTCTCCTTGAAGCTTCTTCCTGACTCCATCAAGAGAAGAGACAAATCCTTCACACAGACATAAGCATTAGAAAAGTCCAGACAAATTATTTTGGTGCTACACTTCCTTCTGCAAACCAGAAACAGTAGCTCTTTTGAACTGAACATATACAATGCACTACAGGGTACAAAGATCATAACACATTTCTTGTTTTGCGTGTAGTCATCATAATTACGTGCCATGTATGCCTTTTAACTCAAGACAATTTAGTTTGAGTACAGAAGGCAGTCGTATTTTTAAGCCTCAGCCTGGCAGACATGGAGACCAGCAAGGAGCAAGAAAAACAGAGCAGTCCTCTGCTGCAACCAGTATAGAAGCAAAGTGGCCTTCCAAAGAAAGGAAGCCCATTCTGCTGCATCCAGCACAGAAATTCAGTGGGATATTTAAAAAGGGCAAGAGCTCCTCCTTGTTTCTCTTTTGTTAGCCCTCCAGCGGTCTGGTAATGTCTGTGGGCTTATTCGCAAAGTTGTCATAGAGAGATATACACCCCAGTGAAAAGGAACTAAGCAAAAAGTGCTTAGAAGGTTAGCCTGGAAACAGCCCGGCTTTCTTCCCACTATTCTAGGCACATCTGAGCTAAAACAGCCAGTGGAGGAGGAGCTGCATACATGTATGCAGTCAAAGCTGCTTTTTATTTTGCATATTCTTAACTGCTTAAATGTTGGAAGCTGTATCGTTCCAAGTACATACATGCTAGAATTCTAAAAATTACTGTCCATAATATAAATAAACACTTAAAATAAAAGCATTCTTATTCATGTCCCACACGGTATCCAAATGGAGGCAATGAAAAAAGTGCTGTTTTGTCCCAGCTGCATGTGATGGTAGGGACAAGACTGATCTTTTGCAAATCAAGTGGCCCCAACAGCAGCTCCTGGGACAAGTAGAAGTTTGAGGATAGTACGTGATTTTCATTGGGACCATGACACTTGTTGTCATCACACACCACTACCCACTGTAAGCCCCCCACAAACCAATATGTGAAATTCTATTGTGCACTTCCTGCTCTAATTATGCTCTTTGCATAACAAAATATGTAAGAACCCCTTTTTAGAACTATGTGTTCTGTGTCATCAAGTCATAGAATCATAGAATAACGAAGTTGGAAGGGGCCTATAAGGCCATCGAATCCAACCCCTGGCTCAATGCAGGAATACAAATAAAAGTCAGAACCAACTTAGAGTGACTACAAAGGCTTTCAAAGTAAATCAGATACAGTATTTAACGAGTAGTTCTACCATTCTTCCACTCCCCCCAGTGGATCTCCATGGCCAAACGGGGATTTGAACCATGTTCTAACGCAGGGGTTGTCAACCCCCCTACCGTGTGAGCATGGAGGTGGCCCCACCCCCCAGACATGGAGCTCACTTCCCCCAGCCAGTCCGCTGCCCCCAAAAGGTTAGGGACCGCTGTTCTAAAGAGTCTTGGTCCATCACTCTATACACTGCACCACACTGGGAATCCTTTATATTGAGAATCTGTTGGTGTTTGGATTTAAACAGAATTAGGAAATATATAGTTGCAATGATACTATAACACTTGAGAGAGTAAAATTCAGCAGAGTCTATTTACAAATATATACATAGAGAACACCATCTCATATTATGTCAAATGGTTCTGAATATTTTCAAAATCTGGATTTGATAATTTAGTATGTATAGAATAATGATTATTTATTTATTTATTTATTTATTTATTTATTTATTTATTTATTTATTTATTTATTTATTTATTTATTTCTATGCCACTCACACTACCCGAAGGTCTCTGGGCGGCTTACAGCATTTAAAATACAATAAAAAGATTATTAAAGCATGGCTACAAAAACCTTTCACTAAAAAGACTTATCCCCTTCCCAAGCCAAAAATATTCAGAACACCAAGAGCTGTTAGCAACCTAAGCGAAATCACAAAGAAGATCCACGCTGTACACTATGGAGAGTAAACTGGCCAGAAGACACTGGCTGAAATCCAGCTGGTATAGTGTGACACTACGAATGAGGATGACATCATCACCCAGCAACATTACTCTTTATTTTAATTAAATGTAAAACGTCCTATCCCCTATCTTCTGATTCCAAGGGTACCTAGGGATTTGTCCTGGAGAAACCTTCAAGAGCTTCGAGATGATAGAGGAAGCCTTTAATATTGGAAAACTGCCACTGGATGGCTGCAGGAGTCAAGATCTGAAATCTCTACAGCGATTTCCACTATGAAAGGCTCCCCCTTCATCCTGAGGTGAAAGGATCCAAACAGGCATCACCTGGAGATCACATTGTCCTCATTGTACAGTATAAGCTTGCACAACCAAGTTTCAGTATTTTACTGGACTGGCTGCATAATAATTGGTGGACACAATTCCTAATAGTTACCTTTAAAGATCTGGGTCTGGCATGTCTTAACATAGCATGTTTTCTCACATGAACTCTCTTTTCTTTCAGGAGAGTATTTACTAGAGCAAAGATCAGGACTCTCAAGGGCAGCATTATAACACTTGGCCATTTCCCCAACCCCCAGAAGCTAATGAAAATAATTAAAACATCTATTTTTAGTAACTTCCTGATTTTAGTGGTGAGGTAGCATGTGTTGTACTTTATTAGGTTTTACAGTATATTTAGCACTGTATTTCAGTTGCATTTTTAAAGCATTTCTTTTTGAAAATAAATGTGGGATATAAATATTAAAAATTAATTTCTATTCAGCTATGGTAGCCTGACATCTATAATCACAAAAATAAGCATCTACGCCTATATTTTGCAACCTGTTTAGGCAAGTAAATTATTACATTCTGGCTTAAAATATATTACTGATATGGCCTCTAGTGCTAAAGAAGCTGCTATCAGATAAAGAGTGGATAGCTTGGAGTAAAGAATTTGTTAAGAATTCCTTTTTGTGATCAATATCAAAAGAAAAGCAATGTGTGCTATTATCTTCAAGAGCAGATACAAAGAAGTCTAGCTAGTTATTGCAAGCTAATAAAAATTACTGCACTTTCCTTACAATGAACTACACTATACACTCAGAACCAATCAGTTTGACTAAGTTTTAGTTAAGCAGTCTTTTCAGAAGCCAAGCAAAACTTGCAAAGACATGCTGGTTAGAGAGAAGCAGCAGTGCACATTTCATTGTGAGGCAGATGGAGAGCTTAGTTTAAAAAAAGGCTTAGTCATTAAACCAAACTTCTTTGGAACGTTTATTCTGAAACCAACCATGTGTGCAAAAGTGATTCATACAAATGAATATTAATACAAAAATAAATCACAGCAACCAAAACAAGTCAGAAAAAAAGATTTTCATAAATCACAGCAACCAAAACAAGGTTTCCAAAGACTGAAATTAAAATGAATCTCTGTGTTATCAATTTAGCAAACCTCAGTAGCATCCTCTTATGCAGGTGAGATATAGGCTGACACCATCTACCTCAAGCAGCTCAGACAGTAGTGAGCGCATACACAAACAGAGCCTGGATATATTTAGTAGCTGAAACAACATTCTACATGCATGCAGTAACCTTTCTTGTGCCTGATGTGCAGAATGCGTATAGAACTGTTTTTCTAAATTAAAGTTAAACATCCATTATCTTACTGCCATGAAATCATGGGTAGCATGGGTAGCATTAATCTCTGTATTTAAGCAATGAAATGAGCACAAAACCACAATAACATTTCCAAGAAAACCTCACTATCACTTCCTCCTTGTGCACAAAACAAAAAGCTGAGAGACAAGAGAAGAAAATGCTTCAGGACTCTGCCCAGAAAGATTTACTACAGGAAACAAAGGTAATTGCTAAAATGAAACCGGATGTCACACCCCCAGCAGCCAACTGCTTTCTGTCAAAAGGTTCTATACACTATAACTGGCATAAGGAATAATGATCCATGTGTGCATATTTTGGATCATTCTCCCAGTGTCTGAAAGCAAAGTTATAGTATCTATATGAATGCAAGGCTGCTTAATCCCAAATCACACCAATAGGTCTGAAAGACAAAGGAAGTGATCTCTTTCATCCCCATTTCCTGAAGTCCTGTTAAAACTGCAGATGGATGGAACTGCAGGCCGTGTGTGTGTGTGTGTGTGTGTGTGTGTGTGTGTGTGTGTGTGTGTGTGTGTGTGTGTGTGTGTGTGTGTGTGTGTGTGAGAGAGAGAGAGAGAGAGAGAGAGAGAGAGAGAGAGAGAGAGAGAGAGAGAGAGACACTCACACAGAGTAATTCTAATACAGCTTTCAAAGTAAGTAAGATACAGTATTTAAGGAATGGTTTTACAAGTTCCACCCTGCCAAGTTCCCTTGGCCAAGCAGCAATTGAACTCAAGTCTCCTGAGTCCTAGTCATAGGCCATCTATGCACTGTACCACTAAGTTACTACACCCCATTTTGTTCAGCCAAAAAACCCACTTATTACCAAAGATAACAAAAAAGCTAAGAACAATAAGCACCAATAAACATAGCAAAAATGGCTCATGCCAGAGCTGTGGGTTCAATGATGTGACTGTGCAGTCCCCCAATGTGCCTGTAATTGTATGCCTGTTGTTTTACACATGACCATTTTTTAAAAGAACCATGCAAAACCATAGAAATAAAAACAGCAGAAGAGATAAAACAGCCCTTGGAATATACCACCTAGGTCTATTTCTGTCCCCAAAACAGAAAATGTTTTTTCCTGAAGAAGCAGTTATATAAGCAACACAGACACCTACAATAACTTTAAAAAAAAAAACCAGCCATTGATTTTATATGCTTTTATGCCAGGCTCCACAACAACTGAGCTGATAACATATGAATTTAGAAATGCATCAACTTCTATGTCAAATGCTCTGCTTGATGGTAGCACAGCCATGTCCTGACACTACGCGTGTATCGGCATCAACAAAGTAAGATTTTAATCATGTACTTCAAATCCCCCAAAATTATGACCAGGGCTCAATGGAATACTTCTGCAGGCAGAATTGCATTGATCAGTAAAATGAAAAGAGGAACAGTCCTTGCTTCCACTGCAGCTCCACAACAAATTCAAAAGAACAAAAATGGCTGCAAGGGAATGGAAAGAAGGTTCCTTTGCACTGGTATTTGGATGCTTGCATGATGCTATATGTAGACCTCTGGAAATGAATCCTTTAAATTTTCCAGCCTAAAAGGATAGGAATTACATAGTAAGACCAGTAGGGTTTATTTATTCTCCACAGTATGAGCCAACATAGGATTTCTTAACTTTCAAGAAACTTGACAAAGCAATCAGAGCTTTTCTGATTTAGAACCACCATGTAATGTTGCCAATGTTCTAATAATATTATTGGTCAGAATCCTATTAGGATTTCCTTTGAAGTAAATGAAGCTGACTAAGCCAGGGTGGCAAATGGCAGTTAATTAACAAGACAGCAGTCCAACGCCTCATTGTGCACAGGTAGCAGAAATGAATGCGCAACCAGTCACATGTTTGGCACAATGTTAATTAGCTGCAGTTCATCACCACAACTTCTGTAACTTCACTTGCTCCAGAGTGAAATCCTAGTAGGGATTTTGGTCACTATGTGACTGGATTTTCTTGTTACATCTCTGTACATTCCAAAACAGTTACCACGTAAATTCACTGAAAGATGCATGGCCGACTGAGCAAATGGTACTACTCATGTGTCCCTATTGGTGAGATAAGAAAGCAGACAAATAACTATCATAAATGCAAGCATGTGAGGTCACAGAACCCAGCTGAGACCAACTGCAGAAACAGCCAATTGGGCTCCAAACCTGATAGTCCTAGGTTATCCCTGTGCCTGAGTGGAACTCAGTTTCATAATTACTGTATTTAAAATTATAAGGAATTCAGTTGATTCAAATAGTAAGGAAGATACTATATTCAGAAGGCAAAAAACAAGATATGAACACTAATGATTTCTAGAATATAACGAGACCACATAATCAGTTCCTGTAGCACTCCAGTGATAAGGAGACGATTACAAGATACTGTAGATTCCATTCCAATAGTAATGTGACACAAAGGTGCCACAGCAGTCAGTAGACACAAACAGCAGAAAATGTTCGATGTAGTCATGCCGTAGAAGTATACTTTTATAATTGTATGGATTCAGTGGTTGAAATCTTGCTGCACAGTATGCAAACAGCATAGCTTTTGGAAATGAACTGCAATAATTTAAGAAATCTGCATAGACATTATCTGCTGCATATTGAGTCACACGACTCAGTATGCAATAGATAATACCCACAGAGATATCTTAACTTATGATAATTTACTTCTGAAAGCTATACTATTTACAAAACCGTGCAACAGGATTTCAGGCAACAATTCAAGTCCATATAAGTCAATATAGTGTAACAGAGAGAAACTGACAGCCAGGCCATAGCTTCTAAAAGTCTAAATATAGTGTATTTAATACTGTGTTGCCTTGGCCTGAACATAATACACTCATTTGTGTTGTGATTTTTTATTTTTATTTTATTATTATTATTTTGGTGAAGCCTCCTACCCAATTAAGCCCCGTATCATCCCCAGAAAAATACTTCTAAGGAGTGTGGGACCTTCTGGACTAAAATGTGATGCTGCTCAAAAAAGTGCAGTTTGTTTGGACATTCCAAATTCCGAAGAGAATAATGTCAAGATCACAAAGCAAAACAAAACAACTAGACAGTTGCAGCACTTCAAATACCAACCAGATTATCATCTTCTGACACAAAGATGGCACAGAGCTTTTTTATTACAACCAAGTCTGAAGACGGGATGAACTCAAGAAAGACAGCATGGTAGGAGGAAAGTCTGTATCACGTGACGAGGCACAGCTACTCTCATATTTTTGTCACATGATGTGCATATCAAGGACATGCAATATTTCCACTGTATCACATGGCCCTTTTTGCCAGACATAACATCTTATCAAAATAACGAAGCATTTCTTGATTATTTCATACTCCATAGTCATACACCTCACCATTATTTTGCTTACAGTGTACAGCATCTCATCTGATGATAACTTTGTTCACGCTTGCAGTAGTTAGCTATTTAGAACATGTTAAGGTGCAATTCCACATATTTTTAGAACTATATTAATAGATGCCCAGTGTAAAATGGTACTGTTTATACATGTAGGACGCAATGGAACACTTAATGCAGTACCATAATTATACAACACAGCCTAGCTCAAACAAGGACAGTTAGGCTGCCAACTACTAGACAGTATATAAAGGTTATGAAAACAGTACTCTGAAGAGTTATGCTAAGAATTATATTAGCTAATACCATTACGAAGGATGTGATGCATCTTAAAATGCATTTCACATATGTCAGCAGACATAATCATCTTTTTGCATGTCAAAATTATATAATCTGAACTAGCAGAAATGCAGTATTTAAACTATGCTGCTATATGTCAAGGACAGCCAAATGACAATGTAATACTTATCATATGACAATTATTTTCAGCCAAAGACAAACTATACTCTCATTTTAGAAACAAATTCATTGTACATTATTCTACTAAGTTTAGCACACAATCTCTAGTGTTTCACTAGTGAATTCCACACATATTTACACTGGCCGTAATTCTACTGCCTTATGCAATCACATAAGGTTAATTGTGCAAACAATTTTACTTCTTCAGCCAGCCAGCCACTTCCCTGCTTCCACTCATCATGGGCCCACTGCATGGCAGATGGAAAGCCAGAGGGGAAAACCACTTGCACCGTTGCCCTTATGTGCACAATTTTCCACCAAAAGAATTCTGGCCACAGAAACTCTTGCTGATTTTAATTATGCTTGATTCTCAGACCAAAGGTTTAGTATCACACTACTGGAAGTTACTTGCACTGAAACAGAACTAATTTCTAAGGAAAGGTAGGAACAGAGCAAAAATCTAATACACTGTTGGGAATTTTACAGCTGCCTCACAAGTCAACTGAAAAAACGCTGTTGCACTGACTCATTACACGGGAATGCGTCTCTAAGATTCTTCCAGAACTTTTTATAAATATCCAAGTTCTGCAGGAGAAATGTACATTTGTTTAAATTAAACAGAGAAACACTGACTAATATATTTTCAGCAGTATTCTCCTTGCAATCAAACTTCATCAGATAACATTAAACTTGTAAGATCACATGTTTATTATGGTACAGCAAGAGGTTGGTTCAACAGTGTTCCTACTACTGACTTCTGTGTACTGCCAGCTTTAACAAAACAGAACTAAGATGTTTGAACCAATTATGCTAATGAGAAGTGAAAGAAGAATCATAATATAATTAAAACTGGGCCACCTTCTTCCCAAATTCAAAGTGCAAAGGGGATTTTTATTTCATTTTAGTTTAGGAGTAGCCAAGTGCAGCCCTCCAGATACTGATGCACTTTTCAACTCTTAGCATCCCTCATCACTATACCAGCTAGGGATGATGAAAGATGCAGCAGCAACCTGCTAGAGCAAAGACAGGGAGAAAAAAACAAATTCCATGACAGATATTCTCACACATATCAGTAGAGACAAGAGTTTCTGGTTCTTAATTGTTTTTTTTAAAGTACATAAAGCTTATTAAATTCGGTTGCTAACCAAAGGGAAGGGCATGGAGCCTTGCAATTTGTTGTTCTTGTTTAGTCGTTAAATCGTGTCCGACTCTTCGTGACACCATGGACCAGAGCACACCAGGCCCTCCTGTCTTCCACTGCCTCCCGTAGTTGTGTCAAATTCATGTTGGTAGCTTCGGTGACACTGTCCAACCATCTCATCCTCTGTTGTCCCCTACTAACCCCTACTAGGTTTAGTAGACCTTGCAATTGAGCCCTACTAAACCTAGACATTAGCTTCTATGAATTCACTGGGCATTTCCCACATACTTTCAAGTAAAAGGGCAAATCTGGATGGAAAGCATGACAGTGTGGAAGATTTTGTACCAATGTAGCCCAGTTAAGTGAAACCCCACCCTCCACCATTGCGCAGCAACCAGAAGATGACGTGACTGTCTTTGAATAAATGTAGATTGTTGTGGAGGGAAAAAAAACATCCCTAAAAATAAGAAAAAATTATTATAAGACCCTGTCTTATTTTTGGGGAAACATGGTACATATGGAGTTTCAAGGACAGTGAGATAATATTTTAGCTTCAGATGTTAAATTGAGTATAACTGAAGAAATGTCCATCATCTAAACCTGCCTCCCATCAAGCATTATGCATCTAAGATCACAATACCTATTAATAGCATCCCAAATGGATTGTTGAAAATCAGATTTTTTAATAATTTAAATCAAAAATTGACTTACTTAAATCTGATTTTTAAAAATCATTGATTTTTATCTACTCTGATCAAAACTGATTTTTAGTAATTATCTGGCATGTAAAAATGCAGTTAATCAACAGTCACTTTTCTACATGTTAGAGAAAGCTACTACATTGACTTTATTACTGTTTTTAATATAATACTTGCTTAATTCTTTATTAATATTTATATACCTACTGTTTTTAGCTTTTATATATTCTCTTTTTAATTATGTAAGTCACCTTGGGTTCTTTTTAAGGAGAAAGGTGGGATAAAAATATTTTAAATGAAATAAATAAATGATACATTCAGCCTATATGTTTTAAGAATGGAAATTTCTGATGAAGACAGAAATAGATCTATTAAGGGCTTATTAAGCGAGAAATCTCTCTTTTAACATAATCATCCTATTCCTAGGACTCATTGAAGCAGAAAATAATTTATGATAGGACTGAGGGATAGTTTAGGATTTAAGTCTCTGGCTGTGGTGCCACAGGTTGGGAGTTTGATTCTCCACTGTGCCTCCTTGACAGGGGCTGGATTAGATGATCCAGAGGGTCCCCTTCCAAATCTGCAGTTCTCAGACTGACTGATGGATAGGTCTGTGATTTAAGCATCTGGCTGCGGAGCCAGAGGCTGGTACTTCAATTTCCCCATTGTGTCACCTTGACAGGAGGCTGGATTCGATGAATCATAGGGTCTCTTCCAGCTCTGGAGTTCTAGGATTACTACTGTTGCTGCTGCTGCTGTTGAAAATGATCCTTTTTGCCTCAGCACAACTGATGCTCCCACCAAACATGCCAGTATGAATGATCCATGTGGGACTACAAATCTACTCCATACACACAGTATTTGCTTTAGAATAAAACTCAATTCCTTATATTTCAGAAACCAGGTCTACAATAAATCCCATACCCCAATATTCCTTGCTACTTCTCCCCGCCCTGCTCCCTGGATGCATCTCAGGTCAACACATCATTTTATAAAGGAATGGGTACACCCATCTCCATGTGTGTACTATCGTTGTTTAAAAAGTTACTTTTTAAATTCCATGCACACTATAGTTCTGTAACAATTTTAAACCATTTATAGAGAAATTTAGCATCCTAGACTATTGAGGTTCCATACACTGATTTCAAAATCCATTTTATAGGGAATGGTTACAGTCATACATATACTCCACACATCTACAGAATAGATTAAAACTTGAAACTGTACAGGAAAAAGCCAAAAATGGATAAAGAAACAAAAGGGAAACTGGACAGGTAGAAAATCAGAAGAAATGACGAATGACAGTGAGTGGCACATGGTGAAGCAAATGAAAATACTAAAGTTACAGAAGAAGGGCAAACTTATAAATACACCCATGGAAGTCACTAGCCTGGCAACAGGATTTTCAGAACACAATGCATTTCTATGCAAGACAGGAGGGCAGCCTGCTTCATTTCTAAGCTGCAAGTGGAGGAAGTAGGAAACCATACTTCCTCAGCCTGCTTACTCATCTGCATATCATTCTTTGTTACCTGTGGCTACCATGTGGATGTTTAAATACAAAGCTGTAAGTGGGTGTTCAACAAGGGAAGCAGGAAACCATCTATTGTGGCAACAAGACCCTCATATTCTTAACTATAGCTAGAATGTTGCCCTTGAACACAGTTGAGGCAAAGATGATACAAAATGTCTTCCCAAACAATACTTTTGGGTGGGTGGGTCGTCTTCAAAGCAGTCAGGCTGTCTTGTTTAGCCTACAGCTGCTGTTTTCCTACCATCACATATACTCAACACTTCTTCCTAAGAAACCCCCAAAACTGTAAGATACCACATTAAAAACACTATGACATCGTTAAAATTTGTAACCAGTCAGATTTAACTAATTTGCAATTTTAGTAAAAACTGTGACCCAGCTTATCAAACTGATCTCACTGAAGTGGAGAATGGCAGTACAAACAAAATGCTATTGCCAATACAACTATCTGCCACGCCCTGGTTTACCATGCTGCACTGCAGCAGTTTCGCTGCTCACATTCCAACAGACTAAAACAGGTAAATTTAATCCAGTCACTTCCAAAATACAGAAACATGCTCTTCCAATTTTTCTGCCTTACAGAGGTGAACAATTTAAACAGCACAGTGCAGACTTACAGCAAGACTGAATGAGACTGATTTCTTTAGAGAGCTGGACACCTCACAAACAGTTGATTTTTTTTAATTCCTCGAAGGAAGGAAAATATGAAAGCAAATTTAGGAGTTCTAAAATTGCCTTAACAAGGCCCCAGGTCAGGTTAGCTTTGCTTTAACCATTCCTGCAAGCGGCCACAATTCAAAAGAAACCTAGCAATCAACTGATGATGAAAGGTAGTTATCAGCCAGAAATAAAATCTTAATTTCATTCAACATCATTCCGAAAATGTTTTTAAAAAACTACTTTCCAGTTAAGAATTTCACTCAACCAGTGGAGCAGAATACTATCATTTTAGTGACAACTTGTATTACAAAATCTGACTTCATTGGAGTTATCAATAATACTGAGAAGGCCTTCTAGGTTTAAAAGGAGGGAAACAAGAGCTGACACAATATCCGGGGTGGGGGGGTGGGGGACAAACTATTTTACACAATACAATTTCCTAGCTAGGCTTTTCTCAGGCACCCAATCATACCTCCGTACCCTGAAATCCACTGTATCCATCAGCGTATCTTGGGAAACATTTGCATCAACACATATAGCCATTCTTCTATATGTACATATCTAAGATATACAAGCATGAACACACTTCCAGAAGCCAGCCATAGACTATTTTATATAAACATACTCCACTAGCTTTCTGCTTATTACACTGCAAGATTTTCAGTCCAATCTCTTGTACCCCATTTCACAATGAGCCATGCTCTGAAACATAAAGCACCTATCAGAAACCGGTCTGCATGCACTTAACTCTCACAAGCAAGAGCTTCTTCTAATCAAGCTTCACAATGGCAACTTTGCTAGCTCACCTTACTAAATCACACTTCATAACACTAATTGATTCAGAATAACATAAATAAATATGTGTGTCCTGCCACATGTGCTGAATCACTTCTCTTTTGTCATAAAAATACCAGATGAGTCTGGAAGATTTGCTTGAACATTAAAGTTTCTAGCAAGCACAGGAAAGACACACCCACAAATTACTGTTTCAAGCTTCATACAGACAGGAACACAGGAGTGGAGCATTTAGAAAGTAAGGAACACAAGTCACTACTTAACTAAGAAAGGGAATTTGCAGAATTTATAAGGTAACCAGCCTGAGATAGTTAAGTTAGTTGAAAAGGAAAGACCAGGTGCTATCCAAAGAACGTTCATTAATGAACAACAGAAGAACCAAACTAATTCTGCTTTCAATAACTCCTCCGGTGAAGCAACTAATGTACAACTCATCTAAGCTGTATGTGTGCTTGTAATGAGACAATGTCTATATAAGCAAGTCATGGGAATTCAGAAGATGTCATTTCCTACAGAGCACAGTTGTGGAAAACAGATCAAGTAGGAATGTTGCTTTGGGTGGGACTTTCACAATGTCTGGAACACAACTGTTCTCAAAGAAGCAAACAGGGCACCCAGGGAAACATATCTCAGAAGTTTTTCAAGACATGCAAGTATTACAGAAAAACACTGACCACATATTTTGAGGCTTGGCATGAAAATGACCTTCGAAAAAAAGCAGTGAATAGAAGAACTAGGCACATGTTTCTGGACTGAGAAGCAAATCTGCTGGACAGGTCTCCATAGCTGACTGCATGTTTGCAGGCAAGGAAATACTATTTGCCTAGATTATTTCACTCAGTACTACTGCATACTGATGAACGCTCCCACCCCATCTTGCCATCTGTGAAGCAGCCCAAACACACCTACTGACTTGGTCAGAGTTACTTCTGATAAGTTCAAAAGTTACTTCTGGTACTGTAAGTTCAAAGTAAACTTAAGAGCAAAATCATATATGGCTGGCGGCAGCAAAGTCCCTGCTGTCAAGACAGACACAAGTTAGAAGGCAATATATATCAACTGGGGTGGGATATGTCAGCTGTGGAATAAGGTGACCTAGTGATCTGAACCCCTGGGTATATTTTGTGCGCCATCAGATGCCCCTCAAGCCCTAGAAACATAGTATTGAAGAGTGTTTTGTCACCCAGAAAGGACTACAACCAGCCACATCACACCTTGGACTAGGGGGCAACTTGTACCGAAGGTGGGGCGTGAGAGGATCAAGGCAGAGTCGAACTTCGCCACTTTCTCTTGCAGAAGTTAGCCATCTGGGGCAAATCGAAGGGCAGCAATGGATGCCAGTGCAGCTGCCCAGGGGGCACGGGAGAGGGGCGGCTTAAGAGGGGTGGGGGGGGTGGAGGAGGAGGAGGGCAGCCAAGGTGGGGGCTGAGATGCCAGCCCCTGGCACTCACCCAGGCGGGCAGGTCGCTGGTGGAGACCGTGAGCCTCACGGCCCGCTCCTCGTCCCGCAGGAAGGCGAGGGCCCGTCCCAGGCGAGAGTTCTTCCCGCCCCGGTGCCTCTGCACCCAGAAGAGGCAGAACAAGGCGATGAGGACCCAGCTGAAGCTCAGCCCCAGGTAGCCCAGCACGTAGACGGGGAAAACGAGCGCGAAGCTGCGCGCAAACTGCGACACCAGCCCGGGCACGTCGACGCTGAGCATCGACGGAGGAGGCGGCGGCGGCGGCTCGTTCTCCGAAGCCTCCCCGGGCCCAGCAGGGCTCGACCCGGGGCCGGGCGGCGGAGGCGGCGGCTGGGCCCCTGCGTGGCTCATGCTCTCTGGGCGGGCGCTCTTCCTGCTGCTGTCCAGGCGCTGGTGAAGGAGGGGGAGGAGGCGGAGGGGGGCGGGCACAGAGGCAGGGCGCGGGCGGGAGCGGCTGAGGCGGCTCCTCGCATCTCTCTCTCTTCGCCCCTCAGCTCCGCGCTGCCGCCGCCGCCGCCGCGCCCGCCTCACAGCGACTGAGTGACAACCGCCGCCACAGCCATCCCCCTCCCTTCCAACACACTTCCGGCTCGGGAGCAGGAGGGGCGAGCCATTCCTTAAGCGGGGGGGAGAGAGAGAGAAGAAACGAGCGTAGACAGCCTACATTCAATGTGGCGTCGGAAGGCGGGGCAGGACGGATCCCCTCCAGGGAGGAGCGAGCCAAGGCCTCTTAGGCCGTTCCTCAGCGAGGCCCCGCCTCCTCTGGCCCCTCCCTTCCCCTTTCTGGCCACCCTACGACGGGCGATCACGTCGACGAGCCCCCCGCCCTCCCTCAGCCCCCTCTCCCGCCCGTGTGCCCGTACGTTCGATTCACGTGGTAGCTGGCCTCCTCGGCACGCGCGCCAAACCGTCGCCAACGCCATAAAAGGAAGCGGAGCGCGCGAGGAGGCGTCAGTTGAGCACCAAATTGTGAAGGAGGAGGATTGCGATTGCTACAGCGTGGCTCTTAACTATACGAACTAAATAAATAGAATAACATTTCTGACTCTAGTAGTTTCCCTAGGGACGTGATCGTTTCTCTCCCCTTCCCTTTCTCTGACGCCTCTTCGGATCTCCAAATAGATTCTACCTTCCCATTTTTAAAGTAAAAGACCACGCCTCGTTCGTTATGTCTTGATAAACTTATGTTAAGAATGGCAGGAGTTGGGCAAACTATTCCCTCCAGACACAAGTAGGTGTCTCTAGAGAAGGCTTGTAGTGGCTTTCTACAAAGTCTAGTTCTTTAATAAAGGTAGCTGTATTAGTCTGTGCAAGCATAGGTGAAAACAAAATGAAAAATTTTTAAAAAGGAAAAATGTGGCACTTTAGTAAGTTTCATATTTGAATAACATTTGTCCATGAAAGCTCACATTAAAAATATATAAATTTAGTCTTTAAGATGCCATGTTTTTGTATCTTTTTACTTTTTATTTTTGTATTCACCTATAAAACCAATAGGGGAATTGTGGAGGGGGCTGTTTTTAAATGTATATAAGCATTAAATAAGGCCCCACCTGAGGCTTATTAAAGATATGGAGTCCCTAGCTAACTACACGCTGGTACATTTCCAAATACACTTGCTTTTCTCCCTAGATTTGAACCTTAGGCATCTTAGAACAAGATCTAAAACAATTAGGGGTTAACATCAGGTACAGAGAAAACCAATCATAAATTACAACAATGGGAAAAAGCAGGTATTAAAACTAGTTAGTCTGATGGGGATACATGTCTATTTCTGGTTTCTGTTTTGACATGGGAAGATTAATCTTAAAATGTCAAAAAAACATTGAAGTACAAAGACTTCAGAACACATTGAAGGTGGGGAATGCAGCTGTTTAGTTGCTAAGTTGTGTCTGACTCTTTGTGACCCCATGGATCAGAGCACGCCAGACCCTCCTGCCTTCCACTGCCTCCCAGAGTTTGGTAAATTCATGTTGGTCGCTTCGATGACACTGTCCAACAATCTCATCCTCTGTTGTCCCCTTCTCCTCTTGCCTTCACACTTTCCTAACATCAAGGTCTTTTCCAGGGAGTCTTCTCTTCCTATGAGATGGCCAAAGTATTGGAGCCTCAGCTTCAGGATCTGTCCTTCCAGTGAGCACTCAGGGTTGATTTCCTTCAGAATGGATAGGTTTGTTCTCCTTGCAGTCCAGGGGATTCTCAAGAGCCTCCTCCAGCACCACAATTCAAAAAACATCGGTAGTCAGCCTTCTTTATGGTCCAGCTCTCACTTCCATACATCACGACAGGAAAAACCATAGCTTTGACTATTCGGACTTTTGTTGGCAAGGTGATGTCTCTGCTTTTTAAGATGCTGTCAAGGTTTGTCATCGCTTTCCTCCCAAGAAGCAGGTGTCTTTTAATTTCGTGGCTGCTGTCTCCATCTGCAATGATCATGGAACCCAAGAAAGTAAAATCTGTCACTGCTTCCATATCTTCCCCTTCTATTTGCCAGGAGATGATGGGATCAGTGGCCACGATCTTAGTTTTTGTTGATGTTGAGCTTCAGACCATTTTTGTGCTCTCCTCTTTCACCCCCATTAAGAGGAATACAATACCATTCCATTAAAAACTTCTTTCTCAGTTTTCTGAACCTACCTGAAAAAAAAAATTAGTGAGCCATGATGGCCTTAATAGTAGCAGCAGCAGACGGCACCAGCATTACTATAACAATGACACAGCAGGGTGGAAGAAACCCACAATTATCCACAATTTCAGGAACAAGAGTGTGTTAAGGCCGGGGCACGGCATAGTCTGAGCAAGATGTGTGTGTGGGAGACATGTACACCCCCATCAGATCACAGTTTGCCCATAGTTTAGGAGCACTGTGAGATATTAAAGTGGTAGATCCAAGTTGCTTGGCTTCTTGGAGATGGGAGCAGTTCTCAGCCCCTTAAGCATGGGCACAGCCTCAAATCTTGCAAATTGCTGTGGTCATGGTATTTGGTCCAAAGAGGGCCATTTGCAACTTTAGTGAGAGCTAGACCAATGAAAGAATTATCCCATCATGCTATAAATTTATTTAATTTTTGTTTGTTTGTTTTATTTCTAAGCCACCTTTCTCCTGATAAGGCAGCTCACAATATTAAAAGAACAAAATCAAACATTTAAAAACCCTATACAGTACACTAATTACAATGCAACTGAATAATTAAAAGCCGATAAACATTAAAAACTATCTTAACTTTAAAATGGCGTTAAGGGATTCAATCATGATTGTTAAAAGTCTGCCTGAAAAGATGGGTCTTCAAGATGTTGACTGAAGGACAGAAGGGAGGAGGCCAGGCTGATGCCCAATGGGAGAGCATTCTGTAACTTGGGAGCTGCCACAGAGAAGGACCCGAATTTAAAAAGTGGAAGATATAAAAAACAAACAAACAAACCATCATTTAAGATAAATTAATAAAGACAAAGAAATCATAAAAATCTGAAAACTAAAGTGCATTGCTCATGGAATGCAAAATTAAAATTGCAGATTGTTACAGCTGATCATTCAAGATAAAACAATTGGGAAAAGAAATGCATGAAAAAGAACTGGCTAAAGAACCGTGGAGATTGGTATGGATATAACATAACATAATTTTTCGAGCTGCCACACCCAAGCTATCCATCCTCAGTTCCCATATCTAAGAATGATCTGTTGGTTTCCAAATAGTTTTCAGTCTTTATAAAGTGTGGAGTATTTACCAGTGCATAGTTTTCAAGCTAGCTAAACAATAAGGCTAAAGGTTATAGTTGTGAATTGTGACTATGGCAAAGGGCAAAATATGCAGAAAGACAGTTTTTTAGACTCTTGTATTCCATAACAAGCAGCACAGAAAGTCTGTATTTTGATCCTATGATCTGTTTATGACCAGAACACTTGATGAATTAGATGCTGTTTATGTTACAGATTATAGCAGTTTTGCTCAGCTTTCAACATATTTGTCTGTAATTAAATCGTCGGTTTCATAGCTGTGTGAGATACTGAACAATGAATCATAAAATCCATTAGTCAACTTACAAGATAGCACTAGGCAAATTATTTTTCAATTACCTCCATCTGCAATATGTGGATAGTAAAACTGATAATGTATTGGGGTATCGTAAGAAATATTGTGATGTGCTTTAAGCAATCTGAAGCACTCTGGAAATGCTACATACAGTACTGTAATACAATTACTGTACAGTATTGGTGATAGCAGTAGTAGTAATGTAATCATACAATTTTGTCCTTAGATGGCGCTAGACTAAATTGTACTTGAGTAGGGGGAAGCGTCAATAAACTGTCCTGTTGCTTCTTTCATACAAACAATCAGCTTCTTGTTCAACTTCCAGACTGCTGTGTATCCTTATTTTTTTGTGTCACTGAGAATGTGCATGCTTAAATTTAGGACTGAGGTACAGGGATAATTTGTTCAGTTCTTTGGAAGCCAACAGTTCTCCCGGGCGGATGGGGGAATCAGCTTTGAAATGGCAACAGTTTTAGACAGTTTTAGACACTGACACAAACATTTTTCACAGCTTAATTACTGTAGGCACTTCCAGATTTTCTTCCCTTTTTGCCAAGGCCAGTTAAAACTTACAAGGAGCTTCTTTCTACCATTAAAACCTCACTCTATGTAGTCCATTCCACCATCAAGATGTTCTGTATCACCCCTTTTCAGTTTCATAATGAGGTGTTTGAAGCAGTTAAAAATACACAGGACAGGTAATGTTAAAAATACACCAAGTCCAGCAAAACAGAAGTCAGCAGCAGCAGCAGCAAAAAAAACCCCCTCAGCAATAGGATTATTCTTCATGACTAGCAAAGACCAGTGACCAAAGACATAAAAACACCTTGCTCTAGCATCTAAAGGTTGAAAGAGAAGAGAATTGCTTGCTTGCTTGCTTGCTTGCTTGCTTGCTTGCTCGATCAATCGATCGATTGATCTCCTGAGGTAAGGAGTTCACAGCTTTGATAACCCAATGGAGAAAGTTGTGTCTTAAAAGTGCTGTTAGTTATCTGGGTGGAAATGTCCCTGCTGCCTGAGATCTTTTTAACCAGAGATGCCAGGGATTGACCTTCTCCACAGACAGCATTGACCCTGTCACTGGGTAGGAGCTGTCATTATTTAATGAATGGCTTGTTCAACATATTTTTGTTTCACTGTACCATTTTCAAGTTGTAGCTCAGATGGGATAAACAATATAAAACAACAACAACAAAATCAAACCAAAATCATAATGGAGAAGCCAGTCAGAAAAGGAGCAACTTTTTCCTAGACACAGTCCAAACAGCTACACATACTGAAAAGCCACCAAATAAAAATAAAATAAAAACATAAAATTTGCCTAGCAATTGAAAGGTGCTCAAGAAGGAGCGAAACAAATGTTTTTGGAAATATTTTAGGGTACCTCCCAAAAATTAATAATATTAACAACATTAAAAACACAATAAATGTCCTGTTATGTTCTTTCCTGAATTCCACTTCAGGCTTGCATTGCTCAGGAAGGATTTAAATCCAGAGTCCCAGGAGCCAAAAAAGGAAGCTGCAGGATTATTTATTGTTTATTTATTTATTTAACTTATATGCCGCCCAGTCTACCCAAAGGTCTCCTACCAGTAGCCTTCCTCTTTTGGGCCAAGGTGGCTTTCTATCCTGGACTGTAAACCCACCAGCTACTTTGTGGACCCAATATAGTATATGCTTAGTTGTTCTTTATGTTGTTGCCATCTATTCATTTTATATACAGTACGTTCAACCAGGTTTATGACAAAGGAGGAATATCAGACACCTGTTTATGTTTTTCTCCCATTTGTCCCCCATCACCTAGTAGGGATGTCATTCGCAACTCTGAAACATTACATACACATGTTCAGACCAAAACCATACTCCCAGCATGTACTGTATGCTGAAATTTTAATACTGATTTTGCTGATAACACATTAATTTCTGTCTCTTTTTTGTTTACAGCTCTGACAGCATTAAAATTGGGAGGGAGGAAAGACTGCAATCCAAAGCTCATGTACTGAAGAGACAACAGGACTTACTTCTGAGTAAACATACATAGGCTGGGGCTTATGCAAGAAGAGTATTTATGTGACCACAGTCAGCCTCTCTTATATAACGTGTCTAAGAGATTTGCATAGGTGTCACTCAGGGACACATGATGAGCCCAGGATATTTTGGAAGGGTGCAGGAAAGGAACAGCTGTATTCTTCACATTATGGGGACTGCAGATCTTTCTGTGGCATTCAAGCTGAACAAATGAAGCGAATGTACTGTAAAAGACTTGCCCTATGATTCCCCACCTCACAATTTGCCAACTGGGGCTTCCCAGCCCTCCTCTTACATTAGCAGGACTTGGAAAGAAACAAAATAAATTGTGTTTTATCAGTGGATTGTTGTCTGACTATTCTTGGTACGGTAATTCTTAAATTATTTCTTTCTTTCTCCCCCCCCCCACCCCTCACTAGACTTGCGATATATATCTCAGTTGTTAGTTTCTGTATGTCCTAGCTAAATAAAGGATTAGGACTGGAACCACTGAACCGATGATCTTTTTCTGCCATATTCATAGTCTTATATAATTATTTTGATGCTGCTTTCTTTGTCCTTTATACTGCTCCTGAGGTTTATTTGTATTCCCTTTGTGTTTATGCACCACTCTCTTCTTGATAAGAACAGGGGACTTTACTCTTCTGTGAAGCTGTGAGTGGCAAGAAATAAAGACAGGTTGACTGAAATCTATTACCATCTTCCCTTTACATTCCGCCTAAGGCAAAAATGAGTAGTGCACCTCTTTGGACTGAATACAGAATCCTTGTTTCCATCTGAATTCTCAGAGCTGTTGATCGCACCGACAAGAGCATAAAGTGGCAGGCAGAGGTACTGGATTTTTGGATTGTATGGCTGTAGACTACCACTGTTAGAGATCATATTTTTGAATCTACAATCCCATGACTTCCAGGTAAGAAAAAAAGGGGCTCGCAGTGTTTTGCATTGGCCAAAAATGTTATTTGCAATAATTTGCAGAGCCTCGTGGTGCAGTGGTTAATCCCGTAGTACTGCACCCAAAACTCTGCTCACAGTCAGTGAGACCAATGGATTTGACAGATGGCTTGAGGTTGACTCAGTCTTCCATCTTTTTGTGGTTGGTAAAATGAGTACCAAGTTCACTGAGGGTGGCAATGTGTAGCCTGTATAATTTTTTCAAAATTGTAACCTGCCCCGAGAGTGCTTTAAGCACTACAGAGCAGTATATAAGCAGCACACTTTAATCTGCTGTAATTTGCACTCTGAGAGATGAAGCAGAAACAAGGCACTGATTTCAAGCAGAAAACTCACACACTGGGGGCACATTCCAAATCCAAGCCCTACACCTGCTTTGTCTCCAAAATAAAAGTGGCCAGGCAAAACTAACATGTTTAAACATGTGATAGTGCCACATGCACTTTAGTTCATGAAGGCACTTGCCAAACATACAGGGCCTTACTTTTACCCAAGATGAACTGGGACTAAGAATAGTCTTCTGCATGTAGACATTACGTTATAGCAGAAGTCAGAAGTGGTTATTTCTGTTAATCTATTCATAAAACAGACATTTGACTTGTAGCGCCTTAAATATCAATTAATTTTTTGAAGCTTTCACTGACTACAATCCACTTTTTCAATTTATTGGGTCATTAATCTATGTGTATGGACACTGTTACAGTCATTAAGCTTACCCATCATTATTCCAAAGATATCTGCAGAAAAGCCTAATACTGTATATTTGCAAAGGTGAAGTTGTGTTAGTCTATTCTAGCAAAAACAGCAAGCCCTGTTGTGACACTTTAAAGACTGACAAATTTATTATGCCATAATCCATAGACTGCTGTCATCTTTATCAAATGCACACATACACCCAGAGTTACAATATATGTTCACATGCTGATGTAATACTTATGTCTGTGTCAATTATAAACAGTCAGGCTGAGCAGAAATGAAATGTAGAAAATCCAAAGAGTAATAAATATATTAACAATAAAAATAATTTTAAAATATAAAGGCTGCCATGCCAGGGGGGGGGTAACAATAGGGCAGTATCTTGATTAACAAAATGCCTCAGATATGTACATTTGAGTTGTCCACAACTCTTAATCAGATTGATATAGGAACAGAAGAGGAAGAAAAGAGGAAAGCCCCAAAATTAGTCTATTTTTATTTATTTATTTATTTATTTATTTATTTATTTATTTATTTATTTATTTATTTATTTATTTATTTATTTATTTATTGTATTTATACCCCGCCTATCTAGTCATTTCGACCACTCTAGGCAGTCTAGTTGTATCATTCAAAATATTGTCACAAGCCTGTAATGCAGGGTGACACTTAATGCATGTACATCAACATAGTCCAGAATTCAGATTACTACTTCCAAAAACCCTGCCAACAAGAACAAGTTGTAATGCAGAAAAGTAACTTTCAAAGCTCTGCTGTGGATCAGTAAGGCTTATGCCCCCTGAAAAATGTGTTGTATTTCAGGTGACACAAGACTCTTGTCTAATAAAACCAAATCAATGGAGCCATATGGATTTAGTTGTATGAGTATGGGACAGCTTTATACTAAAAACATGATTTTGCATATTTGGAATCAATCCTACTGTGCTTTAGCAGAAAAGCAGAAAAGAATACAGCCATAGCAACACCTGTTTTAAATGTACACAAAATACACAAAGGGCTAATACTGTACATTGTAATGATACCTCTGTACCACTAGAAACAATATGTTTACTGTACATGGGAACCGCATTGTAGTAGTCAACCAACAAAGCACACATCTCTCTCCTCTATCATCCACCCTTATTTTTAAAGCTTTCAGCATTCTCTGAAGTGTGACTGATGTGGAAAGGTACTAAGAAATCATTCAACAATGCACCCCAATGAAGTATTATTAGGGAACTTCCATGCAAGCATTTTAATGCATAAACATGAAGATTTCCTTGCAAGTGATGAGCAAGTTCTAAAAAGTTAGGGGGGAAAGTCCATTCAGAAAATGAGAAAATGCTCCTTCTACCATCACTTTCCATGTTTGGCCATGCTGCCAGGGGTGAGGCTTGAGACCACACTCCCTTAAGGGGCAGTTTACAGCCTATATTCAAGCTCACTTTTTAGAAACAGACTTGGCACAGACATCTGCCATGAATTACTGAGACTCTTATTTACTTTTGTTGTTGTTGCAGTAACCATAAAATATTGGTGCTTAGCCTGAAGAACTGGATTTCGGTCCACGAAAGTTCACTGTTTGTTCCCTTAGTGAACAAACAAATTGAAATAGTCAAGAGATTTATTTAGTTCACTTTGATTCACTTATCAATCCAAATACAGACTGTAGCCAAGAAATCAGAAGACGAAGACTCAAAGGGGGAGAAAAAGATCATAAAATGTAAGAATGTGAGGCTGGAGACAAAGATCAAGATCAGCCACAGTCTTATATTCCTAATCACTGTGTATGGGTGTGAAAGATGGACTGTTAAGAATACTGACAGGGAAACAATTGATTTATTTGAAATGTGTTGCTGGAGCAGAGCTTTGCAGATACCTAATGCCAGATAGACAAACAAGTGGGTCCTAGATCAAATCAAGGCTGGAGGCGAAAATGCTTAAACTGAGGCTATCCTACTTTGGGCGTATCACGAGAAGCCAGAGTTCTCCGGAAAAGACAATGATGCTGAGCAAGACTGAAATAAAAAAAATAAATAAAAATAAAAATAAAGACGCTGGGAAGAGAGGAAGACCAAATACAAGATGGATTGACTCCCTAAGGGAGCCACGGTCTTGAGGTTGCAAAAATTGTAAAGGTCATTTTGGACACTGGTTCTTAACCTTTGTTACTCAGATGTTTTTGGACTGCAACTCCCAGAAGCCTTCACCATCAGCTCTGCTGGCTGGGGTTTCTGGGAGTTGCAGTTCAAAAACACCTGAGTAACAAAGGTTAAGAACCACTCGCCCCTTCAAGGGGGTCGCATAAGTCCAGGTCAGCTTGACGGCAGATAAAACAATAAAAGTATCGCCTACTCTTACACTGGTTTTTATTGTAAGCTTCCCCTCCCGCCGCCGCTGTAATTTCTCACAACGAAGACCACACAGACACCCCACCGTCTTCCTTCCGAAATCTCAAAGTAGAAAGAGCAGACTGCGGACTACTTTTCCCAGATACCCCTGCGATCCCGAGTTTCCCCCCCCCCTTCGTCACCTTAGATTTCTTTCTATTGGCTTAGTTAGAGACACTTGACCTATCAGCGACTGCCTCCCTTTCCGCGCTTGTTGCTAGGTAGAAGTTCAACTCCGTTGCCAAGGTTTCCTAACCGAGCTGCGGCCTGCAAGCTTGCCGAGGATAAGCCGCGGCGTCGAGTGGGAGATGTTCTTTGACTCAACCGCGCGCCGTTATGGAAGGCGATAAGGTGAGCGGGTCTTTCTGCGAGGACGGCGGAGGAAAAGAGGGTTGGCCGTATAAATAGATCTGGAGAAGGGAGCCGTCTCCTCAAGTGAGGCTATTTTGTCTTTCGAACCTGGGAGTTGAGGCATCAGTGGTCTTCCATACAGTTTCTTATAATACTCTTAGAACTGGAAGGGACTTTATGGATCATCCGGTCCAGCTCCTCCCAAGGAGGCACAGTGGGGAATCGAACTCCTAACCAGTTAACTAAACCACTGAACTGTCCAGCCGTCCTCCATAGTTGAAGGATCTGTTTATCTTACCATCTTGCACCATTGGCCAGGCTGAGTGAGGCTGATGGGAAATGGAGTTGAGGGAGAAGTCAGATTGAACCTGGGGTCTTCTGCAGAGGAAGCATGGACACTATGACTCATCTGCTTGAAATAAGCTGCCTAGAAAAACTCATGAGGGCTTATCTCTTGAGTAGACCTACATAGGATCATGCTGTGGGACGGCTATCCTTTTTGCACATAATGAATGGGAAGCCCTGCTTGAAAATAGTGGATGTGGTTCTGGATACATATGTGTAGTGTGAGCCTTTAAAGTATGTACATGTTGTTGAGCAGCAGGACCTCCAGTGGTGTTTGCTTCTGGAGTAAAAGCATTAGCCAACAGATTCGGTTGTTGAACATCAGTGGATGTTCAAATGTGTTCACATTCTTTGAAGGGGCCCCTTCTGCACAACTACGCTCTAGCTATCATCCCACCCTTTCAAGATTAAAATCAAGGAAACATATTTTAGAACATCTATTAATCTTGCAGGAACAGCAAAAGATGCCAGTACAATATTATGATGTACATAGATTGACTGGATGGGTCCAGGAGGTAATAAATGCCTCATGATGGCAGGGGATGGTCATGTTTTCTGCCCTGAAAGTGCCTGTGGCGCACTGTCTCCTGAAGAGGACCTCTCTGGATCCAGAGGTGCAACTGCAGCCCCATTACAAATATCCCCTTTCTGGGCAAAGTGTTTGAGCCCTAGCAAATTTGGCTAATTATGGCTAAGAGCAGGCATTCATCAACATGTAGAATGTCAAAGGTAAGAAGAAGTTTTCCAAGTTTAAAATGTCTTTCTTTTTCTAGAAAAGAACTAAGGATGACACATGGAAATCAGAGGAACTAAAGAAGCACCTTAAAGTAAGACGCATCCTTGTCATCATTAACTAGCCGTTTTATAGACATTTTAGTGGGCTAGATCTACACAACTATCTTTTCAACATGCCCAAGTGTTTGTAGGATTGCTTGACTTTTCTGTGCAAAATCAATGTAATTCAAATTTGCATTACTCATATGAGTAGGTTGTTTTGTTTGTTTTGTTGCTATGTTCTGCCCACTCACTTTTGATTTATTGTGACCTTAATATAATTTCTGAGCTATCTGAGACATTCATGGAGTGGTTCACTATTGCTACCATCAGTGAGTTTCCATGGCTGAGTAACAATTTGAAATTGGATGTCCTGAAGCATAGTGTGATACTTTTCCTTCATTATACCACATTCACTTTTGTTTTGTTATTGCTATAACAAGAGAAAAATAGTAGCTGGCACATTTGTTGCAGAGAAACAGATTTAGTAAACTGTTATTTCTTGTTTTATTTAAATGCTTATAAAAAGAAACTCTATGAATTCCCAGAGGTGATATGTAGTAGCAAAAGATGAAAACTGCAGCACATTTCCCCTTACGGAGGTCAAAATAATTTTACCCTGGCTTGAGTGGTTGTGTAGTTAATGGTTATTAATAAAAAAAATAAAATCAGTTTCTTACAAGAAGTGTAGTTATGAAGTTTAATATTTCAGTTAGTACCAGCCCTAAGTGACTATTGATCTTTGAGTGACATAGAATTGTTCTACCTCCCAGGCTAGTGTTTGAAAAGTAAAGTGTCTAGAAAATACCTGTAAGTACAAATAAAGAATACAGAACATGGGTGCTGCAGGATGAACCCAAGTCCTAGGAGATAAATTAGTTAATTTTTTAACTGTAGTTGCAATATCAGTGTTAGAATATTGTTTTAAAGAAGTTTAAGGCTTATTTAATAAAGTGTCAGTAGCTTTCTTTTCTATGAATCAGGAACACAACAAATAACAAACTGGAACCCAAAGGAAAATATGATATGAAAGAAATTATCTCTCTTTTTCAGGTGTCTCGATCGGGTAGTCAGTCTGAAGACAGGAGGCATCGACAGAGAAAACTACAAGATGGAGACAGTCCTGATACTGATGACTGCAAAGGGGTTTTTCAGAAGGATCAAGACAAGCACAGAGGGAAAGAAAAAGTGAGATATAAATCGAGTGAAAGACATAGGGATGAAAGGAAAGAGAAAGGAAGAGAAAAAGATCATCCCAGAGAACAAGAGAACAGAGAAAAAAGTCATCCTGGTGAAAGAGCAAGAGAGAAATTTGTGGTAACAGATGAAAAACATGTTCGAGAAGAAAAACACATCTCTGGGAAAGGCAGAGAGAGACATAGTGGTAAAGAGAAAGAAAGGAAGCATAAAACAGTTGATCCTAATCAAAAATTGGGAGAAGATACTATGGACGTTTATGGGGAAAGGAGTAATGAACATCATAGAAGAAGAGGCAGCAAGGATCATGCAGGTGATTTGGAATTCTTACGATATGGATGTGGAATAATTCTTAAGCAAATATGGGCTCAAATAAAAAAAATCTCCTGCACAGAAATGATGGCAATAACCTTGATCTTGGGTTTTTTACCTTTTCATATACTGCTTTGTTAAGTTAGCAAGCAGGCAAGTTAACAGAGAAGCATAAAAATCCTGTGGTCCCAGAGTGTGGGGCACTCTGGGATATGGCCTCCCACCCCCTCTGACCACAGGCCATCCATTTCAGGAAGGCTGTGGGAAGCATTGCATATTCTACCTCCAGCATGCTGCAGGAATTAAATATTGGTGCCCTCATGAGGTGGTGTTCTTTCCCCATACCCCAGTGTAGAACATACATGCATGCCATGCATTGTTTTCTTTAACTATTTTGTCAAGTTTCGTGAAAATTCAGTTTTTTCAGGGTGATTTTCCCCCCCTTTTAAATGAAAGTTATGTATTGATTCATTTAAAATAAACTTGGAATTGCAAGTATGTAATAGATATCATATGTACTTCAAATTTGTTGTAGCGGAGGCAGGAATGTATTCAGAATAAACTTCCTAATCTTATAAGTACCATTATGTTCTAGATCACCCCAAAGCAAAAGGTGGAGAAAGAGAGAGAAAACATTCTGAGAGAAAGGTAAGAAGAAGAAAACCAAGAGAAAATGTGAGAAACAATTTATAGCTTGGGCAAAACCTCTAAACCTAAAGAAAGAGGTATTCATCCGTCATGGCTGAACCCAATTTATTTGCACTATTTTTCACAGACAAAAGCCTGTCATGATACCATGTTTGTTTGGGGTCCAGCTCAATAAATGACTGATAATTTTTATTAGAGTGTCTGCACAGCCTTTCCACAGATTTCAGTGAAATTTTGCAGACACTGTCTATAGTATTTCTTCAGTTCTTTGTGATAGTTGTATTTTTTAATGAGTGGTCAAAATAATGTGAGAGTTCAGAAATGGCTTTCTAAGTGCAAAATATGTCTTTGAATGTGTTCAACATTATGCATTACTGAAATTAGTGTTGCAAACCAGTCAGCACGCAGTTGAGTCTAAATTAAAATGGAATTTACAATAAGAGTTTTTTTTTAAATGGTAAGGCTCAATATGTCTTCATTTTTGTGAATTCCAATTATGTAGCATATTTTACTGTAAGAACTGTTGCTAAATATTTACCTCTTCTGCTATGTGAACAATGCCTCAGGATTGTCTTAAATTATACCTTCACGCAACCAATGTTCCTGCACTCAGTTTCAGTATTAACAAATGCAGATTTTTCACAGCAGAAGGAGGAATAATGTAGACTAAGGACTAGTCAAGGAAAGAAACAGAGACTCAAGAGTCTCCAGAAAAATAGCAATCCAATCTCAATTTGAAAAACTTACTGAACTTTTTTTTTAACAAAAGTTGGATTAGGATCGCTCAGGAAATCTTTAGCCATAGATGGCTGAGTTGGGAGGGCAGTGGACCACTTGATAACCCTTGAGATGCCTTCTAGCTCTGAAATTCTGATGGGGGTTTAGAGCTGTGTATTATATTTGCTTTCTAGTCTGAACAGGTATAAATCTTTCTTCAAATTGTCACTAAGACCCAAAGAAAACTAAGCCTTATGCTCCCTCTGAAACTGTAGCTTCCAACATATGCTTCCTGAAATAGAGAATCAGACATGCTGTGAATTAAAGTCTTGTACAGTTACAAGCCGGATTAAATGCATTAAAGATACATGCTTTACAAGTAGCAAAATTCTGTGACTGTGGTTACTGACGTAGTCAAAGCAGCACCATCTGGGCATAGAAAGGAGGTACTGCCAAACTTGAAGGAACCCCATGATTTTCAGCAGTACAGAAAACACATTCTATAAAATCCTGAGGAAAAAACTTAAAAATAGTCCAGTGAAGACTGAGTGTACACATGGAGCAATGAATGGTGACTCATTGTTTGGTGGGGGAACAGAAAATGGTGAATGGAACAAACATGAAAGAGGGCATTCCTTGCTCACTGCAGCCTGAAACAGAATTACTCCATGCTGCAACATTTTATTGTAGGCCCTATTTATATTATTATTGATTCTGAACTCGAGAATGATAGAATCAATCTGTGGGTTTAATATGGCACAAGAGGCCAGGGATCTGTGGAAACAAGCTGGGTGTTAGTGCATATTGTTAATCACTTTAAAAGGATCAGCTCCTCGGAAGACATCGGAAAGCATGTAGGAGGGTGTGGCGTTCGCCCTTGTGACCCTTGCTTGTCTTTCCTTCACAAAGGCTCATGTCACATTTTCCTCTTGCTGCCACCAGTGGATTACCTCAATCCACAATATGAATGACATTTGCCTGAACACTTGATTTATGAACAGAAACAGAACTTATTTATTGAAGTGAAGCAGATTGAATAATAACAGAAGTTTCTCAGATAAATATTATACACA
This sequence comes from Pogona vitticeps, assembly GCF_051106095.1. NCBI lineage: Eukaryota > Metazoa > Chordata > Lepidosauria > Squamata > Agamidae > Pogona > Pogona vitticeps. Next base: position 10,471,225 of record NC_135788.1, read on the forward strand.
AGCAAATCATCAACAGTTCTCTCAATACATGTTTCTTTTCTCTTGCTATATCATTATCACCTTCTTTACTTATTTTCCTAACTAGCTCTATCTCTCAGTATCTGTTCCCTCTCTCTCTGACTAACCAGCCCTTATCTGACTCCTCCTTCTCCCGCCAAACCTCTTGTAACTGCTGACTCCGCCTCTCCAGTCCTCTCATAGGATCATGCAAATCAGCTGATGAATATGAATGGCATGAGTTATGTGGGCGATCGTCACATTGGGCAACAAAGAAAAAACCCAAAAGAGGTCAAGATGAACCCCTGGATTCCTTCTTTGTTTTGTTGTAAACTGACAAACCAGGGAAAGGGACCTCCTTACTGCCAGATGGCATAAGCCAAGTGCAGAGTGGAAGCACTGTGGTTTATTTAACTGATGAGTATCATGACCAATATGACAAGCCAGAGCTTCCCTGGGTCCCAGGCCTGTTGTGTCATGCAAAAACACCCATTATATTTCAGCCCTGTTTGCTAAAATGTTCTAAAATGTTGTTTTTCTTCTTGCTCAGAATGGGGAGAGAAGAACCAGTTCAGGTGAAATTTCAGCAAAACAACCAGAGGAATGGGAACACAAGCGGAAGTCCCAAAAAGAGCATGAACCAGATAAAGAAGGGAGTAGAAGACAAAGAGAAAAAGAAAAGCATAAGGAAAAGAAGGAACACAGTGAAAAGAAAGAACACAGTGGAAAGAAAGAGCATGAACTATCATTTGCAGAAGGAAAAGAGAAGTTCTTGAAACTAAAGAGTCTTGTGTCTGTCAGGGATGGAGAAGAAAGACATCTATCAAGGAAACATAAAGAGCCGTCTCACCATGGAAGTGGGCATCATAGAGAGAACACGGAAAGACAAGAAGAAGGAAGTGAAGAGAAAAAGAGAGAGTACAAGGTTTGCTTGAAATTAACTTTAAATCTATAGCATTGCCAAACAAAAGCATTCATTTTTTTGCTGGTTTATTTTAAGTCTAGAAGATCATCTGTGTAAGAAATGCTTTCCTATCACAAGCAGGTGGAAACAAGAAATACTGTGGCTAGCAACAATGTGGGAGGTGATGGGAATTTTCCATGGAGGAAAAATTATTAACCTGAAGGTCCAGATAAATGTTAATGAAAAGTCGGTGTTCACACTGATTTATTTCGTTTTTTCATTGTGTGTGAGCCACTTTTTTATCCCACCCTTCCTTGAAAGAGCCTATGATGATAATATACACATCATCATAGCAATGTGTGACATTTACTACTTGCAGACCTTGTGGTACATCTGATGTGATGATCTAGGCCAAGGGTCCGTTAAAACAAGTGCCAAAATCACTTTCAGAGACTTGACTGGGGAAGCACATTCAAATAATGAATAATAGTGGGATCATACATACCAAAACATTTTAGCTTAATGCTCTTTCTAGTACGTAATCCTTAGGTGAATCATTTCAGACAAATGATGATGTCACAGAGAAGAGAATGGGACTATTTTGGGACCTCAGGAGGGTTAGATTTGACTCCAGCCCTCAGGCTTTTTCACCCATGATCCAGGAAGAGTCCTTGCTCATTATAGTTCTTTACTCATTTGCTTTACTTCTTTGCAGTTTATTAAGTTCTGTTTCAGAGTTCACACACAAGTGTTTCTTATTTTGCCTGGATTATATATGCTTTGTCTCATGAGATGTAACTCTAAGAGAATCGGAGCGTGGAAACTTCTACTTTCTCTTTGTAATAAAACTACAGTTTCATATATATCTGAAATCACAAAACACTGATATAGTTTAGCCATGGTTAAGCGAAACAAAACATGATAAAAGTTTCCCAAACATGAATATAAACATGAAATTGCAATTTTCTGTAAGGAAAAACATGCAGGTTCCTCCTGTCAGGCACAAAGGAGAAGAAGAGGAAAGTGGGAAGCACACAAGCCCAAAGCTTATGCAAGTCATACCCATAACAGTGAAATATAATCTGTTAGTACATCTTACTGGGCCTATCTTTGTAGTCAATTCAGATACATCAGTGTTTTCTGTCTTTATTCACAGTGGTTTCAGAACAAAGTCACACCTGTCTTAACTGATCTTGTATATATGTTCTAGGGATCGAGATCAGTGGTGAATCCCTATCACATTGTTCACACAATGATCTAACTTGATTTTATAAATAAAAGAATAATATTTATGAGAATGATGTCAATACAAACAGCAGATGGGAATGCACCTATGGTTTCCATAATACAGAAAATCTAGCTAATCATCATGAGCAGCAATTTTCGCCATTGCAGTTTGCATTATTATGAGAAAAAATCTTTAAAATAAGGGAGAACTTATTAATTTTTTTCCAGATAACTAGATAACTGAGTATGTTTGAATGAGATAATTAAATTTTTGAAATATTTTTCCCAGTACAGTGAATACAGAAGCCAGAGAAAAAGCTCAAGGCATGAAGATGATACAGGCCATCTACATGAGAGGTGTGCTTCGTTCCAATATTTCTGATGTTTTGACACAAATCATTCATAGGCTGGGTAGGGAGTAAGCCTCACTGGATGCTAGGACTTGATATGTAAGAAATATGCAAAAGGTTACTCTGTTTTCCTTTATATGTACAAAAGGAAAAAAAAATCCAAAATCCATATTGTAGCAAGGTCAAGCAAAAACAGAACGAAGATATGTGCAGAATTTCAGAATTTTCAGATCTCTTTGTCAAGACAGATTTTACAGGCAGGGAGGGGAAACGCAGAAATGCTCTATTATTTCTTTATTTGCTTTAAAAAGTTAATCATCATCATCTTAGAACTGCAGAGCTGGCAGAACCCTGTGGATCATCAGGTTCAGCCCCTGACAAGGAGGCACAGCAGGAAATTGAACTTCCAACCTCTAGTCCCCCAGCCAGATACCTAAACCAATAAGCGATTCAGCGTATCCCGCCATTCTCCTCAAGAGGAGCCAAGGCAGCTTACAATATTAAAAAAAATGTTAAAAACAAAAACAAAAAAACAAAAAATTACCAAATTGTTGTAAATAAAAAAGAATTAATCCGATATCAGATCAAAAGATAATGGATAAAAATAGTTGAAAAGTATTCTAAAAACTCATTTTAAAAAAGCCTCTGAAGCAGACAGCTTCCAAGAAGAAAAACTGCCTGAAAAGTCTTTGCTTGCTTGCAGAAGAACAGGAAAGGGGGAGCCAACCTGGCTTTCTGTGGGAGGGAGCTCCACAGCTTAGGAACAGTGGCAGATAAGATGCTTTCTTGTGTCCTCACCAAAGGGTGGCCAGACTGAGAGAAAGGCCTCCCCTGATGATTTTAAAGCAAAGCGTGCTGCTTATATACCACCCCATAGTGCTTCAAGCATTCTCTGGGCGGTTTACAAGTTAATTATGCAGGCTACACATTGCCCCCCCAAGCGAGCTGGGTACTCATTTTACCGACCTCGGAAGGATAGAAGGCTGAGTGAACCTTGAGCCGGCTACTTGGGATTGAACCCCGGATCATGAGCACAGTTTAGGTTGAAGTACAGCAGTTTAACCACTGCGCCACGAGGCTGGCACAGTGGTTAAAGGCTGAATAGGCTCATAAGGGGAGATGCAATCTTTCAGATAGCTTGGACCCAAGTCATTTAGGGCTTTGTAGGTCAAAGGCAGCACTTTGAATTGCGCCCAGAAATGGACTGTCTGCTAGTGGAGCTAACACCATGAAAATTATGTGATTCCTGTAACCAGCTCCAGTGAACAGTCTGGCTGTGGCACTTCGAACCCGTTGAAGTTTCCAAACCCTGTCCAAAGGCAGTCCTGTGTAGAGGGTGCTGCAGTAATCCAAATGGGATCCAACTAAGGCATGTGTCACTGTGGCTAGATCAGGTATCTCTGGGCATGGGCACAGCACTAGTTTTAACTGTGCAAATACACTTCTGGCCCCACCGCCCAGACCTGCATATGCAAGGGAGGAATCCAGGAGCTCACCCAAGTTGTGAACCTGTGTTTTCAGGGGGAGAGTAATCCCATCCAGCACAGCCTGAAACCTTATTTCCATAGATTGTACAAGTGAGGGCAATGGTCTTGGCTGCCCAAGCACAAGATCTTCTGCGAGGCATGAAATAGTTGAAAATAACATTCAAGCAGAGTTTTTAGAATGTCATCCAGTTTTTATGGTCATTGCAATTTGGAAAGCTCTGTGCACAACCCTGTAAACAAAGATTGTGTTTGTCCTTTTGCTGGTAAATAATGTATGGACAGACAGGAAATGATTAGGTGAACTCTATAGTACATTTATTTTTCCTTGAAATGCTCTAAATACTTGACACAAAAAGTAAATAACCTCTGCGTTCTATCCCTGTGTTAGAAAGGATTTGCAAAGGGGCAAGGCATTGTGGAGAAAAGTGGTTTATTGGTCTTCTGCCAAAGCAGTGAGAACAGATCATACATCCCTTGTCCCAACTGTAACGAAGAAAACTGAAGTGCAAGTCACTTATCCTCATCCTCTTTAGCCTTTGCTTTATAAAGATATAAAGCATCTCTGAGACCCTTGGTTTCATAGATTTTTCATTCAGCATTTTTTTTCCATGTACAGGAATGCAAAAGAAAAAGTAAAGAAACATGGGAAGAGGGAAAAGGAGGATGTGAAGCAAGAGGTGAGATCATTTTGTATGGCCTTTTAAAATGCAGAAATATTGTGGAAACTGATAAAACCAAAAATAAGCAGAATCTGAAAGTAAAGTGGTTTTTAAAAAATTACAGTGGTGCCTCACTAGACGATTGCCTCGTGGGACAAGGAATTCGCTAGACGATTGGTTTTTGTGATCGCTATTGCGCTTCGCAGAACGATGGTTCCCTATGGGCAATTTTCGCTAGACGACTATTTTTCCCCATGTCAATGCATTCCAATGGGGACCCGTGCTCGCAAAACAATGGTTTCCTATGGGCGATTTTCGCTAAATGACGATTTCCCCGTTGTAATGCATTAAGTGGATTTCAATACATTCCAATGGGGAACCACGCTTCGCTAAACGATGTTTTCGCAAGACAGCGATTTTGATGGAACGGATTAACATTGTTTAGCGAGGCACCACTGTACTAGAGTGGTCACCGCCTAGAGTGGTCCTGATACGACCAGATAGGCGGGATATAAATAAAATAAAATAAAAATAAAAAAAATAAATACTATAAAGTACAACTCAGCCGAAGTCGTCGTTACATGCTGTCAGGTTGCTTCCAACGTAGGGCAACCGTATGATGATGGCCAAGAGATCCTGTCATTAAAACCCCTACTCTGATCTTGCAGTGTAAATGCTGTGAGTTAATCTGTCTCATGTTACACACTTGTTCCCCTCCTGTCTTCCAGTTTTCCTGGCATCATTGACTTTTCCAATGAGTTTTGTCTTCCCCATGATATGTCCAAAGTATGATAGCCTTGGTTTAGTCATTTTGGGTTCTAGAGACACTTCAGTCTTAATTGTAGCTAGGACCCACTTATTTGTCTTTGTAGCAGTCCATGGTGTTCATAAAGATCTCATAACACCACATTTTGCATGAGTTAGTGCTTTTCTATCATTTTCCCAGCTGTCCATTAAATTTAGTGGCTGGTTTAATGAATCAGCTGTGAATTCCATAGATTCAAATTGGCCTACTCTTAACTACAACTTATTATGCTAAAGTCACAGAGCAGCCCCATTTGAATCAATAGAACTTACAGAAGAGTTGACTCACCAAATCCCCATTGATTCAATGGGCTTACTCTAGTGCAATTTACTGTGCTAAGTGTCAGAATTTTGATCATTAACTTATTTTATGCTGATAAGAGACTTGTATTTTACTATCCACTGAATATAATGAGACTTATTTCTAAGATGTAATTGTTAATGCGTAAATTAGTACAGTTTTTAGAGGCTAACAGCATATTGTATTTAACAAGGAATATTGTTAAATATTAAATGTAATTAATTCTAGTCATGTTAATTGCCACATTTCTCTTATTAACTGTTCTTACATTTGTACATTAGCATCACAAAGTTGATGACCTGTCATCCGTGGGATCCCATCGCAAAAGGCAAGCAAATGAAGAACAAGAAAATGTGAGAATAGCAGCACATCATTATGATATTTTATTACGAGGAAAGGAAGCCAAATAATCTTTTCCTGTGAAATAAATTCCATTAATATTTTCACTTCTACACTTACACCATCATTGAATTCTGTTGTTGTTTTTCGTTCTTACCAGGCACTGAAAGAGAGCACCTCTCATCCAGATCCAGATTATGATTATGCAGTTAACTATGAAGATGATTTTGAGGTGAGTGCAGACAGACACCTTTTAAAGTGCGTTAGGGGATAAATCACGTGCAATGTATCCGATAGGGCCAGCTGTAGAGAATATGATTTCTCGATTGTAAGTTTGATAAACACATGATGGAGATTGCGTACAGACACCAGTTCCCTGCCGCAAGAGCCAGATACAACCACAAACACCAGCAGATAAATAATCTGCTTTATACCAAGTCCCACTGTTGATGTTTCTGGACCTATGGTGTTTACACTGACTGGCATAATCATCTTGAGGGCTATTGAGAGAGTTCTTTTCAGCCTTGCCTGGAGAGTCTGGGAATTAAACTTGGGATATTTTCTACTCTCAGGTAGTGATCTTTCACCAAGTATAAGTATATCCTGTTACTGGGTATTGAACCCATGTTGCAGAGAGATTTCTGTGTTCTTTAAATAGGCCACCACACAAGATTTTTGTTCAAGCAGTTATTTATGTCACAGTCAGGAATTTGAGTGGGGCTGAGACCCAGTTTCCAAATTTTCTCACCCAAGGGCTGGACCACCAAGTGGGCAGAGGTAATGGGGAGAGGTACGGCTAAAGAGGCTAGTTTTTACTATAAAGCTTGGTACACTGGGTGTTATTTAACTGAAAATTTGTTTCATTAAAAAGAGGGAGGTTAATTCCCCTTGTATTCTCTAGGGGCCAAATATATCCTTGGTGGGCTGTCTAGGTGCTGGAAGGCCCTAAGAACATGGTAAAATGGGGGGGCCACATACTGGAGGGCAAAAGAAAAACAAATAGTTAAAAATATATTTATTTTACTATTTTTAGAGGAGTGTTGGACAGTGGGGGCCCCAAGGATGCTAAGGGTACAGAATAGCCCTGGGACCTACATGTTGCCCAACCCTACATTAAGTGCATGATGAGATAGTTGTAGTGTTTAGAAATTATTGTACTTTTCTTAGCAATGAATATTGTATAGTTACCATTTAAAAAACCTTAGAGGGTTTAGGGTTGTAGAATTATCAGAGCGCTAGAGATAGGTGATATACCTTTATATCTCAGCCATTGGATTGGGTTGGTCATTGTGCTTTAAAAGAAGTAAGAACATTGGTTGTTTTTGAAGGATTATGAAGATGATTTTGATGACATAGATGATGAGGACGACGAGGATGATGAATATAGCCAGGAGCAAGAAAAGGAAAAAGAAGCAGCAGAAGAAAATGTAAGAAAAATCCATACAGTCAAGAATGCAGAAATAGAAGAAATTCAGAGAGCAATTAATGCTGAAAATGAAAAGATTGAGACCTTCCTCCCTAAGCAAACACAGAACAAATTTGTCTCAAAAGAATTTGAAGAGAAATCTGAGAAGAAATCAAGAAAGGGTATGTGACTAAGCATACTTTTGCATAGCATTGTGAAAGTAAACCAGGCGAAATATACAGAAATGATGCAAGGTAAATTGCCTTGTTCTAAGAAGATGAGGCATGCTAGCTATACTTTTTCACTTATGGAGACTTCATTCGTGAGTGGATTGATGTTCAGCCATGTTCCATTACACTACACATGCAAATCTTACATTCCACGTTTAAGAGTCTCATAAGGGATCTAAATATTCAGACCTTGTCTGAGCCCCTTGTAGTCATCACAGGTGATGTACAAGGAAGCTTTTAAAGTGCAGGATAAGATGTAGCTAAGGAAATTGGGGTTCAGGGAACAATCCTAGAAGTATTCCCAGATCTAAGTTACCTGTTAACATTATCTATTTTCTCCTTCTCTAGATTTCTTGTATTGACCTTTTAGCAAAATTGCATAAATCTAAGAAGTGTCTGCAAGGCTGAAAACCAAGACAAAAGGAAGCTCCATTGAAATAAGATTGGGTTGTTATTATATTTTCTGAAATTCAACTGAGTGTGTCCATTAATGGAACTGTTTCTGTCAACGGAACTGGGGAAGGGCAATCTGATCTCTCCATCACAGCCCCCCCTCCATTCCATGTATAAAAACCCTATTGGTGCACTTGTTTAGTATTTTTTGTATCTGTATTTGTTATCCATTTACACTTTAATGATTTCATTAACTTACTACCTTGCAGAAAGGCAAGATTTGTCTGCTCAAAGTCCTGTTTCTGGGAAGTTCATTGATTTTCAAACTGCCAAGCAGCGGCAAAGTATCAGGCAGATTGCCAATCAACAGAAGTAGGTGGAATTAAAATAAATCATTGCATGTAAGATGGCCTGTGTGTAACATTTAAATGGTTGATGTAATGTTACAAATGCTGTGCGTTTAAACAAATTGGGATAAAGTATTTAAATTTGAAATTCATGCATACTAAGTCTAAACTGAATATGTGCATCCATTAGGAATAGAAATAGAGATGAGTTTGCATAATTCTGGGATAGTGAACGTTGTGATCATGTTAACCAACACCAGTTTGTATAATACAGAGGACGTTCCTCATTGAGGATTTTTTTTTCTTAGACTTATGTATCCCCAGTAAAAGATGAGGCTATATTTTCCTTTAGCTATGCCACAGGATTCTTTAACATGTTCATTCTTGGCTTGGGGTCAGTTCTAGTGTGATACTGGACCTGTTTGGAAGCAAAATATTTTGTGCCAACTAGTTTTGGTTTTGGGGAAGTTACTCAGTTGTTGAAAATCGTGTTACGAGTTTTTGTCCTGAAAATGTGTATGGATAAGTTGGTCCATCATAGTTCCCCCCAGAAGTATTAGTTATCATCCACATTTATTACTGTTTACCGTTTGCTTACAGTAACTTAACATTTTTAAAACCTAAAAATTGAGAATATTTCTAGATCAGCCATGTCTCTGTATATTATGTGTGTTTATAGCCATTTTGCTTTATGTGACATGTTTGAAGGAAACGAAGCCTTGAACTTCTCCGACTTATTGACCTAGACTTTTCAGTCAGCATCTGTTTGCTGGATTTGCCTTCGGTGAAGGAATATGACATGTATATTCGGAATTTTGGAAAAAGAAATACTAAACAGGTATGGAGCAAAGCATATTTGATCAGTTTCTAACACTGTAAGCAGAATAGCATTCTTTCCATTTATTTTATTAGACAAAATTTATCAATATAATCACTGCTTTAAAATTTCTGTTAACAGAGACAACATTGTAGCATATATTTGTCAAGATACAAAACAAGAGAAGAACAGGATGTTTGCTTGGGCTAATACTTTTTATTTCAAGAATTAACATGTGGTTATTCACAGTGAGTGCAATTTTAGAAAGACTAAATACTCTGGATCTCACCAAAATCCTGTCAGTTAGACTGCAGTCTAACTGCAGTGGATAATATGTGCATAATTGCCTTTGAACTGTGTCCAGTATTCTGTGGGAATAACCACAGCAAAAATACATTATTACCCACAATGTTGTTATTTTGGCTAAACATTAACAAATTATCTGTAAAGGTTCTCAGTCATCCAGGTGAGGTAACTGGCCTTCTTGCTTATTAGGTTGAAACGTTTTGCTACTCATCCAAGTAGCTTCTTAAAGACATTAATGAATGCATCCATCCATTCCCGACCCAAGGTTGGGAGCCACTAACCAGATTACAAATAGAATATTTCAGTGTTGTGTGATGATGTAAACCTGTTATAGTGCAACAGGGTTATACAGTGCGCAGCTGCAGGTGTTAAAGCAGAAGTATTCAGAAGGAATTATTGTCAGTAACTTTGTTCTTCTATTTCAGGCCTATGTCCAGTGGAACGAAGACAATCTGGACAGGGATGTTCAAACTGAGGAAGTAGAGACTCAAGAAAAATGGACACAACATCCTGGAGAAACATCTCGTGTATCTGGAGGTGATTAGCATTGGATGTGCAGTGGTGTTTAAATCCAATATAATTCAGAAAAGCATTAGAAAGATAAACCTTACAGGGTATCACCATTATCCTATGGCTGTCTTTGACTGTGTCAACAGCTACAAAACTTAAAAGTGCCATGAAATTCCCTGGAGCTTTCTGAGAAACCTCTGGTGGTTCATTGGTCCCCACCTATAATTGTTTTTCCTTTCAGGTCCAAGAAACAGCAGTGATGTATCTGTCCTTACACCAAAAATTGATTCCCAGAGACTGGCAAATTTTTTGCAATCTGCTTGTCAGGTACATTTAGTATTAATTTTATAATAATAGCAACAACATGTTGTTGTTGCATCTTGTCTCAGCGTGCTTCAGACTGAAATGCTGAAATCAGCAGGATGCTTCGGTCATGGTAACTGAAATCTCTTTTATTTCTATGAGTCTATTCTAAGTATGACTGTGTTTATCCTGTTTCCCCTAAAATCAGGCCTTATCTGAAAATAAGCCCTAGTATAATTTTTCAGGATGCTCATAATATAAGCCCTACCCCCAAAATAAGCCCTAATTAAATGAAACCCTGCCCTCCACCATTATGCAGCAACCAGAAGATGACATGACTGCATTTGAATAAATGTAGATGGTTGTTCATGACAAAAATAAAACATCCCCTAAAAATAAGCCCTAATGCATTTTTGTAGCAAAAATTAATATAAGTCTTATTTTTGGGGAAACGGGGTAGATTTGATTAATTGTATGGTGCTTCATACATTATTTGAATATATAGAGATGGAATTATGATTTGAGATGGTCTTCATAGGTGTCTGTTCACTCCTCCCCCTTTAGCATCTTGGACATTTTCCCTAATTAGACAACAACAGGTACTTAGCAAAACTCAAACTTCGGTGTGATCCCTCCCCAAACTTGCCTTGAAAACACTGGGAATTACTCAGAACTTTTTCACTAACCTCTTAATCATTGCATTGGAACTAGCAGATGCTGTGTGGAAATATTAAATTTAAAAGCCAGAAATAGTAGATAAAAGATATTCACTCTGTTTCTATAAATATTATTTCTGAAAGGTGATTGAGGTTCTGCTTGAGGAGGATCAAGTGGCGACACAACCCAGAAGGAATCTAAGATCACGACCCTCCAGCCTGTCCATCAGTGATCGATGTTTCCAGTTAAATACCGATCTTCCTTTTCTAAGTGGTAAGGAATTTTTATTTTCCACTCTGAAAAGATAAGAAGACATGTGTTGGATTGAGCCAAATACCTTTTCAGTGCAGCATCCCTGTTTTCCTCTGTCACTCGGCTGTTTTTCCTTCCACTTACATCCAAGGAAGCCTTTACAGTTCTACATGAGTATCTGATGTAAATAATATCAGTTCAAGGGTATTCTTAGGCTTAGCCCTGAACTGGATGCCCAGATTTTGATACCCACCTGAAGTACATGTACGTATGTAGCTGAAATTAGGGTATCGATTGCCCCCATCTGTTGATATGTTTAATGTATCCATGATAAGACATGCTTAAGTTATGTCCCACCAGGACTACTGTAATGTGTTATCCATGGAGCTGCTTTTAAAATTCGTTTGAAAGCTTAAGTAGGTCTAGAGTGCTGCCACCAAACTATTAACAGAACCAGGGACCAGATCATGATTGCATACATCTTTTTGGACAAATTTAGTATCATTCAAGTAAACACTCCTACGCACTTAACGTACAGAATTATCCCTTCAGATCTCTGACAGTGCTTATCTGCTCTCAGAATCAACTTTGTCTTCATAGTTTGTTTTCAGCCCTTAACAGATAGATAATTCAGCTTTCCTCCCAGTGTACTTTTCTTCATGTCTCTTTCTGCAGTCAGCAACGTGTGTTCCTTAAACTGTGGGTATACCTTGCTCCAGAACGAGAAATGACAACTTCAGACAATATAGAAAGGCTAATTACCACCTCTCCCAGCAATTCTATTGGAATCAAAGTCAAACGCATGCCTTCTTAAATAAGAAATATTGGGGTGACCCAATCACTGATTGCCTCTGTCTCTCACATATTTTGTCTTAAATTTTTAAAAATATAATTAATAGGATTCTTTTTCTCCCCCATAGGTCGAAAAATATCCCATTTGCATATTTCACAGGCTCAGAGGCAGGCTTTGCTTTCTGTTCATGAACTACCTGAAAAATCAAGTGACGTGATGCTGGATAGCAAATACATCATCTGTGTGTGGAATGTCTGGCAGCCTTCTAGTCCTCAGAAATTACTGTCTTGTGAATCACAGGTATACTTTCATGACACTATATCTTGGCAGTCATATTGCACTTCACCCTGAAAGTAGAACATACTTTTCTTTTTCCAATTGGAAGAGAACCCGATACATTATTTGAACGTTGTGGTTGAACCTGAGTCAAAAAAGAACTGGGAATTTTTTTTAAAAAAACATGTTATTAGTTCAGATTTGAAATAAGAGTTCAGTCAAACAGCATCATGCCAGTTGTGGGACACCTGCAGATTCAAAACCAAACAGACAAACAAAAACACAAGATCGACATGAGCACATAACTAGAACCAATATCTAGGAGGCATTCTGTATGTGTTCAAGATTCTGTACTGTAATCATTTGAAGGCCTAGCACTGAGTGTGCTATGTATATCAGGGCTTGCTTTGGTGAAACCGTTATTCTGAACTAGTGTTTTTCAGCTGTATTCTGAACTGAACATTTTTTAAAATACTGTTTTTTTGTGGATGTGGCTTAACAGTTCTGCTTTAGGAATTTTCAGATAATAGTTGAGATTCTGCTTCCGTTCAAGGAACAGTAAACTTCTTTCCAACAAATAATCTTAGGGTACCTTAAACACTAGCAAAGTCATTTATAGCACAGGTTATTATAGGATGGTCCGCAGCCCTCGTCATCAGCTGCAAACGTCAGGTGTATGAAGTGTTATCTAAAATTTCAGGTCCAGATACAGAATATCCGATTGAAGTTGGGATTATAGATAATGTGATCAGAGAGAAATTAAATGAAGGTACAGATAGTTAAAACAATTTTAATCATAGTAGTCATTAACAGAACAATTGCTGATAACACAAACATCCTGGCCCTAGCTGAGCCAATTAGCACATGCTATGTAAAAAACATGCTGCTTATGTAATGAGAATACAGAATCCCAGTTTGGAACTCTGGTGATAGACTTGAGCTCGCTAATGAATTGTAACTCAGGATTCCATTTGTTTGGTTTGACAGTCTCATTCTCTCCCTTAATGTATTGCAAGTGAAAGACAGACTGCTTTATATTTTATCAGGAATTTCAAAAGTGGGCTATTAAGGGTTTGTTAATGTGCATTGAAACATTTGATTGTGCACTTCAAAGACTGTTACTGAACCAATACTAGTATCCAATATGCTGTAGAGAGATTGATGAAGAACTTTTTGTAATGTACTTCTCATGATTCTGGAGACTGTCATTTAAAAAAAAAAAGCATTTCTAAGCTCTGATTGTTCCCTTAAGTTTAGTTGGACTCCTGTTAAACCAAAAGTATGTATATGGATCCTAACATATGCAACAGAATGATTTCTCTCTTCTCATTTATGATTTTGAGATGTCTTCTCCTGCCATATAGGTGACATGTTGCTGCTTTAGTCCTAGTAAAGCCATTTTAGTGTTTGCGGGAACAATTGATGGTTCAGTGCTGGTATGGGATCTCAGGGAGGACTCGAAGATGCATCACAGCCTGAAGGTCAATGAGACAGAATGGATATTTCGATCTCCAACATTTTCTACAGGTGATTTGACATGCCTTGAATGATGTCATTGTATCTCTTACAGTCTAATTGGGCAGTTCTAACTCTTCTTTAGTTTAATATCATATGTTAACTTATCATTAATCGCTATATTCCAAACTTCTTTATACCATTCATTTAATTGAAAAGCATGCTTTATTTTCCAATTCCTTGCTACCATTAATCTTGCCACCGTCACTAAATTTGAAATGAATAATTTCGTGGTCCAACGCCATTGCTCCTTATCAAATATTGATGAAAGGGCTATTTTAGGACAGACCTCTGTATTTAATGTAATTAATTCATTTATTTCCATAAAAACTGACTTACTGGTCTAAGCAACAGGCTTTCGGTTATTGTATCCATGGAAACATGACTTAAACTGATCAGAATCCATATTTAAAATGTGAGAAATAAAGCAGTTATTACAGATTTGAATCTACTGTACAGGTGGACAGTGTGTCCTTTTTTACTTCTTGTTTTATTGTAGATGGTGTGTTCACCTCAGTAAACCATACATGCCCTGTGCTGACAGTTGAGCCTGTCTCAACCTCTGTCTTCAAGGAGCAGAATTGTGGACTCTCCTATCTTGCATCTCCGGAAGGTATGAGGGCTATTGTCCAAAAATCCACAAATGTCCTTCAGAGATATTTGCTGTGCTCCAGCTGCAGGGATATTCCCAGGGGAAACTCATCAAGTAACTGTGAAAATAGGAAAGGTTGATTATTTTATTTACTACAGCTCCCAGAATCCCATCCATATCCAGCATGGCCACTGTTGTATTGGGTATGGTATTCTGGGAGTTGTAGTCCAAATGGGTCCTCTTTCCCATTCTCCTGGCTCTCTCTCTCTCTCCCAGAGATTGAGTATTCATCTCAATAGAACCCTTGTACAGACCAGCTAGGTAGGCTCAATTGAGTTTTTTGTCTAAGTTTGTTATACTTCTGCTGTTGCTTTATGGCCCAGTGATATTTTGCGATACACACAGAATCCAACTAAATAAATATGCAGATTTTTCCCCGTGGTCTTCTAGTATGGCCCTGGGCTAGTCAGTATCTTTGGCTAACTTATTTTATGGCATTCAGATTTTTGTGAAAAAATTAGGTAAGAATACTTTGCCAGCAATTATGCAAATGCATGATATCTAACATACCTTTTCCCCTTACAGAAATGTTGGGGCTTTCATTTCAGATTGCTTCAATGGATGAAAATGGGACTCTCAGCCTATGGGTGAGTTGGCGACTTTTATTACTCATAAAAACTCTTATTGTTCACGCTCCGATCACTTCTTGGTTGCACAATTTACAGGTACTTTTTCAAGGTAATGCTTTTGTTAAAAGCCACATCACTGAGTCTTTTTGAGAAGCCATTCACATGAATGTTTTAAATAAAAATTTGATCAATTGGGAGTTGTCATTTCTCCTTTCCACTAAGAATGCACATATAGTCGTTTTTATTTGGTCATCAGGAAAGCAAACTGACAGCCAGTGTGAGCAAGAGGCGAAAACTATTCAGAGGACATTTGCAGGGAAACATGGCTGCAAAGTAAACTTTGCTTGGAAATGGCAGTAATAAAGGAATTAGGATCAACTCAGTAGTGGGTTTTAGTGATGATAAGCTGTTAAGTAGAAAAAACCCTACTCAGAAAATTTAGAAATACATTACAAAATATTTATAATGATATTGCTATTTTCTAGGTAGTGGTTGAACTTCAGAAAGGGGATTTAGCTGGCTCACAGAGTGACTTAGGTAAGTAAATCTAATCAGAGAACCAGTGCTTTATTCAGTGAGAGAGAGAGTAAGCTGTTCTTACAAAAGGAGGCATTGTTGATAATCACAGAAGAGTGGAACTATTTTGAGCAGTCAACTGCAGAGTTGCATGCCATGTTTAACAGAAATAGCAGAACAGTAATACTAAAACAATAATTCTCTTTGCACAAAATCTGGGCATTGAAATTCTATCCTCTGTCCAGTTTGCACAAAATTAGAATTTGAGATTCATGATTGCATTGGTTTGTTTTAAGCTGACTAAATCAGTTGCAATAATTATTACAGTCCAGCTTATTTACTTTCAGGCTTAATTCCTGGAGGAAAAATAAAGTTAGTTCATAGCTCTACTGTTCAGCTGAATTGCAGGTAAAAAAAATTATACTTCTTGATACAAATGTCCTCTCTAAAATTAGAAATATTCTGCTGTTTGTACCTCTGTTTTTTTTAGTTTTCCTAGGTGTTCAGCACTATTAAAAATGCTCATTTTCCAAACCTGTACTTTGTCCTGTACAAATAAAAAATGATTAATGCTTCATACATGCCCTTTACATCAGCAACTGTGGATGCAATTCCCATTAAAAAAAAGCTTTGAGAACAGCCCATATACCTATCTCCTTGGTTTCAGTGGTCTTAATGCATTAGGAGAAGAATTCTCATCTGTTGCACCAAAAACTGGGCAAGAAAACAGAACAGAATATCCCAGCAGGTTTGTAGGCTTGTTCACGAGCACACTGCACTGCAACATTGTATCATAGATGTCACTTGTTGGACTTTTGTTTTCTTTTTTATTTCTCCAGCTTTCCTGCAAACGATACCATGTTTCGAGGAGTTCCCCAGACACTGAATATTAAATTCCTGCCTTCAAACCCTAATCATTTTGTTGTCGGAACAGATGTTGTAAGTAATATTGTAAATCTCATGCTGCTTTAAGAAAACTCCTTCCTCCTCCTAATTGTTGTAGACTTGTGTATATTAACTTTTTTATTGTGATGTTTCTATTTACCTGCACTTTAGATAATGCTGCACTTTCAAGTCTGGAGAAGACAGCTCTCTGTAAAGTATTTAAATGTAAAGCATTTGCAGTGGTACCTCGACTTACAAACTTAATCTGTATTGGAATTAAGTTCTAATGTCAAAAAGTTCATAGGTTGAGTCAAACTTTCCCATTGGAATGCATTGAAAACCATTTAATCTGTATCTGCTGTTTTCCGTTTGTAGGTCGAGGTGCTGTTCGTAGGTAGGATTAGTTCCATAGGAACTAATCCAAAGCTGGTTAATCTGTATCTACCACTAGGAGTGATTTTTTTCTTTTGACCTAAGGTGAACTTAGGTCAAAAAAAGGGCAGGAAACACCCTTTTTCTTTTTCTTCGGTTCGTAAGTCGAGGCTCCGTTTGCAGGTCGAAATGACTTTTTGCGAACAGAGCCATTCGTAACTCGAATTGTTTGCAAGTAGGGACGAACGCAAATCAAGGTACCACTGTAACTATCTCAGTGATACGAGATGTTTTGCCTTCTTTTAATTCACAGGCTGTCGTGAGTCACGGTACAAGGCACGATCTAAGAGTACCTCCCAGATGGTTCAAACCTCAGCAGGGGGGTCCAAGATCAACCAGAGTCAATGCAATTGATTTTTCTCCTTTTGGAAAGCCGATATTTTTGGTATGGGTGCCCTTCCACATTTGTTGGTCAGAATTACCAGGGCTGCATATTATAGTTGAAGGTAAAAGTATCTGAAAGTTGCTTTTGAGCTCTATCTAGCCATACGTAATATACCTTGTGAAGTAGTGGCCACTCTGTTTCTGTACTGATGTTTGCAGGTAGCATCAAACTCCCTTAATCCAGCTGTAACAACTCTGATAGTCTGACTCAAGTTGTATTCTCTTTGGCCAGAAAACAAATGGAAATTCTTGTCAACTGGTAGTGTTCATTCAGTCACTACGTTTATCACTTGGCAAGCAAGTAGCTGGAAGAAGTTATCTATTTGAGCTGTCTTGTAATTCTTGATGCAGGTACAAACCGCAGCAGAAGTTAAGTTAAAGGTCCAGTAAACAAACACTAAACACAGAAGCTTGTACTCAAATATGTATTTGTAGCTAGAAAAGTGAGCACTACCCTTTAATGCCAACTGAATTATGGAGTGGAAAAAAGTTTAGAATATATAGATCAGGATCCAACTCAGTGTGCCGAAGGATTTGACTCTGCCTAGTAAAAACATTGACTTATTTTCCATAATAAAACTGCTTTTAAGATTACCTTCAGTTTTAGAACAATTTTGGCATGCACCACAGGGAGGGGCATTGTGTAAAATGCATGAGTCCTAAATCTTTTTAGCATGCAGAACTGATTGCAAGCTCTTTTCCCCCCCAGTTTAAACCATGAACTCTAATACTACCAGGCAAATGAGCTGTATACCAAATTCAGTTATAGGGACACAGAATTGTCCACAACTGCATCGACAGCCTTTTTTGTATATTGATGTGATCAAGGAAATGCTGTATTTTTTCTGTGTGATTTGTTCAGGCTGTGCTAACCAACCTGGAGTGCTTTCATGTATCCTCTTAGTTCAGAAATACTTGCAAACAGCACAAGCTCTCTTTTCTTAACTAATCACCCAGGTGAGGGAGGGCTGGCCGTGTTATGAGACATTGCTACCACTGAAACCAGTCTGCAGAGTAATTCTCAGCATCAGTCTTAACTTCCTGTTACCAGGGATGCCTGTGGCAAGGTGAGCAGCAGGTCAGTGGCAGACAGACAGCAGGCAGACCATCCTGAAAGTCGCTGCCGTTTGCCACTCACCTGTTGCTTAGTGGGCGGTAGCTGCCTATTGGCAGGTGAGTGGCAAACTGTGTATCCATTCTAGAAAATGTTTTAATCTACACTAGGATAACCTGAGCTGTCAAATTGTGTCAGATTATTACGGGGGTGGTTGTGATGGTTGTTTGTTTTGGTAATGGTAGGAATTTTGTTCGATATACCATTTTATTTTCATGTTTCCAGGTGGGCTGTTCAGATGGGAGCATAAGATTGCATCAAATGACTTCTGAGCTTCCACTTATGCAGTGGAACAACAGCACAACCGGGCAGCCCATAATTGCTCTCCAGTGGGCTCTGACCAGACCAGCTGTGTTCTTTGTTTTGGATGCCACATCTGTTGTTTATATTTGGGATCTGCTGGAAAATGACTTGTCACCGGTGGCCAAACAACCTATCTGGTCTGATAAGTAGGTTGGAACACTTAGTTTTCAGCTGCAGTCATGCAAGATCCTCACAAGTGAAGGCTGCTCTTGCTTTAATCCTTGTAAATGTTCTGTTTTCCCATTCTGTCCTAATGCTATGGTGTAAGTAATCACCTTGTTGGGGGTAAGAAAGTAAATGTTCCCTCCTTTTTCCCCCTTCACACTGCTGGATATCATGCTGCTAGGGGCAATGTGATACTTTTGATCATATGCCTGCTGTGATCTTATACTTGCCTAATTAGGAAACATGTTATCTGAAATTTTTTTCCTGTTAGGAAGCTTTTGAAGTGCCCATATAGATAAAGGTTCCCCTTGACATTTAGTCCAGTCATGTCCGACTCTAGGGCACGGTGCTCATCCCCTTTTCCAAGCCATAGAGCCAGCGTTTGTCCAAAGACCGTTTCTGTGGTCACGTGACCAGCGCAACTAGACACAGAACGCCGTTACCTTCCCACCGTGGTGGGTACATTTTTATCTAGTCGCATTTTTACATGCTTTTGAACTGCTAGGTTGGCAGGAGTTGGGACAAGCGATGGGAGCTCACTCCATCGCATGGATTCGATCTTACAACTGCTGGTCTTCTGACCTTGCAGCACAGAAGCTTCTGTGGTTTAACCCGAAGCGCCACCACATCCCTCATGGGGACATCGCCCATGTAGGAAAGGTGGAAAAATAAAACATGAGATCAGCTTTTTAACTTGTAATCAAAGGGTGAGCATCCCACGCCTCAAGTCCCATGAGTATGAATGAGAGATATGCTAGGACACCCTTTTTGCTTTTTCAAAGAGTTAATAGGTTTGGATAGCAAAGTTCTCAGCCTGTGCTCCTGTGCCATCTTTTTACCATGATGGTAGATGGTTTAAAGCAGTGGTTTACAAAAAAAGGTGCAAGGCAGGAAGTGAGGAAGAAGCAAATTCAAGTAGCATGGCAATGGCAGGAGAGAGACATCTTGCCCGGGCAGAGCCGAATGGTAATCCTCCCCTCTTCCCCATCAAAGACACAGAGAAGGTTCTCTCTTTTCTCTCTTCTAAGGGGCAGCGTGAAATGGGTGGGGGGAGAGAAGTGGTTAGAATGGGAGGAGTCAAATGGCAGTGGGTCCTATTTGAGCAGCCAGTGGAGAAGACCTTGTTGTCTTCCGTCCTTCAGAGGAAGCCAAGGACAGTTTAGGGAGCCACTTCTGGGAGGGGAGAAACAAAGCGATGGTTTGTTCCATCTTGACAGATGGATGTTGCTATTTCAGTTTTCCTCTCTTTCCTTCCCTTTGTTAAACCACAATTCTTTCCCACTCCTCAGGGTTATAACCATGGCTGTTCTGGGTGAGCCTGAAAAACCTAGTGGTCTCCTGGGGATCGCGCTGGCCAAAGAGTCTGGAATGATAGACATTAAGTATGTGAAGAAGAAATGGGCACAACCTCAACCAGAGGAGTCTGAGAAATTAAATTTGCTTCTGCAGCAGGCCTTGTGAAATCAAAGCAAATGCCTTTGTATGAATACACACATATGACTGTATGATTTTGATGTACTTGTTAATAGTTTGGTTTTAGTCAGACATCACTTGGTAAAAAGATGAAATTTTCTATTTTTTCATTGATTTTTGTAAATAGTATTTATATTTTTAAAGCATCAGCACAGTATTTAAACTTGAGATAGAGAATATTTTATCAAACACAAAACAGAAAAAAGTTAATGAAATCGTATCTTTAAAGGAAATGTCAATGGTATTTATATTTAATTCAAAATATACATTTTTACTATGCTATGCATTGTAAATGTTTCTAGATATTTTGGAATAAACATGTGCTCCCATAAAAATTGGGCATATGCTTTTTAAATGTTTACTTGAAAACCATTCATTAGTTCTTGTCACCATTCTATGAAGTTAAGACCTCTGGTTTAATAGAATTTGCAGACATTCAGATTGATTTTTTGGCAGTATGTCAAAACTGACATTTGCATACTTCTCATTATAGACCAGACACTACTAATTCCTTTCGGTTTCTGTTTAGGGTTCTACAAAGAAGCAAGACATTATCAAAGATTCATCACGTTTATCTGTTTTTAACTCATGTGCAAATACCTATCACTTATTAATAGATTGAAGGATTAATTTTATTTTATATGCCACCTTATAAAGTGGTATAGGTTATAACTTCTCTGCAAGGCACAAGTGTATTGTAAACATAAGTACTGTACTGTTTTTATTTACAACAGCAGTAACTGGAGATAGCTTATTTATTGAATTTTTATACCGCCCGATTAGTGCAAGGTGCTACTCAAATCTATACACATAATATAATACAACAAACCAACAACATTTAATGACATACTGTATTTTTCTGTGTATAAGACTATACTTTTGTCTAAAATCTTTAGACTAAAAATTGAGGATCATCTTATACACAGAAGTAAGCTGAGGAAAGAACAAAAACAAGTGGAGGGGAAAGCAGGGATCAAAGCGATCCTGCAGCGCTTTGATCCTTTTCTCCCTACACTTGCTAATCCCCACTTAGATTTCTTAATTTTGGATTAGAAAAGCGGGGGGGGGGCTTATCCATGGGGGCATCTTATACACGGAAAAAATACGGTAAATCAAATCAAAGATAGCATAAAGCTAGCAAATCAACATCAAAAACAGAAAATAGGTGGCCAAACACAAATGGGCAGCCATTCATAAAACAATGCCCTGAAAAGCTTCAGTACAGAGTATCTTCTTCAACAGTCTCTTAAAGGTTGGGAGGGGGCTAGAGGTGCAGCTCAACCGGATGGCCTTTCCAAAGGGCTGGTGCCACAACCAGGAAGGCCCAATTTCTGGTGGAAATCTTTCTGGCCTCCCTCGGTGTGGCAATCAATGGGAGCATGGGCTGCAAGGATCTGGCAGCATGGGTGGATGTTCTTGGAGAAAGGCGCTCCAAGAGGCCCACAGCATACTTTCCTGTGGTATGCTAATTTAAGATATTTAAAGGAAATAAAATTTGGGTCTTGTGGCTGGTGATTATTTCAAGCCAGAGGGACTCCATGTATTGCCAGATCAGGGGCCTCTTCTCCCATTGCCATCTGTAGGTAGGAACGAAGGAGTTTAAACCTCTCTTCCCTGACTATGGGGTGGAAGCGAGTGCAACACTGTTGGTGTGTTTGGGAGATATTAAAGCTTCTAAACCCTTCCCTAATCTAATCTACTTTTCCACATTGCTAGTAACAGTAAAAAAATGGAGCTCTGAACCGGGATTGCAGGAGAGGTGCAAAGTTAAAGTTTCCTAATTCCCTTGTAATCCTGATCCAGACTAGTGACCCAGCACTGCTAATGTAAGCAACAGTCTGATCAGCTGGATTTTAGGAGAAAGTGGGTGGGATTCTGGGCTCCAAACAAACAGCAACCCATGGCCATATGCAGCCTATGGCCGAGGAGTTGCCTGTACGTGTTTTGGAATGAATGACTTGTACAGTCTGTTCAAGTTCAGCTAAAACCTAAATGCCTGTGAAACGAGCAGAGGGCAATTCACAGAAGCACTAATCGGTAGTAATTGATTTAGCAATGCTCGGATGGTTAACAGCTGTAGTTGAACGAAGAACTATTGTCTCTTCATGCCAAAACATGTTATGTTTTATTCAGTAGCTCTATGCTGCAGTTTCCATTTTAGACTCAATAAAAGATAGTGGATGGATAAAGTGATAATAATACGTAATTGTGGGCCATCAAGCCAATTCTGGCTTAGGGCGACCTTTTCTCGGGATTTTCCAGATAGAGAGTACTCAGACATGGTTTACTATTCCCTTCTTCTAGGACGGTGCAGCTTGCCCAAGGCCACCCAGGCTGGCTTCTTTCCCAGGAGGCCCAGAGGGGAATCAAACTCCCAAACTTAACTCTGCAGCCAGATACCTAGCCAACTGAGCTATCCAGCCATCAAGAAAGGGATCCATACAAAGATCAAATGGTAGTGTGGGTGCCTCAGATCAGTGCCAGAAACAGCACCTAATGATTTCTGTGTACAGTATTGTGTTATACAAAGGGAAAGAGTTCATTTGTTTCTCTGTCTGGGTACACTTTCACGTATGCTGGTACCACATTAGTATCAAAATAAGATGCAGGCTGGCAGTGCATTTCCTCAAAGAAGAAATTAACATATAGACTAAGAAAGTGTAATCGTACCTGTTTGTATTACTTATATCCCAACTTTCTCCCAGCACAAGGAGATTCTGCATTTTGACACTCAGATATTTCCTTGTCACCTTTGATACGATGCTTTTTTAAAAACTGTAACACTGTCATATTTCTCTGTAAATTTTTATTGTTCGTGTGAATTGTATCCACCTATTTAACTCTGAAGTACTCTTGTCCACAAGGGGGCACCAAACTATAATTGGTAGATAGGGACGTTTGCTTTGCGTAATATCAGAAGTAAAGCCAGGTGTATTTACATAATGCATAAATGCAGTGGTGATCCAGAAAAAGGCATTGAATACGCTCATCTCTGATTCATATATATTTCAAAGAGAAAGAAATTGAAAAATATTTTCAAAACAATGATCACTTAACAATTTCAAGCAATTCAGTTGTGAGCCGTCAAGTTGTTCTCAATTTAAGGAAAACCTATTAATTCCTTCCAAAAGATCCTGTTATTAACAATTTAAAAAATGTTTGTTTTTTTAAATTGCTATTTGTACTTTCAAATTATTCCATTACTGGTTCAAGCCAGGTAACCATTATAAGGGCCCAGATGCTTCCGTAGCTTGGAGTACCAAGTGACACCGGGATTGGGAGCTCACATGCTTACTGTGGTTCGCAGAGCAGCAGCAGCTAAGATCTCCCAGAGCAGGTGTCATTGATGAGGTTACCTGTCCTGCCATCTGGACAGTCTTGACCAAACTGCGCAGTCTGAGAGTTGAACCAGAAGAAAGGACTGATCATGCTCTTCTGAGTATTTATACCTAGAAAACCCTGGGGGGGGGGGGTTGCCAGGAGTTGGAATTTATTTGATGGCACATAATGGTTAACCTTTATAAAACCTTTTTTTGCAAGTGACCATTTAGAATGAAACAGGTCTATCCACGTGAATGCATTTAATACACACTTAAGGAGTTGAATTAAACATGTAGCTGGCTGGATAACTCAGGGATTAGTTTCGCTTTTTTCCTAGAATTATTATTTTTTAAAATTGTTTCTATCCCAAATGTGAAGAATTTTGAAAAAAAAAAAAGGTCAAATTTCCTTTACTTTAAAAGGCGGGTGATTCTTGAGTAGACCAACCAACTATCTGTTTCACGGACAATTTCAATACCGTATTTTGTGGTTTATGCTTCCTCTATTTTTGAAATACGTGGCTGGACAGCTAGGTATCTGGCCGCAGAGGTTAGGACTTCAGTTCCCCACTGTGCCCCCTGGGCGCAGGACATAGCGGGGAGCCAGTCTGTGTGGTCTTGGGCAAGCTGCATAGTGCTAGGACATCCCCACCCACCCAGAGGACGGGAATGGTAAACTATTTCTGAGTACTCACTACCTAGAAAACGCTGGAAAGGGCTGCTCTAAGTCAGAATCGACTTGATGGCTCTATCATCATCATTGTGTAGTAAATAAAGGGCACCCATTGTATTGTAGAGGATAGCAGGGTGTTGGCAAGTCTTTGGGTCTGAGACCAGAGTCCGAGGCTTTCGTACAAAGTCCCAAGTTCAAGCCCTTGGTACCAAGTCCTGAATCCCAACCCCAAGACCCTATTAAAAACAAGCTTTTCCCCTACCCCAGATTAAAAGGAAGGTGGGAAGGTCTAAATACAACTGAAAAAAAACGAGTCAAGTCAACGGTATGACTTAAGTCCGACCTGATGGTTAGTCCTTTGACTGAACTCCCCATTCCTGTTGGACAGCGTAATGGACCTGGACTCAGGAAACGGTGCACAGAATATTTAGTTTTCCTGCTGGTAACCTCAAACTGTCTTTGAAAAGATTCTGTTTTACCCACTGACATTTGGAAAAAACAAATTACCCTTTAATTTTACTTTTGATTTCTTTAATCCTCCTGACTTTCAAACACGTTTGAAAAATTAGTGCCTGCCAGATACTTACATAACATTTCTCCAGGTGGGATCCCAGTGCGGCTGAAAGTTTAATGCATCGGTAATTAATAGTTATTAAATCAACAGTGTGGCTTCTAACCAAAGCAAGCAATTGGACACAAACTGTACACACAACAAAAGCAATTTATTAATCAAGATAGTAAATGATGAAATTAAAGAGCTGCAGGATAATGCATGTTATTGTGATGATCAGTTAATTCCCTACAGGGAATCGGGAGGCAGGGTTTTTAAGGTAGATCACGTATTCAGATATACCAGCAGGCACAGACTGAAAAATAACATGGAAAGGGAAACTAACAACAACAACAACAACCCCTGTGGCTGAACATTGATGTGCAAAGTCAGTGTGCAGTACAGTTGATGCAAGTGCCTTGCAGCTGTTCTCATATGGCTATCAGATTTCAGACTTTGACCTGGAATCTCAGATTCAGGGGTTTATTCTCCAGATCTCAAGGTGGCCTCAAGGAATGGGGTGCTGCTTTCTTAGCAACTTCAGGTTTTGGGTTAATTCTTACGGCCTTCAGGCATAACAGTATCAGATAAAAAGGTAAAGGTTCCCCTTGACAATTTTTGTCCAGTCGTGTTCGATTCTAGGGGGCAGTGCTCATCCCCGTTTCCAAGCCATAGAGCCAGCATTTTGTCCGAAGACAATCTTCCGTGGTCACATGGCCAATGCGACTTAGACACAGAACGCTGTTACCTTCCCACCGAGGTGGTCCCTATTGATCTACTTGCATTTGCATGCTTTCGAACTGCTAGGTTGGTGGGAGCTGGGACAAGCGACGGGAGCTCACTCCGTCGCATGGATTCGATCTTACAACTGCTGGTCTTCTGACCCTGCAGCACAGAGGCTTCTGTGATTTAGCCCACAGCGCCACCACGTCCCTAACAGTATCAGATACTAGATGGCAAATGCAAAATTCCTGTTATTGAACATGAGTGGTCCTGATTGCCACAAATTGTATATAAAAGCTCCTAAGGCTCATGTCTTTAGGATGCAAGAGGTTGCCATGGCTCCCGAAGTCTCCAGATAGGAAGACAAATACTCTCAGGCAGTTTGATTCTTGTGTTGATAGTGGTTGTAAACCCTGACTGTGCAATAGGGCACCAACAAGTCAGGAACAAGGGAGACACTGATGGGTGCATGCATTTATTCATTCATTCATTCATTTGATTTGATTTATGTACCAATGCTCTAGTCAACACACTGCTCTGGACAGTTTACAACTTAGAAACTCAGAACTCTACACAGGTCTTGTAGTGCTACACCAATACGGCAATTCAGCAATCTTGATCTAAAAATTTAAGAAAAAAGCTCAAAAAGAGAGATATAGAAAATATTAATATTAACAGAATTTGGGGGATAAGTTACTGAAGGCAGCTTTGTGTAGTTCACTGATTTCCTGAATATCAAGATGCCAGGTTATTCCACAGATAGGGGGGCCACCACCAAGAAGGACCAATTCCTTGAAACCATCTTTTTTATTTCCCTCAGTGTAGCCACTTTTAGCAACCTGAATCGAGAGGAGTGGGTGAAACAGGTAGCTGTTTTCTGACATTCCTAAACCGTTAAGGGTTTATGTCATAACCAGTACCTTGAACTGAACATGGAAATGGACAATGCAGGTTAGCCAAGACTGGGGAGATATGATTGAATTTGTGCATGCATGTCAACTCATCATGTCATTGGAGCAAGGCAAGAAATGGAGCACCAGCATCATGACTTGTGAGCCTTCTTATTGAATAAGCCCTGGTAGCAATGTCACAGAACTATGAGTGAAGAGTGAGCTTTCCGCAAGCATGGGGCTGGGAAAAACTCCACCATGTCATGTGTCCTGTAGGTAAGACATGATGGAATGTGGAATGGTGGAAATCTTGCAGCCTTTGGGGCACATTTTGCTGTCTGGTTGCCTATTTTCACAATTAGCTGGCCCAGAAGCTGTTCTGAACCTCCTCCCATCCTTGCCTGCTCCACCTTTGTGACATCACAGAAGCCCACCCCACTGTCTAAGGGAACAGATCCTGCTGACTTGACAACACTGTATAAAGCACTTATTTGTCTAGTGGTTGTTGTGGGTTTTTCGGGCTCTTTGGCCGTGTTCTGAAGGTTGTTCTTCCTAACGTTTCGCCAGTCTCTGTGGCCGGCATCTTCAGAGGACAGCACTCTGTGCTCTCAAGATGCCGGCCACGGAGACTGGCAAAACGTCAGGAAGAACAACCTTCAGAACATGGCCAAAGAGCCCGAAAAACCCACAACAACCATTAAATCCCAGCCGTGAAAGCCTTCGCGAAGACATATTTGTCTAGTCTTCTTCACACGTCTGCTGGTTGACTATCATAGTGCTAGCATAGTTTGGCTTGCACAGACGAGGAAGACAGAAAAATAATCATAATATAATTGCAAAACAGTTCTTCTAATGGAAATTACTGAAGATTTCTCAAACAGTGGCCTATTTAAATAAGTATCTCAACATACGTATCTCCCAGTACCTGACAAACATAACAGTCTTAATCCCTACCGCTCACTTGCCAAGTCAGTATATGAAGTTACAAATAAAAATGAATGAATTGATCTCAGACTTTTTTTGACCTTTCAGCCTTGTACCAAAACAAGAAAAAGCTTTCATCTGAGGCAGGAGTGAAACTAATTTTTCCACATTTTCTTTGACAAAATAAGGAACGTGTGCACTCAAGATCTTATCCTCGGAGTGAGAGGATTATACTTTGATTTACGTTATACAGATGGGTGAGGGGAACAAGTGTGTTTCATAGAAAGGTATGAGGAGGATAAAATGTTGGAACTAAGGCTAATCAGCATATGAGCAACGAAGAAACCGGCCAAATCTAATTGAACCTCCATTCCAATCCTGTTTGGTGAGCATTGAAAATTCTTTGGTTGTAGCAAAACACCTCTCCTGTCCAATTGTAACATGCTCCTTAAAATCTTGTAGTATGTACACCCAAGCAGAAATTATATCAGCCAGACAGTTTGAATGCAACGTATTGCAAGCAACAAAATTACCCACAATGCATTGTCATGGAGTTGAAGCAGTGTGGGATATGCAGCCAGAGAAATGTAAGATGGAGTCAGACAGGTTCTGTGTGAAGATGATTTGAGAGATCTTGGAATGTGTTTTTCTAAGTGCTATGAGAGTGTTTTTCTGAAGACCCGTACAGTGTGGTTCGAGATACAGCTGAAGGTCGGACCAAGGAGCCCATGAAAGACTCAATGTTCCAAGCTAATGGGAGAAGAGATAAAACACCTGGATCTTCATGGGAATTGGGGAGGAGGAAGGTTTTACAGCCCCTTGAGGATAATTGGTTAACAGCCATGAAGTGTCAAGAAGAAGGGAGGAGTTCGAGAATGTAGAAAATGGATGATGGGTTATGTGGGAGAAGTTAGTTCAGTTCTATTCCATGATGATGGGAGAGAGGAAAATAACTTGATAGTTTGAGCATGTGGCTTGAAGGAGAAAGAATGTAAGTGGAGAGAAAGAAGTAGTGGGCTAGCCCACCTTAGCTCAGCTTGGTGGCATTTATTATTTTAATGGGCATTAGTTATTTTATTTAATTGTAATGATCTTTGAATATGTTCTTTATGCTAAAGCTTGAGCAATATAAACTGATTCTATGAAACTCTATTTTTCTAATTAAAAAAAACTATAAAAATTCTTACGAAAGGACTGGTCTCTAGAACATCAGAGTCTGGCTAAATCCAGGAGGTGGAGAGGGCCACAAACTAGCTAATACTGTAGCAAATGTTTACTTTCTTGTGTTGATCATTCTCAGGGTACCAGATGAACTCTCAGAGAACTGGTACGCTTCCTTGGGTCTCCTGGTAGGAAGAAGAATCTCAAGATGAGCCATGCTGAGGAAAGAGGAAATCTAATTTTTATGGGTGAAGATCGCCCTCTCCACCCAGTCCCAACTGGTGCTAGAACTTGCTAGCTGAGCGCAAAGGTGTCTGTATGCGTGGCAGGGCATTAAATCCAGTTTGACTTCAGTTTTGTGGCATGGGGTTAAATCAGCTGTGGGTTTTAGTCTGGGCTTCATGGAAGTCATTCAATGTGTGGAAGATATCTCCAAAATAGCTTCAAAAGTCCTCCTGTAAAGTTCTCTCTAAACCCCACAGCAGAGGCACTGTTCCCACTAGCCTTCACTGCCACTTAATCTTTACTTGACCCGTATTTGTGATATCACAAGGAACCATCCCTCAAAGGCATCCTCATAACATCACAAGGACTCATCTATTGGTCTCAGGTTTGCCCCTGAAAAGCTCGGAGAATGGGATGCTGCCGAATTGCCAAGCCAACCTTACTACTTGCTGCTTGAACTATTGCTTGAAGGTGTTTTGGGAGGATTTTAGTCATTTTTGTTTTTGTATTTTCAATTTTTTTTCTTTTACACATAGTTTTCTTTAAATAAAAAAATAGGAATTTAGAACTAAACCATGATACATTACCTCATCAAAACGAGCAAGACAAAACAGCAACAAGTTATTTTGTAAAAGGAACAAGCAACAAACTACTCCTGAAAAGTAACATTCAAATTCTGTGGGAAACACATAACCCGCAGACTGAATGAAGCCCTTTCCCGGCTGATTTTGTGCGCCCTACCACCTCCATTGGCCCCTGCTGCTGCAACTGGTAAAAACAAAGAACCCTTCCCAGTTTTCTTCTACAATTCTAGATGGAAAAGAAATGTTGGAAGGGTCAGGATCTGTTTTCGATCATCCCTGAGTGCAGGACACACAACAATGGTCTCAAATTAAAGGAAGCCAGATTTCTGTTGAATATCAGGAAAAACATCCTAACTGTTAGAGCAGTATGACGATGGAACCAATTACCTTGCAATGCTGGAGGCATGCAAGAGGAATTTTAGACAACTACCTGGCAGGTATCCTTTGATTTGTATCTCTGCCTTGAGCAGGAGGGTTGGAGTCAATGGCCTTATAGGCCCCTTCCAACGTCATGATTCTATGCTCCAGGGAAGAAATCTTAAAGGTGTGGTAATGTCCTAGCACTATATTGCACTTTGAAGAGTCAGAGTAGCTCCTGTTGGAATTCAGTGGTGGGGATGGGATTTTCTGATTCTTTATTTATTTATTTTACAGATCGCCTATTTCAAGGAAGCAAGGTGGAGCTCGGCTATTCCTTGTTCAGTAGCAGCTGCAAGAAAATCAGTAGTGGCGGATGGTTCAAGGTGGTAGAGTTCCTAATACGTTTGAAGAGCCCAGTGCTTCAGCTGCCACCTGAAAATTGTCTGCCACTGTTTTGTGTAGTAATTACAGTTACTGCGCAAAACAATTACAGAAATCACAGTCCTCAAACAGAACTTTTTGATAGTTTTGTAACTAACAGAGAAAGGAAAGGAATGGGAAATGGTGTTGATAATTAAAAATGACATTTAATTAATTTTGAAATAAACCACGAGCATACAAAGAGGTAGGCACTGTTGGCTTCAGCGGGCCGCAGGCCCATCGCTCTATGCATGTTGACGCCTAGACTTTCTAAACATCAGGAAAACTGTGAAAAAGGCTTGTCATGATGCAAATCTGGCCCAATGGATGTAAACCATTCACTTCACTCAGTTTCACAGCTTCCACTCAAGTAAAAACCAACAATAACAAAACCAAGAATTTGATTTGATTGGTGTTATACAATCCCAGATGGCCAAATTGTGCATTTCATCATTCAGAATGAAGGGCCTTTTTTAGAGTGCTTGCACTTGCCTTCATCATAAACTATAATTACACAGTTACACAAGTGGCAAAATTGTGTGAAATAAGAATTGTATGGATATGGTACAATGGAGAGCCGAATGGAAAAATTAGAATAGTCAAGTAAATGAGAGCTGTTTTACTTGCCATGTTTTGTAGCAATTACTTCTACAAAACTGTTTGATGGAAAGAAGGGATGTCAGAATATAGATATAGTTGGTAACTATGCACCGATATTTGACATGGATCCTATCCTTTGCTTTTTCTTTTTTTCCTGCTTTGGGAAATGATTTTGAATGTGAACAACCCAAAGCATTCACTGGACAAACAGTGCTGTACAGCTATGCCAGTAGGAACGTCAACAAAATTTTGCAGTCTTATCCCCTTTTTCCTAGTGTGTCTGTGGGTATGGAATGCTGTTGGGGGAGGGGAAGACAGAAGACAGAAAGGGGATGAAATGAGCACTCTTGGGAAGTACATGACTGATGTGAGTAAAGGGGAGTGCTCCATACTGCAAAGTTTTGTGACAGGCCCCATTTGTTTCCTCTAAGCGTCCACAAATGATTTTGTTCTTTTTGTTTTCTAAAGTGGCTTTGTTCTTCTACAAAATTTGGGGTCCCTGAGACTGTTGATATCGCTGGTCCCTCATCTTGTGTGCTGTTGGAACCATTTGGCTTTATCAGAACTAGTGTTCAGCTCAGGGTATCTCTAACTAGAAGGATGATATATAGTCATCAGTTTTGAACCATGTACCTTTGCCAAGGTCGGTTGAGATGATCCTTGACTTTGAGAGCCTTTGTGGGTTATCATGGCCAGAACACTTGACAAGCATCATTTAGGTTCATCGTCAATTACCCAGAACAGTGTTAGTTCCTTCTCTAGCATGGAATCTTTCAAACAATATCTTATTTGGAAAGGAACTATTTATGTCTGTGTAACAGATTATCTTAAAGAATCCAGGACAGTAGCTTAAGATGTCTGGGTATCTACAATGGATATTTTTCATCTTTTTTCCTTCTTATTTCCAGAACTGTTTCATTTCAAAGACTCTTGTCCATTGATTAATGGCCCCTAATGTTCTCTATCAGTATCTAGCGACCCTCACAGATTTGTAGAGAAAAAATGATGTAAAACCTCTAAAAAAATCTGTTAAAAAAGTGATGGAAGCAACAGACTTTCACTGATTCAAAAGAAGGAAAAGCAATGAGCAGAGACATGGGCTCTCTTTGAATTCAGAGGCAGGAGAATAGCTGAATAGACTGACAGTCCCCACAACCCAGGAAGGTCCCTCATAACCACACCTACTAGAGTCAGCATGCAAGTTTGTTAAAAAAACTATCAAAAGGGGGGAATGAAGACATTTGCTGTATTAAGAGAAACTTGAAGTAACTTTGAGTCTTACAACTTCAAGAATAACTTTGCCAGAATATCTCAGCATGCCCATGACCAAGGTTCCTTCTAAGGTGCATGCCTGTGTGCACATGTGCAACTGCCCCCCTCCACATAGGGCTCCTCCTCCTCCATGCACCCACAGCAATAGTTTTCAGCCCCTTTGGTTCTGGTTGCAGTGGAACCCCATACGGGGGGAATGAAGTCATGCATGGGGGCGAAGTCATGCATGAGAGGCAGAAATTAGAAAATTAGAAGGCGTGTTGCCCATTATCATGCTAGCATGCTATCATTTTCCGTGGGAGCAATAGCTCCTGCCTGTCCCACTCTTTCTTGCATCGCAGCCCCTTCCTAAAAATTTCCCCTCCCATTGGGATGAACAAAATACTCCATAGGGGTTACAGGATCAGGCAGGTTTTGGTGAGTCAACTCCTCTGTAAGTTCCACTGATTCAATGGGCCAACTCTAGTTTTACACTAAACAACAGGATTTCAGCCACTGAGTAATAGTCCAAGAAAATTCAAATTTTCCAAGCTGCGATTTTCACTCTTCTCTTCCATAACAAATGACTGAGATCTACAGCTGCCTCTCAATCTGGACAGCACACGAAAGGCAAATTTTAAGAAACAACTCTAACATTGCGCTACTTGTTCTTTAACAGACTTACATTTACGTTTTGATTCATTTGAATGTTCCAGTTGCTTCCTCCTCATCTCAGTGTCTATGTGTCCTCATTAACAGAAGACAGTCCCCTGTTTAAAGGACTTACAGAGGAGAGATCTCCTTTTGATGGAGTCTTCAAGTTGAACAGCTGTTCAACCTATGCCTGGTAAAAAAAATAACGCACACAAGGAGGCAGATCAGAAAACTTGATGTTGACAATCCATAGGCAATGTCTGGAAGACTGACATGGCAGGCACAAAAATTTCATGTTTGTTGTCTTCCCTGCTTATTTTTGTTGTATTGTATTTTTTGTTTCAATTATACAGTATATATATATAAAATCTGCATTTGCAATTTATTTATGCAGTTGCATTTATGTAAACAGTGCTTTCCTTTGTCCTCTTTTTGTTATGGTATATTTTGTAGCCACCCTTGTTGGCAACACATAAGCGGTTGCACTGTTTCCCCTTGCTTCTTAAATAAAATCTCATTTTACATCTCATTAAGTTGATCACTTTCCCTGCATCTCCTTCAGAGAACTGGTGGTGGGAAGGTATTGTACACTATGTTAGGGTTTTCTCTCTCATCCATTCCACTACAGCAGTGGTCCCCACCCTTCGGTAACCCAGGTGTTCTTGGACTTCAATTCCCAGAAGCCTTCACTTCCAGCTGTGCTGGCCAGAGTTTCTGGGAGTTGCAGTCCAGGAACACCTATTTATTTATTAAAAATATTTTTAACCACTCTTCTCCGTAAGAAGGATTCAAGATAATAAGCATGCAAATTTTTAAAAAAGAATCAAATGCCATACTAAAACATGGTAAACAAAAGCACCCCCAAAACGCATTAAAAGAAGTAAAGTACAACCATCCATTTAAAAAAACCCCACTCAGGCAGCATTCATTAAAGGAAAGCTTGCCTGAAGAGAAAAATCTTTGCTTGGAGAAGGGCAGCAAAGGTGGGGACAGCCTGGTTTCATGTGGGAGGGAGTTCCAAAGTCTGGGAGCAGTCACAGAGAAGGCCCTCACCAAGCGCACCTGTGAAGGTGGTGGGACTGAGAGAAAGGCCTCTCCTGATGATCTTAATGCCCAGACATGTTGATAAAGGGAGCCACAGTCCTTGAGAGAGCTTGGATCCAAGCCGTTCAGGGCTTTACAGGTTAGAACTAGCAATTTGACTTGTGCCTGGAAATGGATTGGCGGTCAGTGGAGCTACTGTAATTCCTGTGAACAGTGCCAATTAGCAATCTGGCTGCGGCATTTTGGATCCACTGAAGTTTCCAAACACTTTGGTCACCCAAGCTTGGGAATGACTGCCCTCCAGTATGAACCCGGACCCTTTGATTTCCACTCCACCCCATGTGGCTGCTGGTAGGGAAGGGGCGCACATTGTTTTCTGTGTTTTTAAACTGATTTGGTCTTATATAACATATGACAAATACCACTTGCTTGGTAAAGACCAGGTCTATTTTTAGGCATTAGTTTAGAAGGCAAACTTAGTAGTGTTAAATAAATATTTGTCATACTTTAATTTCTTGCCATCTTTTCGTGTTTCAGAATGAATGCAATGTATTCACTGGAAAAGGCAGCCCAGATTTCAGCTACAAAAACAGGCCATCTCCGATGAGCATCTTCTTGGGATAGCATTTTAATTGCCATTGTCCCACATTTCTCCTTCAGTGAACAGAATGGCTTAATTACTGCCGAAACTGCCCCATTTTTTCTAATGTATACATTCCCTCCTGCCAACTTACGGCCAGGATCTGATGGTTATTGTGGGTTTTTCGGGTTCTTTGGCCATGTTCTGAAGGTTGTTCTTCCTGACGTTTCGCCAGTCTCTGTGGCCGGCATCTTCAGAGGACTGGAGTAGGAACTCTGTCCATGCTCTGTTGGTGTTTGTTGGATAGTTGAGTATTTATAGCTGTGGGAAACAGCTTTTGTCTTTTTTCAGGAGATAGGGTGATCAGCATGTTTTTGTTGTGATTGGGGTGGGGGGTGGGGAGAGTTTATCTGTCACTGTGGTTGATGGGTGTCGTTAGCTGGTCTTTTTGTGTGTGCAATGATCCCTGGCCCTTGTGGCTGGGTAGAGTTTGTTGACCTTTTGCAGGCTGTATTATTCAGTGTTGGAAGCCAGGACTTGCTTAGTTTTAGGCCTTCTTCCTTTTTGCTGAAGTTCTGTTTATGTTTATGGATTTCAATGGCTTCCCTGTGCAGTCTAACATACAGTTTGCTGGTGTTGTCCAGTACCTCAGTATTTTGAAATAGAATTTAATGTCCAGCTTGTTTTAGGGCAATGTTCAGCTACTGCTGATTTTTCCAGTACTGGTGACATGAATTGTTTGACATTTAAGGCTTCCACGCACATACACACACCTCAGCCTCCAAGGCTTCACCAGGACCAAAGAGATCACAAGAGAACCTTGGAAAATTGGGGGAGAGATAGGAAACTTTTAATTACCGAAATACAGCTAAGGCTGATGACATAATCAGATATATGTGGCATAACTTTACAGTACTGGATTTCAGCCTCCATATTGCTTCCTATTCAACCTGGTCTTTTTTTTCTTCTTAACAAGAAAGATCATGGATTGAAACCAGGGTTTACAGCTTATAAAGCATGTGCTCCTGTATTAGACTCTTATTTTCCTCTGTCCTCATAACATTGCCCGGTGGAACTGCAAAGAGAGGATAAAAATGGCACCCTGTTCCTTAGTACCATTCCTGTTCTACTTAAGATTCTTTGTATATTTGTTTATTTGTTTGTATTGCTATACGGGGATGAATTCAGTGTAGGCAAATTGAAATTGCTCCACTTATTTGACAGTAAAGGTAAATGTTCCCCTTGACAGTCGTGGCCGACTCTAGGGCGAGGTGCTCATCTCCATCTCCAAGCCGTAGAGCCAGCGTTTGTCCAAAGACAGTTTCCGTGGTCACGTGGCCAGTGCAAGTAGGCATGGGACGCTGTTACCTTCCCACCATGGTGGTACCTATTTATCTACTTGCATTTTTACATGCTTTCGAATGGCTAAGTTGGCAGGAGCTGGGAGAAGCGATGGGAGCTCACTCCGTCGCGTGGATTCGATCTTACGACAGCTGGTCTTGTGACCTTGCAGCACAGAGGCTTCTGCAGTTTAACCCACAGCGCCACCACATCCGTTATTTAACAGTAAAGCTGGCCTAAATACATAGTGTACACTGTTCATGGGTGGTAACAGAAACACCACTCAGGCTGGATTAACAAATACTTAGAAGGTTTGATAATTTTTCCATCCTGTAAAGAATGAAGTCAAACAACCACAGAAAGTCTTGAGTCACAAATTCTTTCTTGTTTTAATATTAGTCATTTTGAAATGCAATTGCAGTTGCATATTACACGAACACTTTAAAGAATAATAATATTTTTTGCTCAAAGCATCAAGAGCAATATTCTTGATTCGGTGGTCTAATACAAAGAATTATTTAAATTGTATTCATAAAATTGAAACCAGCTTTCTGGCTACATAACAAAACTAGTCTAAACTTCCAGGGCGATAGCTATGTTGTAAGAGAAATAACGAAGTATCTTGTGTCTCTTTAAAGATTAATAAACCTTGTTCATCTTAAGGTGCCTCCAGATTCGTTGTTATTAATATCATTTTACAGTTTTGTTCCTGTTCCATTCTCTAATTACTTACTCTGTATCAAATCTTGTTCTTGTACTTGAAATGTAATCCTATTCTAACAATGAAGAGAAAGCCAGTTGTTAGTTCAACATCTGCTATATTTTAACTTTCTTTAGGAAGTCCCCGTTTCATCAAAGGATGGAGCAGCAGCACACAGTATCTTAAAAATATCAGATGAAAGGGCTGCTGCATGAAGCACTTTGAAATTCTCTGTTATTAACATGCCTTGCATTACCTTTCTGCAATGTTTCTAAAACTCATCTTCACATAGGAACAGCAGCTGGATTAATTATTTCAGAGTCCAAGATATTCTCTCTCAGGAATTCAATACTGTGAAGTGTGTTTTCTGCCGAAAGGTATATGCTTTGATGGCAACTTTGATATGACATCTCCTTAGACAATTAGAAAAAGCAATCTCTAAATTCACATCACCCTCTGCAACATACTCTGTCACCTGTCCCACAGGTTTAGTGCATATGGCTCATATGAATGAACTGGATGAATGGTCACTAAATCCTTGAGTAGGAAAGATCAGCTCCAATTTACTTGAGAGAGGAGCAGAGTGGAAATAACACGTGGCACCAACAAATCACAAAATTGCCTTTATTTTGAGATACCGGTGGTTATGCAGTATGGAGCACTCAGCCCTAAACATATTCATTTGTACATTCATTGATTCAGCATGTTTTTGGGTCTATGACCATATAATAAAACTTAACGGTAACCGATTCAGCATGTTTCTACGTCACTTTTGTGAAATCCTAAATGTGATATACAAAATTGTTGTTGTCATCAACCGTCATTGTCCTCATCGCCATCACCGGGGATGATGTTTGGAACATAATGATTATTAATCATGTAACTTGGACAGTTAGGTATCTGGGTGCATTGGGAGTCTGATTCCTCACTTTATCACTTGACAGAAGAGCCAGCCTGTGTAGCCTTGGGCAAGCTGCGAAGTCCCAGGATGACCCCAGAAGAAGGGGCTAATAAACCACTTTGGAGCACCAGAAGACTCTAGAAAGGGTAGCCATGAGTCAAAGTTGATTTGGCATGTTATTATTCTTAATTGACAAGTCCATTCCAACTTATGGCAAACCTCTTGGGGACTGCATGGGTGTAAAATACCCCAAAGTAGTTTTCAGCCTTCCTTGTAGAGGCACTCTGGGGCCACAGAATTTGCCTAAGGCTGCACAGGTGTCATGGCAGGTGAGCACTTCAGTCCTAAATGCTCCAGGTTATCTTGGCTGAACCCAAGAGGCATAGTGGAGATAGGAATTCGCGGCTCCGTCTATGCAGCCGGCCGTTCTGGTGAGCAAGCATTCCAATCAAACAGGTCTTGTCATAGTTAGCTGTTATTTTAACAATGCAACTGAGTAGTCTGAAAGTGCAAGCAGATGATTGATGAAATCTTATCCCTTGCTAAAACCTATATTAAATAAATCAAACAAATTAATCAGGTTTGAGCATCTCAGGTGGTGAAGCACTAATAAAAAGTGGCTTTAAATAATACTGTTTTTACTAATTTATTAATAACTGAGAAGAAGCGCTTGATGAACCTCTGTTGGAAGCTTTTCCAGAGGGAAGAGACCACATCCATCTTCCTAGCTCACAATGTCAGGCCTTGGGAACCTGTGCCTCTTCGGATCTAGTGACCCATAAGATTAAATTATACATTACAGATAGCATACGTTTAAAAGGTGATATCACACTGATATTGTAGAAATGTGATTGCAGCAGCCCTTCATATACGAGCAATCGTGTTTGGGGAAAAAAGTCTAATTTACCTCCCAATTACCAGTCACAAAACAAGGAAACATAATTAGCAAAGCATGGAAACCATAGGAAGTATGTGCTGTGATAATACAGTAGCATGCCTTTTAGCACCTGAATAATTCTTTCTTCTAATCACGTGCAGTCTTTAATATATAACTTGACCCTTACAATATAGTACATAGACTACCACTACAAGTGGTAAGATACAGTGGCAGTGGTCGCTCATTAGTGTCTGAGGGAAGACAAATGTTTTATATCTGTGTTCTAACTGAAGATAATGGAAACTCATTTGTGCCATACATATATTTTCTACTCAGCTACAGGACCTCCCTCGGTGCATATAGTATTAGTATATAGTTTGCAGTGATTGGTACAAAAATCTTCAGGATTATGCTTCTCAATCATCCCAGAGTGCAGGGCACATAATAGTCTTAAGCTAACAGGAAGTCAGATTTTGGCCGAATATCAGGAAAAATGTCTTAACTGTTAGAGCAGTACAACAACGGAACCAATTACCTTGGGAGACAGTGAACACTCCAACACTGGAGGCATTTAAGAGAAAATTGGACAACTAATTTTAAAAGATCTGCTTTGATTTGGATTCCTACATTCAGCAAGGAGTTGGACTCGATGGCCTTATAGGCCCCTCCTAACCCAATTATTCTGTTTCTAAAAGCTGATTGTTTGTAGAGTTAAAGCCATTCTGCATTCTTCTGTACTGCTCATTGCATATATAACAGCTGGTGTCTTTTGCCAGATGTGGATCACAGCAGGCTTGTGTCCCAATAAAATTAAATATATCAGACTTAGGGATGCCAGTGGTGAGTTAAGATAAAGACACCAGCATCCCTGAATACAGCAACATGATAAACGATATATAATGCAGTGTAACAGCTGAACTATAAAGCAAATTTTTAGTGATAAAGTGTTGCCAAGAACGGGAGAAACTCGTACAAATGCACTTGTAAAACCTAAAGTAAACTGATGTTGTTTTCGGCTGCTGTTTACACAATTAAGCACTTCTCTCTTTTTTTGGCAAATAACATAAGCACCTATTTAACATTTTGATGATCAAGACGTAGCAAAGGACTTCATTGCCAAATTTCAACTTCATTCTCCACTCCTTTTTTCCAAAACTGAGATTCACTCTGTTAAAAATGGGGACAAATTGACTGACAGGAAGCCAAGATTGTCATTCTTACTCAAAATATAGACGGTGCTTTTAGTCTAGCAAAGTTTAGCTGTAACCACTTTCTCTGGAAAGTGATAGAAGTCTTACATTGGAAGCAGACAACTTTACTCTTAAAAAGACACAAACAGGAATAGACAGCATGGTTTTTATCTTTACTAGAACTTACAAATTTTGCTTTTTGGATTATTAATAGAGGAATTATAGTTTTTTAAAAACATTTTTCGTAGCTCAGATCTTTATCTGTGTAACTAGATGGTAATCAGGTCCTGTTTCAGTTGCTCCTTCTTAATTCTTCAATGCTTAATATAATTAAATTATTCATGAAAATTAGTGCCTGTATTTTTCTGCTTCAGAGACAGATGTTACAGTTGTTATTTTCTTTGTCTTATCATCCAGCTCAATTATATTAAATATTCTTGCATAAATGTAATTTGTTCCCGTTCTTCTGCCTTACAAAACTGGAATATGAGGCTGATTCTGACTCACTTTCCTTTGCTCACAATAAAAAAAAATCTTACTACAGAGTAGACCTATTTAAAAAACCATGACAAGTTTTTTAAGGATCCTGTGGAGGATCACACCCTTCAGCAAGTATAACTAAGCCTGTTCGTACTGAATTTAGAGAGCCTTAATTCAGTGCAGTAGAATGATTGATAAAATTCCCATAAGAGTTTCTTCACCCCATTGTTCCTGAAGCTTTCTGGGCATAATGTGGATTTTCCTCGGGCTCAATATCACAATATGAATGGCATGATGTACAGCATGGGTGGCTGCAGCTGATATTTTGGGGGAGGGGCGCTAATTAAAGTGGGAGATTCCTCAGATCACCTCTTCACAAATAGAACAGCAACAGGAGTGAATTGGCCACTTGATGACTATCTACAGAAATACTGGAAGCTATGCCAGGAGGAAGTGTTCAAGTCCATGTGAAATACTGGAGAACCGTTTTTCCTTCCAGAATTATGGCATGAAAGTACTGGATATCTGTAAAGAAATTAATGTAAAGAGAGCCAGCCACATTCCACTTTAGATTAATGGGACCATCAAATACAACTTCTCTTTGATTCTTTTTTCTTCCAAGGAGCTGTTTTTATCCTTAGTGCTGTTTATTTTTGGCAGAACAAATTATGGGCTGAGTTCCTGATTAATAGAGGAACTAATCAATTGAGGCCAAAACTGCTTTGGTCAAGATTAATAAAGGGCAAACTTGACATAGTTTTTATACATTCTCAGCTGTTACATTATGTTATTCTAGACACAGTTATTATTTACTGTATATCAAAGACTTCACAATCTTGGCCATTTTCCTAATGTACGTAATGTTTTCTTTTAAATTAGGAATAACAAGAAAGACTTTTTTCCTCTTCAGGAGTTATATAGTCTTTTGCAGAAAATGTGGAAAAACTATAGTCACCACTGGGTAAAACGAATATCCAGATTGCTGGGTTCGGGGGCAAAGTGTTGTTTGAATAATTGTGTTGTAAATCAGCCAGAGAGTGCTTTACCATTGTGAGACAATATAGAAGTCGAAACACCAGCAACAGCTTTAGATCCACAATTTTCCTCTTTCCAAGCCAAAACTGAGCCACTGGCCAAATAATCTCTTTCAAGTTCTACTGAATTAAATGTACATTTTGAGCATATGCATAATTCATTCTTCAATTGAAGTAAATGGATTTCAAAAGTGCTTTAACTCTGCCTCGATTATGCGACTGATGATATACATAGTGTAAACTAAATGTTTCTGGCTATGATGGGAAATAGTAATATTCAATACTTATCCCAAGTGAAAATATGTGATTTATTCTAGACATTTTTAAACGTATGCAGAACCCAACTGTGCTGTTCCCATGATGTCAGCCGTGAATGGCTAACAACATACTGTAACTGGAGGTGCTTTGTCTTGTTTTCTGGAGGAAGAGGTACAGGGCTATGCCAAAAGCAACAAAGAATTTTGTAGCACTTTTTTAAGCCTAACAAATTCTATTTGATACGAAGTTTAATGGGTGTACAGAGAATATAATCAAGCCACAAGTTTATGCAACTGCGCCTATGCATGTGGCTTAAATATTATATTCTATTTATCAAGAAAAAGTCTGTACCAATGAAAGCTCATGGTAAACAAAGCTTGTTAGTCTCAGAAATGCTACAAGATTCTTTGTGGCTTTTAGTGGTCCTGTATCTCTTTGTTGGTTTTGCTCCAGCGTGACAACCTCTTTGGAAATGACAACACCAGTGGATAATAAGAGAGGAGAAAGACTGTAACGGGCAGCCATGACCTCCCCTGTCCGTCACAGCTGGGCAGTGAATCATCAGCCAATGGTGTGACGGAGGGTGGAACTGAAGGGGAGGAGCTGGTATAAAAAGGGGGGAGGAAGAGTGTGTGAGGTAGATTGATAGAGTGTTAGAGTGAGATCTGGAGAAATCTAGTGTGAGAGTGAAAGAGGCCTGCGTGCCTGAGGTGTCAGTGAGGGAAAGTCTATGTGTTATTGGTTAAATAAGTAGAAGTGAGTTACATTGTGATTATCTTCCAGTGATTTACCTATTTTATTTTTGTAATCAATAAACCAAGTTTTCTTTTTGAATGAAATCCTTGTCCTTTTTATTTAAAGGAAAGGTTGGTGGCAGCAAGTTTGTGAAGTGGTGTGGTGACCACTCTCTGAGGCCTGAGTTAGCAGAGGCTTGAGAGTGGCCAGCCGCGTTACAAAGACATTTTACAATAATCTGCATTTACTAGAACATTTTGTATAGGAACTGGAAGAACATCGAGCTCACCAAGAGCTCTAGTAATTATTAGGGAGGTACGTAGCTGATGCTTAATGGACATCCAAAAAAAAAAACCTCAGCAGCTTACACTGTGATCACTCTAAACCAGTTATATACTCAATGTCGCAAATCTAGCTAAGGATACAAATGCAGGACTTCGCTTCTTTCATCGGATTTCTATTTTAGCTGTGCATTTTTTTCCCCAGGCATTGTAATCCAAAAACATAAATATGCATACCTCTAATTTCCACCAGCTCTCTGCCAGTTTAAGATTAATTTATCTGTCTTGAGGTGTAGCTGTTGGTACTGCTTTGCTATTATGCTCCCTACCCACCCACTGCTGTAAGAGGTAATAATTCACAGTTCATGCTCTTATATATAGGATATTTTAATAGTTTAAAGAACAGAAACAGGAGGTAAAAATTCAGTCTTACAAAGAGGAAAAGCGGTTCTATTTACACTCGGATAAGTAAATATCATAAATCTGTACATTTTGTAAAAAACCAACAACATTCAAATAGACAGCAATCATTTACATCATGGTTTACTGTATTTGTCTTGGACAGGGTAATGGTGGGGAGAGGGTTGGCAGAAGATCAAAGATAACATCATAACCATCTTTACTTATGAGATTACTACTGAAAACCTGGCAGGGAATATTCACTTCAATGCGTCTTGTACAGAGATACAGCCTTAGTATGTTCAAATGCATATTGTAATGATCTGTACCAGTAGTCTTTGGATTTAGCACTAAGCAATCAAAATTGTCTGATCATAAAAGTTTTGTCAAAGATGCCCACAATCAGAAGCTAGATAAAAACTCACCCAGGAAATGCCATTTGAAACTCTGAACCAGGAGTTGGGAACACATGGACCTCCATATATTACTTGACTTCCATCAGCCTCAGCAAGCATGTTCAGTGGGGATGATGAGAGGTGCTGTCGGGTGACATCCCATGGGGAACACCCGTGTTCCCCATTCCTGCCCTGAACCCTGAATGTATTTATTTTCTTTTCAACTATTGTAGAACATCCTCTACTAGTAAACAAGCAAATCAATATTCTGACTTCCTTTGCAACCTTACATATTAGTACATTTTCGGTACATACTGAATAAGGTCATGGAATTCATATTGTAGAGAACACAGGCATTAGCTAATGTTCTATCAGCAAACGTTCTGGGTAGTGTTAGGTTCTTCATTGACATAACGCCATTTAAAAACTCTCGACTATCCAAGCTAGCTAGTGTGGGAGTTGAAGATTACTATGTTTGGAAATTCCCAGGTTAGGAAAGGTTGAGT
This sequence comes from Pogona vitticeps, assembly GCF_051106095.1. Lineage (NCBI taxonomy): Eukaryota > Metazoa > Chordata > Lepidosauria > Squamata > Agamidae > Pogona > Pogona vitticeps. The sequence continues at coordinate 10,514,646 of NC_135788.1, forward strand.
TGTATCGTTAGGGTCACAGAATAGATATATGAGTTTCTATCTCTCTTCTGTAGGGTTTTTTTAAAAAATAAAACCACTTTAAATAGTACCTATATAGGGATGGGATGAGACTGATATAGACAAATGGCTATATCAGAACAGGGGAATAGATCAGAACCTTTCCTCTATGCTGTTTTCCAGATTTCCCTTCTGAATCCTAGAGTAAACAGAAGCTTTGAAAGAAGCGTTTTTGATTTGAGAAGTGGGATATGAGAAAAGGCTTTTCCTTTAGCAACAAATGTGTTTGCTGCTGGAGCTATGAGTTAAGGGCCCCCCCCACCTGTTTGTTGCAACCGTCTTTAAAAGAATTCTTCAGGAAATGATGACTCTTGCATGTGACACTGAGTTTGCCCTTTAGAAGCTGTAGTCAGGGTATATTTCTCCATGAAAGTACTCATGTGTGTCCTTAAATCATTCTCAACACTACACGTGAACACTCAAGCATAAAGGACCAAGGCAGGAACACAGTGAGCCAGCAGCTTCACAATTAGACATGGAACTGCCTTAGGAAAGAAGGAAGGTCTGTTTTCTTCCAATTTTTTTTTTTTTGCAGCTATGTAAGTTGCAAATTAGCTTGCTTTTGTGGGTAACATTTCATCAGCAGGTAAACATGGGGCTTTGTTTGAATGCTGACATTACAGCTATGGAAATAATGAAGAATATTGAAGTGTAACATTTCCTTCCCTTCTGACTATCGAGCTGCAATCTCATTTGTTTCTGCTCTGAGCAAGCCACTTACTCTCTGAGATAAATTAGGTGTTTATAGAATTAATGGGATTTTTTAAAAATATAAATCCCATCCTTGGGAAAGCCTAGAGGTGGCATTTAAATATTTCCTACACTGCTGCAATCCCAGCAAAACTCACCTCTTCAAAGTTTATACTTGCATTTCAAGCATATGTACTCAGTGGTACCAGTTCAAATAGGAAAGGCTTAAATATTTTCTCAATGCAAACAACTGCTCCTGAGCACAGGCTGGAATGTCTTTAAAAGGAATTAGTCACATACTTGGCCAGCTGACTTGTTTGATAGCGTGAAAAAGAAGAAGAGAAAACAATTGTTGAAATTATGGAAGAGCTAAAACAGGTAACAACTACAGCAAAGAAAACTGAAAGATACGAGGGACGCTTGAAACAATATACGGAAAACACGCAGTTCCGAAATAACCGATTCTTTTATAAATCGCTAGGAAAAAATGCAGAGCAAAGGAAATTAGGCCAATGCTAGGGGTTTGTGGATTCAAATCTTTTTATCTTGTTTTATCCCAAATTGATTTCTTGCAAATAATAAACCTGCATTTCTCCCTTTACCTCATGACAGGCCTCCTGAATGGCAGCTCCTAATTTAGAGCTGTAAGTCACCCGCTAGCCAACATGATCACCACAATTTCCTCACAAAGCCTATCCCATCTAGAGTGTGCTGGTTTGGGGGAAGGTTTCCTCGCCAGCTGTAGGGGCCAAAGATGTTGTGCAGATCACTTTATCCTAATCTGGTTTCACCTCTCAGCCAGACTCGCTTCAAATAAAAGTACTTGGAAGTAGGAATGGAATGATGTTATATTAATTAAAATGGTTATAGAAATGTGACTTGAGGTGGGGTGTCGATTTTTCAAAAGTACTGGGCTTGTAGGCAAGATTGGTACAAACCCATGCTGGCAAGAAAAAACACATGCCTATTGAATGTTATGAGAGTTATAAAGTTGTAAAAATGTTGACAAAATTAAAATGGGGGAAGGGAAGAAAAAAAGGCAGGAGCTTGGGAAAAAGGGAGAAAAATGACAAAAATATTGTGGCACTTTAAAGACTAACAGATTTGTTTTGGTGCGAGTTTTTGTGAATCAAAATCTTCTTCTGACAGTCAAGCAGATATTTGATCCATGAACGTTCACACTGGATTTTTTTTTGTTAGTCTTTAACAAAACAATGGTGTTGGTTTTGGAAATATTTCGATTCTCCCCAAAGGTTCTCTGAGGCTCCCTTGGGACCTTTTCCATTGTGAGGAAGCCATTGGGGTGCTACAAGGTGGATTGGGGAGCCTTTAATTTCCAAAACTCTGCTGCAGCTGAAGTCATCATCCTTTCGCAGCATAAAGCTGCGCAACAGGATTTCCGCCATAGTTTAGGAGATAACCCAGAAGGGAAAGGAGAGGTTAGGCATTTACACCCTCACACACAAACACAAAAGCAAGCCAACTAGCCAAAGACTGTACTGTTCTGAACAAAAATAAACAGGAAGTGACAGAAATGTTATTAAACTAGAGTTACCTGAGGTAATATTGTTGCAGCTCTAATTAGTACTACCCAGCACAGCTAATAGTGTGGGATGGTGGGCACTAAAGAGGAATAAAGTCCAGCAACATCTGGAGGGCTGTATATTCCCTGAGGGACAACTGGAAGGACCTATGGGTCAAGGGCAAGTTTGGTCTTCCAGATGTTTACTGGACCACAGCTTCCAGCATGCTTACCATGGGCTAGGCTGGCTAGGACGGATGGGAGATAAAGTTCAGCCATATCTTGAGGGCTCCACTTTGCTTATCCCTGGCCTAAGGCTTTGAAGGCATCTTTCTCCTGGACTGATAGGAGAGCCAAGTAAAATGAAGAAGCAACTTGTATGCATCCTTCAATCTCGAGAGACAATGGTAACGTGCTCTGTATGGAGGACTTGAAACAGCATCTAGTGTGGCTGAGAAGGCAATTTGAGAGTGACCATCCTTTCCACACTGAAGATGAATACAATCTGTCCCCTGTCCAGCTCCCTGGTTTTGCTGGTTTTAGGACTGCCTCTTGGCCTCGGCCTGCTGGACAAGGGTTTCTTCAAATTGGGAGAGGCCGCAATGCACCGCCTGCCTCCAGGCTGAATGCTCAGCTGTCAGGGTTTCCCATCTGTTGAGGTCCATTCCCAAGGCCTTCAGATCCCGCTTGCAGATGTCCTTGTATTGCAGCTGTGGTCTCCCTCTGGGGCAGTTTCCCTGCACTAATTCTCCATACAGGAGATATTTTGGAATCCGACCATCAGCCATTCTCACGACATGCCCAAGCCAATGTAGACGTCGCTGTTTCAGTAATGTATACATGCTAAAAATTCCAGCTCGTTCTAGGACTACTCTGTTTGGAACTTTGTACTGCCAGGATACCAAAAATGTGTCGGAGACAACGCATATGAAACGTGTTCATCTTCCTCTCCTGCCGTGAACAAGGGGACCAGGACTCACTGCAGTACAGGAGTGTGCTCAGGACACAGGCTCTATAGACCTGGATCTTGGTAGATGCCGTCAGCTTAAGGAACCAGAAAAGAATATGCCTCTTTCATGTCTTGTGGGATAAGGGAGACAAAGATGTGATGGAACTGCTGTCCTCCCTCAAAACCTAATTACTGAGCACCAGTTTGCTTTTGTGGGAGTATGTTTCAAAAAAGATTGAGTAACTCTGAAATCATGGCATGACATATATCAGGGGTGGACTGAACTAACAGCAGTTGAGGAACACTCATGGTAGCTTAATTAAACACGTCACTGTATGAGGAAAAATTGCTTATTTGGCAATCCATAGGGGCTGTGGTATCATTAAATGGCTTCAGTAATCTGTCCCATGCTTGTGTGCTAAAGATTCACATAAGGTGAACTTAGACATATGGACTGTGTCAAGTTTTTTTCTTACACAACCCAGGGGGCTATGCTTAAATCTTATGAGAACCTGCTTGCTGTCATTTTTTAGTTAAAGGGTCTCTAATCTGCTCCCTGAACAAATGGAATTTTGAACTAGTTTTCTAGAAAGTTCTGCCTGTGCTGTTTTGCTAACACTTCAGTTTATGAGGTAAAAGGAAAAAAAAAGGGTCCTTGTGGAAGAAGAACACAGCAGCATTCTCATTTATTATTTAGAAAATATGTGGTCAGAGGCGACGACAGAAGTAAACACAGCTATGTTTCCTTCTTTACAGATTGCAGGCATGGCACTTTTATATTTATAAGAACCTGTCAGCATCGTGTCTTTCCCTGTGCAATGGCTGCACAAGGACAGGAGGTTAAAATAAAAAAGCCCCGTTCAGTTTATGCCTTTTATGGCGATTAAAAAGGGGATCACATGAGGGCTTTTTTCCTTCTCTTTTGGCCTTGTTAGGTCTGAAGCTGTAGTGAGCAGCCCACAGATATGAAGTGGTATTATGGTAAAAGTATTTACACAGCCCATTAAGCTTGAGCAATATTTATAATTTGATGCGGTTAGATATTTGGTGCTGAACATTTATGAAGCATTTTGAGGGGAAAACCCTATACAAAACCACTTTTTTAAAAACATGAGCTCAAAAATCACTGGTATTGATTGCATGACAACTTCTGAATGTCAGTTTGCTTTAAATGTTGCCATTTGATGTGATGGAAAAATAAAACAAAAAAACAATACAGAATCTTGTTGATATCATGCAGTGTAAACCAGGGATTGCATGACCGGTGTGTCTGATTTTAATCTTTTTTACACCTGCTGACATGCCCAGATTGTGGAGCAGGCCCTGCATTTGGTTGTATGTCCAGTTGCATAATGAACAGCTAGCAAAATGCAAAACATTTGTGCAATTGCTCTTATGCAATTCCTCTTGCTCCTTATAAGAGATGGGGGTATTCGTATTTGAATATCCCCGCACAGGTGGAAATAATGAGGGTTTGGCCCCATGGGTCCACTTATGATTTCCCCACTGGCGCTGGCTCTGCAGAGGCTTGTCATCCCGCCTCCTGCCAGGAGTGGGTAATCGATTGCAGATAATGGCATGATAGGAAGCCTCTGCAGAGCTGGCGGCAGCAGCAAAATCATGAGTGGACAGTCCAGCCCCATGGGGCCGGACCCTTGTTATTTCCACCTGTGCAGGAATATTTGTATACAAATACCCCCATCTCTACTCCTTACGTAGCATTTTCAGAAGACAAGAGGGACTACGGGGAATTGGGAAAGTTGCTTCCACCAACTTACATAAGCAGACCTATATTTAGATCCAACTAAATATAGGTCTGCTATATTTATAACATTGTGAAAAGTTCACAATATTCAGAAGGCATGGTGCTTTTCACCCTCTTCTTTCTCATACTTTGCTTTGTACAAATGGATTTAAGTATGAGCACAGTGGAAAAGACAGCTAGGTAAAAGGGAAATTATAAAAAGAAGAATATTCAAAGTGCATTAGAATAGTTGTTGCATCAAGAAGGGGTATCACTAAAGCACTACGGATGCAAACCAAAATTCTGCTTTTATTGTAAGTTCATTTTAAAAAAAACACCTCACTTGTGCAAGCCATGTTCTTTGATCTGGAAAACATGATCTTATTCTCAACCTGTTTTGAAGGTGATCTGCAGCTACATATTAATAGAAATTCACTTTGAATATAAGGAAATGCTGTCATACAACAATTGTGATACCATGTATACACAATAGGGTGTATCTCCAAGTAAATATGCACGACACTAGTGTGAGAAACTGAGCTGTGAATTGAGAAAATAATAATTTAACACAAATGCACAAAATAGACTTAACAACATTGCTTCTTCCTCTCAGTTCTCAATCAGTAATGTGGGGGGGGGGTCCCACAGGACTGTGTAAAAATCCCAGAGAAGATGTAGAAGAAAAGTTCTAAATACTGGAAAGCACTATCAAACTACTATTATTATTACAATTATTATTACTGTCTGCTTGAAGGTGGCATGTGAGAAGGAAATGGGGTGCCCTCGAAAATTTTGGGAGGTCCTGGTCCATCCTAATCTGTGATTGCTCACAAAACTTGTCTAGCTGAATCAAACTCACAAACACGTAAGCTGACAAAAAGGCAAACTTAAATCATGAAAAAGAAATTAGACATAGAGTATAACGGTATGATGAAGTCAACTGAAAATGAATATTATAAATTGTTATCGAATAGAATTATCAAATTGGCACTGAAAATAGACAAAATTAGAATTTCAGGGTTTTCCCCGCCACATAATTTAAAAAATATCAACACAATCACTCCAAACACAACTAACTGCAAATGCTACTGTGTTCTATTGTGGGTGCCCGATATGTGAGTGACGGTAGTCTTAGTGGTAACCTATAATATTCCCAACAAGAGGTTGGTTCTTTGGTCAATTTAAGGCCTAATATTTTCACCACATACCTACGTCCCACGGACTTTCTCATGGTTAGTAACCATTTGATGGAAACAGTAGGGCTATTTGCATAGTTACAGCTAAATGATAGGAAGAAGACGGGAAAATGTTCCAAGCAGGGAGTAAGCATGTACGTCTGGTCCTTCTCACAAATTTGGACTAGATGACAATCTTTCTCTTTAGACCTGCTTTCCCTTTAGTGACTGACTTGAGAGGGCATTTTAAACAGAAGGTTGTGCCTTGTTGCTTTGAATCTGGTTTTGGCGTTGATATGTTTACCATTTTTTTCTTGTGGTATTTGATTCTTTTTAAAATATCCGCATAATACTGTTGTTTTTTAGTTTTTAAACATTGTCTTTTAATGCTGTAAGCCACCTTGGGCCCTTTTTAGGGAGAAAGGGTAGGGTAAAATATTTTAAATAAATAAATAAATAAATCATAAGAACTCCTTGTCAAACCTATGAATCCTTCTTCAGCTTTTCACTCAATACGTGGAAGCTTAAATGGTGGATCTAGCAGGCATGACCCTGTTCTCCTCACCATGTTAGTGTTAACTAACCAAGAGTGAATGCTGGCGGGGGGAGGTATACAAAGCTAAGCATCCAAACATGTGTTCCTTCAACTGGAAACAATTCTGTACAGTACGAGAACAACTTAACAGAGGGACAGATCATGCCTTCGGTCCATGAGATGTACGTGTCTTACACCCTCTCCCCTTACTTTTCATACAGAATGTTCTTTTTAACGGAAAAATCCTTTATGACCACTAATAGCTTTATTTTATTTTATTTTTAGTGCTCCAGCCGTGGCAAAATTGGACCATGTCACAAGTGAACTTTTCAGATTTTATTTTAAAGGGAGGGAATTCAACCATCTTCTTTGAGTTGTGAAGGGATGCATGTTGCCCATCCTGACCCACTGCTTTAGAAAGCTTCAGAAAGATTTGGGATATTGCTTTCCTTACAAAACATCACTTATTTTGTGAAGGGACCACAGAAGCCACAAAATAATAAATTCATTCAGAGGTGGAATTCAGCCCCTGGGTCACAAGATATCACTATGATTACTTCTGTAAGATCTCATGGAGCAAGGCTAGTCCAGCTTCTATAAGAAAAGTAAACTTGGCGTGAAGAAGCTGGTAAAAGCTAGGATCCTGGCTGCCACTGCTTCCTGAAGTCTTAGAAACAGCACCTCCTCCAAAGGACCAGCACATATTGTAAGAGGGCAGATCTTTTCAGCTAATGTATGAAACTGATTGCATGTTTACAAACGAATCACCCCGCAGATAAGATAAACTCAGAAAGCTTGCAACATTTTTCCCTTTTAAATTTGTATATATTTGTATATTTGTTTTGGCAGACGTTCTTCTATACAGTTAGCAAAATCATTTGCAAATTAAAAGTGCGAACAATAAATAAATAGGGACAGATGGCAAATTGTTGGCGTAGAGAAATACAAGGGTGTATCGTTCTGCACACAGAAAGTCAAAATGCATAGTTGAGTTAGATCACACTCATTTCTTCCTCTTTCTCCCGATGTGCAGATCTTTCAAAGCTAGTGCCTGACACAGTAAACAAATAAATATAGCTATGCTTATCCCAGGGACCAATTACAAGACAAAAGCAAGCTAATTTGTAGACTGAGGCAAGCTGATGTTGGAATAAACAGTGTTTTACCTCTTAAGGGAGATCTGTTTTCAATCGCAAGGTAACTGTGCTTTCTAGTTTGATCCTAACACAAGCTAAATGCTGCAACTAAGTGTTGTGGAAGAAGCTCATATTTATTTTTTATTTCTTTGAGCTGCAAGAAGGATTAGTATTTGAAACTGGACTTGTACTTCAATCAGAAAGGTTGTATTACCTAGCCCAACTACTTGCTTCTTAAATTTTACTAGCTTTTTGTCTATTTACTAGACAATGGACAAAATGGCATTCTCTCCACACTATATACTCAAATGCTGACTGGATCTTATTTAAGCTCTGGAGACGGTACAGTATCTTACATCACACCTGGGACAGCAGCATCATTCAGAACCCCGGGACATACAGCAGGGAACTAGAGAGGGAGGTGAGAGGAATAACTACGTAGCATCCCTCTTGTCACGTCACTCTGCCCAGTGGTAAGGGCTGTTCACCAAATTTGAAGCTCTCTCCACATTCCAGAGCTTACCTGTTACAAATGCTTCCAAAGCCTTGACCTGCAGTCCTCTAACAATGGCAATTATAGCTGAGGACGAGGGCTAGCCTGTCCCTGTAAGGTTGTTACAATGGCCTGTCTCAACCCAACTGGGCAGGTCTCAGGTTTATGATGTTTCACAGTGGCATCATTCAGATGTAGAATCATCGGCAGACATAACCCGGAAATAATCTGGGTTCTGGATAGTAAAGAACGACATACCCACCGATACAACTGTGTGTTAGCAGCTGCACCCCTAGATGCTAGAATCCTGTTGGCAAACATGGACAAGATTCTGTTCAGAGTGCTCAAAGTTTGCCCTGGTGACCTGTGGCTTTCAGTTACGCAATCCAGAGATCACCCTGTTAAAAACAAGATGGATTTCCACTTGATCAAGGAGTTAATGGATTCTTCCATGCACAAGCAATGAGGAAGATCTGGGCACAATTCATTAAGCAACAGGATACTGGTATCGAAGTTAGTTCAAGGGTGGTACCCTATACACTTCTGTTGCACACCTAGTTGTTCAATCTTTATGCTGAATGGTGCACAACAGAAGAATGCAATACAGCTGTTCTAGTGGGATTTTAATTCTCCTAATGTTACACCAAATTTAGGCCAATATGTATACTGGGCACCTAGAAGAATCGTCCACATGTATTCCACAAAGTAACTTGTCAGACTGAATGCCAGGAGATACAAAGAATTTCTTCTTCACACATTACAGTGGCACTAACTTTATAGGGCATTAAACAAATGGAGGGATGATATCATAATGTGTCTAGACATAATGGCTAAGCACAGGCATCCGGTGCAGAAGCAATATATTTTGAGATTATCATTAAAAGGAAGAGGACTCTTAGTGAGGCTTACCAGAGGCATCTCTAGTCAACCACCAAAGCGTTTCCCATATTCTTAATCCAGTCAATCCCCATTATTTTTCAGACAGAAACTGGCAAAGGGAGGGCAACCCGTGGACACACTAGGTGTACATTTCATACATTTCAAGGATGAATCCCTGTACTTGGAAATAAATTCTACAGTTAAACTCAAAGGATACATTGCACAGCACTAGGCGATCCCTGCTTCTTGACATGTGGGGCGGGGGAAAGAGTACAAACTTTGCCAAGTTAGAAAATATCACATTGACTGGGCTACACACATAAGTGATATTGCCCAAAGTCTTCTGTAGCCTCCTTGAACGCTTATATCACTGTGGTTTCTGTCTGGACAGAAAACTGAGTTGCTGAATTGCGATGCAACTGACAGATGCTTTCCGAGCCATTTCGAGAAATAGAGGAGCTGTGAAGTCTGTAATCTCGGCCCATTCTTTGGTTCAAACACCAGCTCCGCCATTTTCTTTTCAGTTCGCCTTGTACCTAAATGTAAACAAAGCAAACCAGCGTGCAAATTCTTAGCACTGTATCAGGAGAAGTGAGCATCAAAGTGCAGGCTACCAAAAAACTCCAGGATGTTGATGGTGTGTTTGCTTTCTAAGCCAAGTTTGAACACAGAGCACAAATGTTTACCTTTTCATACCCCACATTTCTATTAAAAATAGTGCTCAGCTATTTCTTTAATAGTTCCTTTTTTAGAACGCCAACTTAAACACACAACATTAACAGTAGATCTGATCCCTGAGCAGGGGCTTCTTGATGTCTGAAGGAAATATGGTGACCTTGGCTAAGAAGGACATCTAGAATTACTAGATGATGGGTTATGGAAAGAAGCAGCATAGTTGAAAAAGGGCTACTGGCTGAGTCTCCTTTTTATTCCACTTTCTCAATTAAACGATGCTCTTGTGTGGGTATCAGGAAGGGAATAAAAAGATGGTTGGTATGCTGGCTGTAATTGCCAAGCACTTTTTACCTAAAATATATACTGAAGCTGCACTAAGCAGGCAAACATGCTACTTTTTTACTCTGCCTCTGATTCTATAGCATTGGGGTGAAATAGAAGTCCAACGTCACAAGAAGTTTTTTTTAATGTATATGTAATTGCCTTGCTTTCATTAAATATAAATATGTAAGGAACGGTAAAAAGTAATAAATACAAACTTACTTCACTGTTCAGAAAGCAATATAAGACTGCAACAACCAGACCCTAGAAGTAGGAAATACATCAACAATTTAAAACAGAATAATCAACTCTATGAGAGGCAGTGTGACATAGCAGACAGGATGTCAGGCTAGGACTCAGGAGACCTGGGTTCAAATCCCTGCCTGACCATGGAAATTCATAGTGAACATCTTACACACCTTGGAAATGTACTAGGGTGACCCTAAGATGGAATCAATGCGGCAGCACGTAATACAATGAAGTACAGAATTGGAAATAATATTAAACTTGGAAACACGTTACCTGAAAAGATCCGAGACATAACTCAAAAATGATCTGGTAGTTACTGGAAATGGAAATAGGAAGTATAGCAAACACCATGTAGTGAACTCCAAACAGTGGAATGAGCAGCAGTGTTGATTTTGCGAGTCTCCTTTAATTAAAGAAAACAAGACAGAAAACATTTACACAGAATCAGAAGATTACCCTCCCAATTATTTACTTTCCCCTCACAATCCCCAGTCAAAAGTAACATGCATGGACTTTGCATGATGTTTTCACTCACTTGTAGTGGCACTGGTCGTTGCCTCCAACATCTGGTGACCTCAGCTTTTGTAGTAAAATTCTCATAATACTAATGAAAAGTAAAAAATTCACCTGCAAAAGAACCAATATGACCATTGATAAGTCTAGTTTTCTGTTGCCCAGATAATTCACTACTCAGTTAAGCAGTTATGTTTAGAACCAGAGAGAAGACCTCCTACAGAGAAATCTTGAACATTTTTATTAAAAAGGAGGGTTTTTATTAATGAGCTGGTACCGTTTACTGCCTGTAAAATGCAGCAAATACTGTCCTTCCTTCAAAGTCAAAGAGATATATGTAGGTCCCAAGCCAATCAAATCATTTTAACATCTGGGGGGGGGGAAGCCCTGGATCATCTCTGCAAGACTGCTACATCCGATATTTGTATTACTGTACAAAACCTATATAATAAAAGCGTTGTTGGGCTCTTTCATGATATAAAATGTGTCCTCACTCCCACTTTGACCAACTTTGGTCTGGTAAACCCACAGACGTTTTCTACAACCATCCAGCAAGCTTTATAGCTAAGTGAAGATGCAATTTTTGAAAACTTTCTTTAACATTTTTAGGGCCAGGGAACATTCCAACTGTAGCACATTTCTCACCAAGAAAACATCTACATCATAATCAATATATTTCAAGGCAGCGTCAATATGAGGGTTTTGGACAAAACAAAAAGCCAGTCACAGTTTAACAGAAATTAAATGATTTGCTAGTGAGAATTGCACATCCCCACAAAATTTGTTCATGTTTGTTCTCACAAATCAAGCTGCAACATTTTTTAAGAGAGAGCAACATTTAGAATAAAAAGTCAATCTTTTTCTCAACTATGTCAGTGGTTCTCAGACTGGGGTTCCCAGATGTTCTTCGACTACAACTTCCAGAAGCCTTCACCACTTGCTGTGCTGGCCAGGATTTCTGGAAGTTGCAGCCGAAGAACACCTGGAGAAACAAGTCAGAGAACTATTGAACTATGCTACAAATACGATCAGACCAAGACTTTACTGTCTAGCTTTCCCAAACAACATACAAGTTTATCTGTACCATTTCAGACCCTTAGCAGGTACTTAAATCATGAAACCCTCTCCCACTGTGAGCAAATATCACCGACAACATCCATCCACAAAGAAAATTTGGATTTTTTGGGGGGAAACTCAGGATCTTTACAGGAGCTTACTGAAGAACGAAAATGCTTTCCTTTTTTGTTCAAGTTAAATTTGCCACCTCATTTGTTGTTTATGAGTGAAAGTGATGCGCAAGGGCCCTACAACTGGAGATGAGAACTGCTAGTTTTTTGGAATGACAAAAAATCATTGGCCTGCATCGCCAATACTTATGGGTTTGGATAAAAAAAAACAATGCTCCCCACCTCTGCCTGCAATGCAGTCCTGAAACAGATATGAAGAAGGAAATTCTTAACTAATATACATATTTGAATGTCACAGCAGAAGAATGCCACGCTCACCATGTGGGTGATTGGTCTTCATAATTTAAGCATGAGCTTCCTTTGAAGCCTGATTTTACAAACACAAAAGTACTGCCTTAATCACTTATTTGTTTTCATTTCTAATTGTGAGCTATCTCTGATGGCTGTCCCTCGTTCATTCCTAATTTTAGCATCCATCTGTCACAGGTAGCCATCACCCAGTTCTGCAGCCCAATCTAGTAGCCTTCTAATGAAGCATGCCACATGCGTCACTCTTTGGGCCATCTGAGGGGCCAACGAGCACCCGGGGTGGCCATGGTAAAGTAATTATTAGCTTGAGTAAATGATGAAACAGTGCTCCACTACACTTGTAGTGCAGTGGCTAAACTGCAATACTGCAGTGAAGGCTCTGCTTATGACCCAAGTACAATACTGGGCTCAGGTAGCCAGCTTGGATGTTGACACAACCTTCCATCCTTCTGAGGTCAGCAAGCTGAATAACAAGTTTGCTGGAGGGGACAACGTCTAACCTGCATCATTAAACTGTAAACACTATGGGGCGGTATATAAGCAGCACACTTTATCATCATCCCTTCCTCAACACCAGCCACCTGGCTGGGAGGGGAGGGAAGCTATAAAAGCAAGAAGCCGGTGCCAGGGCCCTCTGAGAGCAACGTTCCTGTCGTTGGGGGAGTCGCTGGTAACATCTGCCGTCCCCAGGCACTGGGTGAGAGACAGTGCCTGGGAGTATTTCTGGCCTGCACTCCCCTACCCTTCAGGACCGGGACCCTGCTGCTGCTGCTGCTGCTTTGGGCTACCCCACCCCTTCTGCAACACCGGCCATCTGGCTGGGAGGGGAGAAGGGGCATTAGAAGGGTGTGTGGGTTTGTTTTGTTTGTTTTTAACTATCATTGAGTTGCATAGAGACCCACAGTGGACCTGATGGAACAGGAAGGGGGGAGGGCGTTGGAGGGGGCAGCCATTGAGGTGGTGCTGGGTAGGGGAAGGAATGGCGGTGGGGGTAGAACATGCCCGCGTAGGAGAAGAGAGGTTAGATATCTTACATCTATCCCCTCTTCTAGTCCTACCTCCAACCAGATGGTATCAGGCGACCATATCAGCAAACCCTCGAGCCACACGGTGCTGTTGATGAACGCCAGGTCAGTACAAAACAAAACTGCCCTCATCCATGATGTAATTCTGGATGGGGGGGCTGACCTGGCGTGCATTACTGAGACCTGGGTGGGAGAGGAAGGTGGTGTCCCCCTCTCCCAGCTGTGTCCTCCTGGGTACTCAGTCCAGCACCAGTGTCGCTCAGAGGGTCGGGGAGGGGGAGTTGCTATAGTCTATAGGAGTTCTATCTCCTTGACCAGGCTTCCTATCCCTTTGAGAGGAGGTCTTGAGGGCCTGTATTGTGTGTTGGGCTCACGAGACAGATTAGGGATTCTGTTGGTGTACCGCCCACCCTGCTGCGTACCAACAGTCTCCCTACCTGAGCTGATGGAGGCAGTCTCGGACCTGGTGTTGAGGACTCCCAGGCTGCTGGTGCTGGGGGACCTCAACATCCATGCTGAGGCTGCCTTGACTGGGGCGGCTCAGGACTTCATGGCCGCCATGACAACCATGGGGCTGTCTCAATGTGTCATCGGCCCGACACATGAGAAGGGCCATACCTTGGACCTGGTTTTCACAACGGGACTGGAAGGTGGTGGTTTGGATGTGGAGGGGCTGGTCGTGACCCCATTGTCATGGTCAGACCACTTCCTGGTCAAATTCAGTCTATTAGCTTCTTCTTCCCTCTGCAAGGGTGGGGGATCGATTAAGATGATCCGCCCCCGGAGACTAATGGATCCGGATGGTTTCCTGAATGCTCTGGGGGAGTATCCGTCTGATATGGTTGGCGCTCCTGTCGAAGCTCAGGTCACCCTATGGAATAGGGAGATGACCCGGGCGGTTGACACGATTGTGCCTAAGCGCCCTCTCCCTGCTCGCCGAGCCCAGACAGCTCCCTGGTATACTTCTGAACTGCGGGCGATGAAGCGAGAGGGGAGACGGCTGGAGCGCAGGTGGAGGAAGTCCCGCTGGGAATCCGATCGAACACGACTTAGAGCCCATTATCGGGCCTATTTCGTGGCAATACGGCTGGCGAAACGGCAATATTTCTCCAGCCGTATTGCTTCCTCAGAATGTCGTCCAGCAGAGCTGTTTCGGGTGGTCCGGGATCTTCTTCAACCGGGAAACCCGGTGGAGGTCCCGGACTGCTCATCAGCTCGCTGTGATGAGTTTGCTATTCATTTTGAGGAAAAAATCGCTCAGATTCGCAGTGGGCTGGACTCCACTGTTACTGCAAAATCGGAAGATGTGTCCAGTGTGCCGTGCTTAGGTCAAACTTTAATGGATGAGTTTCAATTGTTGAGACCCGAGGATGTGGACAGGGTGCTTGGATCTGTCCGTTCTACCACCACGCCGCTCGACCCTTGCCCATCTTGGCTAATTGGAAGATCTGCCAGGGGGGTTCGCACTTGGGTCCAGGAGGCCGTGAACGCCTCTCTGAGAGAGGGAGTGGTCCCTACCACCTTGAAAGAGGCGGTAATTCGACCACTCCTTAAAAAGCCTAACCTGGACCCAAGGCTGGTGGTCAACTACCGACCAGTGGCGAACCTCCCTTATTTGGGCAAGGTGTTGGAGCGGGTTGTGGCCGGGCAACTCCAGGCGCTGCTGGATGAAACGGATTTTCTGGATCCATTTCAATCGGGTTTCAGGCCGGGTTTTGGTACAGAGACAGCCTTGGTCGCCCTGTATGATGACCTTTGCCAGGAGAGAGACAGGGGGAGTGTGACCCTGTTGATACTCCTGGACCTCTCAGCGGCTTTCGACACCATCGACCATGGTGTCCTTCTGGATAGGCTGGCTGGGTTAGGAGTTGGGGGCACTGTTTTACGGTGGTTCCGCTCCTTCCTAGCTGACCGTATCCAGAGGGTGGTGCTGGGGGACAGTTGCTCTGCCCCATGGCATTTATGTCATGGGGTTCCTCAGGGCTCGATACTGTCCCCCATGCTGTTTAACATCTACATGAAACCGCTGGGAGAGGTCATCAGGAGGTTTGGGCTGAGGAGTCAGCAATATGCTGACGACACTCAGCTCTACCTCTCGTTTTCCACCAATCCAGGTGAGGCGGTTTCTGTACTGAACTCGTGTCTGGACCTGAAATGGACTGGATGAGGGTTAATAAATTGAAACTCAATCCAGACAAGACAGAAGTGCTGTTAGTGGGTGCTTCGCCGGCCAGGTTGGAGGGCCACTTCCCTGTCCTGAATGGGGTTACACTCCCCCTAAGGGACAGGGTCCGCAGCTTGGGGGTGCTCCTGGACCCCAGTCTAACACTGGAAGCCCAGGTGGACTCGGTGGCCAGGGGCGCCTTCCTCCAGCTGCGGAAATTATACCAGCTACGGCCCTACCTGGACGAGCGGAGTCTCATGACAGTTACACATGCACTGGTAACATCTCGTATTGATTATTGCAATGCGCTCTACGTGGGGCTGCCTTTGAAGACGGTCCGGCGACTGCAACTGGTCCAGAATCGAGCTGCGCGGCTGGTGAGTGGTGGGGCCGCCAGAGAGCACATCAAGCCGATTCTGTATAATTTACACTGGTTACCAGTTGCTGTCCGGGCCCAATTCAAAGTGCTTGTTTTGACATATAAAGCCCTAAACGGCTTGGGCCCTGGATACTTGAAGGACCGCCTCCTTCCATATGAGCCTACCTGGCTGTTAAGATCTTGCCAGGGGGCCCTTTTGAAAGAGCCATCCCTCAAGGAGGTAAGAGGGATGGCTTGTAGACAAAGGGCCTTCTCGGCAGCTGCCCCCAGACTATGGAACGCCCTCCCAACTGAAATTCGCCTGGCGCCGACACTGATGATATTTCGGCGCCAGGTCAAAACCTTCCTGTTCCAGAAGGCTTTTAATTGAAATAACATTAACTGTGGGTCTTAACGATGGCAATTTTAATTGTATTTTTTAATTGTATTTTAATTGTATTTTAACTGTATTTTAATCATTTTATTTTACTGCACTGAATTTTAATTGTTGTAAGCCGCCCAGAGACCTTTGGGTAGAGTGGGCGGCATATAAATTAAATAAATAAATAAATAAATAAATAAATAAATAAATAAATAAATAAATAAATAAATCATCGTTATCGTTATTAATATTATTCTAGTTATCTTGTGGGGAAAAAGAGGTAATTTAACTAGATGTCTTTCTGTGTAACATATACCGAATTTTTCCGTGTATAAAGCAAACCTTTTAATAAAATAATTAGAGGAAAAATGGAGTGTCGTTTTATACACGGAAGGAGGCAGTCACACGTGTGCTCAGGCACCTCTTGGTGCCGCTACCCAAATGCCTCTTCCAGAGCTTACGGCTTGTCCCGTCTGGTGGCCAAGGCAGCAGCAGCAGCAGGAGGCAGAGATGGAGGCAAAGGAGCATTCACATGTGCTCGGGCGCCTCTTGCTACTGCCTCCCCCGCCCGCCTGATCACCACCTCCAGTGGGACTGATGGGACTCTGCTCACGTCGCTGCCTTGTCCCCTCTGGTGGCAGAGGCAGCAGGAGGCAGAGGTGGAGGCAAGCAAGCACTCACGCACGCTCGGGAGCCTCTTCTTGCTGCCGCTGCTGGATCACCTCCTCCAGATTGTCTCCTTAGGGCAGGGGACAAGGCGATGAGGTGAGCTGAAGGTGAGCCCCAGCAGTCGCACTGGAGGAGGTGATCGGACGGGCAGTGGAGACAGCAGCAGCAGGAGCGATGGAGGTAGAGGAGCAGTTGCCCATTAACTGCTCCTCCACCTCCATCAAGGGTCAAAATTAGGGGGTTATTTTAGACACTGGGGGGTCGTATACATGGAAAAATACGGTACTTGCTATTTATCATTAATCTGAACTTAGGTTTTGCCCTTAAGATTCGTGAAGTAAACAAAGCTCATTGATCTGTGAGTAGAAAGGAGGATTTATAGACTCAACGCCTATGGTTTGGGGACAGTCTGGAGTTCTGCCACTTTAGGCAAACTATTTACTTTTACCATTTTTACTGTTATATTTGTTTGATTCTTTTTGAAATATTTGTGTACACACTTTTTGGCTTTTAAATATTGCCTTTTAATGACGTAAGATGCCCCGGGTGCTTTTTTAAGGAGAACGGCAGGATAAAAATATTTTAAAATTGATAAATAAATTCATTTGTGAGTGGCATAACGCAAGTGGGTCATTTTCATGAAATGACAGCTACTGCCAACAAGTGTGGTAGCTGGCACAGGAAAACTGTCATTCTGGGTTAGTCGATCCTATGAAGTTATTTTGTAAAGAGGAATTCACTCATATATCTCTATCTAAGTGTTTAGAAACTAAGTTATGTCTGTCTATTTTGAAAATAATTTCAGAACTGAACCTGGCAGAGATAGGGCTGTTGGATTTCCTTGTTGCTCTTTAGGGGCTTTGTGGAAAGTTAGAACAGTGCTGCCCCTAGTGTTCGGCAGAGTGTAACACAGCTCCCTCAGGCAGGACATACAGGTACGGGGAGGAGATTGGTCTGCTGCGGCGGTGCCACGAAGAGTTAAGAGCAGGATAGTTCCTTTTCATCTTAAGCACTGAGTTTACTTACCAAAATAGAAATTATGATTGGTAATCTTATAACACACCAAGGAACACTGTGATCATTTGTATCCCAGCAACTGTCAGGAAAGGGAGGGAAAAGCACTGTTACTATTATTCCTATCAGGCAAAGCTATCAAAAAAACCCCACATTATTTATATACCGCCCAACTGACAAGTACGTGAAATTATGAATATTAAAAGAACAATACATAGAATCACAAATGAATGCTCAGCAAAAATGCCAAATAAATTAGGAACGGTGGCAGGGCAGGCGGCTAAAATCACTGGAGGGTTGAGGCAGGCAATGCTTTTACATTTTTCTTCTGGAAAATCAGCACAGAATGAGCCTGCAGCAGCTATGACAGCAGAAATCATGAAAACTTAGGCAACCTCTCCCCTTTTAAACAGGTTCTGTTTACTGGGAAGTTGGGGTTGCCCAACTGTTGCCTCCTTAAACCCCAGTTGCTCCCCTATGAAGCAAAACAAAGACCCATAGGCATGTCCAGCCAACGGTATCAGGGGACACTGCTCAGTTTAATACATCATCCAAGCCAACACACATCTTTGTGTTAAGAAGGGGAGAGAAGGTTGTATTGGTTTGATTTTGCCCAAACAAAATTTGTATAATATTAAAGGTTTAACATTCATTAAAAACACGAATCTATCATTTTCTACTCTCTGCCTGCCCCGATATTAAGGTGTCTCTGGGGTTGGGAATGGGTTCATGATAAATTTTATACTTCTGAGCCTGCTAGCTGTCCATGAATTGGCAACCTTGGACAGAATGCAGCCACAAAAGCAGCTCTCTAGTGAAGCATGCAAGCATAAAGTTCGCTCTTCTTTTGTCCCTTACCCTGTATCTTCAAAATAGACCCTGGATATGATCCACATTACAGTGAAAACTGTAGGAATTCCTGTGGGGGGAAAAAGACATAGCAGAGAAAGAAAAAAGAGAATGCTATGAAATATATGACTTAAAAGAAACTCTTGCAATTATCCCATTAAAAATCCATAATAGACCAAACAATGCAAGAACTAACTGTAAAGAAAGCACTATCCAACCACACTAAGATGAAACATGCATTTCCAGTTTCTCAGGGGTAAACCAGATGGTTTTTTTCCCCAGGCAGGTCTGCCAGATGTTACTTGGAGAAAACTAGTTGGGCAAGGAGATAAAGGGAAGTGATGGGTCAAGATTAGAGATGGGCATGAATTGCTGGTTCGGCAGTTTGTGCATTTGGCGTCTGAACAGGTGCCTTTTGGAGCTTCCTAGCTCTGTCTCCTCCAGCAGGAGCCCACTCAGAGGCAGCATCCCAGTGCTGAGTGTGTGCTTGCCAGAGGAGGCAGGGCTGGGAAGTGTTCAGACACTAAATGAACTGGCATGAACCACCGAACCAGTGGCTCATGACCATCTCTAGTAAGGACGGGAATAAGCATTTTCTTCCTGCTCCATCCTTCTCATTGCAAGAACTTTGGAAGCTTCTATGAGAAAAAATACCATATTTTTCAGTGTATAAGTGGGGCTTAGCAAATGTAGGGGGAAAGGGATCAAAGCACTGCAGGATCGCTTTGATCCCTGCTTTCCCCTCCACTTCTTTTTGTTCTCTCCTCAGCTTACTTCCGTGTATAAGATGACCCTCAATTTTTAATCTAAAGATTTTAGACAAAAGTATAGTCTTATACATGGAAAATATGGTATATGTTTTGTTCTGTGTGAGGTTATTTTTATATTATTATTATAAAATAACCTCCTTACATGCCAGTTCGTTTATGAGCTGAACAGGTGCTCAGCATTTCAAAGCTCTGCCTCCTCCAGCAGGTGCCCACTTGGAGGCAGCAGCCTGGCTTCTCTGCCCCGCCTCCTCCAGGTGCTGCCTCTGAGTGGGTGCTTGCTGGAGAAGGCAGGGCTTTCAAGTATCAAACTGTTCAGCTGATAAAACCCCCCGACACAAACTGCCAAACCAGTAGTTTGTGCCCATTTCTAGTTTCTAGGCTAACTTGGGGATTCTGCACCCCATCCCTAGGACAATGGTTCCCAACATTGGGTCCCCAGATATTCATGGACTAAAACCCCCACAAGCCTTCATGATCAGTGGTGCTGGCTAGGATTTCTGGGAGTTGTAGTTCAAGAATATCTAAGAACCCATGGCTGAGAGGCACTGCTGTATGGTAATAAACTAAGGGTGGGAAGGTAAGCCAACAACACCCAACTCTGGAAATTCTTAGCATTCTTACCCAATCCTTTTGGAATCTAAGTCAGACCTGAACACTGCCACCCATCAAAATAACTTTCAAGCTCTGATATGATCCACAGGGGGTCACCACCTTTCCACTTTTTTTGCTACCTGTATAGAACTGCAAAAATAATACATTTAACGTGTGTTTAGTGTGTTGGATTTCATGTTGTGGACATCTGATTTGGGGCTACCATACAAGGTAGCCAAACTCTGGGAGGCAGTGGAAGACAGGAGAGCCTGGCGTGCTCTGGTCCATGGGGGTCACGAAGAGTCGGACACGACTTAACGACTAAACAACAACATACAAGGACCCAGTATAGTATAGTAGTGAAAATGAGAAGAAGAAAAAAACAAGATTGTATAGATGTTCTTACCCCATCCCATAAGGAGATATAAGGTGAAGTGTCTGTTAGGAGAAAATATGACCATGAGGAGGATGTGGAGATAAAGTCCTTCAACTAAGAGCCAATAAAAGTTGGCCATTACAGAGTAATGGAAAAATATCATGCTAGCCTTGCAGCCGACCTAGAAAGTTACAAACCAAGGATGAAACATTTGTGCAAATGAATGACTGTAACACAGTAAATGGCTTCCTTTGTTGAAAACCCTTTTTGATAGATACAAGCTCTGACATAAGAGACTTTCCCTGCCATGAACTTCTCTCCTGGAAACTTGAATGGCCTCTTTCTATTGTTCAGACCGATTTCAAAATATAACGTTTTAAAATAATAAATAGGAACAAATTACAAATGCTTCTCTAAACTAGGTCCAAGGATGATGTATTTGCTAGATGTCTGTCCTCCTAAAACTATTGTGTGTGTATAAAGTATTTATTTCCTACCAAATCACTGTCTTTTCCCCTCTTGCTTTTCAAGGCCAAACATTCCAGGGGGAAAAAATTAGCACCATCAGTGAGGTTAAGATGGAGCAGGGAGATTATATTCAGGACCACCAGTTAACCAGAAGTAATTTATTTTACAGAACATGGATCATCTTTTTTTTTAAAAAAAGCTAGTTTATTCTATAACAGCTGTGCCAACAGCAAAAAATAACTCTGTGGAATGTGTAACGCCAAGGAGAAGCTCAAAGTGCTTCCTAACTGTTATGTAACTAAATTGGGATATGCAGAAGCAGCAGAAGCAATTCTTTCCTGCAGATATTACATCACCTGGATAACCCTGAAGCATTTTGATTTACATCAGTGTAACCGCACTGATGCCAGCTGTTTCGATCTTTGGACGGATAGACAGAAAGAGCATGTCCTAGATCAGCCGGACAGAACAAAAATAAATATAGTCCTTCCAACCTGAATTTGCAACCCCAAAACTGCATACAGTGGGGTCTCTACTTAAGAACTTAATCCGTATTGGAAGGTGGTTCTCAAGTTGAAAAGTTCTTATGTTGAATCCGCATTTCCCATAGGAATGCATTGAAAACCATTTAATCCGTATCTGCTCTTTTCCGTCCATAGAAACTACAGTGGAACCTCTACTTAAGAACTTAATCTGTTTTGGAATGGTGTTCTTAAGTTGAAACGTTCTTAAGTTGAAGCAAAATTTCCCATAGGAATGGACTGAAAACCAATTAATCCGTTCTGGTTGTTTTTTTGTTATGTAGAGGTGCGTTCGTACATTGAAGCATTAGTTCCCATAGGAACTGATGCAAAGCTGGTTAATACGTACTCTACCACTAGGGGGAGAATTTTTTTTAACCTAAGATGACCTAAGGTTAAAAAAAGAGCAGGAAAGGTTTTTTTCCCTGTTCTTATCTTGGATTTCTGTTCTCAAGTAGAAGCAAAATTTAGCAAATGGAGCTGTTCTTAAGTTGGATTGTTCTTAAGTAGGGACGTTCTTAAGTAGAGACCCCACTGTAGTGACAAAAGACATCTGTTCTCTATGGCAGTTCTCTGTCACTGAGAATTTTTCTGGGAGGATTATGAGTCTATCCATTACAAAATTACTCTGTTCACTGGCTAAGGTGAATAGAGTAGAATCTTCAACGCTGGAGAAATGAAAACATCCTCAAATCAGAGAGTTCCATAGTATCAGTTACGCACAGAAAGTGACATGCTGCAAGTGATGCCATGTTAATACTGTCAGACCATTGGCTCCTTTAATTCAGACATCCCCATCTCTGCTGATCCTCGCAATGCTACATGGGATTTATTTTGCAGGAGACAGCAGATGTGCCTGCATTCACCAAGTCATGCTCACAAATACCCCAACTACAGTCTAGTTCTCTCTCTCTCTCCCCCTCTTCCTGTGTCTGTAGATATGCGTGGACATCCCTCTGTCGTAAACAGAGATTATTTCCAATTACGCGTGCTTAGAAACATGGCCTTTATTTCGCAAGAGAATGGTAATAGGCAGACATTCTAAATTCTGCTCATACATCTTCATAGAGTTATTTCATGAGTATACAAGTAAGTGTCAGAGTTCATCTTTCATGCCCTGAAGGCCCTTCCCAATCGATGTTGTATATTTACGATAGACTGTGAAATTCAGAAAGTGCATCACAATTGTACTGACCGTCCAAACTCTTTGACAGAATTGTGATGAAGACTGAATGCCCGTCCAGGGTATGGAGCGTTTTCATCCTGGCCGATGCCTCACCCCCCTCACCCAGTCGTACTCCAGCTAGCTAGGCACCCCAATGAATGAACTCTCAGAGCTGTGAAAGTCACCGACACCATGAGGCATTCTGTAACGATGCCTGGGGCCAGCCTCCTCATCTCCCATACCCTGCTGCCAGGCTACAAACAAGACTTTGTGATAAGTCAGTGGGCCCTCGCTTATGCTGACATGGGATACGATAGGTCATCATTATTTCAGTGAAGAAATGGATTCGCCCAAAGCTGCAGAATGAGTATATGGTCAAAGAGAAAGCTGAACATGTGTCTTCTAGATCCCATTTCAAGTTCTGTCTTCTTATAGCCTCCTTCCTCCCCTTTCATTTTAACATTCCAGAAACCCTGAGTGCCTGGTTATAGTTGTCATGATGTTCTGAGGCCTGGTCTATCATCTGGCATGAATCAGAAATCTAATCTTATGTGTGCTGAATCCTAACGGGTTCAGATTAGAGATGGGGGTATTTGTATTTGTATATCCCCCCCACAGGTGCAGATAACGAGGGTCCGGTCCCCTGTTGCCAGACTGACCATTCCCCATTCCCGCCACTGCTGCAGGCTCCTTGCTCCGTTGCTGGCGATGGATCAGCCACTCCTGGCAGAAGGCTCGTCTGCCAGGTCACAGAGTGGCTAATCCATCGCCAGCAACGGAGCGATAGAAAGGCACTGTGGAGCTTGCGGCAGTAGTGGAATCGTGAGTCGTTGGTCTGGTCCCTTGCCTTCTTCTACCAGCTCGCTAGACATCTCTCTTTCCTGTGTCCACCTTAGAGCCTCAATATCTCAAGGCCAAATCAGTCTTTATGCAATGTGTCTACTACCCACATAACGAGTTGTATCCCAAACCATCTGTCCACCAGCAGAACCAAAACTGGGTGGCAGAATGGATTTTGCTTCCTTTCCAGCACCCTTCAAATCTGAATCAGGTTTTGGGGGTGTGGGGGTTCAGGATGGAGGACACCACAATAAGAAAGCAAATCTGCGGCCAGATGGAGCACAAGGTTTCCCTGTCCTCTATCACAGCAAAAAGTATAGCAAACACAAAAAGTACATAGTAATATCACTGCATTCACCTACCCAGGATGGATGGTCCTTAGAGCACTTATCTGTGTTAGGGTTGGAATAAAGGATATCATCCTTAATTAAGACAGAGATTGCTTTAAGGATGAAAGACAGGAACAAGTTCAAATGTATGTAGTTCCGAGTGCAATGAAGTTTCCTACAGATGGTAAAAGAGACACTGTCATTTCTGAAACAAAAGGGCATCTGAAGATTCTTCCAGTTTATTTATTTATTCGCACTTTGCAAGAATCTCTGTGAATTAATCAGTTAATCTTAGTTTGTCTCCTAAACCAGTCAAGGCATCCTGAGATTTCCTCTTCCAATGGCCCTTGAGATCTTTTTGCAAAAACTGCAACACTTCTCTTGTCTCTCCTGCAAATCCTGAGTGGTGTTGGAAGATAACAGGCTAAAAGTCAAAGGACTTTGAACAAATCAGTAGTTATGTACACGCTCACCACTTCTGCATGATGAGATGTTTCAAAGGTATGGTTGACTTGTTACTTAGTATAGAGAGTTCCACTTGAATAAAGTATTAGAGCTCTATGGAATTTGGGTGGAATTTTATTTGTCAAGACCCAACTGGTAATTTTGGTGTGTGCAAATTAAACTTCACAACTTGCTATAGCAGATTGCCACTAATTAACAAGATGCAAGTCACATCACTGGACATGCATCTTTTGGGCAGGCACCTTGTAATGTGTACTTGTTAGTTAACGGTAATTCATTGTGCTGAATTATGAAATGTAACATACACACCTGCAAACTGACCAATGTGTAAAATCTATTATTTATTTACACTCACACATTTAAAGGGTGTATCTATCCTAGCAGAATAACACTATTTTACCCATTATGGCTTCAATATTAGAGAATTCAGCTTCTCTTGCACAAAATTCTAAGTCCTTTACTAAACTACAAATCTCAGAATCCTGGGGATGGCACTATGACAATTAAATTAGCTTCAAAATGCTGTGTAATGTAGACACACTCGTATAAGGTGAAAGGAGATGAGGATTTCATTCTAATATCTGCTACTTCTCAATTGGGCTTTGAGATGTCTGTTGCCCTCTTAACATCTTTCCAGAGTTGTAAAACCAACGTCTTCTTACTATGTTCAACTACTAACAGTTGCTCACAATTTACACAGACGAATTAGCACATTCATCAGGGAAGAAGAATATGAAGGAGAGGTATTCTTTCTGATACTCCCGACCATTAAGAGACACAAGTGCAACTCCCGCCCCTAGAAAAAGAGGAGGAGAATGTGGTGCCCCTCCAAAGGAAAGCTTATACTTAAATAAAAAGAAAAAAGGGATGATGAAGAGGACCAGGAGGTACTGCAGTTTCATTTCCTAACACACATTAATAAGTTCACATCTAAACTTCAGTGCTCTCCAAATGATGATGCCCTAGTGCACAGCCCAACTGTAGTTATAGCTCTGCATGCCATTATATTCATGGTCCTTAACAGTCATTTTCTTTGTTTTGCCTGAAAAGTCATCTTGATCCCCATCCCCATCTCATAACATTATTGTTGACCAAGTGAATTATTGAGAAGACAATCACATATGCGTGAGGCTAACAGAAGGAGATAGCAGTGGCAGTGAGTCATCACTGACCTTGGCTCCAGGTTCAGCTGAGATCCCACTCCCTCCAGCACTTTTGAGGTCACCAGAGGGACAGGAAGCATCAGCCCCTTCTATATTAGGCTTAGCTCCAGCTCCACAACCTGTTCATTTCTTACCTGAAGGGCTTTTCCAGAGAGGAAAGGAAATCAACTGAGAAACTATACTCGGGAAGCAAGGCTGTGAGAGATGCCTTCAGACTATAACGGCCCTCAGCCCTAGTCAGCATAACCAATGGTGAGTACTGTTGGGAGCTTTACTCCCAACAACATCTGAAGGACCACATTTTACACAGCCCTAGTGTAGGATAATTGCATAGAACCGGGGCAGGGACAGACAGCAACTGTGATCTGTCATCACTAGTTTTTATTCCCACTATTACTATTCCCACTGATTTGATTTTAGCTTTATATTTACTTGACTGCATGTTATAAGCTAATGGGGAGGTTTTCAATAAATTCCATTTGCTCTCTTTATTTGACATGTTCTTCTTTGATTAATTTAGGAAAACTCACCTGAAAAGGCAGAGAATGATGCTGCCTGTAGTGAGGGCAATGAGAGATGCGCTGTGCCCGAAGGTGTAAATGGCTTTCACCAGAACATAGAACATCTACAAAGAAAACATTTCCATTTGTCAGCTATCATAAGAGGTCATGAATAAAACATTTGCTAGCAGGGCATTATTTTAATTAATGCTCTGAAATTAGACACAGAATGACATCTGCACCTCCCATATACAGGCTTAAGTGTCCCTCCACTCTCTAATACATGATATACAGACAACACTCTTTTAAATTACTATTATGATGGTAAACAAAAAAGAATGTTCCTGAAGTAGATACAACTTGGATGTTTGCTCCAAGATATCTTCCAGTGGGTCCAGGCATATATTTTCAACCAACATTATTATGGTATTGTGCGTTAATGATCGTGTGTTGGAACTGTGGTCAGTATTTTTTCTGCCACTTTGAGCATCTGTTGAAGGATCTAGTTTTCTCTTCAGGCTGTGAAAGCAAAAAGCATAAGCCAGTGACTCTTCCTCCACTTCCTTCTTCCTGCTCTCTGATATTTTGTTAACACTGGCCCAGTCGTTCTCCTTGACTTGAAGCAACTGTCTCCTACTAGTAAAATTCATGGATGAACCACATGTCATGCAACCCCACTTGCTTACCAGCAACAGCACAGTGGAGCTAGACCTTGTGGTGGCGAAGCCCTGGGAGTTTTTCAGTAGCGGGAATGATGAGATTACTTGCCCCTGCTCTCTCGCCACCCGCTCCCACACAAACTCAGGCTTCTCTGCTCCCTCTGGACGTAACCGTAATCTCAACAGTAACTGGTAAGAAATGAATTTCCCCAGGAATAGCATATTGTTGCAAGCTTTTCCTTTTGTAACATGGTACAAAAGTCCCAACCACAAAAGGGTGGTTTGGTCTTTAACAGCAATTAAGGACCATAAACTTTATAAAAGACCTGTTCCTCAGTGCCTACATTTCTGGCGTCTCCAGCAGGGAGGGTGGAGGACTGGCTATGAGGCCTGATGTGATGAGCACCGCCACTTCCAAATTTAGTATTACACTGCTGCTCACCAAGAAGAGCAGTACCTACTGCTCTCTTTCACTTTCTATCTCTCATCCTGATTAGGCATCCTTCAGAGACTATGGTATTGTGCTCTGTATGGAGGACTCCGAAAAGTGTCTAGTGTGGCTGAGGAGGCCAATTCGAGAGTGACAATCCCTTCCACACTGAAGACAAATACAGTCTGTCCCCTGTCCAGCTCCCTGATTTTGCTGCTTTCGGGACTCCCTCTTTGCCTTGGCCTGCTGGACAAGGGTCTCTTCAAATTGGGACAGGCATGTCCCACTTATCTCACCCTACGTTGAATTTTCACATCACGTCAGGTAATTCTCATGATTCATGAGCTTCACGACTAAAGGTAGAAAGATTAAAAAATCCGGCAGTGCCATGGCATGGGCTAAATGATCTGAATATTTAAGAATGTCATACCCCTATATGGGTTATAAATTCATCAGGATAGAAATCCATCTTTTGTTCCTAAAACATCTTGTAAGCTAATGGAAAAGGAAGGCAGTAGGATCACAAACGTTTTCATGAAAAATGGCAAGACATTCTGCAATTGTTGTTTGGCAGTGAGATCACAAACAGATGTTGACATGATCGTTCTATGGCCACGGTGTTGTTCCTGTGACATTTGAAGGGATCAGAACTCATCGGCAGGATCAATTTCACATGGCCCCAGCACTGTTAGACCTGGTTGCTTTTCAAGGAAGCAAAGAAGCTACTTTCTGGGGATGTTTCAGCTTATTGACACTGAGTTAACGAAGTGTAGTTACTGTGGTTTAGTCACTGGTGTGAAATGATCAAATACCCAAGGAAATGCAATGGCTGCAACTCTGGGCATTACTCTGTTCCTCCGTATATGGGTTCTTTCATATAATTGGCACTTATTGATCTGGAAGCTATTCTCAGCTGTTCAATACATTGTGGCCAATATACCTTTATTTTTAACTGCCAAACTTTTGCTTTAAAGATTATCTAATCAGAAAATGAGAGAATCTACTCCGGATTTCTATTAAAACACTTGCTGGCTATGATATGCTAAAGTGAGCTTGCTCAGGTTTTGTTTGATACTGTGCTCTTTCCACTTCAAAGCATATTTCTCATTTCAGTTTAACACAACAAAGAAGTTGCTAGGCAAAAGGCTAATTTGCTGCTGTTGGGGTGTGTGTCATGAAGCCTTTTGTAATCTGCCAGATGTTAACATTTTCCTTTCTGAAATAAATTGTCAAGTTTGAGGTTCAGAACACCAAGAACGGTCTGTTGGGTCAGAACAGACGTTGACTCCAACTCCTGCATCCCAGAAGCATATCAGCAAGACTTAACCAAGAACCTTCATTCCTCAAAAGATGGATGAACTACTATTCCCATTGTCCCCATCTACTATTCAGCTGTGTAGGAATGATGAGATGTTCAACAACAACTAGAAGGCTACAAGATTCCTACCAAGGTAACTGCAGTTCCCTGGACATTCATCCTCAGATAGCACTACAGTTCCACTAAACTTTCTATAGAACTATTGTGGCTATCAGCCATCATTAGAATAGTTTTCTTTCAAAGCCACCGAAACCGTAAACCATCACCACATTTTATGCCAGTAAAGCCCATGAATTAATCATGCACTGCATGAAGAATTTTCTCTGTCTGCCAGAAATTTACTGTCAAGTTTACTAGACAAACTCAAGTTATTAATATATTCAACATTAGTATGGTGGATGATTGTTATCTACCATATATCAGTGTTTTGTCTTTTAACAGAAAGCAAAGCTGTGTGATTTACAGAAAGCAAATATACTCTTAGTGTAGATGCACACCTGTCTCCCTCTAGAGTTTGTAACACAAGCTTTTTTACCCACACCTGTCTAAGGAAGTACAAAGTGGTACCTCCGTTTTTTGCTTATTATGTAGTAGAAACACTTCATGGTCTGTGCTTAGGGGTTGGAAGGATTAATCATTGAACTCTTTGTTTTCATTAATTTAGACTCCTTTGATCCAACCAAAAAAAAATTCAATGAGGAACTTTAAAGCTCTTTAAAACTAATTCCTCTTTTTTCCACCTTTAAGCTCTCTGTAATTTGTGTGGTTTGTATTATTTCCCTTCAGAAAGCAAAAGGTATCGGTGGAGGGGAGCACTTGTGTATGTATGTATTGAGTTTTTTATTTGTTAGTTTTATATTTTTGTGTATTTTAGAGTCAATAAAAAGAAATTTAAAAAGGAAGCAAAGTACACAGAAATGCACCAAGTGTAGAGGGACTAGCTGATTGGTAACAAAAAATGTGAACAACCTATCTAGTGCTTCAGATTATCAAATATAAAAGCAATCAACCTAGTTTTGGCCAATCTATGCAACTTGTGAGGACTTATATCCCAGGATGTGCAGACTGCAGAACGTGAGTGAATTTTATATGTTGCATTTCACAGGCATGTGTTTTGTTGACTTCCAAGATTTGGGTCCCAGCAGCTTCTCAATGTTGCTGCTTTCTGTAGCTAGCACAACTCTTAATTTCTCACATTTCTTATCTAAGATAATAATAACGTAGTGTCTTCGTTATGAAGCAATAGTAAGCACTTCCCACCTGTGCTGAATATTTTGGGTGGAAAAAAAGTTACTATCCCTTTGTAAGATTTCACAAATATACTGTATATATTTATACACACAAATATACATTATGTGTGTGTGTGTATACATAAGTATATCCTATTGGTAGTCGTAACCAGAGTAGACCTGTTGAATCCCAGAGATGTGCATATTGTGACTTACCATTCAACAACTGATTCAATGGGTCTACCCGTAAGAGACTGCCAATAAGTTTCTGGCTACAATATTTAAATATTTATTTATTGGGTGAGGAGGAACAGGGGATGGGATTTAAGAAGGCTAAAAAGTAAGACTGGTTAAAATAAATAAATAAATTAAAAGACAAAACAAATTCAAACATTAAAACAATTACATTAGAGACACAATTTTGAAAGATATCAATTAAGATCCTAGAACACCCATCTGGCAAAAGAATATTCTTCCTCAGCAACCAGCTGCAAAAGCCTACCTAAATAACAAGGATAAGGACTGATGGCAGAAAGACAAGTAAGAGGGGGACAGCCTAGTCTCCTTGGCAGGGAGCGCCCAAGGCTGGGAGCTGCCACCAACCCCACTCTCTTGTGCCCTCATTAGATGGTGAGACAGACAGATGGGACATCCACCAAAGATTTCAAAGCCACACATGCACATATGGCAATGTATAGTCTTTCAGACAGCTGGAATGCAAGTCTTCTGCAGCTTTATAGATCACAGTAATTTAATTATTACAAAACAATTT
The DNA here is from genome assembly GCF_051106095.1 of Pogona vitticeps. Taxonomy (NCBI): domain Eukaryota; kingdom Metazoa; phylum Chordata; class Lepidosauria; order Squamata; family Agamidae; genus Pogona; species Pogona vitticeps. The sequence goes on from NC_135788.1 coordinate 10,545,137, forward strand.
TCTTGTCTGGCCAACTGACATTTGTTTAGATTTTAAAAAAGAAAAATAATGAGCTGGTACCATGAACTTGAAGTGCACTCATGTTTATTTTCTATTGTTTTTTCCTAACTATACCTCATGTACGCCTTTTGTAATATCATAATTTATTGCCTGTTTCATCAGTTCTTCAAGTTAACCTTGATTCGTTTCTTGAGAATGCTTATTATATTATTTTATTACTATTATTTTATATCTTTAATGCTTGTTTATATGCACTTACATGACATGCCAAATACTGGTTTTTAAGACTGGTTTAATCTATGCTTTTGTGTACAGCCTGATTGGCTACAAAGCAATAAATTATTCGTAATGTGAATTCTTTAAAAAGTGATCAGGTCAAAAAAGTTGAAATGAAAATGTCCAAAGTATCACATGATGCAAGTGGACTAAAAATAGGGTTCTCTTATGTAACCCCCCTTTTGTGAGGGTATCCAGTTGAAACCTAGGCAGCTCCTGACAGTTAAATTGGATTGTTGATGTCACCCACACATGGCTATGTCTGGAACATCTCCTAATAAAGTTACTGAGGTATGGGCCAATCTATATGAACCAGATGGAGATATTAGGAAGCAGATGTTTGCATTCATAGGACACCCTGCTTGAGGTACATTGGAGGATAATTCAAAATAACAATAAAACAGCAAATGTGAAGGATATAAACTACATGCTGAGCCAAAGACAGCAATGGCCTCCCTTTTCTACCACTGCGAAGCATGTAGCATGATGCTGTCTTTCGGACACACACCCAGGACAGTTGTGTGGCTGTTATGCATGCTAACATTTCCACAATATCTCCACAATACCTCAAGTATTGCTGAACAGCAGGCACCTCTGGCCAGCCTGGCTACATGGCCCATGTGGCGAAGACTCTTGGGCAGACCTTATCCCCCAATAGGCCTGCAATGCCAAATCTAACCCTCTCATTCATCTGCCTTTCATATCCTAAGCCTATATGCCCGTCTTGCAAAGCAGTGGCTTCCTAACCTGCATGCTCAGTCAGGCAGAGGCTCATGGCTGCCTCTTTATACACCCTGGCTGCATGACACTGACCTATCAATGAGAAAGGGCACAATCCACTTAGAGGTTCTTCTCCATTACTTCTTTAAAATGCATGGAAACTACCATGCTATTGTCAGCAGTTCTTACCAGGGATGTGAGGGAAGCTCATTATATCTTTCAACAGGTTGAGACAACCTGCCAAGCATGTGCTGACCTATCATGGGATTCCTCACATCCAGCAAGAGAACAAGACGAATTGGCGAATTTCCTACCTTTAGCCTGTGTCTACAGAATTACTGCCTTTTTCATTTGGTGACTGTCAAGCATACACACGGAAAGTGAAGACGGTCTGGTTGTTGGATCCCTAAAAGGGACTCAAATAGCCTGTCAAATGCTTCTATTCTTTAAATATCCATGGAAAAAAAATAGAGGAATCAGGATGCCCAATGTGCACAAAAAGGTCACAAATGCACGAATTTGCACTGAAGGAGCAAATCTGCACCCAAGGCGGGGGGGAACGCAACCCCAAGACACAACTCCACTTTCTCACAGGATAGGAAAAAGATGTACGTTCTTTCTTGAATAAGGATATTTATCTTGAGTCCTTAAGTCCTTATTCATGTCTATCTATCCTTTTCAGGAGAAACTTCTTTTGAATTGAACTGCAATTCACTACAGCAGCAGCTCTGCACACAATAATATAATCTGATGCGCAACACGCAAAAGGCAGAAAACCTCCCACAGAGCAAGAACTATTCTGATAACTTTCATATCTCAGAAGAATATATATAGATAAACTGCCTTCCAGCTGGAAAACCCAAAATGTTTCCATTCTGTTTCCTTGAGAACTTTATATTGTTTAGTTTTTCAAAATCCCTTAATTAAAGAAACCCACATGAGATTCTTTTTATAAAGGCTCTCTCTCTGTGTGTGTAATTAGAATGTAGCTGTTCTTTAAAAGGGAAGAAAAGGCCTGCAGCTGCTATATACATATGCAAGATGCGCAAATATGGCTCTACAGATCAAAATGAGAAAGACCAGAAGTGACCTAATTATAGCCAAAACTCATAAGAAGAAACATAGCTGAAATTTCTGCCCAAAGGTCACTTTTGAAAGATATATTGAGCAAAGCATCACAGATATGTGACATGTGGGTAGGTTGCAAGCCTCCAGACTGGGGATACAAGGCTGTCTTATCATCATTCTGCACATTTTACAGAATGAGGGAACAGACTGTCGAGGTAGGAATATACTGAGAGAAAATATTTTGCAATGCTCCTGTATGTTAACGTAACAACAACTAGAGGTCTGCAGGTTTAGGCTTTTGGACTACAACACCCACCTTTTATTTATTTATTTTTGGCTAAGGCACCCTAGGGCTGTCAGCTGTCGTGAGGCAGAAGACTGAAGCGATGGAGCCCCCCCCCCGAAACACCTGAAAGCCTAGGGTCCCGGCCATGGATTAATTTGGCATCTCCACAGCCTCCTCCATGAGCTGCTGATTAAGAAATAAAAGATAGGTGGCATTATATGCCAACTGGGCTTAAGCTAGAAGCTGGCTTCTCCTCTCAGGCATTGTCAGGTCCTTCAGGAGCCAAGGCTGATGGAGTGGATATCCAGAGAAATTGCCTGGACAAAAATGGCACTGGTGATTTCTCTGGAGGCACCACTCATCTCTGCCTTACCTGGGAGAGCAGGAAAGAACAAGGGGGATCTAGTTTCAGCTTGTTGCCTTTCTTTCTCCATCAGTGGAACTGAATAAAGGTTGCGGAGCTGCTGCTACTAACCATAGAGCGTGTTGTACACCTGAATTTCAGGCACTTGGAACAGTATGAGGTAGCTGACTAGTGACAGACCTCCCAAGTAAAGGTTATTTACCTCCCGTAACACTCTGCCACCTGAGATCACAACGGCTTCAACATGGCTTCACTATTGCGACTGTAATTCTGAACAATAACTTTGGCCGTCTTACCGAGCTGTCTTCAACTTCTTTGTATCCACAAGCAAGGTAGACATGTGGAAATGTCTCTGACCAGCCATGACGTGTACAATTTCTGCTAATATTTCCTGGGGATAAAAGAAGAAGAAAGAGGAGAAAAACTCAGTTTTTCCTCACCAAAGTCTTTCCTTTTTTAAAAAAAATTTAAGTCACCACAACTCGTATTCTGGGTACTGGTCTCCACCAGTTTCCAACATCCCTGGACCACCAAAAGATTAATGGTTGCAAATGACTGGATTTGTAGTTCGATACACCTGGGTGATCCTTCATTTGGAGATGGCTGCAGCAAAAAGCTAGTCCTAAAGAGGAGGGCCAGGATCTGTTCTCAGTTATGCCAGAATTCAGGACACGTAATGATGGGCTCAAGCCAGATTTAGGCTTAATATTAGGGAAAACGTCTTAATTGTTAGAGCAGAACAACAATGGAATCAATTCCCTCAGGAGATGGTGAGTAATCCAGCACTGGAGGCATTCAAGAAAAAAGTGGACCATCATCTGTCAAATCTGCTTTGATCTGGATTCCTGCATTGAGCAGGGAGATGGACTTGATGGCCTTAAAAACTCCTTCCAACTCAATTATTCTGAGTCCATGATTTTACATCTATTCACAGTATTGTCCTAAAAGTTATTCTAACTCCAGAAAAGTATTATAACTTCTAAAAACACTAGATATTTATCTAAGTCACTACGGATAGTTCATCTCCAGCTGTCCAGGAAGACCTACAAAGCATCATTAAAAATCACTTGAAAAGTGTGTTATTATCTTCAAGTCTTTCAGAAGACTAATTGGGGACTATAAGTGTGTTTGATATGAGAATAACATGAATGAAATTGTCTTTGTAAAATCCTCTCATTACTCTACAACGTTGTTTAAAGTGATACTGAATGATCTGTGGCAGAGTTATTAAAACTATGAAGACTGGTAGCCACAAACAGCAACCGAGAGGAATCCACGTACCTCTGACACATCACAAATTCCAAATCTGTTTGTAATGAATTTTTTAAGCTTTTGTGCAATCAAGGATGACCAGCAGGAGAGAAGACAATGAGGAATTGAAGAGCTTTTCTACCAGCCTTTCAGAACAGATAAGGAAATTATTGCCTATTACTGAAATAGGCATCTGCTAATTGTGTAGTGCCTTCACAAGCTGATATATCTTTATTATGACATTCTGGGGGGAAAAAACCCTGTTGGGTCCACATTTAATTCCATGGGTTGCAAATCAGAAAAATCTCGTATGATCAATGGGCTTGGTCAGACAGTACTTGTCTTTTGCATGGAGTGGGGAGCAAGAGAACAATTTTCTCTCCTCCTCCTGCGCCTAATCATCATCTTAAGAACTGCAGAGCTGGAAGGGTGCCTATGGATCCCTGAGACCATCCCTTGTCAAGGAGATGTAAAGGGGAACTAAACTCCCAACTTCTGGTCTGGAAGCACTAAGCTATCCAGCAGGTTATAGGCATACCTGTTCTGCTTCAGATGTCAAGCTTGGAAATCAGTACATTTACGAGCTTGCAATCTAATCTGAACAGCAGTAAAAGGGCACATGAAATGCAAAAATCTGAAAAATGCCACCAAGCATCTTTATCCTCTAATGGGATAAAAATGCATCTATTTGGGGAAAATTTCACATCTGCACATACAAATATCCATGCGTATTAAAAAACACACCCTTGCAATCCAATATGGATCCGAGAACAACTTGCTGTTGCTTAGTCGTTAAGTCATGTCCGACTCTTCGTGACTCCATGGACCAGAGCACGCCAGGCCCTCCTGTCTTCCACTGCCTCCCAGAGTTGGGTCAGATTCATGTTGGTCACTTCGGTGTCACTGACCAACCATCTCGTCCTCTGTCGTCCCCTTCTCCTCTTGCATTCACACTTTCCCAACATCAGAGTCTATTCCAGGGAGTCTTCTCTTCCTATGAGATGGCCAAAGTATTGGAGCCTCAGCTTCAGGATCTGTCCTTCCAGTGAGCACTCAGGGTTGATTTCCTTCAAAATGGGTAGGTTTGTTTTCTTTGCACTCCTGGGGACCCTCAAGAGTCTCCTCTAGCACCACAATTCAAACTTAGAACAACCAGTGAGGTGGAAATCAAAGATTCTCAACAAGCTCACATTTTGATGAGTTGTACCTTTCTCAAACTTGCACAGTAGTTAATAAGATTTCAGCCAGTCCTCTGGGGTTTCCTGTATCCACATCAAAAGTTATGACTTTGTATACATTAGTGTTGGCACCAGACAAGAGAGGAAAGTGGCTTGGAGTGTTCTAGTGTGCCCAACAGACACACTCTTGTTGTGTGCCTTGCCTATGGGATGAGTAGGTATCACTAAATCGGACTTGCAACCCGTACAAAAGAAGGCTTGTATAACTTGCAGCTACTAGCCAAACGCTGTCCACCAACCATCTATTGTATGGAGTAGCAGCTGATGCGTCTGGTCTGTTTTGGAATTCCTGGACAGGTAGCCAAACCAGGCCTTACTACACAAGGCCAGCAAACTGTGTCTGTTTTGGTGGGTCATGTACTACACAGACAAAAACATTCCTAGAGAAAATGTCACAATCATAATAATTGGTCAGGATTACTATCTTAGACTGCATGGTCAGCCCATCTGAAATGGGAATTTTACTCATCTTGGGATACTAGCTTCAAAAGAATACCCTAAACTTTTACATTAATGTCCCTTTCCCTAGGTATGCTGATGGTCACCAGTTACGAAATAAGTTTGAAATAAGTTATTGACTTCTGGCTGTTTTTACTAGTGCTCAAGATCCCTAAATAAAGGTTTTAAAACCCACATAATTTTACTGATATTTCAAAAATAATCAAAATACCTGGTTTGCTGAAATAGTAGCTAAAGATTTTCGGACAAGGGACTGTCACCGTTTCTCCAATTTCTGCAGTGTGCCAGCACGTAAGGTTATCCCAGAGGCCAAGACATCCTGGAAAAATAAGCAGAAAGCATTTAATTTGAATCGCCTTGAGTGGTGTTAATCTTTCTAGTACAAAAATCAAGCTACTTGGGGTTAGAGGAAAGGTGCAATTTATGGAGGAATATCATTCTTCTTCCTCCTTCCCCACCCCCGTATCATTACGGCATTAAGGAAGCCTATTAATTTTTGGTTTTTGAACATACATGAAACAAATACTCTGAAAAGCAATCTTGCAAAATACACTGGCTTTCTTTTCCTTCTTCCCTTGGTTTAACCGAGTCATATATTCAATAGGAAGATAACAACCAAGTTGTACCAAAGAAAAAGCACAAAGCATATAATATCAGGCAGAAATATTCTTTCAAATACAGTACTCATGGAAGTGGGGTTAGAGACTTGTTTTGAATCTTTAGGGCTATGGTTCTTGCACTTTAAATAAACACTGCTGGATCAGTCCAAAGGTTTATACCATATTTTTCCGTATATAAGATGCCCCCATGTATAAGACCCCCCCACTTTTCTAACCCAAAATTAAGAAATCTAAGTGGGGCTTAGCAAGTGTAGGGGGAAAGGGATCAAAGCGCTGCAGGATCACTTTGATCCCTGCTTTCTCCCTTCGTGCTAAGCCCCGCGGGCTTAGCAACAGGAGGGGGAAAGGGATCAAAGCAATCCAGCAACTGCACGATCATTTTGATCCCTTTCCCCCTTATACAGCCATGGGATTGCTTTGATTCTTTTCGCCTTCCTTTTGTTAAGCCCCATGGGACTTAGCAAGCAGAGGGGAAAACAGGGATCAAAGCGATTCTGCAGTACTTTGATCCCTGCTTTCCTTTTGCAAAGGATTAGCAAGTGGAGGGGAAAGCAGGGATCAAAGCCCTGCATGAACAATTTGATCCCTGCTTTCCCCTCCACTTGTTTTTGTACTCTCCTCAGCTTACTTCCGTGTATAAGACAACTCTCAATTTTTAGTCTAAAAATTTTAGACAAAACTATAGTCTTATACACGGAAAAATGCAGTATATATAACCTAGCCTCCATGTTCCTAAAGGCTCATAAGCAGGATGTGAGCACATGAACACTAGAGCGCTCTCCCACTCTTGTTCTCCAGCAACTGGCATTCCGAGGACATTGCCTCCCAACCTGGAGACTTCATGTAACCATCATGATTACCACACACTAAAATCCTTTTCCTTCATGAACTTGTCTACTCCTCATCCTGCGGCCACTGAAATCATCCAAAAGGAGCCAGAGTCTTTCCACAGCAATGGACCAGAGCTTCAAATACGGAGATGGGAAGTATGTTCTTTTTGGATTACCATTCCCAGAATCCCATACATAGCATGGCCAGCAACTTTGGTGGTTGTGGAATTTTGGGAACCATATTCCAAAAGAGAAACATTTCTCATCTCTGATTAAATGGTACCAATGCAGTAGGCTCAAATAAGTCCACTGAAGCTACGGACCCATTCACGGGCACTCCCTATGAATGAGTTCGAAGCACTTTCAATTTTCAGCTTCAATCTCTAATCTGCACATTAGGAAGAAGAACCGTCAGATTTACAGCATTATCTGATATGACAGGAAATCACATTGAGTAGAACATTCATCATCTTGCTGTATTTGTACATCCCAAAAGAGTGGCAATGTAAATGGCCAATGAACTGTTCTCTCCATCAAGAGCTGCCAGACTCCCTTCCTTGCAAAAATCCTCTGATCTCTCCGAAGGTCTGGCCACTGCAATGAGTGAAATCTAGAAATACCAAAACCCACAGGGCATTTTTAGGATACTCTGCCTCAAAGACCTTTCTCTTCAGGCAAGCCTTCCCTCAGTAATTAGCTACCTGTTTCTGATTTTTAGATAGATTTTTATGAATTTACTGCTTTGACTGGGATTTTAGTACTACTTCATTTTTGTATTTTCCATTTCTCAGGGTGGCACTTTTTTTCTTTTTAATATTTGTATACTTATTGGTCTTAGCTTTAATACTGCTTTTTTAATGATGTCAGATGCCTCTTTATACTCGTTACTTTTAGCTTTAAATATTGTATTTTAATTATGTAAAGCACTGTTGTATTCTAATGGTTTTCAGCTTTAAACATTGTCTTTTAATGTTTTAAGCTGCCTTGGGTCCTTTTCAAAAAGAAAGATGAGGTAAAAATATTTTAAACAAACAAACAAAAAACAGAAATTTACAGATGCTCCAAACCAGGGTGGATCCGATTTTTATTTTTGCAATTTAAATTTTAAAAAAATCAAAATTTAAAATTTAAATTGTGATTTAAATCAATTTAATTTTTTAAAAAAATCATTGATTTTATCTGCCCCGGTCCAAACATCTTCCTTTGCTAATTTTCCCATGCTTTTCCAACAGGTCTTTTTCATTAGAAGAAAAATCAAGGAGAAGTACCTTGGAAGTACCATTACAGGTTATGTTTAGTCAAACATAAGTCAACATTCCTTGAACTAACCTAGCAAAAATAAATAAACAAACCATTTTATTGACTGCTTACTTCAAAATTTAATTCCTGTAAATGCATCAACATTCAATAGACCTGATATTTCTGTCAGGAGAAATGGGAAGTACAGTATGGAGACCACAAGCAGATGACACATGCAAAATACAATGCAGGCAATGATAAGAAAGGTACACACCATTGTAGTTTTACACACAGAGACACTTACTTCCTCAAAACTCTTGAAAGCTAGTATAAGCTAATCCTACCTCCAATTTCCCTCTAAATTTGTTGGCCCTGCTGAATTCGATTTTAGACTGTAAGCTCTCTGAGGCAGAGTGTCCTCTTACTTTTTGTAATTTATATAACCACAGTGGTGCCTCGCAAGACAATTTTAATTCGTTCTGTGAAAACCATCTTGGAAAAAATCGTCTTGCGAGGTTCCCTATGCATCGGTCTCAAAAAAAGTATTGCGAAGCATGGTCATAGAAAAAAACATCTTGCGAGACACCATAATGATCGCAAAAACCAATCGTCTTGCGGGTTTTTTGTCCCACGAGGCAATCGTCTAGCGAGGCACCACTGCATATGCTTTCAAATCAATTCGGACTCATGACAACCCTTTTCAGAGTTTTCCAAGTAGAGAATACTGAGAAGTGGTTTGCTATTCCTTTCTTCTGGGGGACACCCTAGGACCGTGCGGCTTGCCCAAGGTCACACAGGCTGGCTTCTTTCCCAGGAGACACAGAAGGGAATCAAGATCCCAATCTCTGGCTCCACAGCCAGATACCTAAACTACCGAGCTAAAGTATCACACATACCAATGGAGCCATGACAACAATGAAAACAGTACATGCCGAGCTGTCCTCCTGTCAATAGGCAACTGTTGAGAAGAATAACAACAGGAAGAGAACAATGAGGCAGCGTCTCTCCCATACCCTGCTCTGCATCTTCTAAACAAACCTGCTGTCTTTAGATATCTTCAGGATTCAAACCACTTTCTGAGAGGTTCCCAGAGAATTCCCTTCCATTCTGAAGAATGCCTGCAGCCATAATGGACTGGAAACATTTAAAAACATATGCTCTCAGGATGCCAAATTTTGTGCTAGGTATCAAATTCTACAGCAAAATTCTGGATGCCAGAAGAAATTTAGTAAAGGTAAAGGTTCCCCTTGACATTTAGCCCAGTCATGTCCAATTCTGGGGGGCAGTGCTCATCCCCGTAGAGGAGCGTTTGTCCAAGCGGTAGAGCCAGCGTTTGTCCGAATACAGTCTCCGTGGTCATGTGGCCAGCATGACTAGGCACAGAACGCCGTTTCCTTCCCACCGAGGTGGTACCTATTTATCTACTTGCATTTACATGTTTTCGAATTGCTAGGCTGGCAGGAGCTGTGACAGGCGATGGATTCGATCTTACGACTGCTGGTCTTCTGACCCTCCAGCACATAGGCTTCTGCAGTTTAACCCATAGCGCCACCACATCCCCAGAATAGATTTACCTGCCTACAAATAATGTATCCATTGTAACGAGTGATCAGTGGAAAATCAATATATCCTCTCTCTTGAGCACCTAAAACTGTGATGGTGTTACACTGTTCATTATTGAGATTTCCAAACTCAATAATGAACAGCACTGGCTGCCTTATGTCCTATAGGACTTCTATATCAACAAATTAAGCAGTCTTTTATCTTTTCATAAGTATACTAATTAACAAGATACTTCGACAATCATCTCCTTTGTTTGCAAAATGTGTTTGTTTGCAAAGATCACTGTATAAACAGTATCATAGCTTAGCAATTTATGCAACTGACACCATTTATGTTTTTTTAAAACAACAAAAACAATAAAGGCAGCAAACTTTAATGAACCACTTTAACAAAATCATATCTGTTAGTGAGAAACATTTTGGAAACTTATTAAAAGGGCCGACTACTGGGAAAATGATACCAAGCAAATATGCACCGAGACAGATGTTATCTCCGGGAATAATCCTACAGGACACAGCATGGTATAGCTGTTGAGATCTTACAAGCTTTTTATAAACATCTTCCATTGTCTTATTAGCATTGTTATCCTTATTCAACTGATGACAGAGGCTGAGAATCTCATTAAACACAGAATTACAAGAATGCCACAGGGGATTTGCAGGGCTCATTTATCATAGTAGCTATTTATTTAAAATATTTTTACCCTGCCTTTCTCCTTAAGAAGCAGAAATATACAGCTAGGCCCCTGATCCCAGACATTCTAGCTTCCTCTACAGGTGGACTCACTGCTCCATACGGACTTTATGGCTCTGTTCTTGTCCCCTAATACTCTCCCGTGTATTTGACTTGACTAAAATCATTCCTTCCCCCTTAACAAGGTCAGCCCTTTCCTTAGACTAGGGGTGCCCAACCCTCAATCCGCTGGGGCGGTGGTCCCCAACCTTGGGCCTCCAGATGCTCTTGGACTACAACTCCCAGAAGCCTTCACCACCACCTCTGTTGGCCAGGATTTCTGGGAGTTGAAGTCCAAGAACATTTGGAGGCCCAAGGTTGGGGACCACTGCACTGCGGGATTTTCTGGCCTTTTAGATCTTCAGAGGATCTTCAGAGGATGTCCTTCTCTCCGTCCCGTTTCCATCACAGGCATGTTTGATGGGGACACAAGAGAGGGCCCTCTCTACTCCTCCCAGGTAGTAGAATAGCTCTCCTTCTGGAGTTTATGTTAGTTCCCTTTCTTTTGTCCTTCTGACTGTTGGAAGATCCATCTTTTTAGGCAGGCTTCTAAAGACTGTGGCCGACTCGCTGGGTGCCAGCTTTTTTTGCTTTTCTAAGTTTGCTTTTGAAGTTTTTATTATTATTATTATTATTATTATTATTATTATTATTATTATTATTATTATTATTATTATTATTATTATTATTATTATTATTATTATTATTATTATTATTATTAATAATAATAATAATAATAATAATAATAATAATAATAATTGTTTGTTTGTTTGTTTGTTTGTTTGTTTGTTTACAGTGGGGGCTTGACTTGAGTACTTAATCCGTATTGGAAGGCGGTTCTCAAGTCAAAATGTTCTCAGGTCAAATCTGCATTTCCCATAGTAATGCATTGAAAACCATTTGATCCGTATCTGCTCTTTTCCGTCCATAGAAACTAATGGGAAGCTGCTATTCCGCCTTCGACCACTAGAGGGGGATATTTTGTTTGTTTTTTCTTAGGTCAAGAAAGGTTCAGGGAAGGCAGGGAAAATACAGTCCAGGCAGTACAGTACCAGGCAGTCCGAAGACTGTCTCCCAATCCACTCTCTAAACGCTGGGAGGAGTGAGGAAGCAGACAGGCACCCTTTTCACTGGCCAACAGTTAACTGAAAGTTCAAATTTTGCACTTTCCCTGCCTCCCACGTGGTTTTTTTTTTTCAGTTCTTAACTCAAATCTAAGTATGTAAGTCAAGTCAATATTTTCCTATGAGAGTGGTTCTTAAGTCAAAATGTTGTTAACTCAAGCCGTTCTTAAGTCAAGACCTCACTGTATTTATTTGATTTATACCCCGCTCATCTGGTCAAATCGACCACTCTGAGCGGCTAAATGATTTTAATTGCTTGGTGGTTTTTAAATTATTGTTGCAATTCATTTCCTTTTAAATCTGCCTTTATTACATTTTGGGTCTCAGATGTTCTTGCACTGAAACTCCCAGAAGTCTTTACCACGGGCTGTGCTGGCCAGAATTTCTGGGAGTTGTAGTCCAAAAAACCCCAAGCCTGGGGAGGCACTGCCCTAGAGGTGGTTGCCATTTAGTGCTTACCAATCTTCCTAGCCTGGCGTCCCTCAACACAATGGATGGGGGGGGGGGGCAGAAGCTTTCAGAAGGATGGTGTAGACAGTATGATTTTAGACAGTGCAACAATCTGAAGAGTATAAAGCAATTCCCCATCTTTTATGCATATATCCAATCTAGGGCACTCCTTGTCATGTTTGACTAATTATGCATGAGTGGAGCAGGATGTGGGCTCTATTCCCAAGAAACAACATCAAATGTGAACACTGAATCTTGTCTGATTCTATTCCGCTCTTTCTAAATAAAAGAAATATATTAAAAAAAAATGCTCAGTGCCTGCTGCTTGAGCAGACATACAAATCTTCGCAAGGACAACAGCGCTGATCCAGCATGGTTAGCATGACATTTTGCAGTCTGGGACAAAAACAAAACAAAACAAAACAAACAAACAAACAAACCACTAAGTTGATGCCTTCCAATTCTTTGTATGAAAGCAACCTTGATGAGCAGGTGGAATTTTAACTGAACTTTTTTGGCAAAAGCACCATGTCCTTCACTCTCTTGTAAGCAAGAGATCAAATTGTGGGAAGCCATGGAGCATGCATGCACAGTAATGTCCTCCTTCTAAAATGAATTAAGAGTGTACATCAGATTCTGCAGAATTAGATAGTAGCAGCAACCATGGATCAACAGAATGAGCTGCTGTGTGCAGCAACAGACCAAATAATAACTCTCACCAGCAAGAACATCTTTCTGATATTATGCCATATATGGTAGCATTATGCTGGTGATAAACTGCTGATGCACAACATATAGTTCCAGTAATAAACAGAAGGCAATGGCCATCTCATGAGAAGAGAAGACTCCCTGGAAAAGACCCTGATGTCGGGAAAATGTGAAGGCAGGAGGAGAAGGGGACGACAGAGGCCAAGATGGTTGGACAATGTCATCGAAGTGACCAACATGAATTTGACCCAACTCTGGAAGGCAGTGGAAGACAGGAGGGCCTGGCATGCTCTGGTCCATGGGGTCACGAAGAGTCGGACACGACTTAAAGACTAAGCAAACAAACAAGCAGGGTAATTTATACACATGTTTATGGAAATTACAAAGATGGGCAAATTCGGAAAGAGTTTCTTGAACTGCTTCAGTGCAAACATTTAAATAATATGAGCTGTATAATTAAAGGTCAGTTTGTTCTTGTCAGCAGAGGACATCAAAACCTGATTCAGTGCACTACAGACTACGAGTCTGTCTACAGCGATTGTGATAGAGGCACAGTGAGGTCAGGAGAGAGAGTACAGATAGCCTAGATGCAAAATATGAAAAGAGAGAAAAAATGAACTGAGATGAAACAGATCATTAGAATACAGTAATTCTGTTCCCCCTCCCCATCAGCACATTTTCATTATAATGAAAAGGAGTATTTCCAGGCCAATGGTGTTTCTTGATAGGCATCAGTGACCTGGCATTTAGATGCAATTAACAAAACTTCTATTTCAAGAGGGCAATCAATTTGGGAGAAAGATTCTGGCACGAAGCAATCTATCTACTCAAACTGATTTGAAAAATTCGCCGTTTGCATCCAACATCAGCAGGATCTTAAAACATTCTCATTCTGCGACCTGCACCTGTGGAAATCTGCTCTGATTTTAAAAGCTTAATACCTCTTGTTGTTCACCACTTGTAAAATCGGCAGCTAAAGAGCACGCAAGAGATCGAACATACTTTGGAATCTTGTTTACTGGTGTTTTTTTTTTTTTTTAAATACTTCATTAATAAATCCTGGCAGCTTGTGATGGGATATCTCGCACCCAGGTCAGCAGGCCTCGAGGATAATGTCTTGGCAGGCAGAGGCAACAAAAGCAACCTGGCCTTGGGAGCCCAAAATCAGATGATACGATACAGAGATCTAGGAAATTAAATCCTACTGGAGACTCAAAGGAAAAGGCATATCAGTCCAGTTGCATCAGAAAACTAACAGGGGGAGAGGAAGAAGTATAGTCAATTCGTCTTTTTGAGTATAGATTGCCCTGACTGCTACAGGGCAACCCAAATTCAAAGATATGTTGGCCACAGTGGCACAACCTCTTGCGCTAGCTGATCTCAGATCTGTCGGACACCTGGATCTGCCAGCACAACTGCTCTGATGAGATGAGCCAACAGAAGAGCTAAAAAGGATGATGGTGGAGAAATGGAGGAGTTCAGTTAACTCCTCTCAACCTAGACTCACAGCTACTATTCCAGCACAAAGTTAAGCCAGAGTGACGACACTCCCTAGGTTGGGAGGTGTTTGGATTCTAGGTAGCCACAGCAGGCTTAGTGCCAACTCAGATAGCCCTGAGCCATCCTGGTTAATTTGACCAGTTTCATTGGAGATGAAAAGACAAGCTGTGTGTCAACGAACTGGTGGTGGTTGAGCAGGAAGCTTCTAATTCTGCCATGGTGCTTTGGCATGGTGCGTCTTCCATTGACACCACCACTATCTCAACTGCTGTATTACTTACTAGAGTCCAGACTAAAATACAAGTAGCAGCTGAGAAATCATTGCTACAGTGAGTTCAGCTTGTCAGAAGGTGTTTCTTCTTAGAGATATGTTCCTAGAAGAAAGGATAGTGTCTATTAAGAGTTATTCCATTATCTGCTCCCTTATTTTTTCTCCAAATACATTTTGTCTTGAAGAAGTGTTGTGTCCAACTACTGCATTTCCAAGAACCCAGCCCTAAATTTCATAGAACTACTGGGAATGAAATGTTCTTAGCAAAACGGACATTTCTTTCCTGAAAAGATAAAGTAGAATTTATTTAAATGATATTATTCAGTGCAACCATAAATTAATATGAGTCTCCTGGACTGTCTCAGTCAGGCAAGATAAAACAGGTTTCTTTGTCAAGGAGCCGGGTCAAGAACAGGATGGGCCAAAACCGGACAGGATCAAAAGAAGGAACAGCCTTGGAGAAAGAGCAGAAACATAAAAAGATATCTATGATGTGCGGCAGAGGCCCCAAAACAAGCAGGTGAAGAGTATGGTCAACAGCTGCTCTTTTCAGTTTTTATTTATTTATTGAAATTTAAAGGTATGTATATGGTTGGAACAGGAAGTTGGTGTTATCATACGCAGCAAGTGGATGTAAAAAAGGTAATACAATATATGCAAAAAGCATTAGCCAACAAGAACAATTCTGTTATTAAGCAGTGGTTACTTGAGACCCACCAGATGTAACTACTGTACTATCAGATCTAATCAGAACAGCGAGTGATGATGGTTGGTGAATCTTCTCGTCCAGCAGTTCCCAACCTTGGATCCCTAGATGTTCTTGGACTAAAACTCCAGAAGCCTTCACCACTAGCTGTGCTGGCTAGGATTTCTGGGAGCTGTGGTCCACAAACTGAAGACTGGGAGCCACTATTCTAGCCCAGCAACCAAAGTAGAGCATCAATGAATACTGGAAGGCAATAAATAGCATTATTAGTGATCTTCTCCTTGCATTTCACACATCGGCCATGATGTCACTAGATCCTTTAATACGTGCAACTTAACCATGTAGACTTTGGCACCTATTTGAATTATACACTCATTCGCATTAAATCCCAATTAAAAATTATTTATGGAACAGGAGCTAAATAATTTGTTACAGCGACAAAGAAGGAATAACTGAATATAGTAACAGAGGTAATTACTTTGATAAACTGATCACCAAACAAAGAAACAATTTTCAAGAGATTGCAATAGTGGACTGGAAATCAAAGTTAATTCATATTAGATTGAATCCTTTGAACGTTATGGAAGGAAAGCACCCTATAACAATAGATATAAAATCTCCCCAACCATGTCTCTGTTACACCAAACCGTGCTGCTAATTTTATCTCCCCTTACAGGCACACTTATTAATTTAATTATTTGACTTCAATTACTTTATGTTTGCTCTGCTCTGAACATTAACTAGTTTTTCTTAATGGAGAGTAATTTGTGGGGGGAAATGATTTGCACTGGAATGCAATACTATTAAATCAGTATTTCTGTGAAAGTATACATTAGACTCTATTGTGTTAGGTCACAAACCCACACTCAAGACTGGGGAGCATAGCCCCACAGTTCTAGTTATGGCAATTATTTGATTTCCCTGTCTTCACTCAAAAATGAGAAGGACTGAAATGTTAAATTCTAGATCTTCCACTTCTTCAAAAGATTAGACTTTAATTTGAAAGCCCACAACACCGGATTTTCCAGTTCGTACATCATCTTCCCCTAAGTTGGCTCCTTCTGAATGACCTGGATCACAATACAGTGGTGCCTCGCATTATGACGTTAATTCGTTCCAGCGAAATCGCTGTAGAATGAAAATGTCATGAAGCAAAAATAAAAAAGCCATTGAAACGCATTAAAACTTTGTTAATGCGTTCCAATCGGCTAAGAACTCACCATCCAGCGAGGATCCTCCATAGGGGCGGCCATTTTCGGGTGCCTGTGCAGCGAAAAATAGCTCCTAAACACAGCGGGGAGCCATTTTGAGCACCCGGCGGCCATTTTGAAAACCCGACAATCAGCTGTTTTGATCGTCAGGAAGCGAAAATCGGTTCCCAAAACAGGGAACTGATCATCACGCAGCGAAATTCCCCCATTCAAAATGTTGCAAAAACCTCGTAATGGGGATTCGTTGTTAAATGGAGCGCCCATCTTGCGAGGCACCACTGTATCTATAATCCCCAAACAGCACACAGTTTGAGAATGATGGAACTGGTTGCCCCAAATATTAGCCTATCATTGGCTACTTATTTGGCAGAACTTTGAAAAGGGTTTATTTGTTTTAACTAACTTTCTCAGAATGGCCAGCCCCCATAGCTAGCTGGAGGACTCTGGCACGTGTCATCTGAAGAAGCCTCTAAAATAGCTTTTCTAAGCTTTGGCATATAGTAGGTCCCATCACCTCCTGGCAAATAGAAGGGGAAGATATGGAGGCAGTGACAGATTTTACTTTCTTGGGCTCTATGATCACTGCAGATGGTGACAGCAGCCACAAAATTAAAAGATGCCTGCTTCTTGGGAGGAAAGTGATGACAAACCTAGTCAACATCTTCAAAAGCAGATACATCACCTTGCTGACAAAGGTCCACATAGTCAAAGCTATGGTTTTTCCAGTAGTGATGTATGGAAGTGAGAGCTGGACCATAAAGAATGCTGACTGCTGAAGAATTGATGCTTTTGAATTGTGGTGCTGGAGGAGATTCTTGAGAGTCCCCTGGACTGCAAGGAGAACAAACTGATCCATTCTGAAGGAAATAAACCCCGAATATTCACTGGAAGGACAGATCCTGAAGCTGAGGCTCCAATAATTTGGCCATCTCATGAGAAGAGAAGACTCCCTGGAAAAGACCCTGATGTTGGGAAAGTGTGAAGGCAAGAGGAGAAGGGGACAACAGAGGAAGAGATGGATGGGCAGTGTCATCAAAGCTACCAACATGAATTTGACCCAGCTCTGGGAAGCAGTGGAAGACAGGAGGGCCTGGTGTGCTGTGGTCCATGGGGTCACGAAGAGTCGGACACAACCTAACGACTAAACAACAAACATATATGGAGCTTTGGGATGGTCAGCCTGCAATAAAGTTTGTCTCCTGTGAAAACTTTTCCTTCCTAGTTTCTGCATACAAGTTGAAATTAAAAGCACAAGAGCAAGCCAGAGCAAATTTCTCATGATTAGTTGGCAACTCAAGATCTCTTCCTTTTAAGGAACTGAAGAACCTGCATAGCAACTACAGGGCATGTTTTGAGCCTTTTATCTAGCCACAGTTCATGGAAAGCCATAGGGGAGACAACATTAGTAATACACATGTACTTTTCAGACAGTCTGGTTCTGCAGTTGTGTCATAAACTCTCTGAAAGCAAAAACTGCTTTGATCCTGCAAACCTCAATACTTAATACAGTACCTAAATTAATGGCATCTACTTCTAATAAAAAATGCACGGGACTATGCTGCATATCTTATTCTCACAAAAACATCACATCTTTATTTTTATTTTTTAATGTACAGCTGCACACTATTAGCAGAGCCTACCTTACCAGAAAGAAAATAATTTGGCTTGCTGTTTAATATAGATCAACCTAATTTATCCAAAACTAAAAAGAGGTTTCACACTTCTCCAAATTTTGCAATGCAATTCTCCACCCAAAAATGCATACATTAATGGAGAAGTGTGTACAAAAGCGTGTGTGCTGGGAGAAGGTGCTTGCAAAAAAAGTGCATAAAAAGGAGGGGGGACGTCATATTAAAATGCGTTTAAATTTCCACATAGACTTCTATCCCATTCTTCATGAATGAACGTGTGCTTCAAAAAACCACAGGCATTATAGAAAGGGGAATGACAGGTTCATCCATCCATAGCTATCAATAATCTATTTGACATGATGGTTGTCTGCCCAAAGATTTTCACACTCTTTTACTCTGAATACAAATTTACCCTTGGTTTCCCTTGGCCGGAAAACACAGCTCTGTCTAATAAATAAAACTGATTCCGGGATGTTAAACATTATAATAATCATCTTAGAACTGCAGAGATGGAAGGGACCCTATGGATCATCGGGTCCAGCCCCTGTCAAGGAGACACAGTGGGGAACTGAACTCCCAACCTCTGGCTCCACCGCCAGATGCCCTCAACCACTGAGCTATCCAGAGTTCTTATATGATTTTTGTGGTGTGTGATCATCTTCTGACAGACTGATTGAGCCAAGTGCAAAACCTCTCCTCTCCTGCAGACTTACTCTTTTTATCCATACAGGTGCACCAGAGTAATATTTAGAATGATGATGCTAATATATACCATAAGCGAGAGAGCCATAAGTGCTGAGAACAAATGTGATGTAGTGGTCGGAGTGCTGGACTAGGACTCAGGAGAACTGGGTTCAAATCCCCTCCCAGTCATAGAAACCCACTGAATAATAGCATTGGTAAAAATCACTCCTCAAGTGTCTTCTCATACCGTACCTTGAAATCCTGATTAAAGTCATCTTATTAGAGTACCACAAGCAAGAAACGTCACGGCAGTCATGAGGAGGGAGGTCATTTGCGTATGCCCACATATAGGCTTGAGGCAATCAACACAGCTAGCAGACTCCAAGGGACTTCTGTCAGACTTGGATTGATTTTATTTTTAAGGAAGGAACAGAGAGCATATCACAGATGGGTCCTGAACCCGTGGCACCTCTTGACCATCTGTACTATCAACAAAGATCCTCTAAGAGTTCCCCTTCCCGTGGTGAGATGGGAAAGCTCCAGGAATCTTCTCAGACAGAGTATGGTTATCTAGGACAGAAGGTTTGCCAGTCATGTTAATCAGAAAGCAAGCAGGTGCTTAGAATCTATGCCATAAAGTATTCTATCTATTCCTTTTATTCCTTCTAGTCAGCCAGAGCTTCCAAAATACTTTATACCCCTGGTTCTGAGCCCCCTTCTACCTACGTACTTGGCTCTTGCAGTAGCAAAAAACTTTCCCTCTTTGGCATCAGACAGTGGCAGCGGGTGAATCTCATTTTGGAGGTACTGTACATCCATTCCAGGTTTTAGTCTGGACTTTATGGGAGTTATCTAAGGTGCTGAAAGGATTTGGGTAAGGTTCAGCACTGTGGACAGTTCCTGTGAACTAAAAATCTGGACTGGATTTAAATCACCTCCAAAATGGGAGTCACCAATCACCAACTGGTGCCGCGAGTGCTCTTACACAATCACATAATGCACAAGTGGACCGGGAACTTTGTGACTGATACCTATAATGGTTACATTTCTCAGACCTTGTTGTATATCCCATATGCTGGGTAGCAGGATGCTGAAGCAAGAGGCAAAGAGTTCTTTCAATCCTGCCACCATCTGCTATAGCAATAGCCAGTTAAGTCGACAGAAGAAAAAATGTTACCATAAAAGAGATTAAAAGCTTGGAGGCTTTCTGTATCAGAACCATTTTTCCTTTTGCTTGTATCAATATGGGCATGACAGAGCTGAGTTATTTATGGGAACAGATATTGTTTAGCTTTCTGAGCCTAAATATAACCTTGATTTTTGAGGGCTGGGTGGGCAGTGCTCCATTATTAATTGGAGAAACCTTTTATTTAGCTGTCATTAGTAAAGCCATGTCCCTATTTATTAGGACACCTATAGCTAGCACGTAAAAGAAGATTCAATCCTCATGCAGTATTTTAGGCCAGACTTCCTTTTTCCACTTGATTTTAAGCCAAGAGCAGCATTAGCAACCTGACATACAAGAATCCAAAAAATAAAATAAAATAAAAATAAAGACAATAAATCTATTTTTAAAAATATAAAAAATGAAATAAGATTTGGCAATGCTGATCATTATGCGCATACTGAAAAATGAGTAAATCTTTGGCTCTGACGGATGCATAATTCATAGCAGTGGTAAAGGACAGAAGAATAAATTATTCCTTTCGCTCCAAAGCTATATGGCTGGATCTGTCCCAAATCCGAAGGGCAAAGGCCCATATTTCCCTCACCGGTGGAAAATAATTGAAAGATGTTGCTGGGAAGGTTGCATTTCTTCAGATGTGCACTGACGGAGCTGGGCTGTGGGCAGCAGGCTGAAGTGAATCAAATCTAAATACCAGTCAAGATCAATGGGTAAAACATGAATGAGGACCAAAGAACAGGAACAAAATACAAAATATGACACGAGCCTCAGTAGATTTTGTTGCCCAAGGGCAAAACTCAGAAAGACCCTGATCCTAGCAGCAAATTACATCTGAGTGTAAACCATGTTAAAAGCAGAAGCATGGCTGATCAATGAAACTGAAACACCAACTTCCTTGTATGGTCTGATTGTTGAACTATGCACAACAAAGAAGATTCTGTCATTTTAGGAAAAATGTTGCAAGAACAAGAATTATGCATTTCCCCGAATGTTTGTTTTACCATTATGACATGAAGCCAGCTCACACTCAGGTCTGCCCAGAAAGAGCCCACGGTCAGTTGGCATAGATGGAGTCAATACAGAGCCGGAACGCTTTTTACTGAGAAGCTGCATTGATACCACCCACCATCTTTTCCTCTCCCTACTCTTTGTCCTACCTTGTAGAAAGTTTTCCCTTTATGTAAAATTGTTTATATATATATATTGTTGTATGTTTTGTTGTAAGCCGCCTAGAGTGGTCTTAATCGACTAGATAGGCAGGATATAAATTAAATAATTAAATAATTAAATAATTAAATAATTAAATAATAAAATAATAATAATAATAATAATAATAATAATAATAATAATAATAATAATAATAATAATAATAATAATAATAATAATAATAATAATAATAATAATAAGTAGAAGAAGAAGAAGAAGAAGAAGAAGAAGAAGAAGAAGAAGAAGAAGAAGAAGAGACAATGGGAATCAGTTCTTTATGTATGAATTCTAGATACAGACACAAGGGTACATAAGTGCTCTTTTTTCAGACTATCTGGTGCTACTGAGCATCCCTAGTTGATTCAATCATTAGCATTTACCAGTATATTACAACGGTGTGTATGAAAACTGATTAAATGATATTTTCTTTCAAAAGTGAACCTCAAAAATTATATGAAATTTGTAACGATAAGGTTGTCTATGGGGCCCTCATGAAAGTGTGCAGAGGCTCTCTCCTTCAAAAAAGACAAAAGTACAAACTGATGTACTATGGTAAAGCATTCTATTGTTAGTTTTTACTACTGCCAAACAATCAAACATGGGTTACGATGAGCAAGGTAAGCAAATGATTTCCTAAAAATATGCACCCCATATAATTTCATGAGGGGAATGAGAATAATTAATGAAGATTGCTATTACGAAAAGAATGTGAAAAGTGCTTCAAGTTTGATTTGTGTATATTTTAGCAATTCGCTTATTATTATACTGTACAAGAAATTGGAAAAAAACATCAAAGAAAAGAAATATCCAGAAGTGAATTATCATAATGGCAAGATCTATCTGCTAGACAGGAGGGCCTGGCATGTCAGACACAACTTAACGACTAAACAACAACAACAAATCTGCTATTCAAAATTACATAACAGAAATACTGCATTCTGTAAATGC
Source organism: Pogona vitticeps (assembly GCF_051106095.1). Lineage (NCBI taxonomy): Eukaryota > Metazoa > Chordata > Lepidosauria > Squamata > Agamidae > Pogona > Pogona vitticeps. The sequence goes on from NC_135788.1 coordinate 10,567,408, forward strand.
TGAAAGACCAAAGTGTAGAAACATATTGGCTGAAGCCCATCAGGAAAGCACAGCTAGAGTAAGCCCATTGAATCAATAGCTCTTATATAAATGTTGATCCACCAAATCCCCACCGATTCAATGAGCCACTCTAGCTGGAACTTACTACTGAGTTTCAGCCATTTTTTGGACATCCGTACTATTAATAACCATCCTGTAAACTTTATTTTATATTCAGTAGATGTAGATAGTTACACTGGTTAGGAGAACTCATTATTACAATGGCCCAAATCCTCTTGCCCAGTTATGTACACACAGTGAACAGCATAATTTTGGAGGCAAATTGCCTTAAGTTAAGAAATCATCAGAGACATTACCTGTTGCATACTGCATTGTGAGACTTTGCATGCAACTGAAAATATCTATGGTTATTATTTCTTAACTGGGTCAATTTGCCTCTGGAAGTTTTATGGCAGCCATTTCTAAATGCTACCAAGTTTAAAAACAAACTTAACTGTTCTTTCTTCTACCTAAGAGATACATGTCATGTCCATTTTTAAGTCACTGACCCAGTAATTAAATAACTATTAGACGTTTCTTCCAAATTGTTCCTAAGATATGGAGTTGGCAACCTATTGGTTGTAGTTTGGTCCCAGGACCAACTTCAATAAGTACACACAAACTTGTCATCAAAGAGGTGGCCACCAAGCAATGAAATGCCCATGATAATGATGAGATATAATTATGATCTGCATGGGTGGAAGGAGTAACTTGCACCAATGAAATCATGGCTGATCAAGGTATCTAAACCCTAAACCAACACACCCAAGCTCAGTATTCTGGCTGTAATTAGTACACAGCCTGTTCTTATTCAGTGACTGGGAAGAGTAGTTTGGGTTGAGGTTTTTTTTTTACTATAGTTCCCAGGATTCCTTGCCAGCCCAGAGGAATTCTGGGACCTCGATGGATCATTCTGCCCAATGCTAGCTGGAGAACAGTGTAGGTTGTAAAAAAAAGATCAACTTTTCCTATATCTGCTCTTATGTGACTCTACACAGCATGCATAAATTCCAAGGACTTACGTGGATGGAATTTCTAGCCAAGAGCGTCCACAGGAAATTTTCCAGGGGGCCTACGTAATGTCATCTTAACATACCACTACAACACTGTGCATCTGTCTGTGTACATTAAAACAATAAACAAATTTATGATTCCAGAGAGGGAAAGCAGACGTATTTCTGGCCGCATTTTTCTTACAACTGTTCTTCAGGCAGACGTAAAAGGACAATCCAAAGGGAAACTTAAAAGTCCATTCCATCCTTCTATGCCTGAAATCCAAATCAAGCTAACATGGGAGTATAAGAGTGCTTTCTTCAAGTTAAGCATTCAAAAACATAAAGGTGTTTGTGCAGCTCCAGGCTTCATGAACACTAATCATGTTCTGATGTTGAGATCTGCCCTTCTACAAGCTTTCCTATGCAGGTTGTTTTTGAACCAAGGATAATTCATAAAAGCAATGTGATGGTATCTGCATTTAAATCAATGAACTCCATTAAAGGTGTAATTTATTCATGGCTGAGTTAAAACAGTATACATATGTTCTATTAATAGAACACATTAGGGACAGGAGGTCATAATCCTTCATTTTTTACTTTCCTGGAGTTCCCACCCTCTCCTGAAACTGCATGCTGGAATTCTTTCACCCTGTTAAAGGTGTAAGCAATTTTAAGCCAGATAATGCCACAATTCTGTCTCCAATTCTAATTTTCTTGGGTGGGGTGTGGTCAGCGTCTGGTTAAATTAATTTTTTCTAAAAAAAATTAACATGCCCAGTTTCTCACCCATTCCACATACTCCAAGCCAGAATAAAATGGGAGGACACCATGTACGTTGAATGTATAGAATAGAAATGAAATGATTTTTAAAATAAAAATATCACAGACCAGTAAATGATATAAGCTTTCCCACTGTCATTGGAACATTGGTTCTCTGCCACTGGAAATTCCTTCCAGACAATTAGCTGATGCCCAGTTCACCTTTCGAGTTGGCTGATAATGCTATATAATCCTTGCAAAATGGGATATACTCTTGTCAATTAAGAAAATTGTACAATACACTTCAGAGTTCTGACTCACAACACCTAGAACAATTTAATTCATTACTACTGATCTGTTTCTTTCGTGCTATTGGGTCACTGATTATTTTTCTGCCTTAAACCTCCTGATATATGTTTTTGTCTCCCCGCTGGAAACAATGAAAACTCATTTATTTACACTGTGAGCAGGTGGCGTTGGTTGAGGTGCTTACTTGTGGAAAATGTCTGTACTGTATTTGCTTTTTGATAAACATTTGCTCCACTCGCACTTAAAGCTGTAGTGAAAATTTACTGTAAGAGCAAACAGAACAGGAGTGGAAACAACATTTTCTTTCCCCACTGCCTATAAAAAGTTCTAACAACTTTCAAAAATATGGAGCAAACTTTGGAAAGGACAGTAAAAATGTGAGGATGTTACTCGTGTCAGAATAAATATTATACACAATCAGAGCTTGGAAAAGTGCCTTTTTTGGCTAGCAACTCACAGAATCACTCTGTCAACGTGGTAGCAGTAGAACCTCCACATGTGAATTTCGGGGGCCCCAAAAGGCTCTCCACTGCTCGTGATCTCTGGGACTGCCCAAAATAAGAACCTTACCTACTCTCCTCCTACACCATGGATGAACGTTGTCCCTTGTCTTGGGCAGCAAAAGGTCTTGGGTGAGTCTTAATTATACCTTTAGGTAAAGGCACTGCAACCTTGTGTCACATCATGTAACACTCACATAATATACAGATGTAAGTGAACCAATACAAAACTGTTACAGGCAATCTTACCTTTAAAACCCACAGTTTTGGCATTCTGCAAAAGCTCCGTACACTTTATTTCCTCCTGATAAATTTCCAGCTGTAGTCTGCATTCTGGATGGATGCCACCGACCTGTGAAGATAAGAGCTGGCTGTAACACATTTGGATTCTATAAAAGGAATAAAGCCATCGGTTTCAGCATTAAAATTGCAATGAGAATAGCAAACATTTATATACTGAGTAGCACAAGGGAGAGGAAACAGATGTTGACAGAATACCAAGGTGTTGATGAAATAGCACTGTTGTCATCATCCATCACCAAATGTCACCATCCGTCACCAATGGTCATACTAGCAGATGCTGATTGAATATGGGATTCAAAACCATCTGGAGGGCCACCAGTGGCCATACACAGATCTGGTACTTCACTTATGTTATCTCAGCAGCCCATATATCCCTCCTTGACCCCGGGTTTTCTTTTATAAGTCTAAGGTCAAGAAACAATGGCTTTCGTAAGAACTTAAGAAGAGCTACACTGGATCAGACTGAACGCTCATCTCATCCAACATCCAGTGGCCAACCCTAAGCCTATAAAAAGCTTAGAGTCATAAAATAAATGTAAGCATACTCGCAGTTTCACATTTTACAGCAGCCGACGGCCAAACTGTATGATATTGCACCCTTAGAACGTATAATCTGTTAGGATTCCAGTGACATGATTCAGGGAAAACAATCTCCAAAATGTTCTGTCCTCAGCTGCTCTTCTCAGCTCTTGTAGACTCAAGCCTGTGGCTTCTTTCAGGAAGTCAGACCTTTCATTTGGTCTTCCTCTTTTCCTGCTGCCTCCTCCCTTTCCCAGCATTATTGTCTTTTCCAGAGATCCCTGCCTTCTCATGATGTGCCCAAAGTAGCCTCAGTTTCAACATCTTTGTCTCCAGAGAGTGCTGAGACTTGATTTGATCCAGGATCCACTCTGGCAATTCAAGGTATTCACAAAGTTTTCCTCCAACACATTTCAAATCAATCCATTCCTCCCCACCCCCATCAGCTTTATTAACTGTCCAGCTTTCACACCCATACATGGTGATCAGAAATACAGGAGTGTGGATTATCTTGTTCTTGGCCTCCAATGATACATCTTTACCCTTGATTATCTTTTCTAATTCCTTTGTTGCTGCTCTTCCAGTCTTCTTCTGATGTCTTGGTTGCTGTTTCCATTTGGATTTATGAGCCAATCATAAAACATAGCAAATTAATTTGTAAACTATGGGAAGCATGAAAAGCTTTTCTGTGACATTTAGATGGTCCTCCAGATTTAAGAGATCTCCTTTTCTAAACACAAGCTACATTGTTGGCCTTCTTTTAAAAAGGCATTATGGAGGTGACGTATTGACATTGTGGTGCAGTGTTTAAACACAGTATTAAAGTCAAAAATCTGCTCATGTTCAGTGTTTGAGCCAAGCGGATTCTGACAGCCAGCTAGAGGTTCACTCAGCCTTCCACAAGGTCAGCAAAATGAATACCTAGCTCGCTGGAGGATGGGGTTGTGTAGCCTGTATAATTTAAAAATATACATTACTATTAATCTGCTCAGAGAGTGCTTTAAGCATTATGGGGTGGTATATAAGCAGCATGCTTTGCTTTGCTATATGGAGATGATATATAGATACTAGAGATTAGATATTCATATTCATATCCCTGGGGGTAGGAATATGAATGTTGCAGGCACAGGTGGTAGGGAAGTCCAGTCCCACCCACCCTGAATTGGCCTGTCCACTTTTGGGTCACTGAGTGCCACGCATGGCCAGCAACATCCCGGTTGTGCCAACTGTGGAAGTTGCCCAGCTGGCACTTCCCCTCCTTCATGCATTGCTGGCCAATCCAGCGAGGAGGCGGGACGAGGAGTCTGCCCGCTCAGCTGCTAAGTGGTCAGCATTGCAGAGAAGTGAGGAAGCCGGTGGAAGGGGAGTGGGATTGGATTTCTCTGCCACCTATTTCCACGATATTCATATTTGTATCCCGAGGGATACGAATATCTCATTTCTAATAGATACATATATATACTGATAGTTGTCATTTGTGGCCTTTCCCTCAAAGTTCATAGAGTAATTTCAGAACAAAGGAAACATTCAAACCACTAACTTTCTAGTTCACTGCTTTTAAGCACCAGTTATCTGCATTTCTCCTAGTTCCGGTCTGTTACCCTTTAAAATCAGTCACTCTTGTGTTCGTCAAGTCTGCCAGATGAAGCTTTCAAATCATATTCTTCTGTGCAAAAGAAAACCCTTGATTCCTGCCTTGAATGCACCACACTGAACAATGCAACTTTAAGGAACAATCAGTGAACACCACAGGGTATTTGACAATGTTGATTGGACCACCTCTCAGCTTTCCCAGCAAAACCTGAAATAATGACAAGCCAAGGAAATACAAAGGCAAAAATGTTCCATAGGGTGGGGGCTGAATATTTCGCTGAGAAAACCTGAATGTCTAAATCTTAGTATGATAAAAACAGTATCCTTTTTCTTTGGATCTGTTATCTGCCAAAGTTTTCAAAACACGGTATAAACTAAAGATTACATAACAGACAAATCAATTACACAGTGAAAGCTTTTCTGTTATTTCTTACATTAATTATCTTTTGAAATTGGAATACTGAATAAGTCCATCCTTGATTCATAATGCTGATTTTGCAAACAGAATTCCTAGTCTCTACCCCTGGCCCCATCCCGTTGTGTCTTTGGGTCCCCGTTTACAGAAATGTAGCAGAAGAAGCTTTCCTTAGCATGGAGAGGAAGTAACAAGAAATGCATCACGTACTTAAACTCCACTTATCTGGCAGCTACTAAGATAAGTGGAGTTAATCTAATGGGTGTTTAATTTCTAAAATGGACCATGTGTTTGATTTGATGCAGTGCATTCCCCTCTTTTCCTTTTGAGGGAAGGTCAAAGGACGTGGGTAGCCCAGACTTCTTAGAAAGACCACAGTTCAATGGCAGAACGAAAGTTTTGCAGATGGGAAATCTCAGCAACAAACCAGCCATTTCCAATGAAAAACAGAGAGAAAGTAACTGATTTTTTCCCTTTGATGGTGGAGAAACACCACCAATTAGAGATTAAAGCAGGCAATTTTTTTTCTGGACTAAGGGTCTCCTTTAAATAAGGTTCTTCTTTGACGCTGGTCAGCCTGTGCATGTGGCATGTGGAGGTGGGTCGTGGCCATTTGACTCAGAAAGCAAAATGTCTAGGCCTTAGATAGTTTCCTGTATTTAACCAGTGAAAACCCACACTCTAAATAAATTCTTACCCTTAAACCAGAGGTGTTTTGGCCCAGGACTGATTTCCAATTTGGAAAAGTCTTGGGGTGAATTTCAGCAGTAGGTGGGGTTCAGGGTGGGGCCAAAGCAAATGGAGAAACTCAATATGTAAATCTAAACTTCCGTGGTGCCCCGCAAGACGATGTTAATTCATTCAGCGAAAATCGCTGTCTTGTGAAAACATCATCTTGCGAAATGCAGTTCCCCATTGGAATGCATTGAAATCCGTTTAATGCGTTCCAATGGGGAAAAATCGTCATCGTTTTGTGAAAATCAGCCATAGAGAAACTGTTTTGCGAAACGCAGATCAGCTGTAAAAATTGCTGTCTTGCGAAAAACTGTCTCGAAAACACCCGTTTTGCAAGTCGCGGACTCAGCTGTCAAAATCGTCATCTTGCAAAAAACGGTCCCAAAAAGAACCCGTCTTGCAAAGCACGGTCCGAGACATCATCCAGCAAAAATTGCCCATAGGAAACACTGTTTTGCGAAGCGCTACAGCAATCGTAAAAACTCATCGTCTAGCAAATTAACCGTTTTGTGAGGTAATCGTCTAGCAGGGCACCACTGTATATACTTCAGCTTTTTCTGGCATACAAAACTTTCCTAACCTGCAAAGCCGAGCTCCTATTCCACACACACTTTCTATGGTCTGCAAACCAGAGGTCATATTCCAGAGCTTCCGGAGCTGCAAAATAGAGCTAATTAAAGTCAAATACTACTCTCCAGTGTTCATTACTTTGTTATCTTCATTCCATCACTGATAGAAAATCAGAAAAAAAATCTCCCACTGTTAGGGAATCTTCCTGGTTTGCATTAGACGAGAAGTCAGAGAGCTTCCTCCCTCCCTCACCTAAACTTACTGAGCCATCATACATCACCTTTGGATGTGCTGATTGGGGCTGATGGGAGCTAGAGTCTTATAACCTCTGGGATGCCACAGATTTGGTGATCCTGACCTAGCCTAGCAAGTCTAACGTAATTTCTGCACAGGTCCCCAGCCAGAAAGAAAGCTGACAGCCACAAAAAAGCAACAACTTCTAGTATTGTCTTCCTCTCCGTGTACACATCTTTATTTAAAAATGTATAATGGACACATCCATCCCTACTTCCCTACTATGATTAATTACAATGAAAGGCACAAAGCACAAATCCAACATGCAATTCATCACAAGCGGATTGTGAATCTCAAAGCAATTCTCTATCATTGTTAATTAAACAACTTATGACATTATTTCTCCTTTTTCACAACTCTGAAGAATATATTTAAATCTTGTCTAAACAGGAATTTAGTACAGATGCGGGGAGTCTTAGAAGATATACACCAGCCACAGACAAAACTACTCAAAGATATGCAACTCATTCTCTGAATATTTCTTGCATGTCACATTGTGTAAGAGCATTCGTTTTCTAACAAATGAACCAGTTTAATTCATCTGTGAAACCTTGAGGCGGCAAATGTCACCACACTGTAGCGGAATTCACCATGCAAGCTTGGGGTTCAGACTGCCTTCCCTAGGCATGTTTACAAAAACAAACAAACAGTCATTTCAATAAGTAGGAAATACAGATTGGTACCGCTTGGCTGGAAAAGACCCTGATGTTAGGAAAGTGTGAGGGCAAGAAGAGAAGGGGACGACAGAGGACAAGATGGTTGGACAGTGTCATCAAAGCGATCAACATGAATTAGACCCAACTCCAGGAGGAAGTGGAAGACAGGAGGGCCTGGCGTGCTCTGGTCCATGGAGTCACGAAGAGTCGGACACGACTTAACAACTAAACAACAACAACAACCTCTTGGCTATGGTACAATTATCTGGAGTTTAGCCATTAAGGTTCAGTGACCTAAATGCAAAGAAGGCAAATGAAATTTCCCCTAGTGCAGCTAAATTAGATCACATGGGGACACACCCATTCCCGGATCTTGGGGGGCTCACCTCACCCCCACTGTTATCTTACAAGAATCAAAGAGTTACAATAAAAGCCCTCTTGTGCCTTCCAATGACCACTTTCTTCAAACAAATTGGGACTCCACGGGTGGTCGGGTTTCCTTAAAACATGGTAAAATTGCTCCCCGTGAGAACAGGACATTTTGGAAATTCCTTAGTCATAGAATCCTCATAAATCAAAGGTGACGATGACACATAACAACAACATACCCTGGTGAGAACAAGGAAACTTCAGAGGGGGTCATCTGGGCTACATGTTGCCCATTCGTTGCACAAGCAGTTGTGCCAGGATTATGACCCCCTCATGCAACTAACTGTGAAGATACCCTTGTACTAACTGATAGTTCTTTCCTGCCTGTCTCCAAAGTCTTCCTTTCCCCCCTTTGTCTGTTGAAGTCTCTTGTTTGCTAGTTTTAAAATGGCTCTCTCGATGCCAAAGTGGCTTCCCACACATAAGAGCCCTGCCGCTCACAAGTGTCTCTTTCCAGAGTTTTCAAGAAACAAAAGGAAGGACCAGAGGAGGGTCTTTTCAATGTAGAAGTGTGGTTCTTTCAGCGGCAAGTGAAACAGAAAGGACAGGCTAGCTCGCATAAGAAGATGGAGGATGGACTTACATACAGGATTCAAATATTTAAAAGGATTCCATAAAACGAAAAAGGATGAACAACATAGTTAGTGGGAGTCCAGATGCATTATGGGTATTTAAACATTAACCTCTTTCAGTTGTGCAGTATATTTTTTCCTAACTCATGGACAGGGAGTGGAACTTACTTAATTTACACCAGGGTGGGATCTGATTTAAATTAATTTAAAGGTTAAAAATCAGATTTTGTTTGACGATTTGAATTTTTTTAAAATGCTTTTTAAAAAAATTTAAATTGTGATTTAAATCAATTTAAAAGAGAAGCACACACAATGAGACAGGGTGGGTGGAGGAGACGCCACTTCAGCAAGAGAGTGTGCTATCCAGGACCTTGCTGAACATCTTCTCTTAAGTTTTCAAATAAATAATAATTTATATGAAATATCGCCTGTTGGAGATGTTCCACATGCAAAGCTTTAAATGCTATTTTATTTTAATTGTTGGTAAGACAATAAAAAGATATGTTGTCCTTCAAATACATCTGACTGACAAATCCTTTTCTGTTCCTCATACTGTACACACAGACTACTGACAACACAAAAAGGGGGGGCAAGCTGTTCAGTGTCTTGTGATGAAAAATTGTAAAACAAGAGACCTGAGCATGGGAATCAATGAGACCCCTCATGATTTTGAGATTCTTACCCCTCACTTCAGTTTCCTACCTGTTTCAGAGATCAATAAAAATAAATCATTAAAACAAAATCAAATTGATTCAAATCACGATTTAATTTTTTAAAAAATCATTAAAAATTTTAATTGTGTTTTTACCTCAACAAAAGTATCACTGAAATCAGTTCCTGAAAGAAGAATTGGTCAGAGACATGACACCGCCTGAAGCAGAGGACAACATGATGACCAACCCTGCATGTGCTGCCTGAGACAGTTACCTCAGTCCTCCAGACACGCTAAAGACTGGCCTTTAGGTTTATTCAGATGATGCGGTGCTTCACACATCATGGGTTTTATTTTTTCCTACGTTGGAATAATCTCCAAGGAGGGTAAGGGAGAAGTACACTCCTAAAAAGTTGTTTGGGATATTGCACACCTCTTCTTTTCACCCAAAGCTCCTGAACAATGTCCAATCAGTTCATGGCAGAGCCATAACTACCAATTTTGGTACAAAGAGCTTCACTGCCCGTAATTCAGCTTGGGTCACGTGAGATCGGCATACCTGGGGAAGAGAATGGAGGATCAGAGAGAAACGTCTGGCAGCAACCACAGTTTCCACACCAAGCCCACTAATCTTCGGCATTCTTCTGCCAGGGAGGAGCAACCAGGGATGGTATACAGTGGACCCTCGACTTACAGACGGCTCGACTTACAGACTTTTCGAGTTACAGACTTCTCTGGCTGCAAAAATTAGATTCGACTTGCAGCCAGAGAATCGACTTACAGACCAGAAAAAAACCAAAATGGAATAAAAATAGAATAAAAACCACTGGTTATGGGATTAATCGGTTTTCAGTGCATTGTAGGTCAATGGAGATTCGACTTACAGACTTTTCGACTTGCAGCCACCATTCCAATACGGATTAATTCCTTAAGTAGAGGGTCCACTGTATGTATTTGGCAGGTAGGTTTGCCACGTTCTTAACACAATAACCAAAGAATGTGTTCATCTCTTCCAGCAGCAGAGTTTTCAGTAAGTGAGGATGCGGAAGCAAGTGTTGAGATAATACCATTTCTGAATCTTCTTCACCTATTAAAAAGTATCTCCTTCTTATCAGAAAATAGCACAACAAGACCTGGACTGGGAGAGGACTTTCCTCTAGGTTATCTAAGCTTTCTCCCCCTCTGGCAGAGAGTTTTGCGCACAGGGAAGGATTAAATAATGAAACACCATCTGAAGTGGTGGCGTCTACTCCAATTCATTTTGGTGAATGGATAGAGGAACATCTGTATCACCTTAATGCTGTTTCTGGTCATCTGATATGGATGAGCTGTGGAACAGGAGGCAGAAACCCAGGGCCATCATCCAGGAAACACAAACTATAAATCTAGCACAGCCTTTGCTAACACTGTGTGCGTAAACACCTCTGGCTCTAGTCCTCAAAAGCATAAATTTGTACATGTTTAAGATGCCAAAACGCTCTTTCTTTCTTTCTGCGTGCCTCTCTTCTGCAATACTTGAACCAAACTAACAAGCACGCCTCTATTTCATGTTCAGAATTACTGAGGCCGAATAGAACTGTCGTTCCAACTAAAAATGTACACTGGAAGAAGAGAGAAAATGACACGTTTATCTGTTTGTAGTTATCTCTATGTTGAGTAAAAAAAAAAGGGGAGCTTGATGTGAACTGTGAGGATGTAATGGTACACATTGCATTAACTGAACCTGAAACTGCAGCTCCTAATATATTGAGCCCTGGGGGGTAGCCTAACTGTGCCATTGGTGCGGAAGGAAGGCATGGTGGCCACGGGGAGTATTTTTGTTTACAGTGGTGGTGACACATAACCGATTAATGCCCTCTGTTTCATACAGATCTTCCTCCATGTGTTATGATACGATCCAGAAGTTTACTAGGATGGGGAAATACCTCTAGGGAACCCTGGGTGACATTGTGCTTCATTCTTCATTTCTGTCACAGAAAAACAGGTATCACATAATACTGAAATATATGAATTGAGGCAGCTTTTTCTCTAACCAAGAGCGAGCCTACATTTCTTTCTTTCTGTCTTTGATCTTTACTTTCCCCCCTTTTTAATGTATATTTCACTCAATTTTAATTGCAATTCTAGCATGCCTTTCCTCCAATGGCCTCAGGCTCAAAGTGAAGCAGCATCTCCTTCCCTATGGAGGAAGTTCAGAGAGAATGACACCCAGGGTCATCCCATAGGCTTCATGAGTTAGTAGGGATTAGAAATCCAAGCTCCCAAATCTCATTACTTCACACTATCTCTACTTGTATTGATCATTGGAGCAGAATTATAACCTGTTTTTCTCCTAGGAGACAGATGGCTGGATAGCTCAGTCATTTAGGAGCCAGAGGTTGGGAGCTCAATTCTCCACTGTACCTCCTGGAAGAAGAGCCAGCCTGTGTAGCCATGGGCAAACTGCACAAACTGCACCCCTCAGAAGAAGGGAATGGCAAATCACTTCTGAGTGTTCTCTACCTGGAAAATTCTGAAAGGGGTCCCCATAAGTCAGAATTGACTTGACGGCACATAATTATTGTACAGCTGGCAGGATAGCTCAGTGAGTTAGAGATCTGGCTTGGGAGCAGAGGTTGAGAGTTCGATTCCCCACTGGGCCTCCTGTGAGTAGAGCCAGCCTGTGACGCCAGAAGAAGGAAATGGTAAACCACTTCTAAGTATTATCTACTGAGAAAACCCGAAAGAACGAAGCCATAAATTGGAACTGACTTGATGGCATTCAAATTATTATTTCTCCAAGGATTGGGATCCAAGATGGCTCTTAACAAGTTTCCCTACCTAGGTATAAGGGATGTGGTGGCGCTGCGGATTAAACCGCAGCAGCCTCTGTGCTGCAAGGTCAGAAAACCAGCCGTCGTAAGATCGAATCCACATGACGGAGGGAGCTCCCGTCGCTCGTCCCAGCTCCTGCCAACCTAGCCATTCAAAGGCATGTAAATGCGAGTAGATGACTAGGTACCACTACGGTGGGAAGGTAATGGCATTCCGTGTCTAGCCGCGCTGGCCACGTGACCACAGAAACTGTCTTTGGATAAACGCTGGCTCTACGGCTTGGAGACGGGGATGAGCACCATGCCTTAGTGTCAGACACAACTGGACTAAATGTCAAGGGGAGACTTCACCTTTACCTTACCTAGGTATATTTTGATAGCTAAATCTTCACTCTGTACTTGTCTGCTGGTACAGTTCATCTCCTCGCTTTCCCTAAAATTCAGCAAGCAAGGTGTCTGCTTTTAATACTGTGCTTAAAAACAGTTGCAACGAATTAAATCTCTCTTAATGTGCACGTGAGGGAAATGCGGTCTTTCCAGACACGCTTGGACTGTAGCTCCCCTGATGTGCAACACTCCACCTCCACCGCAGCAGAGCCAGTGATGTGACAGGAGCTGACACTCCCACAAGTTCCTGAGGGCCACTCCTTCCTCATCTGCGCAAACCTGATGGTGATCCGTCTCTCTTCACAGACAATCAAGGCGGCTAACGGAAGGGTGCCAAAATGAAGCAGAAGTTCTACTCTATGACATGTTGAAAATATGGAACCGAAAGAGGCTTTGAGGCACTTGGGTTCGAAAAGCCAACACAGAAATGGATGGGCCTGTGAGTTGGAAAGTACCTCAGCAGTTTTTACCCACCCTCCACCTCTACGCTATAATGTGTGCGTTCCGGGGGGGGGGGGATCCCATATTAAAGGGAAGGCCTGCAAGGGTGCCCCCTATTCCTGGTGGGAGATTTCCCCCCATTTCACAAATGAGGCTGTAAAACAGAAACCACCCGCCCCATGATCGGAGCTGATCGGTGTCTCCCAGGAGAGGGGAGGGGATCTAGGGAGGGGATCTAGGGGGAGAAATGGCTTTTAAAAAATGGCCCGTTTTGAATTTTACGAAAGGAAACGTGCTGGCACCTTTTGTTTCACACCCCGCTGAGGAAAAAAAGGGGGGGAACTCTGCACATGCTCGAAAATTCACCTTCACTCGCTGTCCTGACTTCAAAGCCAGTACCGGGCGGGGTAGGATGGTGGTGGGAATCAAGTATAAGAACCGGGAGCAGAGATGAAACATTTCTTTAAATATTCTTTTTTTCCGGAGGGGGGGGAACAGGGGAACATTTTTTTTCCGGAAAAAAAATGGAATTTTTTTTTTTCGGAAATGTTACCTCTCTCAACCGGGAGATCTACTTACCAGCCCCGAAGTCCACCAGCAGGAGATCAAGAAGAGAAGGCGAGGCGGGCTGAGCATCCCCGCCAAATGCAGGAGGGGGTCCCCGAGATCAGCTACCCGGAGCCGAGAAACCTCAGCGATCGGCCAGCAGGACCATAAAGGTGGCCAACGTGCGGGGGGGGGGCGCTTCCCGCCTCCGGCCCGCGGCGCGCACGTGGGGCACTCCGCCTGCCCCACCGCCGGGCTCCGGTCGCACCGCGCGGATCGAGTGCAGGAGGCGCCGCCGCCGCCGCCGCTCAATCCGGACTGGCTCCGCGGCGCGCTGGAATGGTGCGGTGCTATCCGACAAGCCACCCACCCGGACGGCTCCTCCTCCTCCGGCTTTCTTTTGTCACACACACACACACACACACACACACACGCCCCCCCTCCTCTCCACTTCGCCGCCCCGCTCTGACCGCCGCCTCGGCTTCTGACATTCACTCATCTAGACTTTGCCACCTTCCTTCCCCCCACCTCTCCTTCCTTTGAATAAATAAATTCCTCCCGTTTTCAAAGCAGCCGCATGGTGTGCAGAAATACAAGTACTGTTACCTGCGGCATGGTTGGGTTACTTTATGTTTAAGGAGATCGCGTCTTGGATCGTTGGCCATTCTAGCTGGCGTGTTCCCCAGAGATTTCCCCCTCCCCGCCTCGCGAGTAAGCCTCGGACGGCCCTACTTTGCCAAACTGTTGTGTGTTTTGAAAGGGGACAGGCTTCTCCCTACTGCCCTTCTGACGAGTTTGAAGGAAGAGCGAAGGGCAAGGAAGAGACACCATCCCTTGGAAGTCCCCCCATGATTTCACTGGGTTTCCATGTGAAAAGACCTAGAGAACTATTCATAGGGAGCCACAGGTGCGCCTTTCATCCAGGATGCCTACAAGAGGCCTTTAAAATGGTGCCACGCTAGCGCTTATATCAGTAGCAGAAAATATGTTCCCCTTCAGAGTTTTAGGACTACAACTCCCATCAGTATAGCCACCCTATTCAGTTGTGAGGGATGATGGCCGCCTGCAGTCCAAAAGCATCTGGAGAAAACATATTCTGCATCCTTTTAATAATAATAATAATAATAATAATAATAATAATAATAATAATAATAATAATAATAATAATAATAATAATAATAATAATAATAATAATAATAATAATAATAACGACGGCGATGATGACGACGACACTTGGAACTTACTTTGTGGGCAAGACTGATCAACATACAAGATGGAAAACTGTAACCAGACATACTGAAGAAAAACTGAAGCCCGCATCAAATGGCTAGTCTCTCCATTGATTCAAATCCATTGAATCAATGCGGTTTACAAAAACGTTAGATTACTCTTCAGCAGTTGATTTAATCAGTCTACTCTTGGTGGGACTAGATGGTGTGAAATACCATAGAACTTAAAGAGATGTGGATTAAATCAGATTCACTGTTTTATTTCCCAAGACGGATGGGAGGATGGAAAGATAGTTGTCTGCAGTCTCGTCATATAGCAGTGCATATGTTTTCCTGATGGATGTTAAAAGACAAGTTCGCTGAAGAGATACAAAATAAAAAGGACTGTCCAGTCTCAATTTAGATTAAAAAAATAAAGGAGAACTGCGGAGAGTTGTAAAAGTCTGCCCATAAACCTTCGTATCACCCAGTCAACAGATTGTGTTAGTTTACAGGCCAGCCGGCCAGAATCTTACCCAGGACAGCAAAATATATCACATTTCTGCTTAAATTATATTGTTTCCAAACTTATCTCTTTGTATGCAAAGTAGCATATGAAAAAAAAAATCTTATGCACACATTTCCCTCCTTTTTGACTATGCATAAGTAGCCACCCTAATAGTTTGTTGGCCAAATGCTGAAATGTGACCTAGAACACAATCCTCCTCTTGAAAAGGCCTGGGGTGAAATGTTTCCTCTTTTATTCCAAACCACTCACCAATTCAGAATGAGCCAACGGCCAGCCGGCTGTAGGCAGACCGCATGGAGCTAAGAAGAGAGGTGCTTGCTTCAAGAAACAGGAAAGCCTTTTTTCCCCCACTTCTTTGCTGCCTTAAGGGCTGAAACCTGTTTCTAATTGAGACAGGGCATCAAAAGCAGTTCCTGCAGGAGGGTTATAATTGCTTGTATATTTGTTTGGAAGTAAATCCTACTCAGTATACTGTATCAGATTTACTACTGGACAGAGGTTGCCCGATGGTCTGAGCAGAAGGGGAAACTTCAAAAATTTTGGGGTAAGGCACATGCTTAGACCATGTGGCAAATACACAGAGGTTCAGATGGCAACAGAGTTTCTGTCCATCGCCTCTGCTGGAAGACCAAAGCAATTTGGAAAGGTTTGGTCCTTGAGAGTGGTGAGGAGGAGACACTGGCAAAGATACTTGTAACAGGAAAAAAAATCAAATATTTTAAGAAGAACCCAATTGTAAAACATATGTGCGCTTTACAATTGGGTTTCAGATGTATACCATTAAAGAAGTGTGTGCAGAGGAAAAGGAAAGGGGGTCAGAGGGTTCAGTGTCCAGTCACTTAGTCATAAGAGATGACTATGCTTTTGTGGCTTTCTGCCAGAAAAGAGAAATAAATGCATCTTGAACGTTGATAGCTGAACTATTTCAGAGTCAGGAACGGTTCCAAGTTTCAGGAGTTTGTGGGCCAAAGACATAAGAAATGCTCAGTTTTCAACTACTCTCAGAATGCCATAGGCCAGTACTGTAATTAGCTGATGTGTTTAGCTGGCTGACATTTTTATCTGGTGGCAGAAGCATACCTCCAAGCTGCCCTGACCAGACAGAGTTAGTGCCCCATAACAATGTTAGTCAATGGCTTTGCAGGAAAATTAAACGGTTCCCCCCCCCCAAACAAAATAACATTAAAGTGTGGCTGTGATGATGATGGTGACAGTGGTACCAAAGGACAGGATTTGCCTGCAAACCTGCTATAACATTGCAACTCTCTGTTTCCAAGGTTGCCAACTACTGGGCTAACTCTGTTTCAGAGTCATGGTTTGTAAAGTTTTGCCTTTTTGGACCAAAGTTTCAAAACCTCAGTCAGCTAGTATAAGCCCTATGAAATATTGGTTCAGGCCAAAGAGATGGGACTAAGAAAGAGCAGGGCTATGAGGAAGAGATTTGAATCAGAAAGAGTGGGAGAGCTCAAAAGATCAGAGCTGCTATTGCCACCTATACTGCCAAGGCCCTTGCCAAGTTGGTCTAGGTATAATTCCTATATGTTTGTGTTGGAGGAGTAAATCCACATAGTGAATTAATGTACAGTATATGCAATTGAATTGTTATTTTATTATAGAGTTTTGAAGATTCTGCATGTGGAGCTGGTTCTTCTATGGTATGGATACCCAGACCAGTTGAGGAAGGTATTGTTCTGAGTTTTAATTCAAAATAACACCTGGACTTTGCAATTCTACAAGCAATTTCTGTACGTATTAGTGCGGTTGCCAAGAATTTGGAGACACAAATTGTAGCATTTTGTTATAATTGCTCACACTGTCTGTTATATAACTGTGAATCAGAAGAGACTCATTTTGTGAAATTGTGTCTGGAAGGTTCATTGATAGATATTTTAGCAAACAAACAGCCCCATGGAACTTTAAAATATTACACTAGGCACTCTAATGACTGTGATAGATGGGAGATGGTCACATTGCTAGTCTAGAAAATTACTTTCTAGGAGTAAACTTTTTCAAAGCTCTGGAATGAATAAAGAGAAGGGTGGCCACGTGCAAATATTGATCAGCAATGTACCTGGAAGAGAAATGGTTACAGTGAGAGAGGCAGAGCATGCTCACCAGATAAAAATCCCGAAAGGCCTTCAGTCTGGCTATGGCTGACCGCATCATATGTTCTAACAAGCTTAGGACAGGAGTCAATCCGCAATCAATAACTTTTTTCAAATGTGTGATTTCCAGATACCTTTTCCTATTAAGCCACTGACATGCTCTATGCTGAGCATGGGAAAGTTTCTCTTCCCCTATATCTCCCATAATGCCTGAGCCATCCAATAGGGACTTAAATATGATCTCTTTTATTTAGAAAAATTAGGCAGCTGGGATAGTATGACAGAATAATAGTTATGACCTGGGTTCAAACTCAACTTCACTGTGGACACATATGGCAAACTGTCCCTTGACTGTCTCATATATCTTGAGAATCCTATTTGGAAGTTCTCAAGTTACTTCAGGTTGGAAGTGACCTAATGACGCATAATGAAACCATTGGTCAATAAATCTATATAATGCAATTCATAAAGAAACAGATTCTGACTTTAATCTATGATGGGGTTATTAATTCATGCTGCTTTATATCACTGATCACCAGTGCTGTTTCTTCAACATGCATCTGAAATAATGTTGTACCGTAAGGTAGATGCTATTAAAAACATATTGTGCTAATCACGTTCAGTAATTTGACTACATGCAATCTTGTTCCTCCAAAGAGGCGTACGGTAAATATGATTTTGCAGAAGCAAAGAAGACATTATTAACGGATATGACATAAGAATTCACAGACATAACAAAGCATGTAGCGTTATATGTGTCCCAATTTCTAAAATACATAAAAATGCAATTTGAGACTTAAGTGTACTTGTTGAATAAAAGTATAAGATATAAGGCAAAGCAATTTAGCAAATAAATAATTCAGACTGAGGAGATAAAAATAAATATACAGGTTGAAGCAAAAGGCTTATTCTGTTATAATGAATACAATAAAAGATTTAGGCCATTGTTTGGGTGCCAAATAATGTAATTAAATTTAGTAGATACATTATGAACTTCCCTCTTCCTCTTTTTATCCCTTTCCTTCTCAATGATGTTGCACATTGCAGTCCATTTACTTTGTCTTATACACATGAGGAGACCTGCTCAAAGCCAAATTGGTTACTCCTTCCGTACTTTTGCCCTGTGCCCTTAATGGGAATTGTAGTCTATGATGAAATGTTGGGAGAATGATATTACATTATGAAACTGAGATGGAGGGGACAGTTGTAAAGGAAAGCAATTAATGAATTATCTAGTAACAACGGTACTGAGTGATATTACATTAAAACAAATTAAAATTTGAGCTTGGTAATCATAAAGTAATGATGTTGTAATGTGCCCCTTTGGAATGAATGCTAATGTAAGGAAGTTGCTTTTTAATGACATTTGTAAGCTATGTTACCATTTTAGTGTAATGAGTAATGTTTATTTGCTACATCTGTATGTGTGTGAAATCATTTGAGCTGGGAGTTGGCCATCTTTGGCTATCTTCATATTTTTAAAATGCCTTGGGACTATTAAAAACACATGTAACAATTCTCCCTTAAGTAGTAACACACTACTACCGGTAGAGAGAAATGTAGCAAACTACTTGAAATAAGGGGGACGTGGTGGCGCTGTGAGTTAAACCACAGAAGCCTCTGTGCTGCAAGGTCAGAAGACCAGAAGTCGTAAGATCGAATCCACGCGACGAAGTGAGCTCCCATTGCTTGTCCCAGTTCCTGCCAACCTAGCAGTTCGAAAGTATGTAAAAATGTGAGTAGATAAATAGGCACCACCTCGGTGGGAAGGTGACAGTGTTCTGTGTCTAGTCATGTGATCACGTGCTGGTCATGTGACCATGGAAACTGTCTTCGGACAAACACTGGCTATACAGCTTGGAGATGGGGATCAGCACTGCGCCCTAGAGTCAGACAAGACTTGACTAAATGTCAAGAGGAATCTTTACCTACTTGAAATAAAGAACAAAACAACAACAAGGAATTAGTCTTTTCATACATGAAGGGAACAAATTACGGTACTTTTCAAAGGTAACATCCTAAGGTCTGATTCTATTATTCTGTTATTCCCCAATGCAGGCACAGCAAATACAGCCATTTTGAAAGCTTTTGAATGTGTTCTACAGCTGAGTTGACCATCTGTGACCATGGCCAAAATCCTGTTCCTTAGCACAGTTAATAGCACTAAATAGGTTCCATTGAATTAATGGGAGTTTGACGAGTTGTTTCCTCTGTAACAGGCCAATTCTAACTGTGATTTACTATCCTAAAGTAGTTAGAATAGGCCCATTTGAACCAATGGAATTTATGGAGGAGGTGACTCACTAAATCCCCATTGATTCAAGGGACTACTCTAGTTGCAATTTACTATGCTAAGCAAAAGGATTTTGTTCCATGTGTCATAGATATATCACTGCCTAACATTTCTTATTCCTACCCAGTTCTTTAGGGTTCTTGTCATTGCTTTCCTATCCAGGCACACAACCTTTTTGCTTCCAGTAGAATAATCAACTGTGTTGTCCCCTTAAAGCAACTGTATTGTCCCCATAATGCAAATGCATGCCCAGTTCCTACAGTAGGAATAAGGTTGGTTTATAGCGCAGGATAGTGCAGTCTCCTCTTAAAAATACAAACTCATTGTACGGTATATGAACTCTTCAATTTGATGAATATCTAAACTGTTTTTTTTTTAAGGGGCAAAATGCTATAAATAAGAACCTAATCTAAATCATTCTGTTTAGAAAATTTGCCTGTTGTTTACCCGCTTTGTCCTAGCACAACCTGCTGAACTTATTCAGAAATTGCATGCCTTTAATAACTGCCTGTCAGAGAAACGGATGGCAGATGGCCCATGTTATGCATTGCACCGTGGGAAATACAATCTCTGTGGAACTTCTGCCTGCCTTAAGAGTTCCAAAAGCAATAGGAACCCAACTCAGCTGAAATTTAGAATTTTGAACTAGATACATACCAAACAGTAGCAGGACACCTTATCCTGCTCAGGGCTGGAATCATTGAAGAAAGGGGGTATTAACTGAGTCCACTTTCTCCCCAGAAAAGTTCTCTGTCCTTTAGTGCATTTAAAAATATTAAATTTTACCCCATTGTAATGATTTGGCAACCCTAACCATGAGCCTGCAGACCAAATACTGTTTTAGGAGATGGGAAAGAATCGTCATTTAGCATAGGAACAAACAATGAGCATCCTCCACAGATTTTGGACTATGACTTCTATAGTAACTTAACTTTGACTTTGCTGAGGAGTGTCTATGGGCAATGCACTCGAAAACATCCTGGATTCCCCTATGTTCTGAGAGTTTTAATCTAAACAATTCATTTTTTCCAAGCGATGAAATGTGATGGATTCAATACAGAGCGACAGCAAGGGTAATGTATTTATCAGTCATGATTGCAACACACATTGACTTTTCCTAAACATCAGTTTTCTAAAAAGTATTGTCTGTGAACACACAGGCTAGATCCGAGGTGCAAATTCTAATATGTGTGAGTGTGTGTGTAATGGTGCACAGCAGCAGCAACAAAATTATTTAAACCTATTTATTTTATTTTAAATCATTTTACCCTGCCTTTTTCCCTAAAAAGACCCGCACCCAAACATTTTATCTAGGAGAAGATAAGTGTATCTCTGAAGTCCACTTCCAAAATGCATTAATAAAATATGGAAACAGTAGAGATTGGGTTCTTTACAGATTTAGTAACTATTGCACCAGCACTGAACAGCTAGAGATTCATTGTTCTTTGTTGCAGATGGCCTGGTTCCTCTCCCTCTTTCTGGAAATGCTCTAGGTCAAGATCTAGAACAATGTAGTGTTTGCTTCCTGTTCATAGCATCAGTTCCATTGATTCATCGGCTCTACTTCAGCTGTGACTCAGAACTGGATTTGGGCCAAACCAAAAAAACAACAACTCCCCAACCAAAAAATAAAACATAAAATCAGAATTAATAACAGATCATTAAAGAGAAACAACAGCTCTCTTCAGCTGAAACCCAGCTAGATGCCAACAACCTGTTTGAATAAGATTTCTGCTTGAAGCTGGAAGGAACAGTTATCAGCGTGTGACTACCAAAGCAGCTGAGAGGGGTGCTTTTCTCAATGCCAGCAATAAAACACTGGCCACAAGAGAAGATCTATAAAAGGTGCTACAGCAAAATAAAGATGGGATTGGTTAATGGATCTGTAAAGTTGGGGTGCCTGGTTACATCTTTGGCTGCAAATTATATATAGTTTATTATATATGGTTTATATATATAAGGATGTAACCAGATGTAATCACTAAAGAGAAATTATATATAGTTATATATATACTGTATGTAAATTAATATTTTTAAATGCACTAAAGGACAGAGAACTTTTCTGGGGAGAAAGTGGACTCAGTTAATACCACCTTTCTTTAATGATTCCAGCCCTGACTATATATAATTTCTCTTTAGTGATCTGTTATTAATTCTGATTTTATGTTTTATTTTTTGGCTGGGGAGTTGTTTTTTGGTTTGGCTCAAATCCAGTTCTGAGTCATGATGTTTAAATGAAGCTTCCAATTACATCAATAGCTAAGTGTATTATTATAATATGAATATCAGATTGACCTGGCTCACTTGTTTCATATATATATATATATAATAGTTATATAATATATAACTATATAATATATTTAATATATAAAACAAGTGAGCCAGGTCAATCTGATATTCATATTATAATAATACACTTAGCTACTGATGTAATTGGAAGCTTCACTTAAACATCGTGATTTATTATCCCTTTAGAGAGGATGGAAAAGAAGTCAAACTTTTTCATTTGGGAGGCTAGGAATACACATACGCACAGTAAGGTGGGGACTGTCATTTCTTGGCTACTTATCTTGATGTGTTGCTCTCTCCTCCAAAGCCAGGGCAGCTTGATGCCATCATGCCCTCTCAGTTTAAACAGCTTCATTTTGAGTGATTTCACGTTGTACTTTGAATTAAGCAGTCAAAACAAGTTAAATTTAGTGTCTTTTAAACTTTGAGACATCCTTGAAGGCAGGGGGCTGCCAACTTCTGGGTTGTGTGTTATAGGAGTGGGGAAGATGTTGGGATGTGACATTTTTCTGACAGGTTTGAGGGCTGCATATTTTGTCACATATGTTGATCTTCTCACAGAAGTTCTGTAATAGCTTGTGAGGATCTCCTGTGTCCCTTCAGACTGTCTTGAGCTCCCCATCCCCCATCAGCCCTGACCACCAGGGCCCAGCAGGGAAACATGTTCAGACAAACATCTGTGAAGTTGGTTTCCCGTATCTCTACTCTGAAACAAAGCTGACGAGCGCCACATCTAGCATCAAGACCTTCACAATGATAAAGATCAGCTTCTTACAACATTGAGTCCTCTAGATGTCTTGAACTGCCTCACACTGATGATAGAGGCAATGCTTATGTTAGTTAAGGATGATTAGAACCATACATCTATACATCTGGAAGGTCCCAGATTTCAGAAAGCTAATGTGGATAATGCACACATACCAAGGAGAGGTATTTTCAAAATTGCTTTTTTTAAACTTAGGACTGAAATTGTTCACGCCTTTCATTGCATCTTGATCAAAACTTGTTAAGGCTGTTAGAGGCAGAAAAAAGGGCTGAATTTAGCTTATGTTCCACAAACTGGCCATTTCTCCTGTAAGGCCCATTCCTTCTATAAATACATTGTATAATACATTTTCTTTATATGGCGTGAATAAGATGATGCGTGTGTGTGTGTTTAGTCGTTTAGTCGTGTCCGACTCTTCGTGACCCCATGGACCAGAGCACGCCAGGCCCTTCTGTCTTCTACTGCCTCCCGGAGTTGTGTCAGGTTCATGTTGGTTGCTTCGCAGACACTGTCCAGCCATCTCATCCTCGGTCGTCCCCTTCTCCTCTTGCCATCACACCTTCCTAACATCAAGGTTTTTTCCAAGGACTCTTTTCTTCTCATGAGATGGCCAAAGTACTGGAGCCTCAGCTTCAGGATCTGTCCTTCCAGTGAGCACTCAGGGTTGATTTCCTTTAGTATTGATAGGTTTGTTCTCCTTGCAGTCCAGGGGATTCTCAAGAGCCTCCTCCAGCACCACAATTCAAAGGCATCAATTCTTCGGCGGTCTGCTTTCTTTATGGTCCAGCTCTCACTTCCATACATCACGACAGGAAAAACCATAGCTTTGACTATTCGGACTTTTGTCGGCAAGGTGATGTCTCTGCTTTTCAAGATGCTGTCAAGATTTGTCATCGCTTTCCTCCCAAGAAGAAGGCGTCTTTTAATTTCAGTAAATTAAATTCAATAAGATGATGCAGTGACACCAATATCTGGAAAAACTGAGCTGATTCCAAATGTATCCTTCTGCAAATAGAATACTGTATTTTTCCATGTATAAGATGCTACTTTTTCCTAAAATCATATCACTAAAAATTGAGGGGCGTCTTATACACGGACACTGAGAATACGGAGAAAAAAATGGCCTGTACCTTCCCTCTGTAAACAGGCTTCCTTAAATCATGAGGTTTTGCTTCCTACAGTCAGGAGACTTAGTTTCCTTCAATCACGAGCCTTATGGAACTGACGTCAGCTGATGCTGAACAAACCAATTGGAACACACCTTGTTGGAGGGAGATAATATACAGCCTTGTCGTACTCCTTTCCCAATTTTGAACCAATCAGTTGTTCCATATCCAGTTCTAACTGTTGTTTCCTGTCCCACATATAGATTTCTCAGGAGAGAGATAAGGTGGTCAGGCACTCCAGTTTCTTTAAGGACTTGCCATAGTTTGCTGTGGTCCACACAGTCAAAGGCTTTTGTGTAGTCAATGAAGCAGAAGTAGATGTTTTTCAGGAACTCTCTGGCTTTCTCCATAATCCAGTGCATGTTAGCAATTTGGTCTCTAAGCAATTTGGTCTTTAAGACTGGTTGTCTTAGAAATCCTATTCATCTAATGACCGACATTTCAGTCCTAAGCCCTCAATGACTTATATGCAAAGCTTACAAAATTCAAATGTCAAATAAAGGTCAATAGGTGGTCACACACATTGTGTATCCCTTATTGTAGCTACGAAAGCTTTTTAGGATCTTCTTTATTTACTGTCATTTGCAATTTTACTCTTCATCTAATTAATGAATATTCAGATCTTTATGTGTGGATTTTCACTGAAGTGAAAGGAAAAGTTACCATGAGTAAGGGAAATCTGTCTGCCTTAAGTGTCTTTGTGCCCAAAAGAGTTTGTTGTATTGGGCCAATAGTTTGGAAATACTCATTGTATTCTACAGCAGTGGTCCCCAACCTTGGGCCTCCAGATGTTCTTGGACTACAACTCCCAGAAGCCTTCACCACCACCTCTGCTGGCCAGGGTTTCTGGGAGTTGAAGTCCAAGAACATCTGGAGGCCCAAGGTTGGGGACCACTGTTCTACAGAATTGTGCCTGCAAACACAGTTCTTTCACTCCCTGCTGGATGGCAACTGGAAGAGTTTAATGTTATAGGTTTTGATCAGCTTTTCAAAGAAAACTGGGGAAACAATATAAATTAAAAGTGAGTTTAGCCGTAACTAATTCCTCTGGGTTCAATATATAGTTCAATACATTGTGGGGAGTGTAACAAGTGTTTTACAGTGTAAAATGTCTTATTTTTGGAAATCAGTTCAGCATATAGAGCGTGATCTACAAGGAGAATTTGTTCTTGAATGGAGCCAGTGTTCCTAAAAACCGTGTTTACAGTTTCCATGCAACATATTTCCATAATAATTGCTGAAAGACAAATCCAGTTTCAGACCTTTCATCTTCACTCTAAACAATCCAGACAAACAACCATAAACTATGGAGGAGGTGCACAGAGGTTAATGAAAAATATTATATACTAAATTGTAAGACTTATATGCTAAATATTATATACTAAATTGCAAGACTTATATACTAAATTGCAAAAAGTATAGTTGGGTAGCTCAATGAAAAGTGTAATATGAATGGGAAATACTTTCTGTATTCCAATGTGAAGTTGTTGTTGCTGTTTTCATTTTCATTCAAGACAAATATAGATAATTTGTCATGTTTCTTACGAGATCTGGTTGCACCTCTACTTGTTTCAACAGACAAATTGTAGTTTGTGTCCCAAATACGTCGTCCTAGGCTGTTTATTTTAAATCATTGCCTTGGTGTCTTCACTACGTACCTCCTTGGATCTGTGTGGAATGTTGTTCAATACAGTGGATGCTACTATGAAAATAGAGTGATAATAATAGCTCACAAATATTATTTCTTGGGCATTTGTGGAATTTGTCCCATACTGTGAAGAAGGGCTGACCGGATATTACTCTTTCTCTAACCAATGTGTTTTGTATAGCAATTGTATCATATTCTTAACAGGCATGAAAATTTCAGCTGCTACTTTAAATGCACACATTCTCTTTCTGCCATGCTTTAAAATTGTAATTTTGAAATAACACAGTTACACTGGTGTGGTAATTGCAGCCTCTTTGTTCCAAAACACCAGTGACAAAATGCTAATTTTTCAACAGATTTACACTTTCCCCCTCTTCCCTCATAGATTCTGGTTTGATGTATTAATTTGACTGCAGAGATCACAATATGATTCCATAAACTATGGCATATTCCATCTTACAGAATTATAGAACTGTATAGCAGGGAGACCCAACATCACCATTTAGTCCAGTGGTTCCCAATTGACATGAGCATAAAGCACTTCATTGTGCTTTGGCCCAATTTGTATGCATGGTCCCACAGGTGCCGTGTGTCTCCCCCCCCCCCCAGCTGCCTTCCCCACTCACAAGCTTCTACACACTGACTGGGTCGTTTCCCTGAGTCGTCT
Organism: Pogona vitticeps; assembly: GCF_051106095.1. Taxonomy (NCBI): domain Eukaryota; kingdom Metazoa; phylum Chordata; class Lepidosauria; order Squamata; family Agamidae; genus Pogona; species Pogona vitticeps. The sequence goes on from NC_135788.1 coordinate 10,593,606, forward strand.
GTCCAGTCTGGGCAGAAGCCTGGGTTTCCATGCCTCACCTTCTCTGGCAGCTGTCTACTCAACAGCTGCACAGGGAGAATCACTGTCCCGTCTCCTTGTCTGAAAGGTTGGCTGCCAGAGGAGGCAGGACAGGGAAGCCCGGGATCCTGCCCAGACTGGACAGCCGACTAAGATGACAACCCAGCCAACAGACAGAGCCTTGTGAGTGAGCCAGCAGGCTGAGGGGTGGGGAAGGAACGGACCTGTGGTGCCACACATACAAACTGAGCTGAAGCGCAATGAAGCTCTTCGTGACTGTGTCTAGTTCCCAACCTTGGGTAAGCTAGTTGTTTTTGGATTGCAACTCCAAGAAACCATGGCCAGCACAGATGGCAGTGAAGGCTTCTGGGAATTGTAGTCCAACAACACTGCTTACCCAAAGTTAGGAAACACTGATCTAATCCAATCCTCTGTCAATTCAGACATCTACTATTCCTCACGGGGCTTGGTTTCCAAACAATATTGGTGGTCTCCTGTGGAAACTCTCTAGCTTGTGAAGTAGACAAAGACTGCCCAGAACCAACGGATTCCAGGTGAGATACAAAAATATGGAATAGCATAGGATTATTACTTCCCTGATCTGGACACTGTTCTTCTGTTGGTGTATCCCCTTTCCCTTTGCTGCATCACACCGTTACCTTGTTTAATTTGTGATCGACTAAGATATTTAGATTATTTTCTTTTAAGGTCATCTTTCAGAGCATTAGTTACCCTTCCCACTTTGTTGCCATCTGCAGATTGCACAAGCGCCTTGCTACTACTTCATCCATGTCATTTATTTTAATTGTATTTTAATCGTTTTATCTTTTATTGTATTTTAATTGTTGTAAGCCACCCAGAGACCTTTGGGTAGAGTGGGTGGCATATAAGTTAAATAAATAAATAAATTTATAATGGGGAGCAACACTGGGCCCAGGACAGAACTATGTGACACTTCACTTACTATTTCTTTCAAGGTTAAGGTTATCCTTGATGAGTACCTGATTCCTTTAGTCAGCTATAAACCCACCGAAATAAAGTATTTCACCAACTTGTCCAAAAAAAAAATAAATAGCGGAGTTTGTGGAAAGTCTTGCTGAAATCTATAGCTTTCCCTTTATCTACCAAGCTTGTAATTCTATCAAAGAGAGAGAAACAGGGATGAAAGGATTATTCTGATATTATTTGTTTTTGAGATACCCATGCTAGCTCTTTGTTATAATTGCTTTCTTATCATTGGTGGCACTCAGTCTTTGGAACACTTTTCTCTTCATCTAATTCAAAATTTAGAAACTGTATTGAGTTTTAAACACCCCCAAAATGCTTATTTATGCAAACTTGATAGTAATTCTTTTGGTATGTAGTACCAAATGTATGTACTTGCATGTAGCTGGTAGCATTTGTGTGTTACATTTAAATTGTTTTTATATTGTTTTACATATACTGTTTTATAACGTACATTTAATTACATATGTATAATTAAATATGCATTATAGATATCCTTATTACTCTCTTTCTATGTGATAGAAGCAAATTAATTCTTTAAAAACACAATCTGTTGCTTTCATTAATACCTTGCCCTTCTAAAGTAACCATTCGGGTATCTTAGCCATGTAAACTAAACCTGAATAATGAAATCCTAGTCATTGGCTCCAGAGTGAAAAATCACTAGTGGTGCAGAAACCACAGATTGCCTGTTGAACCTGTTTACACAAGAGGTGATCTCTCATGAATAGCACTTCAGTGTGCTCATGGTGACAATGTAAAACCCTTGTGCTACACTCTTCTGTAAAAGCAGTTTAACACCTTAGAATCCTGGCCAGGTTCTTTTCACTCAAGCCTCTCTTACATTACGAACACATATAAATAGATTGTACTGTATTAACACAGAATGAATGTTGGCCTTCTCCTTTCATAGAAATGTCAAGATATTCAGAACACATTGATTTCTGAAATTCTAAAGCCCAAACATGTAGCCAATTGTTGATCATGTGGTTCCTTTCTTCTTTCTGCGATGTGTTAGTCCAAAAAGGAGAGTTTTGGAGTGAGGAATCGGACAAAGGTCAGCTGACATGATTCTTTGTTTGCTGGGTTGTGTTTGAAGAACAAAAGGTTTCCATACAAAAAAAGAAACATAAACATTGAGTTGTTTCTATGAGTCTTCTTGATTGCTTTGCCCAGTTTGTTCTTTGACGAGCCTTTAAATGCAATGGAATTCTTAGGAAGATGACCTGTTTCACTTCTATATATCCTGTTCTACTCTGTAAGAAACTAGAAAAGAATAGATGACAGGCATACTACAAATATCTCCCATACCAGCAACTTATATAGGGCCAGGATGTGTAGCTTCACCTGCAGTACTTCCAATGTACTAAGTTGAGTTACAGAAGCATGAAAAACCAACCAGCTCATTAGTGACAGAATACAGACAGGAAATCAGCTTACAAGACTCATTTTAGGAAGATCACAACCAGTTCAACAAACACAAATATACATACGCAAATATTTTTATCTTGTATGCTGAGTAAATGTCATTTCTGTATCATGATAAACAATATGCTTGCTCCTAGGAAACCAAGGCCTTTTCTGCTCTTATTTTTACCTTTACTCCTTACAAATCAAGGGCCCTATATTAAATAATGTTGATAGTGGTTGTCAGTTACAAACATCTCTCTCACGCTTCTTTCTTGATTAGTTTCAAATATATTTTATTTATGCTGGCTCAGTAGGGGCTGAAAAAACAGCCTGAAAAACTATCAATACTCAGTGCTCACCGAGAGCTGGGTCCATAATCTCAAAACCAGAGTCAACATACAATCAATTCTTAATAGCTAAGAAACCCACTTTCTAGAGGGAGGAAAGGGGCATATTTCTAACAGATGTGGACTGTCTCCTTAGCTGTTTTTCTGCTGAATAGTGTCATGGTTAATTGGAATATAGGGTACATTTATTTATTTTTCCACACTTATAGTACTAAATAAATAAACAAACAAAGTGAATGTCTAGTTTATTGATTAATTTGTTTTTTTATTCCTCTCCTTTCAGAACCAGTGTATCTTGTCTCTGAGATCTAGGTTCACCAGATGGACCCTTCTGCTGACCTCGGGTCTTGAAACAATTAGCAAAAGTATAGGTTTTTAAAAGTCGGGTTCACTTTCATGTGTTTGCATTGGCTGGATCCTTTATGAACAACAAAGAGAGAAACCTGTATATGAGAGAGAGAAAAATGTTTTTGTGTTACAGACTGTCCAGGAGCAGAAATTATTCAAGTGCCTGCAAAAAAAACAGTTCTGAAATGATTTTCTCTGTTACAAACCAGACTGGTTGAATATTGGCATGTAGGAGGTTTCCAAACATTTTGCAGTGGTGTGTTCTCTATTGTCCCATTGATTGTTCTTGGTGACCATGTCAGAAATAGGATTACAAGACACTTCATTTGCTGGTTAATTACTCTATAATGCTCTGCTATCCTGATCAATGTTCAGTACTGTGCTGAATGCTGTACACACTTCTGCTATTGGTAGAGTTTTACTGTACAAGACAAGGGAAAGGTAAAGGTTCCCCCTGACATTTAGTCCAGTCATGTCCGACACTAGCGCGCGGTGCTCATCCCCATTTCCAAGCCGTAGAGCCAGCATTTGGCTGAAGACAATCTTCTGTGGTCATGTGGCCAGCGTGACTATACACAGAACACCATTACCTTCCCACCGAGGTGGTACCTATTTATCTACTTGCATTTGTATGCTTTCGAACTTCTAGATTGGCAGGAGCTGGGACAAGCGACGGGAGCTCACTCCGTTGTGTGGATTCGATCTTACGATGGCTGGTCTTCTGACCTTCCAGCACAGAGGCTTCTGCGGTTTAAACCGCAGCACCACCACGTCCCACATACAAGACAAGACTGGGGAGTAAAACTGGATAGGATCGCAATCTGCATTGAGGAAATCTATGCCATGTTAACTAGCTTTGGGAAACCAAGCATAGCTAGGTTATTAATCAAACTCTGCTTACCATCTGTACAAATCATTACTGGAATTAATGAGCTGTTATTAAAGGCTTAATTTTGCTAGACTATATTGGTGCCAGTTGTAACTGAGTTTACAAGTGAATAGTGCTGTGCTATTTTTGATTTTTTTAAATTAATGAGAGTCTGACATTTTCTATGGTTGAATGTAATCAATAGTAATAGAGACAGTGTAAAGAAACCAAGCAAGGAAATAAGTTTTACTCTATGTATGCCAAATCATTTACTATATTAAGTACCGTATATATTTTCTGGGTCATAGAAAGACAGCAAAAGTGTTGCATACAATCCTGCATGTGAATAAATCAGATTGACTAGATGTCAGAGAGGATTACATGACTAAGGTAACTAATTGGAGAGCAATGATTTAACCATTTGTAGGATTCTGTTGAACATTAAATATGACACAGATTTTTAAATTCTTGATCAAAGTTTAATTAATTGTGCTGTGGTTGGCAGTTTTACATACAACAATTCCTCGCACACACATATCTGAGAAAATGTTTATTTTTCTTGAGTCAATGAGTAGTATGGAAGCTTGAATAGAGATGTGAAAATCTCTTCACTGTGATTATGTGACATTTCTCCACTCATGCCTATCTTTCTTCTTTCCTTTGCCTTGTATCAGCATTTACAGCCATACAGCTCTGCCAACAGGATTCCAGCTGCTGTTTGCTCATATTTTCTTTTTGTTATTATTATTAACATTTTATTAGTTTTCACTATATCTACATTCAATTCGTGCTTGTTAAACATTGTGTTACATGGCTTGCTTAATAATTAATTATTTTTGTGTCTTGGTGTTTTCTTAGTTGTCTCTTCAAAATCTATACATTTTTTTTAAGTATTTGACCCAATCATGTGTGTATTTTAGTGTATAATGCTGACTACTAGGGCAAGAGGAGAAGGGAATGACAGAGGATGAGATGGTTGGACAGTGTCATCGAAGCGACCAACATGAATTTGACCAAACTCTGGGAGGCAGCGGAAGACAGGAGGCCTGAGGTGCTCTGGTGCATGGGGTCACGAAGACACCACTTAACGAGCAAACAATAACAACAAAAACTATCATAATATTGCTCTCATTTTCTTAAAATGTGTCTATTTTCATACAGTCATGCCCTGCTTAACGATTGCCTCGCTTAATGAGGAAATCGCTTTATGATGAGGTTTTTGCGATCGCAAAACGATTATTTAAATGGAGGAATTTCGCTTAGCGATGATCGGTTGCCTGCTTCGGGAACCGATTTTCGCTTTACGACGATCAGCAAACAGCTGATCGTCGGGTTTCAAAATGGCCGCTGGCTGAAGAAAATGCCCCCCCACTGTGCTTAGGGACGGATTCCTCGCTGCACAGGCATGGAAAATGGCCACCCCTATGGAGGATCTTCGCTGGATGGTGAGTTTTCAGCCCATTGGAACGCATTAACCGGGTTTAAATGTGTTTCAATGGGGTTTTTTATTTCGTTTGACGATGTTTTTGCTCTACAGCGATTTCGCTGGAACAAATTAACATTGTCAAGTGAGGCACCACTGTATTTTACTGAATATATTAAATTATTAACATGCAGTGGCTAAAATCCTGTTGTTTAGTATAGTAAATTGCACTGGAGAAGGCCAAGTTAATCAATTGAGATTTGGTGAGTAAACTTCTCCATAAGTTCCACTGATTCACATAGGCCTGCTTTAACTTGGATTTCCTTTAGGGTAGTACATAACAGTTAAAGAAGGCCCATTTGAATCAATTGAACTTACAGAGGAGCTGACTCACCAAATCCCTATTGATTCAATGGGTTTATCATAGTGTGATTTACTACACTAAAGAAAAGGATTTTCATATGTGATATACACATTGTCTATCAAATAAAGCATATTTGTCCCAGTTTTAAAAGTTGGATTTATTTTAGTTATTCTCAGTTTTTCAAACTGGTGCATTATCTTGTGATGCTTCTTTGAACTGCTGTACAATTTGATATGCAAAACCTCAAGGCAAGATTTATTCTCAAAACAAATTTTGGAAGGTGCAAAAAAATGTGGAACTTGATGAGGCGGCTGAATCCAACAAATTCTCACAGAACTTTTCAACAGAAACTGAGAGAAAAAAAGTAATTTTTATCTTCGGATCAAGATTTCTCTGAGTGAAATCTTCCACATCCAACAGATCTCATGAGAAATCTATATAGGTATGACTGTGGCCCAACAATGATATGCTGGCAAAATTTATGGTAGTATAGTGCTTGAATTGCTGTTCTTGGTCACAATACCATATATGAGTGTGTGCAATAATAATAATAATAATAATAATAATAATAATAATAATAATAATAATAATAATAATAATAATGATGATGATGATGATGATGATGATGATGATGATGATGATGATGATGATGTGCAGACATTAGCAACTTAAAACACTTGAAAGGTTCTAAACTTAAAAATTAAAAATGTAAAAGCCAGATTATGCAAAATATATGATCTAGAAAGGAAAATAATTGTTAAGACTATGGAAGAATTAAAACAACAGGTAACAGCTACAGAAAAGAAAATTGAAAGCTAGGATGAAAGAACATGGAGAAAACACACAATTTCAAAATAATCAACAATTACTCTATACATCACTTGGAGAAAATGCAGAGCAAAAAAAATTAGGCCTGTGTAAAGATTATACTCGAAAATTTTTGGAAGAAATTTGGGAAAGCCCAACTGGACATAACAAAAACACCTCACTGATTAAAGGCATTTGTAAAGAAGTTCAAGGAAAACATATCGATGATATTAGAGTGCACCTGGTCCAGATGAGTTGCACGGATTTTGATTAAAACATTTATGAACTCTCCATCAACATGAATGAAACATACCTCAATGGTCCCCATCACCATTGGGGGCTTCGGAAACTACAGAAATTTTACACTGTATTTCAGCCGGCATAGCCAATGGTCTTATTAGCTTGGTTTTCTTGAATTTCAAATCTCAATAGATCTTACTGTCCTTCTCTAGTTTCTTTCTTTTTTTAATACCAAGATAAGCCTCTGTGCTGCAAGGTCAGAAGACCAAGCAGTCGTAAGATCGAATCCACGCAACAGAGTGAGCTCCTGTTGCTTGTCTCAGCTCCTGCTGACCTAACAGTTCGAAAGCATGTAAATGCAAGTAGATAAATAGGCACCACCTCGGTGGGAAGGTAACGGTGTTCCGTGTCTAGTCGTGCTGGCCACGTGACCACAGAAACTGTCTTCGGACAAAAACATTCGCTCTATGGCTTGGAAATGGAGATGAGCACTGCGCCCTAGAGTCAGACACGACTGGACTCAATGTCAAGGGCAACCTTTACCTTTACCTAAGCACACTGTGAGCACAGACAGTGTTACTTCCAATTAATTGTGCATGTGATTGGACTGTATTCTGTTAAGCCAAAGTGGTTGAATAAATGAAATCCCACTGAAGGTAAAAGGGCCAGCTCTTACCAAATTGTTTCTACTGAAATGTGAACTAGGCTGTAATATGGCAAGCAATAAAAAAGCACCAGCTTTTCCTCTATCCCTATGGGTGAACTAGTTAAGGAAAAGTTGAGATTCAAAACATATTCAACATATAATTATTAGTCATGAAATGTGATGTGGGCAATGCATTCACTCTTGTCTATTTCTTCCTTCCTTCCTGCTTAGCATACTAGATGGCTGATTTTACAGCCATTTTAATACTGAATCATCTTAAATAAAAACAACAGCAAGAATAAATAATAGAACATCTTCACAGAAGATTAAACACAATAGTTTAGAAATGAATTTCCTTAAAGGTGAACTCAGATTTTAAAATAAGAAAATAAATTACAACAGGAGTGTAAATTGAGTTTTTTAATGGTCGTTGTAGGTTTTTCGAGCTGTTTGGCCGTGTTCTGGAGGTTTTTTCTTCCAAACGTTTTGCCAGTCTCTGTGCCTGGCATCTTCAGAGGACAGGAGTTATAACTCTGACAGAGTCAGGATTTGCGAAACATTAGGAAGGAAAACCTCCAGAACACAGCCAAACAGCCTGAAAAACCTACAACAACCATCGGATCCCGTCTGTGAAAGCCTTTGAGAATACATTGAGTTTTTTAACTTTACATTTTTAGGGAGAATTGTTTTTCCAGATTTTTTTTTAAAACCGATAAATCAAATATGAGTTTGTGTGTATGTGTTGTATTTAAACCATATGGCTTAAAGTGAGTAAGGTCTCTATGTGATAGATTTATGTTCTTAAAAAACAGCTGAGTGTTTCAAGTTTTTCAAGCCTAATTAGAATCAGAAGGAGCTCAGCCCATGGAAGGAGGTATATAACTGTATATCATGATGCCACTCTAGAAGTTAACTGCATGTGGGAAGAGCTTTGGAGTAAAACTGATCATAACTGAAAGGTCATCCAAAATTCTGAGTTGTTTCCTCACCATCCGGTAAAAGTACCATTGTCTGCCATAAGGAGACTTTCCAGCACCAAATTGCTTGCGGAGATTTTGATGAGTTTGATTTCTGGAGAATGGAAAACTAGAGTGCAACAGATCAAAGCAAGATTTCAAGAAGCAGTAGTTAGGCCAGGTGTAAATAATAAATCTGATCTTAAAAGCAGCTCTTTACAAAGAACTAGTTACCTGTACGTAATTCATTGCAGGTCCTCCTTTAAAAGAGGACAGAGTTCACATTCTGTTCCTTTAGTAGTTTTGCAGAAGGATGTAACTTTACCTGCAAGCAACATCTAATGAAATTTCCTCTTCTACAACACTATTACAAGTTTAAGAGCCCTGGCCTCTTTTGCATCTGCCCACCTTGCTGATAGGCAAGTTTGATTCTCCTTATTCAGCCCTTTCCTCATTGAAATACAGTTGAGGGCAATTTGAAGCAACAAGTGAGAAAAAAATGCTACAGTATTGTTGTTATGTGCTGAGTGGGGACTCGAGACTAGGTGCTCTAAGTCAGACCATTACTGTATCAACTACTACAGCACAGAGTATCAAGAAGGGTCCCAATTTTCCTACCACATATCAATTGCAGTTACCTTTTCCCATTTTTGTATGCTGAATAATGCAGAAACCTATGCAGTGTAAGGGTCAGAGTATGATTCCTCACAACTTGGATTGCAGGTCCACTCAGCCTTTGCCAATGTACCCAATGGTGAGGAATCCTGGCATTTGCACTCTAGAGCAGGGTTACCCAACCCCCGGTCCGCAACCTGGCACCAGTCCGTGGCCTGGGCAGGACTGGGCCACGGACACAGATCTCCTGCCCCCACAAGCACCCCCCCCAATGGTGCCTTGCGCATGTGTGAGCGTGCCATGCCCCATGAGTATGCCCCGCCCCTGCATGAGCACACCATGCACTCGCATGAGTGTGCCACGCCCCTGCAAGCATGGGCTCGAGCACACCACGCCCCCCACATACGGACCCCCACCCCCCAACCGGTCCACAATTGGGAAAAGGTTGGGGACCACTGATCTAGAGGGCCACAATGTGCCCACCCATTGGGTAGAGTGTTGGCTTAGTTCCATGTTGAAATCCCCAATCAGCCATTAAGCCCACTGCTTAGATATGGCCGTTGAATTTTCTCAGAATCTAAGCTACCTCCTAAGGCTGACAGGAGGAAAAATTGAGAAAGAGAACAACTGTTTATACCACTTCGGACTTCCTGAAGCAAAATAGCAACAACGACATCAACAATATGCTCTCAAGTCAATTCTGACTTACGTCGACCCTTTTCAGGGTCTTCCAGGTAGAGACAATTCAGAAGTGGTTTCCCATTCCCTTCCTCTAGGGGCACCCTAGGACTGTGCAGTTTGCCCAAGGCCACCCAGGCTGGCTCTTCTCCCTGGAGACACAGAGGGAAATCAAACATCTAGCCAGATACCTAAACCATCTAGTCTGTAGCAATAGTGAGATAAAATTAAAGTAAATGTATAATTTTGCCTGAGATCATTTGAGCTGCACCCTGATGACACTGTACTGGAAGATCAAGCCCAAGAGCCACAGGCAGTTGAAAAGAAAAGAAAAATTAGATATGAGAGACGACAGGGTTGTGTAAAAGAACAGGAGACACGGTGCTGCTTCATGCATACTGCTTAAAATCCTCACATTATCTCCCCGCTCTAGAATGGAAAAAAAATGTGAGTATGTTTCATTTCACCCCCTCCATACAGCACCAACCATCTGGCAATGGGAAACCGTCAACTCAGACAGCAGATTGGTGGGGTGGGGGAAGAATATGCAAATCGTTATGTTTTTTTGTTATTTGATTTTATATGGACAAGGACGGGGAGGGGTGTTCATGGTCTCTCTTTTATTAACCAAAATAACTGAGCTGTTTTGGGATCCTCCTTTAATGGGGCAGGAGGGGTGTGTGCCATTTGCTGGTCTATCTCAGGGAGCAAAATGTCTTGGGTCGGGCCGATTTGAGGAACTGGGAAAAAAAAGTTGAGCTGAATAGGGAAAAAAACCAACTAGAAAGGAAAAGCCTAAATAGTCTCTTCTCTCCATTTGCTTGCTCATCCATTTATTTATTTAAAATATTTTTATTCCATCTTTTCCTTAAAATTAAGGACCCGGGGTGGCTGACATCACTGAAAACGCAAGATTAAAAAGCGAAAACCAGGAAATCATTCAAATATTTTAAAAGATTTAATAACATTATATTAAAAATGTTTAAAAGGTTAGGTAAAATAGCTGCCTGAAACTGATTTTCATTTTTTTTTTTGTGTGTGTGTGTGTGTGTGTGTGTGTGTGTGTGTGTGTGTGTGTGTGTGTGTGTGTGTGTGTGTGTGTGTGTGTGTGTGTGTGTGTGTGTGTGTGTGTGTGAGAGAGAGAGAGAGAGAGAGAGAGAGAGAGAGAGAGAGAGAGAGAGAGAGAGAGAAGCCAAAAGCCCTTTAGGCCGACTTGAAATATGTTTACTTCAGTGGAGCTGAAGCAGCCTGTGTGACAGATTGAAACCCATGTTGTGACACCGATCAGATCCATGGGGGTCGCTTGAAGCATTGTGTTCAACCTAACGCAAAACAGAAGACACAGCACCTAAGGGAATGTTACTTTATTTATTTATTGCACTGATAATGTATTAAGAGACGCTTATCTTCTTTTTTTCATTGAATCATTGAATCACAAAATTGTCGTAGGGTTGGAGGTCTTCTAGTCCAACCCCCTGCCCAAGGCAGGAGATCTCATACCATCCCGGACTTCATACCTTTAAATCAGTCTTGAATACAGACCTGGATGCTGTAAATACTTTACCCAGCACTGTATATCATAAGAATGCTTTTGGGCTATTGCTCATTTTGTCTTAACTTAAGCCCTAGCTCATTCTGTTTCATAGCTAAGCCACCATCTCAAGCAGATTATTAACATTTAAGAGAAATTGTGCTGGTTTTTTCCGTCCTCTCTCTCTCTCCCCCACCCCACTTTTCCTCTACTTAATGTATGCAATTTCCCCTAGAGAAATACTTTTCTGTCTAAGGAATTAAAGCTTTTAAGTAAAACACGATTCTCCTGTCGGAGGGAAAGCAAACTCTTGAGGTAACAGCTCTTTGAAAATGGTTGCATTGAAAACGGATTTGTAGAGCCAACATAATTCCCATTCACCCCAGACTGTGCATTAATACAGTGCTCAAATTTGCTGGAACTGTGACCAATTCTGTAAAAACAAATTACACTCTCTGAAATAACAGTACAGCCTCAGGTACACAGACGTAAGAGACAGAATGAAAAGAATGTGATCTTTAACATGAAATAAACAGTTTTCTGTGAGGATATGTCAACAGGAAATTGAGGAGAGACAGAAAGTCACTGTGAGATGAAGGAACAGTTTTTGGCAGAACAGAAAAGCAGGAGGCTTTTCTGCATTGGGTGGAGAGAAGCAGCAGTATGGGGAGGAAGAATGAGACCCTTTAGGACAATGGTCATTTGGTGATGTAAGTTATGCATTATTCCAAGTGTTATAATAATTTGACCAGCAACAAGATGTTGCTAAATAGAATATTTCAGGATTCCTTCCAGCCAGTGATCATCTTTCCTTAAAAATGCCATTCCACTGTCATTCCTCCTGCTTTTCGATCTGCTACCCAAAATTCAGTCGGATGTGTGTAGGGATATGGGATAATAACCCCATAATTCTCCTTCCTGCGTTTCCTATCTCACAGACATCTAAATTGTGCTCACCTGAAGAGAAGGCCTAGTCCGTAACCTTCATGACTTAGATAGGCCTTACTTCCTGTTTGGACAGGAAACCTCCCAGTAACCATAAAAACTACTTATTTTAAAAAAACAGGAAGTTAGACACGTCCAAAGCTTAACGCTTGCCAGCTCTACCATCTTTCCTGGTGGGCACAATTTAGGTGTCTGTAAAATCTGGATCCTGTAAGTTGGAAACCCAGAAAGGAGAATTATGTGATTGTGTACTTGCGAAGGTTTTCACGGCCGGGATCTAATGGCTGTTGTGGGTTTTCCTGTTTGGACAGAGTGCTACTCGTGTCCTCTGAAGATGCCGGCCACAGAGACTGGCAAAACGTTAGGAAGAACAACCTTCAGAACACAGCCAAAGAGCCCGGAAAACCCACAACCATATGTGATTTGTATTTGAAAAATAGTTGTGACTGTTAAACATGATTTGGAGATGAATTTGTGGTGTTTTTACTTGTATCTTAAGTTTTCCCCTAAAAAGAATGTTTGTGCTAATGCAAACCTTAGATTTGCTTGAACCAGCTGATACATCCATCTTATTTCTTAGCTGTTCCGTATTACTGACAGTTCTGTTAGTATTCACATGCTGACTTAATTCGTTAAAAATCAAGTGATGTATACTTCCATATTTCTGGTCTATCTGGAATCTGAAGACTGAGTTATTTTCAGACAACCTATTTCCATGAGGAGCCAGGAGTACCTTCCATCAGTTTCAACATGTGCACCAACTGTGAAAAAATCTGGAGAAATCAAAGTAGGTCTCGGTTACCCATTGACTTTTTTTAAAAACATCTTCTTAAATTTGTGTTTTAATCCCTGTGGTTTGTATTTAACTTTAAAAAATTCTAGCATTTGTCATCCATAATGTATTTTATAGTTTTTAGGTTGCTATGTGCTTCTGGACTTTTTAATCTGGCACTGCGGGTTAAACTGCAGAAGCCTCTGTGCTGCAAGGTCAGAAGACCTGCAGTCATAAGATCGAATCCACGCGACGGAGTGAGCCCCTGTTGCTTGTCCCAGCTCCCGCCAATTTAGCAGTTCGAAAGTATGCAAAATGCAAAAATATGGGTAGATAAATAGGTAGCATCATGGTGGGAAGGTAACAGCATTCTTTGTCTAGTAGCGCTGGCCACGTGACCACGGAAGATTGTCTTCGGACAAACGCTAGCTCTGTGGGTTGGAAACGGAGATGAGCACCATCCCTTAGAGTCGGACACGACTGGACAAATTGTCAAGGGGATCCTTTACCTTTTTTAATATTTTAATTATTTGTAGGCTTCATTGGATGCTATTGTGTTTTAACATATAATAGGATGTTTGTCTGTCTGCCTTTATGCAGTACCTAAGACAATCAATCAATCAATGAAAATCTGGGCTAAACTTTAGTAAAGTGCTGTAGATGGACCTGCTTTTAAAGTCAGCTCAAAGTCTAGCTGGTTTTTTAATATGGCTTCCAGGTTATTGACGATATAAGCCAGTATATATCTCTTAAGTATATCAATATTTATTACACTTTACAAACTGCATTGAATATCAGTTTGTTTATTGTCTCATTTTAAAGTTCTAAAGCCCAAATCAAATTCAGCATACACTAGCATAAAATCAGTATTGGAAACCAATACTGGTAGATGAGGCTTGCTTAGTTTTAATTAGCATGTTTTTTGAAAAACAATAAGATTGGTTCCCATCTGTTTCACCTATATTTCTAGCAACAACAGAAGTTTGGTTCTACTTATTCAAATACAGATACAATTAAAGCACATTCATCACATGAAACAATGTCACACTAAGATTAATTGTGTTTTACCATAGGATTGGATTGAAAGGGCTCTGCATAATATATGTTTTTAGTGTGTAGCTGGTAGTGAAAGGATTCTTATCTTACAAACAAACAAGGTAATGCTTTTGGACAAAAATTAATTTCCTGTGTAAACATGCAGTTCTGTTTAATATAAACAGAGGTGGCAGCAGCAAGAATACTTGAAATTTCTATATTTCATGAAATGTTATTCTAGTCTAGGTGCAAAGTAATCCTGAGTTACAGTAATCACGAAGAAAAGAGGCAGAATCTATACAGTTTTAATTAACTCTTGACCAATGATGAATTCCAACAAAAAGAAAAGATACCAGATCAACTTTGTAGACTTCCCTGATTTTTCCCTTCCCCGTTTCATACCCTAGTACATTTTTCTGAAAGTTTCTACATTTTCTGAGTCTGGATTTTGCTTTTGCTTTGTTCTCATGGGCCAACATAGTTATTTGCTAATCTTTTATTTGGAAAATACTCCCTTTTAGACATTCAGAGTCGAATTATCGCTGAAGAAAGAAGATTTACCATCATCCAAAGAAGGACTGGGGAAGTGCTCTCTTCCAGTCTAGAACCCTAAGTAGAATTTAAACTTCAGCTTTAACTATGTGAAGCCTGTGCAGTTTCTTAGTATTTCTGCCACTTCAGAAACCTACACGTTTCACTTAAGGCAAGAGATGGAACTATATTTGGCTTTATATTTTCAGAGAAGGAGGCCCACCATTTCTTCTCTACCCAACAATGCATTATTAAATGTAATCTGATCCCTGGACATCTACCAGTGACTCCTCCAATTTGAAATACAGTGGTGCCTCGCTTAACGATTGCCCTGCATTATGATGAATCCGCTTTATGACGATCTTTTTGCGATCGCAATTGCGATCGCAAAACGATGGTCTAAATGGGGGAATTTCGCTTAGTGGTTATCGTTTCCCTGCTTCGGGAACCGATTTTCACTTTACGACGATCAAAAACATCTGATTGTCGGGTTTTCAAAATGGCCACCGGGTGCTTAAAATGGCTCCCTGCTGTGCTTACGGATGGATTCCTCACTATACAGGCAGCAAAAATGGCCACCATATGGAGGATCTTCGCTGGACGGTGAGTTTTTACCCCATTGGAATGCATTGAACGGGTTTCAATGCATTTCAATGGGGTTTTTAATTTCGCTTTACAATGTTTTCGCTTAACGGCAATTTTCCTGGAACGGATTATCGTCGTTAAGCGAGGCACCACTGTATTTATCTAGGACAATGGATTTGCCTACCTTTGGTTTAAAGAACGGGTTTAACAGTAGACTTTATGGCCACAACAGCATCTTGGCAAACACTTGGACTCACTTACTCCATCATTCATTTTTTAAACTACCTAGCCCAGTTGTTAGGTATATTATTCATGTCTATGCTAATGTGGTTGAGAGGCGGAGCCAAGAGAGAGGTTAAAAGGTGGAGCCTGAGAAGAGGAGAGTCAGTCAGAGTGAGTTGGTGAGAGAGAGTTAGAGTCACTGAGAGTTAGTCAGAAAAGATAGAGTTAGAGACTGGTTAAGATAAATAGACAGAGAAGGTGGAAATTATATGGCAAGAGAATAGTATGCACGTCTGAAGAACTTCTGTGATTAATAAGCTGGCTCCACTTTAATAAATAAGTTTTGTTTGCATTCACAATATAAGAGTCTGATCAAACGTCATTATTTTGTGGATTGAGGTAATCCACTGGTGGCAGTGAAAGGAAAACACGACTGGAGCCTTTGTGAGGGCACAAAACGTAGGTGCCTCAAGGAGGTGAATGTCACAGTTGGTACCTGTAGTCTCCCATGTAAGTATTTGAGGGTTTTACCTACAACCTCCCCGAGCCCTAGCCAACATGGCCAATTGGAAAAGTTAATGGGAGTTGTAGTCCAAAAACAGGTTGAGGGCCACACTTGCCAACTCGGACCACAACTGATTAAAAGACTTGAAAACTTGCATGCTTCTAAGGAATCTTAATTAGTCCTCACAAACACATTGTCTACTCATGTAGTTGAGTTTCTCTCTCTCATGAACAAACATAGCTAATTTTGCTTAAATCAGGTATTTTGACACTGAGAAGAACACATGCAAATTGACGGGCCTTATTGATCCTTGCTACTTTTTCATAACCGGCTATGAAGCATCCTTGACACATATTTTTATTCATATAAAAACAGATATTTTGCAGAATGTTTGTTACTTAAATGTCTGCAAGTCACCCCCATATCGCTGGTACAGTAAAGCCCATCTGACGTGTGTGAAGGACACAGTGAAAAAAATGTACAAAGTAGTGCTTAAACACAATGTCTTGTCAACAGAGACTTAATGCATCTAGGATTTAGTAGATTTAAATGGAAATTTAAGAGGGAGAGAAGTTTAATTTTTTGAAATGGAAAACTGTGTTGGCAAAACCATTGTGGAGAAGGACCAAGGAGATCTTAGTAATATGTTATTCTGGCGGGAAAAACACAGAGTGCAGGTGGTGTGGTGGAAAGTACTTCAGTATTCCAAGTCTCATTGGAAGAAGATGTCTTACAGGAAAGAATAAAAATTTTGAAATGTCCATTCCCAGTTCTCATGCAGAAAGTATCTAAAGCAGAGTAGAACAACCTTTGAAAGTTTGGGGGTTTGTGTGTGTGCACATAATCAGCCTTGGTTCTTGGAGCGCTGCACCCACTCCTGCAAACCCAGTCCCCCATATTTTCCCACAAAAATTGGATTATTATTATTATTTAATTCAAGAAGCCCCTTTGCTCTGTCTGGTGACCAAAACAATATGTATGTTTTTAAAATAAAAAATTGGAGGGCTATTATGGCCTCACAAATTTCATCTCTTCCAATTCCTTTAGAGGGCATGGGGGGGATTTTGAGCAATTAAAAAACTTTGGGGGGGAGTGTGGGGTGCAAGGAGATACTTTGAGGCCCTGGGAATCCATATGTAGCTCATGGATTACTTGCTGCCAACTCTAAAGGTATGTACCGTATTTTTCACACCATAAGACGCACTTTTCCCCCACAAAACAGGGGAGTGGAAAGTCTGTGCATCTTATGGAGCGAAGAAAACAGATTATATTTTCCTGTTTTCTTCTCCTAAAAAATTGGTGCGTCTTATGGAAAGGTGCGTCTTATGGAGCGAAAAATACGGGTACTCTGATTTACAAGTAAGATGCATGAGCTGAATAGTTGTGAGGGTCAAAGCCTGCTTTAGAGGTCACATTGACCATGTTGACTAGACTGACTGGGACCTCTGATATGAGTGAAACTGTGTTCCATAGAGACCAAGATCTTCAGCAGGACTGTGACCTGTGACCGTCGTTGCCTACATATGGACCAGGAAAAGGGACACTTCACCCCAATTTTTTAAAAAATTTTTGTTTTTCCTTACAAAGGTAGGGTAAGGTAAGGGGCAGCTAGGATGGGGGTGGATTTGAATGGATACATTACAAATCAATATTTTTCATAGTAATTCTACACATTCTCTTGTAGTAATAGTTCCACATATCATAAAGAAATATGAACAGTAAGTGAGAGGGAAAAATCAAATTCAGACAGATATATTGTTATTCTAATTATTGATTATGTAGCTGATAGTCTTTATCCATCATTTATTCTGTCTCTTATGCAGCCATACAGATAACTATGTATCAGTCCACTATTCTTGTAACCATGTATATAATTGTGACCAAATTTTCCAATTGTCTTTTTTCTTTTTTATATCTAGCCAATCTGATAGTGTGTCCATTTCTGCAGTTTCAAGTATTTTATCTATCACTTCATCATTTTGCAGTGTTCTAGGTTCCTTCTAGTGTTTCGCAAAAACTATTTTTGCTGCTGTTATAATATGAATAGTTAAATATGATTTTTCAGAATCTAGTATATCTGGCAAGATATTTAATAGGAATAGTTCCGGAACCATCAGTATTGAAGTTTCTAATATCTCTTGTAGCATCTGATTCACTTTACTTCAGTATCTTTGGGTGTCTTTGCACATCCACCACATGTGACTAAATGTTTCTTCTTTCTGTTTACATTTCCAACATATATTTGAAATCTGGGTGCTTATTTTCGCCGGTGTTGTGGGGGTCATGTACCATCTGTAGAACATTCTGTATATATTCTCTTTAAATACAACAGATTTAGTTAATTTTATATTTGTTTTCCAAATTTGTTCCCATTGATCCAGTTCAATATTATGTCCTACATTCTGTGCCCGTTTAATCATACATGCCTTTTCCACTTCATCTTGTGTTTCAAAATCTGACAGAAAATTATATAATAATACATTTCCCTCCAATTCTAGATGAATTCTGTCGAAAGGGGTATTTTCTAAGTAAAAGCTCTGTTGAATTATCTTTAGCAAACTTTGATAATTATTGTGATCATGCCCACCAATCCACTTCGATGCCTTGATCTACTAACTCTTGTTGAGTTTTGATAGAACCATCAAGATTTAAAACCTCACTATATCTTACTATTTTCTTGTTTTCTCTCAGATATGGTAGACCATTCATTCACTCTGCAGCTCATGCCCTCATATAAAAATGTTCACATTTGCTTTCTTTTCTCAGCCCCTTAACATGCTGTCTGTGAAATCCTCAAACGCTGTGTGAGGCTGGAGAGAAACTTAGGTGGGGCCCCTCTGCAGCTGAGAAGGGGGTGGGGCGGGCTGGACAACAAGCATTTTAGCCATCCCTGCATGTCACTGAAAGTGGTCCGCACTCTATACAAAATGATAGTGTAGTTGTATCCATAGTCTACAAGGGACGTGGTGGCCTCTGTGCTGTTAGGTCTGTAGATCTGCAGCTGTAAGATTGAATCCACGTGACAGAGTGAGCACCCATTGCTTGTCCCAGCTCCCACCAACCTAGTGGTTCGAAAGCATGCAAATGTGAGTAGATAAATAGGGACCACCTCGGTGGGAAAGTAACGGCATTCCGTGTCTATGTCGTGCTGGCCATGTGACCACGGAAGATTGTCTTCAGACAAACGCTGGCTCTATGGCTTGTAAACAGGGATGAGCACCGCCCCCTAGAGTCGGACATGACTGGACAAATTGTCAAGGGGAACCTTTACTCTTTACCTTTACCTTTATCCATAGTCTGCAATTATATTAAATTGTACATTCATGTATAGAATCTCAAATCCTTTGTGTATGAATTTCCACAATGAATTTTCTTGAGAACACTAAGAATGGAAAGAAAAGGAAGACCGCAACATAGAATGAACAGGATGGCTGGAGTGGGAGAGAAGACGCAGGTTAATTTTTGCTGCTATTTTTTTTTTATCATAGCGAATATACTGCCTAGAGACAAAGGAAGTACAGTACTTAGATTGAATTGAGAGTCATTTTTGTCAGAGAGCTCTCACCTCTAGGCGAGATATCCCTGCAATTTCTCTGTGGGGATCTGTTCCTATAAATATACTGTAGCACCATGTCATAAAAAGAGAAAGGCAGCTAAGGAAAATAACACTATTGTTTTAAATGGGAGAAAATGCCATTCCCAATGTTTTCACCTCAAACGTGTGTGTGTGTGTGTGTGTGTGTGTGTGTGTGTGTGTGTAAGAAGCATCTATGAAGTTGACTATCCGTGAACATACCTTCCAAAATACAAATAATATCAGAATGCTGAAGTATATACTTCAGTTGATAAAGGGGAAAAATATTGAACTTTGTTAAACCCCCTAAATCTATGATGAATCCTAGATAAGTGTTGGTCCCTGACAATTCTTGTCACTCAGAAGTACAATGCCTCTTGTAGCATTGTCTTAGGTTAGGAAAGAAAGAAAGGAAAGGAGATGTAGTCTACTGGAGTTGGCCAAAAATGTATCATTGAGTAAAACGTATGCGTGTCAGCAATAAAAGTTAATTGAAAGCTTACAGATAGTCATTGCTTCCATGAAGCATGTGGCACAATAAACCAGCTTAAGTGGAGATTTGGCTTTTAGATCAGACAATTTAATTGACTTTCTTAGAATTTAACAGCATTGCATTCTTAAACTTGTATTCATATGTTTGCTTTCCTCTGAAATAATGTTCCCCAATTTTGCCAGGAGGATTCAGAGGATTATCTTGATACAGCACGGACATCATTCAACAAGAAGTGTGTCATGGGGATGTTGAGTAGTCCTTCTCTGGTTGTGTGTGTATTCTTATTACAGTCTTGACAAAAATGACTATGCCCCAGCGATTACTCATAACCAAGGTAGGGGGACACCCCATCAAAATTCTGGGGTTTTCTAGGTAGAGAGTACTCAGATGTGGTTAACCATTCCGTTCTTCCAAGGGGCATCCTGGAGCTATGCAGCTTCCTCAAGACCGAACAGACTGGCTCTTCTCGCAGGAGACATAATTTAACCTGGTTGGAGTATATATATATATAAAAACAAAAACACATGGGAATTTGAGCATTCCCATACTTAATTTGTACACTGATGAAATTTAGTGGTACAAAAATAAAACAAAAGAATAAGTCAACAATTAGTTTGCCAGGGGAGCCATGCTACCAATCTAAGCATATTGAAGAGGTAAATAAAATAGAATAAAGATCATCGATGATGAGCTTTAGATTGAGACAGGCAAAACAGCATGGTGACTGTTCTCCAAGCCTAGCAGGAGACCTTCCCACCAGTATGAGAGTGAGACGAGTACATATTTCAGTATGTTTTCTGCCATTTGCACAAATGCTTTCGTGCAGAACCAGTGTCTTTTGCCCTTGTGGTGCTACATACACATGTACACCAAACAGAACAGGACAGGCTGACTATCGCAGAAATGCAAACAACCCATTCAACTATAGTTCTTTAATAATCAGTGCAACTATTAGCACATTTTAAAATGTTGTGTATTTGGGGGGGGGGATCTATCCAAATCAATCAGCCTGCTGATTGTGAGGGTTCAGTGGTCAACAGACAGCCTGAATAGGACCTGTTTAGGGCATGGGACTACTTCAAGAAAATGCTGCAGTCTACACACATAGGGCAGGTGTGCATATATTGAAAAGACGATGGTTTTAGATGAAGTGGCTGCTGGTTGTTACAGGCAAGAGTACATCTAGATCAGATGGCACATTCTGGAGTATTTTTGAAAAACTGTTATTCATGATGTTGTTACTTCATGAATTTACCATATGGATTTTATTCTCTAATAGGTGCCCACAAATTTGGGCAAAAGAATCACACACAGTGTGTCCCAAGACTAAAAAGTTAAACGTGCTGAGAAATGAATATACCAAGGGTAGAGGAGCAACAACAGCTATATGCAATAAAGCACATTTCCATTTATTCTACATTTTCTTGCTTCTGTGGTTAGACCCTCTACATATATATTCTAACGTATCATTATATTTAAGATAAACTGATTTTAGGAGTTCATAAAATAAAAGTCAGTTTCGGAAGAAGTTTCACTTTACTAGGGCTTGTATTTTTAAAAGGGGGGGTGAGTATTCTCATGTAAAATTTGCATGATGGAAGGAATGCTACAGACTCTCAAAATAATAAAATTAACACAGGATGTCCCATGTTCATGTAGATTGTTTGAATATATGATTCACTGGCTACATCCCAATCCCAGGACTGGTTATAATTTACAATTTAAAAAAACAAAACAAATCCCCCAAAACCGGTGTCATGTCAAGTTTAATCCAGTGATTTTCCTTCTGTGGCATAGTAATTGTTTTATTTTGCTTTGCTGTGGTTTCATACATGAATGCACATGTCATGTTATGTGAAGTAAACAACTGGGTTGCACAGCCTTCAATGTACTGTACCATCTATTCAAATGGCTACTGAAGGTCTTTTAGAAAAACCACCTGCATTTTCACCCAAAAGTACAGGATGTTTGCCTCTGATGTGAAACCTGCTGTCATTTCCTTTCTCAGCCTAAATTTTGAGTAATGTCTTCAGCCCCGTAAATGAAAAATATTAGTTCAGCAGGAAAAAGAAATAAATAACCTGAGCCTACACATGTTTCCCCAGAAATACATTTCACTGCTTTCATTGATGCTTAGTCACAACAACTATATGAGAATGTACCGTATTTTTCGCACCATAAGACACACTTTCCCCCCACAAAACAGGGGGGTGGAAAGTCTGTGCATCTTATGGAGCGAAGAAAACAGACTATATTTTCCTGTTTTCTTCTCCTAAAAAATTGGTGCGTCTTATGGAAAGGTGCGTCTTATGGAGCAAAAAATACGGTATATCATTGTTCCACGGAATGCAAGATTCTAGTTTAATAGTAATGAGAACATCTTCCACCATGGAAAGGAGTGTCATCTGGTCATGCGTAAGAGTATGAGAGAAGGGACCCCTTAGTTATAACCTATATTTATTGTTGTTCTCTGTCATCAAATCAGAACCAACTTATAGAGTGACTCTAATAGGGCTTTCAAGGTAAGTGAGATATTTAAGGAGTCTACTCCCTCTGTGAGTTTCCATGGCCAAGTGGGGATTTGAACCCTACTCTCCATAACCCTCGTCCATCATTCAGAAGACAAACACCACCTATCTTTGTTCTCTCGTTTTGCAAAGCATGTGAGGTATATTGATGATGCTATCCACATACTCTCAATCTCACTTTCCCATTCTATCCCTCTCCTTCCCCTCATGGCACTGTATATATTGATTTATTGCTTCATTAAAATCAAAAGAAGGCCTCGGGGACTGTGGGGTTGTAGTCCCAAAGAGTAATGTATCTGGACTCATATTTGTTTGTTTTCATGCCATTCATCCAAACTTTCTGAAGTCTAACCAGACTCCAGTATTTAGTTCTAGATAGCATTCCTGTTCATTTCCTTTTGAGGAAACTTAGGTGAATAAATTTTTTTATCTTCTACCCTGTATGGATCAATGACTATTCCTAGGTGTATAATAATTACGTTTCTACTAACTGCCTGTCTCCAGCACAGGTACAATAAATGATGCCTTATCCTTAATACCAATAAGATAAAACTCTCCTTTGTAAGAAACAGATATTTACTTTGAAGATCTTATACTGTCTTGTGTGTGATTTAAGCTGATTATAATTGTCTTATTGTTGAATCTATTTTATGTGCTTGGTTTTCAGCTTCTTCTTTTTTTTTTTTTTACTGTTTGTAAGCGTGAGCACTACTTTCTAGTGAATGCCAGAATAGAAAGGTCATATGAATTAATGGATGAATTTTTGTAAAGGCTGTACTTACTGATTAATTGCTATTCCTCTCTTGATGATAATTCTGTACGAAAGGTCTTTGCTTAAAGTAAAATATTGCGATAACACTGCTATTTTTCAAAATGCTGTAGTTCCAATTTCCCGAACCTACAGCCCTCCAGAAGTCTTTGACAACAATTGCCATCATCGCAGACTACTGATTTTGTTGTCTGGAACTGACTGGAATTGTAATTGAACACACCATGTTGGGGAAGACCACGGTGGGGGACCGTACAAACTAGATTAGTCTCCTGGCACCAACACTCTAAGCTAGACTTGTCTGAGCAGGTGATTGCAATTCCCATCATCCCTGACAGTTGGCCATGCAGGTTAAGGATGATGAAAGTTGTCATTACAGTAGTACCTCGGTGTAGTGTCCCCCTTTATTATGTCAATGGTTCATGGTCTGTTATGTTAATTGTTCATGCATATTCATGTTGCTGAGAGGTGGAGCCAAGAGAGAGGTTATAAGAGGTGGAGCCTGAGAGGGAAAAGGGCAGAGTAAGAGTCAGAGAGTGAGTTTGAGCAGAGAGAGAGAGAGTGGAGAAGGAGACAGTGTGTGGAGTTTGGGGGAAATCTGAGAGGGGATTGATTAGTTAGGAGTGTAGTATCAAATAGAAGATTGTTGTTAATAATAAATTTACCTATAGAAGATATTCATGGATCATTATCAATTTCTGCAATCAATAAACAAAAGTTATATTTAAAAGACTTTGAAATGTGGACCTGAATCTTCATCTTCCTGTAGTAATGGTGACTTAGTGATCACCTGGTGGCAGCAGTGTCAAAGAGAGTATTGTTTGTCTTCGAGTGCTGTGAGTCTTGACGGTCAAGCAAGGGGGCATGAGGGGCAAACACCACTCTCGGTTTACGAAATGAATCCGTCATCTGGGATGTTATGTAATTAGGAAATTATGTAAACAGGAACACGGATTGCCGTAGCAACGGGGGCGGTGCTAGAAACCTCCAGGTGTGATGCATCCTTTTTGTACAACACCCCCCCGTAAAAAACGCACACTCAGACATTATTCCTTACAGATTTCAGTTGTAAATCAAAAATACATAAACCGAGGCGTACATAAACCAAGGTACACCTGTAGCTAACATGCCAGAAGTTTGCTGGAAGCTTCTCTTGGCTATTTTACTATGATGTACAAGGAAACAATGTTGAATCATTCAACAACCAGCAGGTGCAGACACAATAAAAGATCAATTGCCTTACCACTTTTACAAACACATTAAAATTACTCAGCATCCCATTCATTGCCAGTGACAAAACATAGGGCATGTTGTCCAGTATTAAAGAACCAAGTGGTGGGAGGTTTGAGAATAGTTTTATTTGAGGTCCAATTGCTATCCAATTCCTAGTGTTCAGCAGCCAAGTCTTCCTCTCTTTGTAAACTATAATTTTTATTGAGAGACAGGTTTCCATTAGGCAGCCAGACACAGCAACTAACAGATTGATGGGGTGGGGGAACGAGGGCGTGCGAGAAAGAGAAGCTTGCTGTGCTTTTATCAACAAATGTTCAGTGTCCCTATTCTTTATCTGAAAAGGCAAGATATGGGCAGATCAGATCAAGTTCAAAGGGCAGTTAAGTAATGATTTTAGTAACAGGCTTAACAGTATACTGGATTGTTCACCAAGAGACTTGACCATTGGCTGCCTAACCCCATAAATAATTCTATTACATGGGGCATGCTTCTAAAACTTCTAATTGGATTCTTAAATCTGTTTTTATGTTGGGGATTAAACAGAGGAAGTACTGTTCGTGCTTTCTAATTTTAATATTTTGTTCTTTCCTGGTAAGGATTGACTGCTAATTAAATTTATCTCACTCTTCCTGTTTATCTCCAACCAGGATGATTATCAAAGACACTCTTCTTGCTGATAAGAGTCTTCCCCCTTCCACTGTTTCTATAAAATGTCATTGTGAACAGTTGATACTCATTGTGGTGACCGTTACAGATACTATCCTGCCACTGTTTGACCACTCTAGTCCAAGAAAGCCTGCGCCACAATAAATGTCGTAAGGGTTAAATGAAGGTTACACTAGATCTTAAATGGGAAATGTTACTTTTTTGGACTACAGTTCTGAGAATACCCCAGCCAGTTTGGGAATGCAATCCATAGGAATAACTTTTCTGATCTATGCAGATTGTTGTCTATGGAAGTGTTGTCTTTATAACAATTTGTATAACTACATTGGGATCCAGCTATATAGTTCATATTCTAAGGATTGAAGAATGCTGTAACGAATGAGTCAAATAAAAATTTATCTATCTATTAGTCTCCAGTGAAACCCTTATCAGTAACTCTGTGGAGATTTCTGTGAAGCGAATGTGCAAACAATCAGCAAATGCCTGAACAAAGTATTTTGCTAGAAGTAAAACTAAATCCAATTGTTTCAGCGCAGAATTACTTTTACACATAACACCAATGCCCACGTGATTGTAAAAAACATGTCAAGAAGACAATAGGTCTGAAATTACTGAAATGTGAAGTTCTTGAAAACTGTGCACAGCTCAGTTCATAGATGTATAACAGACACCAGCATGTTGCCAGTGACTGCTGAGTTCATGCTTATTGTGTGCATTTTATTACCACTAAGATCAATAAA
This sequence comes from Pogona vitticeps, assembly GCF_051106095.1. Classification (NCBI taxonomy): domain Eukaryota; kingdom Metazoa; phylum Chordata; class Lepidosauria; order Squamata; family Agamidae; genus Pogona; species Pogona vitticeps. Next base: position 10,619,460 of record NC_135788.1, read on the forward strand.
ACGTTGGCAACTGTGTGTTGGATTGTGGGCTATATAACATACAGTTACTGTTTATCCCGGCGGAGAACCAGTACATTCCACTGTTCTTCCATCCACATGGATAAATGAGGTAGTTCCTTTATGAGCAAAAGACTTCCCGTGTGTGGTTTCAGGGATGGCAAGAACAAAGTGACCTTCTCATTATTATTGCGTTACACGTACAGATGTAAAATGGCTCTGCAGAGTTTGTGACATTTTACATACTCTGTTGAAAATGACTTAATCTTTCCCAGACAGCCCAGCCAAGATGTGTTGAACTACAATTCCCATCATTCTCAGTCAGCATGGGAAATAAATGATCTTCGTCTGATTATCTATAGGCTTTCACTACCCAAGATTGGTGTTATGGAAAAGAGATCTTCTCCAGGCAGGTGTGTGTTTATGAGTGATCTTTGGATTAAAAAACAGCCTGCGGAAAGCTATCCATCCAAAACAGCAGCAATCATCTCAGGAAGGCACTAAGGCTGGAAGCAAGGCAAATGGAAACAGTTGCATCCAGATGGCAAATCCAGAGGCCTCTAGCTTCCCTCCACCAGCCTCATCTAATGGCTAGATGTATTAGATCCATGGTCTAAGCTTTTGGCCCTTGAACTTTCAGCTCTCTGGCCTGGGTATGCTGGAACTTCTGAATCTAAAATCTAACACTTGGAGGGCCAAATTCAAGAACCACAAAATTAGATTATACCTGACCACATGCAACTAAAAGAAAGTCACCACTACCCTCTACTTTTTCTGAGAGACTATCTAAATTAATCAGACAAGTCTGTTTAATAAGCAGCTTCCCTGTCTCTGAAATCAAGGCAATGACATTCATTCAAATAGGTCTTCTCTCTTATAATACTTGTGCAAGTGGGATGATAAGAAGGACACATGGAGAGAGCAACAGGATGGGCATTACAAGGAGAACATCGACAGTCCTAAGAGTAAGGGTGGGTACAAGGCTGCTATTTTCTAAAATACCTCACTTCTGGCTCTGCTGGCTAAGTTTGATGGGAGTTGAAACCCAACAACATCTGGAGGTCCATATTCCACCCTAAAGAATAAGGATCTTATGGGCACTGAGAAGACAGCTCTGGAGAGCTATAAGAAGAAGGCACTCTTTGATTGACCAACTGCCTGATTTGAAGTAAGGCAGTTTCCTAGGTTGATGCAAAATCATTAGATCTTGTTTCAAACCTGGAACAACATACTTTAATTCAAGCCCCATGGTACTCATGATAAGAGAGGGAGGAAATTTCAGGATCTAATTCTACCAGGAAATAATAGTTTCTGAGTGTTATTGGTCTCAAGTGTGGTTTTTCTGCAACACTTTCCAATGAAGTGAGTCACTCATAACACAACATATTTCACTCTTGCATTTGCAGTCATTAACTGAAGGATATGTCAGTGAAACTTTCTTTCGAAACAAGTTCACATTGATCTATGACTTGTACTTGTTTGAAATCAGTTATGTCCTGATTTGGGGTTATCAGCCTTTAAAAGAGTTTTTTTTTTAAAGTCAAGAACTGTTGTTGCTACATGCTGTCAAGTTGCCTCTGACTTATATCAACCATATGAATGATCTGCAAAATATCCTGTCCTCAACTGCCCTGTTCAGTTCTTGAAAATTCTAGCCTGTGTCTTCTTTTAGGAAAGCAATCCATTTTATGTTTGGTCTTCCTCTTTTCCTGCTATCTTCAACCTTTCCCAACATTATTGTCTTTTCCGGAGAATCTTGCCTTTACAATGTGCCCAAAGTAGGATAGCCTCAGTTTCAAAAATGTTGCCTCCACAGATAGTTCAGGCTTGATTTGATCTAGAATCCACTTCTTCGACTTTCTGTTCAGCCATGCTGCCCAGGTTTAAAGGGATACATTACAATTCCTAGTCTGTCATGACTCACATGTTAATTTGGGTCTCTCTCTATGTACAATCTATGCTTCATGGGAAAGTTCACGGGGCACTAGCTATCAATATCGTACCTTGAAGCATCTCTGGTTGGTAGATATCAGCATTCTACTAAAAGCCAAACCAAAATAGATCCTGGAAACCTGAAGTGTTCCTGCCTCTTGTTTTAAGCATTACTATGGGACGTGGTGGCGCTGTGGGCTAAACCGCAGAAGCCTGTGCTGCAGGGTCCAGAAGGCCAAGCAGTCATAAGATTGAATCCACGCGACGGAGTGAGCACCCGTCGCTTGTCCCAGCTCCCGCCAACCTAGCGGTTCGAAAGCATGCAAATGTGAGTAGCTAAATAGGGACCACCTCGGTGGGAAGGTAACAGCGTTCCGTGTCTACGTCGCACTGGCCATGTGACCACGGAAGATTGTCTTCAGACAAAAACGCTGGCTCTGTGGCTTGGAAACGGGGATGAGCACTGCCCCCTAGAGTCGAACATGACTGGACAAAAATTGTCAAGGGGAACCTTTACCTTTACCTTATGTTACTGGATGTGAAGGTTTCAACCATCAGGGAAAGCAGTTTTGAGTATTATCTCTAGACAATACCAATTATTAAATTATTACTACACTATACTGGTACAGTATATGGCAAGAACCAATACCATCCTGGTGAATAACAAGAAGGCAAGTGGCGAAGGTCATGTCTTTAGGTGAAGGCAGCTTTTGGCTCTTAAAAGACTGTGAGCAGCCTTTTCTTTTTTTAAGGTCAGGATTTGACTGCGCGAGCTCAAAAGCCTACAAAGTAAAACCAGCATTCAACGTAATTGTTCCCAGGATATTCTTTTATTAACCATTTGAAAAGAACAAAATTCAATAAACTCTGCAGAAACTATTGTCTAACAGGTACAAGGGGCTCTTGTAAAAAAAACCTGTATTGGCTGCTATAATTTCCTTTTCGCTAAATATAGCGCAATGAAATGTAACGAAAGCACCAACGATTCCTCTTTCTAAGTGGGCAAAATAATTTGTCTGCTTTTTTTGACTTTTTAAAAACTTTGTTGTTGTTAGTTGTTCAGTCGTGTCCAACTCTTCATGACCTCATTTTTAAAACTAGCTGTCACAAGCTATAGGGGAAAAATATTGTTTTAAATGGAAGATTTAGTAGCGAAACTCTCCCAAAAACTCTCTATGAAAAACTGGCTCGTAAGGAACCATGTGCAATATATTTTAACTCCCATCACTGATAACATATTGCATCTTCTTTTTCCAAAGTTGTCTTAATCTCTTAATACACATAGAAAATAAAGATGATGGCTGGGCCTCTTGGAATTAAACTCCAAAACATGACCAGACCTTATGCCCTGCTATAAATTATTGAGAATTGAACTACATGTTTAACCCCAAGGCAAGAGGAGAAGGGGACAACAGAGGACGAGACGGTTGGACAGTGTCATCGAAGCTACCAACATGAATTTGATTAAACTCCGGGAGGCAGTGGAAGACAGGAGGGCCTGGCGTGCTCTGGTCCATAGGGTCACGAAGAGTCAGACATGACTAAACAACTAAACAACATTGCTCAGAGTGTTAGAAAAATCACAAATGCTGTCCTCTTCTCAGCCAACCTCCACCCCACTGCACAAATAATCACACAACCTGTTGTCTTCTGAGCAATCACACCAGCAATGTGAGAGTGCACATGTGAAGGGAAGCTTGCTGGAACAGAGGGAATACCTTAGAGATAGGGGTACTAGTATACAAATACAAATATCCCCACACAGGTGGTGTGTCCATGGGGCTGGACCCTCATTAACTCCACCTGTGCAGGGATATTCGTGTTTGTATACTAATACCCCCCATCTCTAGAATATTTCATATTTGCCTGACACAGCAGGATTTTGGCCACATTGCAATGTATGTAATTTAAAGTTCATCTTTCCTTTAATCAAGAGTAAACATGCAGAGCCATGATCCAGATCTGGGGCACAATAAGGGAGGTTTAAACCTTTTTTTCTATCTCAAATTTAGTGAATAATAAGAAGCCATTCTGTAGAGGTTTTTAAAAGAAGGTAAAGAAACCTTCACTGGCTCCAGTGGAGTTTCTTTGTCTTTCTTTTAATTTAAACACCATGTGGTGGGGGGAGAGGGGGTTGAGAGAGAGAGAAAATAAAAAAGCAAGGTTTAAACCTCCCACAGCTGTTCCTCAGAGTGCTATACAGAAAGAGACAACAGGGCAGCATGGAGGATAGTAAAATAAAACAGATATGTTAAATATTTGATTGCCTATTTATTTTTCCTCCCTCACTTGCAGACTCCATTAATTCTCCCATTAAATGTACCTGCTTTGAATTGGTGGCCCAGCAATCTATATTCCGGCTATCAAATTACACAGTTTTATTCTTTTTCCAATCTGATGTTAGAGGTGTGTGTCTCTTATGAATAAAATTCTTTTCGTTTAAAAAAAAAACAGCTGGAAAGCACATCTGCATTTCCCCCACATGTATTCAGTTAGGCATCTTTTCAAAACAGAACTAGGAATTTAAACTGGATTTTAAAAAACATCTCAGATTTATTCCATGATATGCATTGCAATTACTTTTTATTACTATTTCTTTGTAACTCCTGTGTTTCTTACTCAGTTATAAAAGGAAAGGGTTGTCAGAGTTCAGTAGAAAAGGCACCAGGATTCAGTCCAGAGCAAAACAACAGGAACTAGTTAGAAACAACCCCACAGCTTGAGCAGAGACCAACCAGCTAGGCTGGCACACAGGCGAGGCGGGAATAACACCACAGCATGACCAGAGAACTTTGTGGCTGAGGCAAAGGTCTGTCAGAAAGGCCTCATATAGCCCAGTCCTCAGATTCCATGGGTGGCAACAGCTGCAGGGAAAGGACCCAGTCCTGCAATCTCTAGAGTAGTTCTCCCCAGAGGGATGGGGCCAATCCTGCATGCACTAAGACTGCATGGTTCCAGCATAGCCCCTGTCCTGAGAGGGGTACCTGTCAGTGGCGAGGAAAGAGCTGAAAGGTGGATCAAGGCTCATGTTAAACTTATCTCCTGTTATTTTCCCTCCAGACATGCAGCTCCATCAAAATTCCATAATTGAATGGTCATACTTAAAAAGCAAAGCAAAGCAAAAGCGTGCTGCTTATATACCACCCCATAGTGCTTCAAGCACTCTCTGGGCAGTATACAAGTTAAATATGCAGGCTACACATTGCCCACCCCCAGCGAGCTGGGTACTCATTTTACCAACCTCGGCTGAGTGAACCTTGAGCCGGCTACCTGGGATTGAACCGCAGGTCGTGAACACAGTTTTGGATGCAGTACAGCAGTTTAACCACTGCGCCACGAGGCTCTATCAAGGAAATCAAGGAAATATCCAATCACAAAATAAAAGCAAGTTAATTTGCAGCAGGTGGAATAGGTAAGTGTAACACTTTCAAGTTCTGTGGGGTGGTTTTCCTACTTAAATACCTCAGCTGGGCTGGGTGTCCAATGCGCAGAAGAATCAGCCCCATGTGTAGACTTTTCAAAATCTTAACATAAAACATACATTTAATTGTATGCAATTCATGAATTCACTGTGTGGCTTCATTCCTCCAACACAAACATACAGGAATGATACCTAAACCAAGTTGGCAAGGGCCTCAGCAGTCCAAGTGGCAACGGCAACTCTGACCTCTTGAGCTCTCCTGCTCTTTCTGATTCAAAACTCTTCTTCACAGCCCTGCTCTTTCTTAGTCCCGCCCCTTTAGACTGAACCAATATTTCATAGAGGCTCCCAAGCCAATTAAGGAAGATATCTTGAATTTTATTTGAATTCAAAGGGACATTTGAACTTCACCGTTCTACAAGCCGCTTCTATATTGGTGCTGTTGCCTAGATCTTGGGTGTATGAAATGTATCATTTTATGGTTGTTAAAATTGCTCATCTTGCCCGTTATATAACGGTGAATAAGAAAAGACTCATTTTGTAAAATTCTATTTGAAAGGTTCATCAACAGATATCTAAGTAAGCAAGTAGTCCTCCAAAGCCAACGAAGTGACATTGGTATCTGAGGCAGAGAATCCTGAAGGCATCTCTTGCTTCCTGGTAGTTAGAAAACATAATGATAAGAAAGTAAATAGTTAACCCTTTGCTTTCCTCTTATGACACCCAAAATCTGATGACTGTAGCAGTCTGCTTAATGTTAGGGTCTGGCATGCTGCTAATGCTATTGTTTCATAAGACAATGAAGCGATTGAGCAGATGACAGGAGAGGGTCATGCCGCAGGAAGCTCTAACTAGCCGTCTGTATTTCTATTGCCCCCTAGTGACACATAGTCACTTCTGCAAGCGTTGGCACATCGTTTTTCATTTTTAGCTTTATGAAAAATTAACAAAAGAAGCTCATAGGGTCAAGACAAGGTTGGTGAAAATTCTACTCTCTGCGTTACATTATCACTCTCTGGGCACTGTAATCTCTCTTGAACATAAAAAGATCCTTGCTGGGTCATGTTGTGTCCATGAATTAATCTCATCGTCTTTGAGTGCTGTTGGTTCAATTCCAGCCTATAACAACCTTTCTCGGGAACTTCTAGTATTCAGAACTAGTCTTTCCTTCTTTTGAGGATGCTCTGGGACTGTGTAACTTGCCCAAGTTAACTAAATATGGAGTGACAGTACTGTCATACAGTGTCAGACATGGACTCAGGAGATCTGGGTTCAAATGTGTGATGGAAACTCACAGGGAAAAGCGATAGTAAAGCATTCCTTGAACATCTCATGTGCCTCGAAATCTCTATTAGGCCTGTCATCGCTCAGAAGAAGTGACCTGATAGTACATAACAGGAAGAGTGTGACAAAAGCGATGTTAAATCATGTGGCAGCATGACTTCCTGAGAGGTCTGAAGGGATACTTATTGCTTTCCGCCTTCTGCAAAAGATGCTTAAGAATATTTGAAATGATGTTTCCATGGCCCAGTGGATAGCATTCATTTCATAGCCAGTTATAGTTTCTACAACTGTATTTATTCACAATGGATGGAAGTCTGATTTCCTTATTAAAAGAAATGGTGCACCACTTTTCCCCCTCATCTATTGTGTAGGCATCCTTTAGTCTCGAGAGACTATGGTAATGTGCTCTGTACGGAGGTCTTGGAACAGCGTCTAGTGTGGCTGAGAAGGCCAATTCGAGAATGACAATCCCTTCCACACTGAAGACAAATACAATCTGTCCCTCGTCCAGCTCCCTGATTTTGCTTCGATGCTGTATGTGAAGCTGCAGTGTCCTCTCCAGAGCCAAAGCCTGGGTAAAATAATATGGAGGATAGGCTGTTACCCAAGCAGCAAATCCCCCCTCTCCACATTGCTGAAATAGTCCAATGGAAAGGCAAGAACCAATACAACTGGTTCCAGCGACGTCGCAGGAGTTGGCAGAACGACACGAACGGCCTCCGGAACTCCAGCTCCGGATTTTGCCTCGAGGTTAACTCCTGAAGCCTTTTCCATCAGTGAATATAGCCACAAGGCAGTGGAGGTTTGAAATTGGAGTTTTCCTTCTCCTAGGTGGGCTGCCTTCCAAGGCTAATGAGCCCCACCTACCCAGCAAGTTCCCTCATTAAGTTCTTATGATTTTGCTCAGAATAAGTGAAATGAAAGCCCTAAGAAGCCCTGGAAATCGTTATTTGGGAAATAATGCGCTGGGAATCTTTCTGCTATGTCAACAAACATGCATTAAATGCTTTTGCTACATTGGTGGATTCATAATTTCCTTCTTTCTGTAAAGGGAACATCTTTGAACTTTCAGAGAAGCTGAGTCACATTTTCCAGCAGGAAACAGTGTCCATGCAAATATAGATATTTAAACCACCTTTGTTTGTTCTGAGCTGCCAACTACAATAATAATCTATACAGATATTATTATGACCATAATCTGCATATTTAAAAATAAGACCTAAGTGACTTGCCAGTTCATTACTACAGCTTTTCTTCTATATCATGCAGGTCAATGAGATGCCATGAGTTCTCAGGCATAATTAAGTTCTGTAGCGTGATTAAAACACCAATAGGTCTTGTTTACAACCTTCTCTTAAACTGGAGAACTATGCATGCCTGCACACACGCAAATACACACAACCCCTTTGTTTTCCGTTTGATAATCCCTCAAGCCCAAACTAACCAGCAATTAAAGCAGCAATTAAAATATTTTGGAAGAGGAGTATGGTTTTCGAATGACCTTTGATTCTAAATCGATAATAAACTAAACTTTGGATTCGCTTCTCGTGAGACAGCAAAAAAGGTTTCAGAAAGTAAAATTAGTTCTTCTTGTTAGTCTCATAGGAAAAATGAAAAGGCTTTTAAATAACTCCTTGAGTAAATGCTGTTGAAGTGACTTGGAAATGTTGGTCTACCAGCAACCTTTGTTAGATTATCCCCAGAATTCTCATAACTACTCACATTTTCACTTCGTTTTTTTACTAACTGCAGTTTAGTGTTATATCCAAACTTAGGGAAACTTACAATAGCCTTATCTTTGTTTTATGCAGCTGGCTTATTTGTGAAGCTGACTTGTTTTTTTTTTTTTAATAAACACAGATTAATCACAGTTTAGGATTCAGACACCACTAAACCATGGCTATTCCAGTCTCCCCCTCATAGCAGTTTAGAGGCAAACAAAGCAAGGAATGCACAAGCCTCAGTCTTTCCTTAGCTTGTGACCCTAATGAAACGCTACATCTTAGTGCTTTGCCCAAACGCACCTTGGCTATAATTTACATCACAAAGTCACAAGCACTGGGAAAATCTCTCATTGGTTATTGAGTCTGGTTCCCTGCTTAATTCAGGATATCCATAGCCAGCCAGCACACTTGTTCCTGTGGTCCATTCCAGAGGCAGCGGGCCTCAGTGTATGTACCTGTGAATATTTGCCTGCTTGCTTCTATGCATGTATCTGTGGGTGGATGAGAAACAGACAATATGTATCTGTATGTGTTCACAGCCATTGGCTCCATCCACCATTGGTTGCTGTATCTTTCCACCCCACCAGGCACTGTGAGAAACAGCCGCCAGTGTCTCACACACAAAAATCTTACTTTATCCTTCTCTGGCATTGCTTTGCTTGAGCATGGTCTCCCTGCATGAAGACCCTGGAAAGCAAAGGAATTCTCCGAGACCATAGGCAGCATCCCGAGGTCTGGCAGTCTTATCCATTGGCTTATGCATTTTCAGATAAGCTGAAATCAAATCTCCTGGTTTCTAATGGTGGCAATGTCTCATATACCTTGAAAAATCTTACTAGTCTTGCCAGAAACAATTTGTTGTTTTCCTCCACCCCTAAAACAATAATAAGAAGAATTCTCAACTATCTTTTATGATACGTTTGGGGTATTTTATTCTGTTGTTGGGTTGCTATTTTACCATATTACATACAGCACTTACATGATTCTTCGACCATACAGGCACCATTTCTTGGTTCAAGTAAATGATTGCTCAATTCCATAATTCTGGGCAGATCCTATCCCTTGGAGAATGCACATCATTAAGTGCAGGTCACTGGTACCAATTATCATAAACTTTAAATGCCAGATCTCCAGGGCCAAAACAGTGTGCTAGAGCAGAGCACTGCTAAAGCATGTCAGAGGAGCAACAAGACAGAGTGAGTCACATCCCACCAATTAATCCTTCAGTTTAAAGGCAACAAATGTGACTTCAGTGTTCACTTGCAATCTGGCAGGTTTTCATCTTAGAAGACTGTTGCTGTTGTTGTTGTTGTTGTTGTTTAAATGCTCGCCTGACAGCCAATAAATCAATTCCTCCAGCCTTGTGAACTTGCACACTCCCAAAATACAGAAACAAATGACGATAAGTATTGTGTTTGTTTACCTATTTTCACCTGAAGCTCTTGGTTGCACCAACCTATGTAGTAGATCATTGTTATTCTATCACAGGGAGAGGGGCTGAGACTAAGAAATGATACTTGACTTAAAAATGTCTACTTTACTTGCCCGTGTGAATGACATCTCCCATCTGTGCCTGCTAACACAGATAATTGAAGTTGATGGGAGCTGTACTCCAAAATGTCTGGACAACACCAGGATGTGTGGAAGGTTACTGAAGTACACTGTAGCATAGGTATGGTTTCAACTGGACATTTCCCTGGATTACAGTCCTGTCTGGAATATGAATATGAATAATTTAAAACTAGAATAATCCACCTCTCTTGTTACTACAGCAAAATACCAATAAGGTAAAGGTAAAGGTTCCCCTTGACAATTTTTTTGTCCAGTCGTGTTCGACTCTAGGGGGGCAGTGCTCATCCCCGTTTCCAAGCGTTTGTCTGAAGACAATCTTCCGTGGTCACATGGCCAGTGCGACTTAGGCACGGAATGCTGTTACTTTCCCACCAAGGTGGCCCCTATTTATCTACTTGCATTTGCATGCTTTCGAACCACTAGGTTGGCAGGAGCTGGGACAAGCGACGGGCACTCACTCCATCACGTGGATTCGATCTTACAGCTGCAGATCTACAGACCTTACAGCACAGAGGCTTCTGCCTTTAGAGTCATTTCTTTCTCATCAAAGAAGGGTGCTCATTCATCAGTACAACTTTCCAGTGTGTACAGGGAATATATATTCTCTGTAATTGTCATGATCATATATATTCCCTCTGATTATAATGATTATCATCACCACCATTTAAACTTTATTTGCTCACTTAAATATTAAGGCCAGAATTGTTGTGGGTTATGTGGCCACATGGGGACGTGGTGGCGCTGTGGGCTAAACCGCAGAAGCCTGTGCTGCAGGGTCAGAAGATCAAGCAGTCGTAAGATCGAATCCACGCGATGGAGTGAGCTCCCATCACTTGTCCCAGCTCCCGCCAACCTAGCGGTTCGAAAGCATGCAAATGCAAGTAGATCAATAGGGACCAACTCGGTGGGAAGGTAACAGCGTTCCGTGTCTAAGTCGCACTGGCCATGTGACCACGGAAGATTGTCTTCGGACAAAATGCTGGCTCTATGGCTTGGAAACGGGGATGAGCACCCCCCCCTAGAGTCGAACACGACTGGACAAAAATTGTCAAGGGGAACCTTTACCTTTACCTTTATGTGGCCACATAAGGAAAATCTTGCAGCCACTATTTGCCAATTGTCTTCTGTTTTGTACAGTAGCTCACATGACCAGTCATGTGACTGACTGACAGCCAAGAAACCACAGGAACTGATTGCCCTTCTGTGCTGGGTAAAACACTATTGGATGTTGGCCTAAATATTAACATTTAAATTCCTTGTTTATTTAAAGATTAATAGGATATTTTGAAAAAAGCAATTAAAATTTTTATTTGAAGAATTTATAATCTATTAATTGCGGCTCTGTATTCAAATTGTATAATTTGCATTAGTTCTGAGGCATTTAACTCTTTCTACTGCACCATGAACCCAGTAGAGAGAGCGAGAAAAAAAATCCTTTAAAAAGAGACATATTATGTTGAGAAACCCAGTTACAGATTTGCCCCAGAAACCATTGTTTGGCAGTGAGATTCTGAGGTAAAAGCTATGGCCCAACATGTGTGGTCAAGTGGTAATGATGTGAACTTATCTAGGCATCCACATAACCAAATACTAGCTGCTACTGGAATGTGGAGGTAATTTGTGGTCCACCAGATATTTTTGGATTCCAGTTCACAACAGCATAAATCAGCATGGTCAATGACTGTGGAAATAGTAGCCCAAAGAGCTCTGGAGGACCATCGTTGACTTCAATCACTGACCTTTTCTTTAGCCCAACAGGGTCCGAAATTGCTTGGAACTGTTGTCCTTGTGGATTTCGGACTGGGCAAAATGTCTTTTCCCAAACCATCCAAGAAATCATATTCTGTGTCTATGCATTTAAATACACTTTTAAAATGTCTGGACTACATTTGACTTTTGCACTAAAGGCTCCTTAAAATATAATGTAATTTAATTGAATGTTTAAAATTCCATTATTTAAAAATGGAAAACAAAACCCAGCCACAAGCCATTTCACACAAAGTAATGAATCTCACAATCCTTTTAAACAGATAACACTTATTCTGATGCCAGTTAGGTTTATGTTCCTTTCATGCTATTTCATTTATATCCAAATTTAGACAAATGTTTATCAAGCGTAGGGTTTTTAAAAGATAGATCAAAAACGTATAATCTTTCATATGCCACAACTGTCCAAATTTCCTCTGGATTTTTCTCAGTTACTGAATAGAGGCCTGCCTTGCTCTTTACCCAATGAAATTTACAAATTCCCAAGTTTTATTTTCTTTTTTCCAAAGTAACTCTCTCTCCTAGGGGTTCCCAACATTGGGTAACCCAGGTGTGTTTTGATTGCAACTTCCATAAAGTCCAGCTAGTACAGCTGGTGGTGAAGGCTTCTGGGAACTGCCGTCAAAGAACACCTGGGTTACCTAAGACTGGGATAAGTGATGGGCTCAAAGCAGCACCTGGTGAAGGCAGGGAATCCAGGGTGTCTCTCTGGCCAGAGGTAGCAGGACAGGGAATTGCAAGATGAACCACTGTTCTATCCCATGTAGAAGCTGAGTTATGAGATGAAACATGTTAAGTTTTGCACTGAACAAACATGTGACTAGCTTTGAGCATGGATAGCCAATGAACAAAACCATGGACAATCTACTTAGAGAAATTATAAATTAAAAAATAAGTCTCTTTGATCCAAGTTCTATATAAATGGATGCATGGCAATGAAGAAAGGTATAATTGCCTTCTTACCCAGTTTCTTCTCTACAGTAAGTCAGATTTGGCTGAGATGCAGTGACTAACCCTTACATCGTCCAATAAGTGTTGTGACTAAGCAGGGATTTGAGATCCAAGCAGTACTGTCTGATAAAGAAAGGCTGACCGCCGAAGAATTGGTGCTTTTGCATTTGCGATTGCAAAACGATGTTTTAAATGTTTTTTTTCTCGCTTTGCGAAGATCCGTTCCCTGCTTCGGGAACCAATTCTTTGCATTACAACAATCAAAACAGCTGATCGTTGCATTTTCAAAATGGCCGCCGGGTGCTCAAAATGGCTCCCCGCTGTGTTATTGGACAGATTCCTCGCTCTACAGGCACAAAAAATGGCCGGCCCTATGGAAGATCTTCGCTGGACTGTGAGTTTTCAGCCCATTGGAACGCACTGAACGGTTTTCAATGCATTTCAATGGGCTTTTTAATTTCTCCTTACAACGTTTTCGCTCTACAGCGATTTCGCTGGAACGAATTAATGTCGTTAAGTGAGGCACCACTGTACTGTACTGTATTTCTCTCAGGATAAACTACAAAGTTGCTGGGCTACCTACCACTAAAGTTATACTACCAGTTAGTCTATGGTTTACGTTAAGAGAGGTTTTCTAAGAGATACATCACATACCTTAATATAAATACATGGGGGATTTGGATAATTTAATCCAAAGAGTCTTATGGGCCTTTAAAAAGTGATGAAACTCTTTCCCCCTTTACTGCAATGGCTTTGAGACCTCTCTTTCCAAATCCGAAATGGGGCTGCTGACAGAAGCACTCAGCAAGCGGTATATTATTCATGTGTTTCAGGCGCAGTGATAAAATCAGGTCAGGACAGAAACACTGCCCACCCCATCCCCCACCAAACCTCCAGGCTTGTTATTTGATGGTCAGCTTACTGAGAAACAGCTGCACATCATAAACAAAGTATAGTTTCCACAATATGTTGTCTGAGATTCGTCCCTGATGTTCTGCACTGTATTTGCCCTCTTGTAGCAAAGCTGTACTTTCCTCATGAAACACTTGAACAAAGAGCTCAAGGCTGACTGATATTCCTTAATCTAACCCTGGCTTCAAAATATGCCTGCATCATTTATGACTAGATGCATATAATACATAGGCAGCGTTTGCTTATCAAATACACCTGTGCAGAGATGCTCTTTTCTGATATTTATTGCCTCCATAAACTGCTTCATCAGATATGTGTCTTTCTCAAGTTCTTCAACAGCCCCAAAGAGAGGTTGGCTGGGCTTCCTTCCGGTTTTCTTTCTGCCTCCAAGAAAATACTTTTTATTCAGGGCAAAATTAAAAAGTTACTCTTTTGAACTGCAGCTCCCAGAACAGCCTAGTCAACAGTGACTAGGGTGGCCACAGTTGGTGTTTTTGCAACACCGTCCATGCTACCTTTAGTAGATTTGGCTGGGAGGAAAATTTCTGAGCTGGGGTTACCTCTAAATTCCTGTCTATGAATTCAAAGAGACTCGTGCATTTCTTTTCTGTGTTTTTCCCTCTCTAGAGTCTGTTGGAAGCAGTGAGTCTGTTGAAGTCTGTTGCTGAAAGCAGTCTTGTTGGTCAGTTTGCTATTTTATCTGTTCAACTGTAAGTAAGCTAAATGTTTTTTAATTCTTTCTCCTACTAATCTCTCAGAATGAGGTATTGAGACTGTATGTGCCAGTTGATGAGAAATCTGGGGAACTTGAAGCGAATCTGCTCTGTGAATCCCTGCATTTCTGCTGAAATTTAACTGGCATTCAGAAGTCTGCATCAGTCACAATATAGTATGAGTTGTAATCCAAATAAGTCATGTATCTTAGCTCTGGGTAGGCCTTTGATAACATAGCTCTCTCTGGAGGGAGCTTTCATTTGAGTGAAATATGATTTTTCTCCTCTTTATGTGTTTCTAAGTTGAGTTTTAATTGATTGATGCTTTTATCTGTCTTCTGTTTTAATTGTTCTTATTTAATTGTAAATTGCCTTAAATATCATGAAATACAAAATGGAAAGTAGGAAATATTTTTGCAGTTTCTTCAAGTGGCAGTGAGAATCAGAGGAGTTTGCTTGATTTTTCATAAAACCCCTGAAATGGTATTTAGCAGAGCATTCCTGAAATAGTATAGCACCTCATTTGGAATATGTGGACTTTTCATGATGAGATGAATAAAGTTTAGCCTTCTGGCAGCTGTTGGACTGCAATTCCTATCAACCTTTGCCAGCACAACCAACTATGAAGGATGCTGGGAGATGTAGTCCGACAATATCTGGAGAGTGAAAAGCCACCCCCATGTTTTTAACATCTGTATGAACGCACTGGTATGTCATCAGGGGGTTTGGAATGAAGGGCTGTTGGTATTCTGATGGCACTCAGCTCTCGCGCTCTCTGTTGACTCAGGTGAGGTTCTGCAGCTATCAGCTGGTAATGGACTTGGACAGGAACCAGAAAACCTAAGTTGAATCCTGACAAGATGGAGGCCCTGTGAGTAGTCACTTCTTGTACCTGGCAATTGGGTGTATATGCTGCTCTAAATGGGCTTCTAGAGCCCACACAGAAGTGCGTCGTTTGAGCAGTACTCTTTGCCTACCACTGTCACTCAATATTCAGGTGGCCTCAGTGCTATGGTGTGTTTTTAACCAGGTAGACGGACCGGCTGAATAACTAGACCAAGACATGCTCTGTAATTTCCCTGCTCTGGTAATTTCCCACAGATCCTTCTGCACATTTCTTGAGAAGTGCCTTACAAAACACACACACAAATGTATTTATATTGATTCATTTAAGTACATTGGGGTGACTCCCAACTTAACACTACTGTGCAGTGAGCGCTAGACATTTTATAAAAAAAAAACTAGCAATTCCATTATACTTTATGTGTTCTACCTATATTTGGAAGAGCTCAAGGCGAAATACATGATTCCCCTCCCCCTCCAATTTTATCCCCACAGCAACCCTACGAGGTAGGCGAGGGAGAGGGATACCGACTGGCCGAAGGTCACGCAACAAATTCCACAGAAAAGGGCAGATTTGAATCTGGCAGTCTTAGTGTGGCACTTTGTTTACCGTTATCTCTTTCCATTGCCAATGCTGTTGTCAAAGAACGTCTGGTGATGGAAAATGAAAATATCATAATAGAAGGGATGGATGGATGGATGGATGGATGGATGGATGGATGGATGGATGGATGGATGGATGGATGGATGGATGGATGGATGGATGGATGGATATGTGGCATCTCTCAGTTTGCCTGAGTGTTTTCCTTCTAGATGCTACACAATGATCCTATAAGCACGCCTGACAATGTTTAGCCAACATTAGGATGAAAAGGCCAAAGAGAAGCATGACAGGGACAGAGCTCATGTAGACTGTATCTTAGATCAAATGCAGAAAGGTTGAAGGGTTTTGAATCTCACACAACTGGATATGAGACAATTAAGAAGCAAGGGCTATGGGAACAAATTCCCCAGGAATCAACCACTGGGTACAAATTCTCTGGAGGAATATAGTTCAGTTTTAAAAAAACACTAAACAGAGGAGTGTAAGTTGATGTGTGTTGTAACTTGTGCATAGAAAAGGCTCAACTATGAAGACACATAACATAGTGTCATAAAGGAAATGAACTTCTACCAAGCAAAGGCTAGGGTTCGTTTTCTGTGTCAAGAAACTGTCCCTTTCCAAAGAGCAAATGAGTTCTCATGTGAGGACAGCAAAGTACAGGTAGTTGGTGTTTCATTTGTAGAAGAAGAAATTCTACAGGTCCTACTGCTGGCTTTGCATCTTGGAATAAACCTTCCTTCCTTCCTTCCTTCCTTCCTTCCTTCCTTCCTTCCTTCCTTCCTTCCTTCCTTCCTTCCTTCCTTCCTTCAACATGCTTACATATTGTTTAACTGTTGTACTGCAAAACAAACACAACTACATTTTTAAAAAAGTATACAAATAATACAAATTATCCATGTGATCATATACGTATATATCTAAAGTAGTTAATAACGGTGCATTTGCAAGAAAGCAACTGTGTTCGTTTGTTTCAGCAAAAACAGTTAAGACCTCTAATTTTTAAGAGCATAAGCTTTTGTGAAGTGTAACTTGCTTCGTCAGAATGCATGGAGAGTTCAGCAATATTCTTGAACCGGTAACAAATGCCAAAAAGCCTGAGTTAAAAGAAGAATTTCTGGCATGCACCTAATTCCTATAATGCTTGGCACATGCCATTGGTCCAGAAGGAGAGGTGAAAGCTACCACTTATCTGCTGGACCCTTGCCCTTCCTGGCTTATAAAAGCTGCCAGGGAGGGAGTGGACCCAAGGGATAGTGAATGCCTCCTTGCAGCAAAGAAGGATCCCAGCATGCTTAAAAGAGGCAGTAATAAGACCATTATTGAAAAAAAAAAGCCTCTTTGGACTCCATGGTACTGGATAATTAGCAGTCATTCTCTGCTATCCCTTTTTCGGGCAAGATGTTGGAGTGGGTTGTAGCTTCTCAGCTCCAGGGATTCCTGCATAAAATGGATTATTAAAATCTATTTCAGTCTCGCTTCCACCCTGGTTATGAGATGGAGATTTCTTTGGTCACACAGGAAGCTAGGTTGGCCCCATCTTTGCTGTCCTTCCTCAAACAAGCAAAGACCGTTTTCTTCAGGCAGGCTTTTCCTTTATGACTGGTGGTCTGAGAAGGATTTTTAAAATGGATGGTTGTGCTCTGTTGTTTTAAATGTGTTTTAATATTGGTTTTATTTACCATTTCTCATATAAAATTTCTTTAATTCTTTTAAAATATTTGAATATTTACTGTTTTTAGCTTTTGAATATTGTCTTTTTAATGATGTGAGCCAACTTGGGTCCCTTTTGGGGAGAAAGATGGGCAACCAACCAACCAATATATATATTGCTCTAACAGTTAAGAGGTTTTCCAGCTATTCAGCTGAATAAGAATATTAGTTATTCTTATCATGAACAATGTGCGTGGCCTCGCTATTTACACAGCT
Source organism: Pogona vitticeps (assembly GCF_051106095.1). NCBI lineage: Eukaryota > Metazoa > Chordata > Lepidosauria > Squamata > Agamidae > Pogona > Pogona vitticeps. Next base: position 10,637,106 of record NC_135788.1, read on the forward strand.
TATAACATTCAAACAGTTTTTTAAATAACTAAAATATCCAGTTTTGAAAAATGAAAGGTGAGGTGTTCACTTTTTGAAAACTTCACTCTAAAAGCAAATCATTTTGAGACCTTTGGAACTTGACTTAACTAGCTATTTTTTTAAAAAATAGACTCCGTTCTGAATTGTGTTTGCAAACCCAAATGTCTCTTTAAAAAGATCTAGGGAAAATGTTTCTATTCCTAAAAGATTTTTCAAGTCCATAAGTGTCACATTCAATATTCTTTATAGTGTTTAGCTGTAGCACTTACATTCTCACTGAAACTTTGATCTGGTCAGCCTAATGATGAAATAACTCAAGTTGTTCTGTGTTATCACTGGGAAACACATGTTTGTGTTATTCTTCTTCATCTGCCTGTACACCACACATCGACCATAAATATTAGCAATGGCAAAACAAAACGTTTGAGCCTGCTAGTAAAGCAGCATGACAAATGTTTGAATTATATATAATGTGGAAAGTCTGGAAAAATATTCTCCTTCTCTAAACTTGGCTTTTTGCCTTGCATACACTCATGGCCAAACAACGTCCATTTCGATAGACATTTGTCATGTTCTCATGTTATCTTACCACTACTTTCCCATAAGTTATGGTTCAACTTGATGGTTTACTGAACTGCACAATGCTTTATTAGATGACAATATGGTGGCACATATTTTGAGGACAATACAAGCACCAGTTAAGGATGCCATTTGGTGCAATACTCACAACTTCAAGAGACCCCATGTGGTCCACAGCAGCTTGCTGTCAATTTGCCAATATTGTGAAGTGGCTTAAGAAGAGAGCTAAATTGGGCAAGTTCTTGACTGGATCTTGAAGAGAAAAGTACTGTAAAGAAAAATTCCTCTCCTTATCCCCTCCCACCCCCCATCAATTTGGCTTTTACTCTCTTTTTTTGAAGGGATGCCACACACATGCGCTGCCCTAATGTCCTTTTTTTATTATTATTTCCTCAGTCCCTCCATGGGAAGTGTTTAATTTGCCAGTAGCCTCTCTTCTTAAGGCACTTCACGATATTGGCAAATTGAAAGAGGTATCTTGATTTGCGTCCTTATCAGCAATTACACATGCTGGAAAGAATACAAATCAGAGTGATCCTACCTGCACTGGAGGGGGGGCCAGACGAAGCCCTGCGACAGGTTCCAGAAATGTGTTTTACGAATGGGGGTGGGTGAATAGACTGGTCTTGTCTGATCACCATCTTTAGGAGTGAACTATCCCATCCCTGTATAAGACCAAAGAGCACACTAAACACCTGTATGGTCAACCTCTCCATCTCTCTTTTATCTTGGTTGCTATTTTCCTTGTGCTTTTGACCTAAGTAAAATATTTTCCTATTAATATATGTTTTCCTCTAGTTTCAAGATATTCTACAGTATCTAGCTCTCAGATTCTCAGGAGAAATGGTATTTTCTACTTCTGAATAGTTGAGGAGTAAGACTTTTGACTGCTTTGCTTATTTGGGCAAAAAATTTGAATTGTGAAATGTCACATTTAAGGAATTCAGATGAGGGCTAAAGTGAAAATGCCACATCTATGCATCCAGGCAGAGGATTTAACATGCCTAAAAATTCTTTAAGAGCATCATTTCTGTCACAGCACAAGCTTTTGTGAATACACAGTCCATTTTGCATAAATAGGAAGCAGGTTTGGAGGCTTTAGAAATGTGTAAGTTCAGTGTGACTTCAGAGATAGACAGATATACAAACTTCATTCGCTCTACTGTCTGTCTATACACCACTCTCAGACATGTATAGATATATGTATGTAGACGTAGATACACAGAATACATATGACTGGTGTGTACGATATAAACAGTAAAGCAAGAGTTAGTTTACATGCAAAATAATTAGCAGTGACAATAAACATCCTAACATATTCAGATAATATGACCTGTAGTTCTTTCAGAATCCTTTAAATTGGATTTCTGGACTATTAAGAAATGTCTCTCTTAATTTTTCCACTTCTTATTGTTCTCCTCTGTTTCTTTACAATGATTATTATCACTGAACAGTTGCATTTAGGATTCTGCATCTATTCCCATTGTCTTTTATTTTTACCTCTTGTCTCATGTCAAGAGTAAGAATTTAACATTTCATTGAAGCTCTTCTTTTTCCTTGATTACAGGAACGGTCTTTTCATATTCCTCCTTCATGATATCCCTGGTGTAACTCCATCGCTCTTTTTTATTCATGATCAACTCAGTTTAATAATACATGTCTGTTCTGTGTACGATCTTTACGTACTTCAGAAATGCTCCTTAAATTACATTTTGATCTGTACCACAGCCCATTCCTGGTCCTGCTTTTGCAGAAAGAATAGAGATTATCCTATTATATACATTGGCCATTCAGTGACATCCTTGTGTACAACAATCTGTTACACTGCCTAAACTACAGTGTGTGTTTCCTACAGAGAAACTATTGGCTTCACATAATTCAATGTACTTCCCTCTTCCTTCATTTCTGACCTAATCCCCCAGCAATAATTGGTTCTGCTTAATTTCCTACTTTTGTGTTTTAGTCCCCTATGAACATTGGCACTGGACACCGCTTTCTGTTTTTTCAATGTCTGTTGTTATGAATGATTATTATACTGATAGTCTTTCCATGAATCTGATTGACACTGTTTGTTTGTATTAACTGCTTATGTTGTGTATCTTACCTCATCATGAGAGGTGCACAGTTTTTTCTAAGTTTTCCATTTCCGAAGTAAATAATTCTCACTGAAAATGTCCTATTCTAATCTCTTTTAGTTCACCCACTCAAAGTATTACAATGCTTAAATGTTCCATGTTGACTGGGGGGTTCTGGGAACTGCAATCTGAAAGAGAAACGTTTTCCAAATTCTGAACAGGAGTGGATGTAGAAATCAATGGATAAATCCCTGTAGGGTTCCTATACAGGGCTAGCAAGAAGACATTGCGGATCACAGCTCCCATTATCCCTTGGTGGTCATTTAGCTGAGCAATTCTGGATGTTACAGTCCCATAAAAAAATCATATTTCCAAGCTCTGGATGAAAAAGCATGATGAATTTGTAAAACAAATCTCTGCAGTGATCCTGCCAAGAACTTAGAAATATTTAAACACACACACACACCCTACAACTACTAGAATCCCACTGTGGCCATGCTGATGGGGTCACTTGAACTTGTAGTCCAAATTTTTCCAACCTCAGGGTCTATCTATTGTGTGCTTTGAAACTTTTCTGTCCATCCTCTGTTCTCTTCAGTTTCTTGAGGTGCCCAAGATGTCCACCAATTGTCTTCACATCCACGTACGGCTGATATGACAGTATTCATCGCTTCCACGGTTCAATACTAGGAAGCCTGTTTATAAAAACCTGGTTAAAAAAATCTTCCTGGGAGATAAAAAATGGAAAATAACATCAAATTCCAAAGATGCCTTTCTATTTAGGCTTTTCTACCACCCACTTGAGTATCAAAGGAATGTGTAATTAATGGTAACACAACATAAATTAGAATAAGACAGTTAACATAAAGTGTTACCACATTCATAATCTCTAAAAAGGCCATGTAATATTTTCCAGTACACAAAAGCAAAAAAGAAAAGATGACCTAACTTTTCAGACTCTTCACTGGAGAATGCTGAAGATTTTAAAATAAACTACAGAGAGTGAGAGAGAGAGACAGCGAGCAATGCATAAATAAAACAGCTGGACCTGCTCATGAGAAACTGATAACTGTGTGAATATATGCAGTGTATGGCTGCCCTTCCCAATCCAAAGTTTAAACGTATAGAAATGCTGTTTACAACATGGTAGATGGAAAGTCTGGCTTGAAATAAATACAAACTCCTTCTTATCATCACCCAGAAACCGGAATATTGAAATACTGTATTCTCCCTAAAGTGAAATTCCACTGTGAATTTTTTGCATTCAGTTGTAAGTTTATTATGCCAAAATTTTAGGTTTTGTGGAGCTTGTGAGCATGATTTAATTGGAACACGAAGCTCTTTTATACTCCCTCCTGTCCAGGAGGGTACAGAATCACTGAATAGTTCAGTGGCTTAGGAGCCAGAGGCTGGGAGTTCAGTTCCCCACTGGGCCTCCTTGAGAGGGACTGGACTCGATGACCCATAGCGTCTCTTCCAGCTCTGTAATTCTAAGATCATCAGCCCAGGTAGCATAGTTCCATCCATGGCCTAAGAGTAATTACTGTCTGCCTGTGCAGAAGCTGCAATGTTAGGTCAACTGCGGATAAACTCAATCTATTCCTATTAGGTATACAAGCATCCAATCTATTCATTTTTCAATAAAAAAAATCAACTTTCTAGTTTTTCTAACTGTTTGATTATCCTCTAACTATCAGCTTAAATTTACGTTTTAGTTTAAATGTAAGTTACTCCAACACTATCAGGAAACTGAGACCAATAGTAAAATACATCCCCTCTTTCAATTTCCTTCTGTCTTGGACATACGTTCAGCGTGCCTGAAAAACTGCCCATTTATATCACTTCCCATATTTTCTCAGTACACTTCTCTTGTTTCCGTGACTCTGTTTTCTTCCAGTTTTTGGAAGATAGGGATAGATCCAGGATGGTAATCCAATTTTTAACATCACATTTTCTGACTGTTGTAGCTAAATAGCTCATCTCTTAATCCCATCTATGTTACCTGGCATCGCACTCAATAAAAGCAGTTCTGGTGTTAGCACAGTTTCCTTTAACTGTTGTTTAATATCTGATGATTCCTCTTTCATCAAATCTCCCATCTGTCTGAGACTCACATTTATGTACCTGCTGAAATCCTGTTATTATTATCATTTGCATGGTAACCTGCCATTCTTTATCTGGCAAAGGGACAGGTTAGTTTTCATTGGTTTTTTTCTAATTATTATTTTAGGTCTTTCCTACATTTTTTATATTTTACTAACCCTGGAACTCCTTCCCTCTTTTGTCTCAGAGCCACTGTTTGGATACAGACTTGCTGGCATTCACCAGCAAGTTTTTGCAATCAATGGGAATAGATAGTAGCTCCCGAATTTACTAATTTTATTCTCCTCCTTAATTCCCCTTTCAATTTTGTAGTGCTTGCCTACTGTGTTATAAGATGGTGCTATGCTGAAAGATCAACCTGCGCTGATTTTAATTTTCATGTAATGTCTAATCTTGGTTATTAAATAAATGAACAGTTGCCCTAGAAATCCTTTTTAAAATGGGCAGTCATAACCAGTCCTTTCACCATTTTAAACTCAGTAGGTTATTACACCATATACTCCAGATGAACAAAAAATAGGTCTTAATGCACAGCTATAACCCAATCTGCAAAACTAGCCCAAAGTAATAACTGATTTACTTTTGAGAAACAATGAAGTTTTCATTTTAAAACAGTAGGTATAATGGTAAGCAACAACTTTGGTCCGATCTGTAACAGTAACTACAGTAATTCCTTTTAAAATGAGACTTTCCAATCTCTCTTTGTTTCTAAATCATCCTCCACCCCACTTCCACTTTGCTAGTTCAAAGATAAAAAAAGAGATCTTTTGCAGGGAGAATGTCCAGGTTCAACCCTCAGCATGTTGCATTGAAAGGAGCAGGTAAAAGGTGGTGTAAAGCAGTGGTTCTTAACGTGGGCAATAATGCCCCCCAGGGGGCGATTTCATTTTTCAGGGGGGCAGTAGAACGAAAAGGGGCGGTGTGGGGGCGAAAGAACAGAAGGGGGGCAGTAGGGGGGCGCTGGAGTGAGCCAAACCTGTGAAGGCGACTGCAGCCGCAGTGCTGGCAGTAGATCCGGTGCTGCTGCTGCCGCCAGATGATCCAGCTCTTTCTACCTGCCATGTCTCACCTTTCTCCTTTAGGGGAGCACTGAGTGTGGATCGGGTGGAAGGAAAGGGTCTCTTGGGTCCTCATCCTCGCCCTGTGAAGTGCTGCCTCACACCCGGGTTGGGAGGGAGACTAGGTAGGCAGGTAGGTAGGCAGGCAGGCAGGCAGGCAGGCAGGCAGGCAGGCAGGCAGGCAGGCAGGCAGGTAGGCAGGTAGGTAGGTAGGTAGGTAGGTAGGTAGGTAGGTAGGTAGGTAGGTAGGTAGGTAGGTAGGTAGGTAGGTAAGATATCACCTCAGGGAGGGGGGCGATGATAAACTTCCTCACTGGCTCAAGGGGGTGTTTCTTTCAAAAAGGTTAAGAACCACTGGTGTAAAGGATGGTGCAAGTGACCCCCAACTGGAGAACTTGGGACACTTTTTGACACTGAGACGAGACAATACCAGACCGGATGGAGACGGTGAACCTACTTTGGAGCAGACCAGACTGTTTTCATAAAAGCTGTTGTATTTTTTTTTCTCTCCAGGAAAGGGATCCCATCACCCTGATCATCTTCATTATATGTTTTCTACCACATTTCCAGCTCTGCAGTACCCTTTTCCAAGCAGAACAGCACACTCTGTACACAGCATCTTGTCTGTGTGTAATGGCATTACAATCTTGACACTTTTATTTGCAGTTCCTTTTGTAATAATCCCCCAGCAAAAAAAAAAAACAACCTTGCCTTTTTCACTGTTTCTGCTCACTGAGTTGACGTTTCCACTGAGCTTTCCACTGCCTCTCCCAAGATTTCTCTCTTGGTGAGTCATTGCCAGTTCAGAAAGCATCCGTCACCGCCCTTCTTCACACTAACCTCTATGAAAGAGGAACAAAATGTCACAGCTCTTCTCCAGACTTTAACTAACAGTGCCACCTTATGATTTAAAGTGGTAAAACACCTCAGGTCTGGAAAAATATTACTGCACAATGTTCTCTTAGGTATTGCTTTCATTGGTAATTAAGACAGGAGCGTAGTGCAGCTTTCAGTATTTTGGAGATAAATGAAATGTTTGAACATATTCCGACCCTAATAGGGCTTTCAGGTTAAGAGAGATATGATGTGTAAGGAGTGGTTTTACCAATCCCACCACCCCCTGATCTCCGGAGTGCTATTTCATGACTTTATCCACTACCCCACCCTGGGAATCCTGAAAATTCATGGGCTGGGTCTATTATTGTTAGTATTCCGGAGTGTCACAGAGGGACAGTTCATGAGAGAGAGGGCTGATAGGAGACGGCATATCATAATTGCAGAAGCAAATTGTTATGAAACCCCTGGACAGAATTGTATAGGTGATTTATAAATGTGTGAGTGGAACTGTAGTATGTTGTAGCAGTAAATTGCCACTAATTAAAGAGTTGCATTCCCAATTGCATGCTTGGAAGCAGAAGGTAAAGGTTCCTCTTGACATTTAGTCTAGTCGTGTCCAACTCTAGGGCACAGTGGTCATCCCCGTCTCCAAGCCGTAGAGCCAGCGTTTGTCTGCAGACAGTTTCTGTGGTCACGTGGCCAGCGCAACTAGACACTGAATGCCATTACTTTCCCACCATAGTGGTACTTATTTATCTACTCACATTTTTACATGCTTTCGAACTGCTAGGTTGGCAGGAGCTGGGACAAGCGACGGGAGCTCACTCCGTCGCGTGGATTCGATCTTACAACTGCTGGTCTTCTGACCTTGCAGCACAGAGGCTTCTGCGCTTTAACCCGCAGCACCACCACACCCCTTAGGAGCAGAAACTGACCACCAATTCACTAAGCATCCTAATGAGCTGTTATAATTACCTGTTTCAAATTGGATTTTTCCCTATACAGTGGTGCCCCGCATAGCGACAATAATCCGTTCCGGAAAAATCGTCGCTATCCGGATTCGTCACTATGCGAAAAGAAAAAGCCCACAGGAATGCATTAAACCCCGTTTAATGTGTTCCTATGGGCTTAAAACTCACAGTTATGCAAAAATCCTCCATAAGGCCACCATTTTCGCTGCCCAGTATGCGAGGAATGGGCGCGAAAACACTGCGGGCAGCCATTTTTTTCCAGCGGCCATTTTGGAACCGCTGATCAGCTGTTTTTAAAACATCGCTATGCGAAAAACGGTAAGCGAAACAGCTTACCGATCATCGCAAAGCAATGTTTTACCATTAAAAAAATCTGTCGCTATGCGGATTTGTCGTTAACTGAGGCGCTCATTAAGTGAGGCACCACTGTATATACAGTATATTGTACATGATTTCAGAACACCAGTAGAATTTTCACCCCTGCGTTCCATGTCACACTCACTGAGAACCTACCATACTTTTCTTGGCTTATGGTACAGCTATAATTCTGTGAACTTGTAACAGCAGGATAGTTAACTAATTTCCCCCTCTTTCACACTGTGGACCTAAGCTCTCCAGGGAGTGAGCTGCAGTTGTGGCCTTGTGACCAGTTGGCACAGCATCAGACAAGATCTCAGTACTGTAATTCAGGTCGTTTTCTGGGTGGTAAAGCAAAGGAGAGCAGGGCAGACTAAATATCTTGGGCGGTAAGGCCCAGATTCAACTAGAATCAGTCTAGACTTGCTCAGGACCTTGGACAGAGCAAGAATTGAGCACTTCTCCCTTACAATCCCCGGATCTGGAACCTCGAACCCAGGGAGGCTAGAAAGGTTCCTCTTAGCCGAATTTCCAACAGTATGACAAGAACACATTCTGGCATGCCTTCCACTTGCTATGAAAACGGCTTTCTACTGGATGAGTGCTATATTTTTCTTTTGCTCCTCTTTTAAAATGGGGTCCTAATTTTCTTTAAATGCTCAGTTTATATATTGTACGATTTTATTGTAAGCTGCTTGAGTTCCTCTCATTGGAGAAAAGTGGATTAGAAACGGAGTTATTTATTTATTTAAAGTATGTCTATCCCACTTTTCTCCCCAAGAGGACCCAAGGAGATAATGCAGATCAATTAATAAAGTAAGGGCTGTCGTCATTTCAACAATGCAAATCTTTTTGAGAGCTTATAAAGTGTTATGTACCTCATGTCGTACATCTTACTTGCTTGTTTACAGATTATTTTAAAGGTGTATACAGGTACTTTGCCTTTTGATAAAATCATTTCGAAGGAAATAGCCGATACAACACAATGGATAAAATCCTCTTACCTAGCTGCACTGGTGTAGCACAAATGGCATATCTTTTGAGGGTGAATTTCCCCAAGTTAAGAAATTGCCTAGACATTATCAGTTGTTCACTGAGTTGTATGATTCAGTGTGCGACGGATAGTGCCTACGATGATTTCTTAACTTGTGGCATCGTTTGCATGGCTACGCAAGAGGATTTTGGCCGTCATCTTCCATATTTGTCACAAGATCCTGCGACTGAGGTCATAATGTCCTTCTCTTCGCTCTGTAGTCTCAGGGCAAATGATCGTTCTTCCTGGATGTCAGCCAGACCTGTAGCTGCTCATTGTGTTTCTGTTAACACAAGCCAACTAGGTTTTTTTCTTGCCAAGTTACGATTCATGCCAGAGCGATAATGTTCCTAGTAAAGAAGGTCCAACCTCTCTTCCCAGAAACCCTTTTTTTTTTCCTGGCCAGTTACTTTTGCAGTCCCAGCATAACCAATATTTGCCTGTAAAATCCTCAAAGTACTTGTTGAGACTGAGATATAAATAAGCGCTACAATAATGCTAAGTTTTGTTAATACACTTGGGGGAAGATGAAACCTATCCACAAGTCTGCTTCCACCATTAGACAGACTGAGGCAGCTGCCTCAAGTACCACATTTTCTGGGTTATGATGGTCAGTGACTTTTTACTTGTCTACTTAGCTATTTGCTTTTTATACAAGGGATGGGGGGAAAGAGAGGTTTTATGCCTCGTGTGCCAATATAATTGGGCTTGCTCCAGGGTACAGTATTCTGAATCTTGATTTGTGTGATGTGAGGGACACCGTTTGTTGCTTCACCTCAGGCAGCAAAATATCTTGTGCCATCTATGTTTGCTCATAAAATATGAATGGGCCCAGTCTTTATTCGCGTAGGAGATATACTGCTTCTGTTATTATATTACTGATATCCTTCTATTTGAGAATAGTGACCATTCTTTGTCAAAGATTACAACCTGGCTTCAAAAATGGCTTGTGAAAAGGGGTGAAACTGGGAAATAAACCCTCTTAATCACCCAGAGGTAGCCCTGGACATTTCTGAGACATGGCAACAGTTTTAAAAAAATAACAGGACACTTATTATCCCATTAATGGATGGGTTCTGACTATAAGTGACTGCACTAGTCTTACATTCAGCTTTGCCCCAGAGGCTTGGAAATTTTGGATATTAATGCTACAAAGTCTGGCATATTTCCAAGTCAACTGGCTTCTGCCTGGTTTACATCATGCTCTGTTCATGAGCACAGCATGATCCTGGGGAAGGAAATCAGCCACGAAGTAGGTTAATCAGTAAAGGAATAGAGTTCTACACCAGGATGTTATAGCGAGCTCACAAACTGGAATTTGGTGTTCAAGCTTCTCTCTGCTGGGTACTTTTTTTGGGGGGGGGGGAAATGACAGTACAAATCAGGCATGACATCTTTTTGCATGGCAACAGTAAACAACAGAAAAATAACAGTACATAGGAAGGTTTTTTTTAATTATTTGGGGAGGATATGGTTAGTTCTTCAAGCAAACTGATGACATACTGTACGCTGAAAGCAACGTGAGTGGGCAGTTATAAAAAAGGAGTGTATCAAGCATGGCAACAGTTTATTTTAACAAAGAAAAGGGAATAAATAATTATCTAAATCCAATTGTTAATTGTGTAGGTCCCGAGCCTCTTCATGGGCAGAGAGAAGTCAAAGGCTCCAAGGGCATCACCAGAACAACCCTCTTGGCTGTAGTATGCTGCTGGGACAGTGAACTTTATTGTTCTTTATAGGTGGTCCTCACTGGTCCCAGGTACTCTTCTCAGTGAATCCCTCTGCCTTCCATGGTCCTTCTTGTTGAGTCTTCACCTCCTTCACTACTCCCTGGCAGGGCCAGATGGTGCTGACCCCATAAGTGTCCTTTTCTTGGGGCTCCTGAGCATGGAGGATCTTCTCCGGTTGGCAGAGCTGCTGGCTCTTGAAGGTGCCTAAAGGGTTTTATCTAACTCAAAATTCAACACGAAGGATATTAATTGGGATGATACTCTGGGAAGACAAGTTGCCAATGTTGAAAAATCAACGCTGGCTTTCAGTTGCATCCAAGTCCAATTTAGAAGTATGTTTTAGACCGCCGAAGAATTGATGCCTTTGAATTGTGGTGCTGGAGGAGGCTCTTGAGAATCCCCTGGACTGCAAGGAGAACAAACCTATCAGTTCTAAAGGAAATCAACCCTGAGTGCTCACTGGAAGGACAGATCCTGAAGCTGAGGCTCCAGTACTTTGGCCATCTCATGAGAAGAAAAGAGTCATTGGAAAAAACCTTGATGTTAGGAAGGTGTGATGGCAAGAGGAGAAGGGGACGACCGAGGATGAGATGGCTGGACAGTGTCTGCGAAGCAACCAACATGAACCTAACACAACTCCGGGAGGCAGTAGAAGACAGGAGGGCCTGGCGTGCTCTGGTCCATGGGGTCACGAAGAGTCGGACACGACTAAACGACTAAACACACACATTTAAACCTTCTGATGACTTGGAAACCAAGGGAACATTGAGGTCTGCTTTCTCCCATATTTTCCTGCTCAGACATTAATATCTTCTACATTAATCCTTCTCACAGTACCACTATAATCTCACATTAAGTGGATGGCAACATGGAAGGTGGAGTTTTCATTTTAAGTACAGTGGACCCTCGACTTACAGACGGCTCGACTTACAGACTTTTCAAGTTACAGACTTCTCTGGCTGCAAAATTTAGATTCAACTTGCAGCCAGAGAATCGACTTACAGACCAGAAAAAAACCAAAATGGAATAAAAATAGAATAAAAACCACTGGTTATGGGATTAATCGGTTTTCAGTGCATTGTAGGTCAATGGAGATTCGACTTACAGACTTTTCGACTTGCAGCCACCATTCCAATACGGATTAATTCCTTAAGTAGAGGGTCCACTGTACCATTGTGGTAGAACTCCTTCTTCCAAGGATGCTCAATTGGTTTCCACTTTATTAACATTTGAGCATGAGGTTGAGGTGTTTTCTGTTCTTGCAGAATAGCAAGTTCAGTTGACAGAACTGGAAATACGGGGACAGGTATTTGCTAATACCTTATAAACACTGTAAGGAAGTTTGTCCAGTCCTACCATGGCTGGATTATTTTATGTTGACAGAACTATTTATTTGATTGGTGTATGTTTTTTTTTACTTGTACTGATTTAATTCTACTGATTTGTTCCAATTACCCTTTTAAAACTTATTTTGAGAACCTCTCTGTGGTATATTGATCATAAAGATTAATATAGAACTGCTCTAAATAAATAAACAAATGAAAAACATTTTCCCCTTTTCATATAAAAAATCTCCTATTTATTTAAAATAATTTATCTAGGTAAAAAAAATAATATAGGGTAGATCTCAACTGTGGAACACAAACTATGTTGCAGCAGCTATGGCCAGAGTGGGTAAATTATTTGCAATCTAATAGAGCTGAGGTCAAAGTGACAAACCTACAGAATGTGAGCCTTCAGTGGGACATGCTGGTAGCCCAGCTGGGAAAATTTTTTATTTAAGATAGCAGAAGTTGCCAGGTAGCATGGGAGTCTGGGAACTGCAGTCCTCAAAAGGAACTTTTCTGAGCTTTGTGGCTTCCATGCACAAAATTCAGAGAGACCTTGAGTCTGGCTATGGCACACAGTCAGGTCAAATCCTTGTCTAGAGAGCTCACGACTGCTTCTTGCCCTCTCCACAACCCCCAGGCTTAGACGATTAAATATACCAAGGCACGTGCATGGACTTGAACTGGAGCACATTTAGCTTAAAGATTAGCTGCTGCTCTCTTAAACTAAGCAAATATCTCAGGGCCAAATGAGATGTGACAGGGCAGCCTGGATATTTTTTTTTTATGTTTTTGCAGCGGCATTCACATTTCAAGAGATGATGCAGGCAGCCTGTTGTAGAAGTGGAGCATGTGAGTGAGGGAAACAAAACTGCTTAAGAGGGAGTAGAACCAGTTAAACCAGTCCCAGAGCAGGTTAAACCTCCCCACTTTCTGTTTCAAGGAACTAGCGATCTACAGTAACTGTTTTATTGGAATACAGCTCTGGTTTGTTAGCCCTCGCTCATGCCAGGCTCCAATACTTTGGAGGCTCCAATACTTTGGCCCATCATGAGAAGAGAAGACTGCCTAGAAAAGACCCAGAGGTTCGGAAAGTGTGAAGGTAAGAGGAGAAGGGGACGAGAGAAGACAAGATGGTTGGACAGTGTCATTGAAGCTACCAACATGAATTTTACCCAACTCCGGGAGGAAGTGGAAGACAGGAGGGCCTGGTGTATTCTGGTCCATAGGGTCATGAAGAGTTGGACATGACTAAACGACTAAACAACAACAACATGCCATTACTGGGTCCAGACAACTAATTAGCATTTGTATTGTCATTCTGGATACAGCTGTTATGGAAACCTCTCCCAGCAGATGTACATACATAGATCTTAAACATCATGAAGACAGAGCCCTGGGGTGTTAGTTAGCACAGGAGTTATGGAGTGGTTGACCTAAAACACACCCTGACATCCATCAGAAGAATAATAGAACTCAGTGGTCTCTGGCTGCAAAGCCAGTGGTTGGGAGTTCTGTTCCTCACTGTGCCTCACTGACAGGGGCTGGACTCAATGATCTGTAGCAGTGGTCCCCAACCTTGGGCCTCCAGATGTTTTGGACTTCAACTCCCAGAAATCCTGGCCAGCAGAGGTGGTGGTGAAGGCTTCTGGGAATTGTAGTCCAAGAACATCTGGAGGCCCAAGGTTGGGGACCACTGATCTATAGGGGCCCTTCCAGCTGTGCAGTTCCAAGATGATAATGATCATGCCCTTACTTCTAAGTTCATGTCTCTCTAATTCAACTGGATCTCGTGTTCAGTGGTCTAATAAGCCACTGAAAAATCCAAGGGGACCAACTGGATCCTCTCAACATAGGTTACAAGTGCAGTTTTTGTATCAAAAGCAAGTGTGAAACCCAACTCACATGCATGTTGAAAATCTGCTTGATCCAAGAATAAACAGATAGTGAATATGTATAACTGGCCAGTAATTATTACCAATGTCCACAGATGTTTCCTTTTATTTTAACCACTGTTTCCTTCCTCTTGTGAGCAGGCCATAGTCTTAACCCCTGCCTGGTCTTAGCCAGTTAATCATACAGTACTTTGCTAGTTGTTATTAGCTGGAAAAGTCAAGGGTCAGACAAACAAGTGATGGCCTGAATCATCTCTCCATCCTCAGGCCTCAGCATCTGAAATTCATCCTGCAAAAACAGACTAGGGTTCAGTAGAAACCAGATACAAGATGTTTTCCCAGAAGATGCTTGAATTGTTTTTTAGTATTTCTTATTACTGTTTTTCTGGGAAACAATGCTTTGACTGGCTGTAGTGTTCTTTGATCCTGAAATCTCTCTCTTTAACCCTTTATCCTGCAAGAATGAGACTCACACATTCAGGAGAATATCCTAGAAAAACTCAAAGGAAATTTTAAATGCCCTAAACTTAGAGCACCATTACACAGATATCAGTTCAGTTAAATCTTTGAACTGTCTTGATATAGGAATATCACATCAATGCAACTTGTAACTCATCAAGCCAGGTGAAGCCTGCCTTAATATGGTATATCTGATTTTGGAAACTATCTAATAATGGGTGAGTGGGGCTTGTCAAACATTTGTCAGACAGAGCATAAAATGCATTTAATGAACTGCATTTGTCTTGACTGTGCAGGCTTGATGTGCAGGATCAGAATCAATGGTTTATAATCAAGCAAGGATCACTGTTGTGAGAAGCTAGATAAACATTGAAACATATTACAATTCAACAGTTACAATGCAAGGGTCAGTCGAGTACCGTATTGTTTAATGGTATAGAAATATGTTATAAAACTGCCTAGCTAATAAACTTGACAGCAATAGAATTTTCATAGTCAGCAGTTTTCAAAAAGAGATATACAAGTGCTTGTTAACAAGGACATCCATTTGTATATGGTGGAAAATCTGTGGAAATTATACATATTTTGTAGAATTTTGAATTACTGCAACTATTGTACAATATAGTCATACCATACAGGTTTCTCTACTTATTACGCCTATCAGCTGATTCATTTATATAAGCTGTTGCTATGTATGAGGTGTGCCTTTGAAATAATGGAAAAGTCAAATGCAAACTAGGAAGGAGATGCTTTGAGCACGGAGAAATATAATTTTTATATTTGATACTTAACGCTGGTTTGGATATAAAACTAAATCATAGTTCAACATTATGAGAAGAGATTAGTTTCCACACAAATTCAGGGACACCTCTCCACTCCAGCACCTGCAAGTACAAGTTCAAATTTACTTGAATTTTAGATCAGCTGTAGCTTGCCATGTTGTTCAAACACAGAAAGCTGCGGTTAAATTTAACTAGATTTTGGTCAAGGTCAGGATTTTTTTCACGCAGCTACTGACATCACAAAGATATGTCTGATGGCTTTCTTAGTCTTTCACAGAAGATGCATATTAAACTTTGAAACTTTGTGTGTACTTTAGGCATCAAAGATAATGTGAAACGTGTGGTTAATGAAATTGTGTATTCTTACAATAGATTATTCCTAATAGATTGATTTCTTTTAGAGGTGAAGCTTTACACTGGATTCTTCCTTTAGATTTACTGCAATACAAGACTTCTGTGTTTATTCAAAATGCATATCTTGCCCTTCAGTTAAAAAGTCTAAGGCAATGTACAAAATTAATTAAAGCAGCAACTAAAAGTCCACAGTATAAACAAAAAGTCATGGCAATTTAGGTACAGAAATCAGCAAATGCTTGTCCAAATAAATAAGTCATTCAAGACACTAAAACTATACAGTATATATATAGCATAGTAAAAGGGGGGGGGACACAGATTTTTTTTCACATGTATTATGAGAACTGGCTACTAGAGGACACCAGAGACCATGCTATGTATTCTTCACAAACAAATATTCATAGCATGGATATTTGGGTTTTTCTAGTGGCCATTTCTGGTAATACATGTGAAAATAATTTTTTTTCTGGAATGTTTCTTTTAGTATTTTTAATATTTTCAGACTTTAGATAAGTGAATCAGTGGATACTGCTGCTATGGATAAGGGGGTCCTACTGTATCAGGTTTAGCTGCTGTCCTCCTGGGGTTGGGAATGTAGACAGAATTTAAAAGTCAAGACATTACAACAGAAAAGTGCACACACATACACCCATCAACGGAACTACCTGTACGTGTGAAGGAATAATTGGGAACCCTCAGTCTATAGATTTCATGGAATGGGCAGGTTGGTATGGAGAGACATGTTCCTTCATATAATCTGGTGGTTTGTATGTTAATATATATCACCTTAAACTGGTTTGACAACTCACTTTCAACTAGTGCTGCTTGATAATCTGGTGGTTTGCATGTTAATACACATCATCTTGAACTGGTTTGACAACTCACTTTCAAGCACTGCAGTTCTTTTATTACGTGTGCAACACCTTGCGGTAGGACGCCTGACTCAATAACCTGCCTATTGCATTCTGCACTAGCTGCAATTTCTGAGCCAGTCTCAAGGGAAGTCCTAAAGGAGTGTATCACTGTAATCCAGCCTCACTGTATACTTCACTGTGGCCAGAATATTTTAATTCATCTATGTCAGACAATAAATAATACTGAAACAATAATTGTTACAAGATGTTCAAGCCAGCAGTAAAGAGGGGCATTCTTGTTTTTCCTACATCTCTAGGGAAAAATTAAAAACATACATTAAATACAATGCTACGGTCTCCACCAAGGCATTTTGAAGACCATAGGATTTTTTAAAACAGTCCCAGTGCAATCCTAAATTTATCTACTGAGAAGTACTTTCCCTGGAGTTCAATAGAACTTATTCCCCACTAAGTGGATGTATGCTTGCAGCCTAATTTACGGAAAAGGAAACAATTCTCTATGCCGTTTTAATACAGCATGTAGAATAGGAAGTTTTTTTAAAAAACTTTGTACTTAAAGTGCAAAAATGCCTTAGCTGATCTTCTTAGAAAGAACTCCCGAGGAAATGTCAATATGTACATTGCTTCCTTGTTTTTCTTTTCTCTGGAAAAAAAGCTACTCATTATGTTGCCTATTCTCATGGCACAGAAACTGACCAACATCAATATAATGCTTACTTTTAAAATGGTTTGACAAAACTGAACAGTTCACTGAACAGACAGTGCAATCTTAGGGCAGAGATGTGCCAGCTGTAGTGAATTTTGAATGGGCAGAAGCTTCTTGTGGCAGCTGCTCTTTTACCTACAGAACCCCCTTCTGTTAGCTGGTCTCTGAGATCCGCCAGCATACCTACTGTGCTGGCTAAGGTCAGCAGGCAGAAGCAGCAAATGATAGGGGAGAAGGGGCAGGGCAAGAGAAGAGCCAAGTTATACCAAATCCAGACCTTCTCCAAACCAGGGACACAACCACTATGCCAGCACAAAATTAGGCCAAGATTACGATGCTTTTAAATAATTTCCTACATCCCTAGGCAGAGAGGGGTTTAGATTCAGCTCAGCTTACACTGGCCTAGTGATTGTTCAGTTGGCCCTACTACCATCTTGGCTAGTTAGGATTGTGCCCTTGGGTATATTTGCAAATGTTAGTCAGTTAATCAGATGAGGGAGGAAACATTTTGACCAACCAAAAATATGCAAACTATTTGGGTGGATTAATGTACTGCACTACTTTAAAATGAACACTGCAGGATTTTAATATAATCTTAAAACAAGATGCATCTGTTTCTCACTCATACGGCGTGGAATATTTCTGCTGTACCTTTTATAGGAAATAGAACTATTGCTTTCATTCCGATGAAAAATGTGCAAGATGCCACTGATTATTCGGTGGGTGATGTAATTAAAACACTCATGTACATTTGTACATCTAGCACATTTATGTACATCGGATGGATTTGGTGATTCAGCAAGTAACATCCCAGATCACAGAAGGATGGATGTCAGTCAGTCAGTCGTTATTGTTTTGACCACTTTGGTCATCCAACTTCCACAAATTAAAAAGATAAGTATAAATATAAATATATACACAAGCTTGATGTCAGCTGAACATCCACAGTGCTAGCAAATTAAAAAGGATGGGTGTCATTTTTGGATCTTTCTAGAAAGAAATGCATAGTTTTAAGGAAGTTGTTAGAAGAAGGTTCCCAAAATTATTGTGGACATGGTGGAATTTCAACCTCAGAATACTGAATGCGGTGTTTGAGGAAAAAAATGAGAAAGGGACTCATAGAATGTACAGTACACTCTTCCAGTTTAAACTAACTCTTGGGTTTGTTGTGGCAATAAAGTTTTGGAGGGGAGAGGCCCCCCCCAGCCCTGAGCTTGCTTAAAGGATGATTGAATAGAAATAAACTAATAAATAATTTAACTATTTCAATTATTCAAACGCATCCAGCATTAAACTGGTTTCTGAGATTTAAAAAATATATAAACATGGATACATTACACCATTTCAGTAATTATAATCACTAGATGCAGACCTGAAGAGTTGATTGCTAATGGCAAATTGTTATTTTAGCATCTTATCACCCTCCACTGTAGCAATGAGAACCCACATAATGCAATGCACATTAGAGCAAGAAATTAAATGATCTTGATCAGTTCTTGATAAACACAGGAACACAGAGAGAGAGAGAGACACTGTTGCTCTCCGCTGTCTCCAGAAGCCCCATGTTCTCCAAACTGTTCTCTTAAAATGACAAGGATCGACTGAAATTTTATTCAGACACCTTGCTTTTGTTTTTGCAAGAAAACCACCCCATAATAGGTTTTCAATTGATTATGGACAAAGGACCCGAACTAGGGCAATTGACAAGGGACTGGGATGAGTGGCCGCCTTCTGCGAGGGTTAAATCGCGGTTGCGTCCAAAACACCGAATATTTCCGTAGTTGCTGAAGTCAGTTCTCGTGAATGATCCGTGCCTCCACCCCATATTATAAAAAAAAGGGGGGGGAATGGGAGGGGAAAAAAGAAAAAAGAAAAAAAAGGGGGGGGGGAATGAGAGAGAAACAAACAGCAACTCCGCCAGACGCCACTAGAGTTCTCCTTCTCCCAAGGATCCGTGGCTTCATCCTTAAATCCTGTTTACCCCCGGAAAGCTAGAAGTGTGGACAGCCAGGAGAAGAAGAAGAAGAGAGGAAAATTCAGACACAATAAAAACTCCGATGGGGGGGAAAAATATGTAGAAGGAGGAGGAGGAGGAGGAGGGAGCCGCGGCCTGGGGGAAGGGAACGAAAAGTTTCGCCTGGGTTAACTTCTCTTCCTCCGCCTGCAGCAAGAGAAAGCGCAGCAGTCAAGAGCACAAGGTGAGGAAGGCTTGGGGAGGAGGAGTGTAAAGGGTTGCGGGGTGGGAGGCACGCACACACACACATAGACACACACACACACGCGAGTTTGAATTTACAGCCTTGTGGAGATTATGTGTCTTCCTCCCCCCCCCCCCACGGCTGTGGGGGGCTGAGGGACGGGGACAGTGTCTCCATGCTGGCGGAAGGGAATCTCTCTCTCTCTCTTTTTTTTCTTTTTAAAATATGATGGAGGATTATAAACATGGCGCCTTAAAAAAAAAACCCAAGCCCCACGAAATCATATACACACGTTGAACCACAAGAGAGGGGCTTTCGGGGTGGGGTGAGGTGGCGGCTGTTGGAAAGGTGGAGTGGATGGGGTTTTGGTGGAGGTCTATTTATACGATATCCTTGTCGTGCCGTTCTCGGCGACAGAGAGAAGATTGCAAAATAAGAATAAATGAGGAGGAGGAAAGGGGGAAAGACCGTCGTGCTCAGTCTGAAGCATTTGTGATGATGATGATGATAGGAATCGTGGTCAAGTGAACTGGAGGGTTCGGGCACCACTTTTGTCGTTTTCTTTTCTCCCTTCGCTGGAAGGAGAAAAAAAAAGCCTCGGTTGTGTGGATGTCACGGAAATGTAGAAAAAAAAACGGGGGAAAAAGGGAGAGTGCAAGTTGGAATACGGGGCTGGAAGGCAGTCGATGGGAATCTTAAAAATCAGGAAACAATAAAGGATGCTGCGGTTTGGGGCAGCCAAAAGGGCCGTGACTTTCTGCTTCGCCTTTAGGGCTAGTCCCTGGGTGGGGGGTTTAAGTTGAGGGGGGCTTGTCTAGATCCGAGTCGAGGGATGGGAAGGAAAAAGGGTGTGTGTTAGGCAAGGCGGCGGCGGCGGGGGAAGAGAAAGGACTTCCCCGTGACGGCCCGCCTAGACCAGCGGAGCCGGGGACTCGCGTGACTCGAGAGGCCGGGCAGGGCCCCGCTCTTGTCGGTCACAAGCCTCCCTTCCCCCTGGATGGGCCTCTCGGAAGGAAGACGTCGACTGGTTGTTGTGTGTTTTTTTTTGGCTCCTTCGCCTCTCGCGAGTTTCGTCTCCCGGCGGGCGGCCTTTTGGGAGACAGGTTTGGACCGAATAATGGCAGCGGGGTGGGGAGTGGGGGGGGGAATCCTGCGCGGGGTGTGGGCGCCTGTGGGAGAAAGGCGTGTGGGGTGGAAGAAGGAGACGCTCCCCGTCGCGCAAAAGAAAAAAAATATGAAAGGGGGGGGAAGAACACCCAGACAGGGAGGAGACGAAGCGTTATGGAGATACGAGGCTAGCCTCCTGTCTGAAAGCAAGGGGGAAACGGGCACCCACGCCCACTCCCCCACCCCCAGAAAAAAAAGGTGAAGCCGCCTGTGAGGGGAGGCGGCGAGCTTAGGCGCCGTTTTCGCCCTTGCTCAGAATAATAGGGGAGGTTTTACCCTTCAGAAAGGCAAAAAAGGGAGGGAAGGTTGTTTTCTGTGCTTGGGAGGGAGGGAGGGAGTGGACGGGTGGGGTGAGGCGGGGGGCTCTTTCTCCCCCTGAGGGCGGCAGGTATGGTGGGGAAAAATTTGGTCAGTCCCCTCACCCTAAAGGTGAGGCGTGAGGTCCCCGCGCTCAGCATGAGGTGGAAAAAAATTCAGGGGGTCCCTGAGAAATGCTGCTCAGGGAATTCCCCCTGCGGTTTCTCCTCCAAAAGATTAAAAAGTGGGACCGTGGGAGAGATAACGTTTAAGGACTCAAATATTTATTTGCCTCATGAGTCTTTCGTGCTGCTACGTGGACGGTGGCTGGTTGAAGGGGGATTGGGAGTCTTAATGGGTGACCCCCCACCACCACCCTGCCTGTCAGTTTAGTTTTAATGGACGGAGGGGGATTCCAAACTGGTTTGGGTTGTTTAAGAAGTTGTGCTGTATGGAGACACATTAGAAGATTGATATGGAGTTAAGTCGTTTAATGAATAAGGTTCTGATTTGAATTTGTTTTGAGTTGATACCTGGTGGCTCCAAAGGGTGAGGGCCTACTTTCTTTTAAGGCTTGTGTGGCCTTTTAGGATTGAAAAAGGCCACCGTGTAAACCTCACTGAACTTTGTGGGATTTCTCTTTTCATCTTCTATTGGCATTAAGGAGGTTAATGCAGAAGATTAAAGCATGGATGTGAGAGCTACACAAGATTTGTTCTTTTGTGGCCTGTTTCAGAATTGTATTGATTGATTTGATTTGATTTGTATCCCGCCCATCTGGTCTATGCGACCACTCTGAGCGGCTTCCAATATAATACAAATAATTAATAAAAGCACATAGTTAATTGTAGGGCTAGATCCCTCAAACAGCTGAACAGGTTGTCTTGTGGCTCTTTTGTATTAGGCTGTCATGTAACAAGGGAATATTGGTTAAGGTTTCTTATTATTTTTATGTGGCGTCATGTTACTTCTGACTTACGGCGCGACTCTGTGAATTTGTGACTTCCAAATGGTCTGGTCATTAACAGCCCTGTTTAGGTCTTGCAGTCTCAAGGCTGTGACTTTCGTTATTGAATCAATCTATCTCATATTCAGTGGTCCACTTTCCCCAGCATTATTGTCAGAGCATTGTATAGCATTAGAGATTTGTAAGGATTTTTACATGTGTCCAGTTTAATGGTGTAGTTGTCTTGCCGTGGGGCCTAAGGCAATGTACATATAGTTTCAGTGTGGTTTCCCATTTAGGAATTGGCCAGTGCTGAGCATACTTATTTTCAGCAAAGTTGCTGTAAATGTCAGAACCTCTAGTGTATTGTATATATTTATTTAATTATTAATTTCTTGGATTTATCTTGCCTCCTTCCCAAAAATGGAGTGCGTGGCTCATAGTATATTGAATTAAAAAGTAGCATTAAAATTAAGCAAATATTAAAACTGAATTAGATTAATGATAGAATTTAAAACAGTTCGAAAGAATTGCAACCACGATTTAGAATCACATTGCTAAGCCTTTTACATGGATAGAATCAGCAAGTTGCCTTTGCAGTCGTACAACCTTCCAAATTTTTCTCCAAGACATTCTTTTCTCCAATTATGTGTTCTTTAAGGAAATATTTCCTGCCATAACATCTTCTCTATAGGATTCCTTGAGCAGAAGAAATAAAGTCATATTAAAACAAAGCTATCTACTGAAATGCTGTTTCATTCCACAGTTGAAATGCCTTTTACTAAAAAACAAAAGGAACAATAAGAGATCATGATTCTTTCCTGTACCAGAATAAAACATTGAGCATATTTATGTATTTTGTCTCGAAACCTGAAATAGTGAACTTAAATTAATCCAGTTCAATATATTGCTTCTATTAAATAAAAGCCTAATTAAATTGGGTATTTTTCCCATATGCTTGCATTACAACTTCTGAATCCCTATTACCACTGCCTTTTCTTTTAACTGTTCAATAAACTGTTGCATTAGAAGCAAAGAATAGGAGAGGTTGTATGTTTTACAACTTCAGAACTGTTTCACATGGGAGCTTTGCAGCTTCAAGATAAGGAGCTGCATCGGAAGCATAAGCAAAGCCATGCCAGACCAGCCAAAAAGTTTATGCTGTCCAGCATTCTATTCACACAGTAGTTAACAACTTGCTTATGGATAGTCCACAAGAAAAACACAATTGACCAGCACCCCCATCTAGATGGGGCAAGTGGGTTAATGGCAGTAGACTTCCCCACCCCTCCTTTCTAGGTGAGTCCCTCTAGCCCTCTGAAAATGCTCAGTAGTGTGTTTCAGGCCTCTGCAGAATGGGGTAGGCTGTTTTGTATAAACTAGGAAGTCCCAAAAATGTATCACAGGCTCCTTCCATGATCTAGCCTCAGCCTCTGGGTGTGGGGGTATGATGCCTTCATTCAGAAGATTCTCCAATCCCCTGTGTACTATTTTCAGATGGCGATGAAGTTCACACACTTGCACTTGACTAATATGGATCCAGTCCATGGAATTTCATTATGTTCCATGGTCCTGTAAAGAAATATGTGGGTGTTTGTTTAGCTTTTCATAAATCCTTTGCTTTTAGGACTGTGCTGTACTGCAACACATTAGAGACAGTCCCTGGGCCAGAGATAATAGTAGCAATTTCAGACAGACACCTACATTCTTAACACCTAGGCTCTATTCTGCATTTCTTAACTAATGCACTCTGCTTTACCATGACTTGCAATGTAGATAATTCATAAGCATTATTGAAAAGGTGTCTCTAATTTTAAAGTGGCTAATTTGTGATAATAGCCCTTATTTGTCATTTGTTGTCTGTGTTATTTTAGTCATACAGTCGTTCCTCACTCTGATCATATGCCTTCTCAAAAATTTTAAACCATTTACCTTTTACTAAGGAGTTTGTCTTTATCCAGGGAAGCATTTGAGTTGGGAATCTGGACTGTTTTTTGCTGTTTTTTTCCCAAATGATGCACACACAAACAGTGATAATCAGGCACCTGCTGGTTCTGGTCTTTCTGGCTGCTTATACTCTGCGGACACAGGTCACACAAACAGTACAAAATATAATAGCAACATTTTAGGGCGTTTTGCCCTCAGACTGATTCTGATCCTAAAAGCACTCATGTAGTATAACATTTATTCCCTCTGTTCATGTAGATTAGGACGTTGGAGTTTGTGGGTGTGGACCCATTGGTCCTGAAGGATCAGCTGAGATTACCCAGGTGTGTATGGCAGATGAGGTTACATGCCTTACTACCTGTTCAGTCTTGGATAAGGTGCATGATCTTAGCGTGCCAGATGAAGAAAGGACTAGCAATCCACTTCTGAATATGCCTAGCAAATTCTGGGAGGGTCACAATAACATGGAGTTGACTGGATGACACTTTTTTTTTTTTTTAAAAAGGGTTCTTCCTCTTTGTCAGGATATTGAGCTAAAATGTTACATTGTGGTCTTCACTCTACAACTTTCACTTTTTGAGGTTGTTTATTATACACAATTTAAGTTTTTGCCAAAATGGCTTACGTTCATAGTGAGTTTAAATAAAGGAGTTTCCAGATGTAACTTTGTAGGCCTACCTATGCTTCACACACACTAACATATTTCTGTTCAGTTAACATATCTGGAAAGTACATGTCTTGGTTTCATCTTTATCTGTTTGAATTTTGTTGTGAGTCACCTTGGGTCCCAGTCTGGGAGAAAGGTGGGATATAAAACAGCCAATAAAGTTTGTCTATTTTGAGGGATAGATTTACAGTAGATCAAATGAGAATTCTGAAGTGGAACATGTACCCCAGCGAACTTTGTATTAATACAAGAAATACACTAGAACAGATAAATCCAAATTAATTTTCTCGAATGGCCAATGGCCAAAAGGATGAAATTGAGTAAATGTTGGAGTTAAATAGGAGTTTGCATAAGGTACTTATAGAAAGATTAACAATGTGCCATATTTCTGCATTTTCCTGATATATCCAGGTTGGCAAAACAAAGTACTATACCCTTTAAAATATAAGAGCCTTGGGAAATGTTTTCTTGTTTGTATGAGTAGAGTAATATTCTGATTGTTTCATAGAAAAACTAGTTTTTCTAGCCGCCTAGAGTGGTCGTAACTGACCAGATAGGCAGGATATAAATAAATAAATAAATAAATAAATAAATAAATAAATAAATAAATAAATAAATAAATATCAGTAGATCAGTTGTTTTATAGAACTGGAAATATTTTTAGAACTGATAAAAGGAACTTAAAAAAATACTTACAGGAAACATTAGAATCAAAATTGTTTGTTTTGTTGGCTTGCATATAAAATTTGCCTAAAAGGCAAATAAATATTTCCCCTCCCCTAGAAATAGTTATTGGAAACAGGACATCTAAGAAAGTAAGAACACAACAGATTTTAGTTTTTATTTTATTTTATTCTTCATATTACTAATCTGTTTCTTCATTGAAATTTTGGCTGCTTTATGAATAAGACATTTCATTTCTTGTTACAGGTGGCATTTGTTAGTTGTCCTAGGGCTTTCTCAAGGTTCATTTACCAATTACATTTTGGTTTGTCATTGATATGTTGCAATTTAATTGCTTACTACTGTGGCTAGATGTTATAAAGTGAGTTTGTTTTCAGTTAATTAACTTCATAAAGGATTTAAACCTACTAGAAGTACAGCTTGAAAGCTGAAGAACACTCGTGGCATTTCTGTGGAGACAATAATTATTTTTTGAACACATGCAACGTATAGATGAATTGTTGGACTGGCTAGAAGAGTGCCACTTCCTAACATAACTAAACATGACTAAAGAATACTGGAAATTCCCCTTAAGGATGAATGGTAAGGAAAATATGGCCCTTACTACCCCCAAGGGGTTGTTTTACTTCATGCATATGCCTTTTGGCATACATGGGACAGTCAGTAGTTTGCAAAGGTTCATGTTCCAAGTCCCAGCATTTGCCATACCATACATCTTTATCAGGAGAAAGGCAGCCTATAAACAACATCATCATCATCATCATCATCATCATCATCATCATCATCATCATATTGGATGCCTCTTGGTCTGAACACCTTATCCACCTGTAAGCTGTATTAATTGAACTCAGGAAAGCTAGCATGACAGTCAATCTGAGTAAATGTAAAATAGTGAGAAGAGAAGACTCCCTGGAAAAGACCCTGATGTTAGGAAAGTGAAGGAAAGAGGAGAAGGGGACGACAGAGGACAAGATGGCTGGACAGTGTCACCGAAGCTACCAACATGAATTTGACCGAACTCTGGGAGGCAGTGGAAGACAGGAGGGCCTGGTGTGCTCTGGTCCATGGGGTCACGAGAGGTCAGACACGACTAAACAACTAAACAACAAAAAGTCCAATATTTAGGATTCCAAGTTGGAGGGTGATTGGTCAAGCCTTTGCATGACCTGGTGATGAAAATATTTTTGTGGCTGCAATCACAAACCAAAAAACAGCTACTACCATTTTTAGGGCTAGCCAGGTACTATAGGCAATTCATTCCAAATTTCTCCACCATAGCAGTCCCCCTCACAGACCTTATTCATAAAAGAGCCCCTAGACTGGTCGGGAAACAAATGAGCATATGTCTTTTACACTCCTAACGGACAAATTGTGTTCCACTCTAGTGAGACATTCACTGGGCTTCACCAAATCATTTATATTGCAGACTGATGTCTCACATAGAAGCACTGGTGGTCTCCATTCAGAGCATGGAAGAAGGGGAGCACCCTATCTTTTAACTAAGTCATAAACTGTTGTTCCCCTAGAGCAGTGGTCCCCAACCTTGGGCCTCCAGATGTTCTTGGACTACCAGAAGCCTTCACCACCACCTCTGCTGGCCAGGATTTCTGGGAGTTGAAGTCCAAGAACTGCTGGAGGCCCAAGGTTGAGGACCACTGCCCTAGAGCAGTGATTCTCAAACTTGGGTCCCCAGATGTTCTTGGACTGCAACTCCCAGAATTCCTGGCCAGTACAGCAAGTAGTGAAGGCTTCTGGGAACTACAATCCAAAAGCATCTGGAGACCCCAGTTTGAGAGCCACTGCCCTAGAGCAGCCATTCTCAGCTTTTTATTTTTTATTTTTTACCGCAGCAATAACACGATCTGAAAGAAATACAGGATTGTATAGGTCACATAACAAACCTTATAAAGTTTATGAAGATGTGTTTCCTGTCTGTGGCCCCGTTCAGATGTGCCAACCGCCCTGTGGGGGGGCGCATATGGTTCGGGTGAGAATGGATGGACCAATCATGCCTTTCAATATTATCTTTTGGGAGAGCAGTTCATAATGGTCACTGACCATGCTGCCCTTCAATGATTGCAACAGATGAAAGATTCAAACCCAGGTTCACTGGTACTTAGCTCTCCAGTTTTTTTACATTCTTTGTAGTTTGTAGGAAAGGGAGAGAGAGCCCATGTTAACGTAAATTATTCATCTCCACAGGGTACCTGGGCACAGGAAGATGAGGTCCTCTTGGGTGTGTTTGTGTGTCCTCTTGAGACTTTGGACAGTGGCAGGAAGGTTCTGTCAACACAGTCAGGGCTGGCAGGCTCACAAATCCCTTACAGTCTGCATTACACTCTGTGCCTTAGCATTTCTGTAATTTTATGAAAATTGGAATTAAATGTTTCTTTGGATCATTCCTAATAATCATTAGGAATGGTCCAATAATAATTGGATTATTGGATCATTCCTAATCATTCCACGTTACAAAAATAGTTCTTGAGTGATTACAAGTTGCAGTGTTGAAGCTGTGTCATGGTATAGATATGTCAATGCATGAATAGAAGCCTGCAGTGTAATTTAATGTACACCACTTTGAGTTCTGTGCAGTTCAGATGTGATATAAATATAATTAAGTTAAATAAGCATGTGGATTCTATTAAGTAATCATTTGTAGACATAGGTGTGCATTAAAAGTAACTGCAGAATTCTGGTCTAAGTCCAGTCTGATGCTGCAGCACTGGCACAATAGAATTTCCTTTCCTTTCCTCCCTCTCACAGGCTTGAGAGTTGCCTAAAAATTGCTCCAGAGAGTTTCTTGGCTTGAGGGTGCATAAGAATGGAAAATTACCCCCTCTTCTGCCGGTTTCCATTGTTTCCGTGGCAAAAGCGCAATGTTGGATTGTGCCCCACATAAATGTGCCATCACATTTACTTGTGGAAACTATAAACTGTATTAAAACTTATGCAGAATAAATAATCCCCAAAACAAAAATTCTTAATCGGCATACATCTCACGTTTTTCATATTCCTTCCTCACTTATCTATGCAAGTATCACCTCCCAACTCAGCCTTGCTCTCGCCTACTTATGATGTGCATAATTTCATGTGAAATTAAGAAGAACAAATTCCTCTGAGATAGTAAAAAATCCATTTTCTCTTCAAGGCACTGTCTTTCCAATGTGCAGTAATACTGCTTTTTAAAAAAACGAGAATAAAAAAGCTCTATAGACATTATTTGACAAATAGTATTGAGAACTCATTTAGCTGACAAATACCACATATGCATTGCACTGTTGTGTACAAGGAGGTTTAATGCACACTCAGTTGATGAAAGTACTAGAAAAGAATTATACCGAGACCAGAATTTGTTCCCCATTTACCAGGGCATATTTGTTTCTTACTTTTTTATCCTGCTCATTGAGCTCACAGGCTTCCCATTTAGTTTCCCATCAAGGCATTGCTCAGATTCAGACCTATGTTGCTTCATTGAGTTTGATGCCTCAAAGGGTTTTATACCATGCCATGCAACCACTAATGAGTGGCATTCCTTTTCATTACTAAGTTGCAATAGATGACAATGATGTATGGATGTATTGATGGGGAGATTGAGGTTCTGTGCAATTTGCTATCCTTTTGAGAAGATGGACAAGTTTTTAATTGGAATTGTTTTGGAAACAAGATTCTGGTTATCTCTAGGAAGATACACAGTGCACAGCTACATATATTGGTACACTCCCTCTTCTAGCATCTTTAGCTCCTTCTCACGTTCTTCAGAGAGTTGGTTTGTCTAGTGACATCCAGCTCTCCGTGTGTGTGTGTGTGTGTGTGTGTGTGTGTGTGAGAGAGAGAGAGAGAGAGAGAGAGAGAGAGAGAGATATTGCCTGTTACAAATCCTAAATTTTCAGGCTGTTTCTCTAATTTGGGGAAGAAGGGCAGAGAAATTCTTGTTAACATCCCTGGAATGGAAAGATTCTTCCTGGTTTAGACATCACTATCTAAGCACTGAGGTGTGGATAGATCTGCTTTCATTCTGTTGCTCATACAAGCGTCTGTATAGTATAAAAACATCTTGACCCAGGCCTTTTCCCTATGCTACCTTTTTCTTCCCAGTCGAGTTTGGAGTGCAAAGACAATGTAATGGCTACCTTGTTATTTCTCCTTGAGACATGAGTGCCCTGAATGTAGACATAGTGTTAGCATAGAAAGCTGGGAAATTTACAAGCATCTAATTATCTTGTCTGCCTGAGGATTTGATGCTGGTTCAAAATCTTTTATTTCATAGAATCCTGTTCCAAAAGTTAAATTAAAAATAGCTCTGAAATTTGTGTATCAAGTAAAGAATTGTACATTTGTTTCACATATACAATATTTGCAATATGTAAGCAGAAAGAATAGAAAAGATAAAGGATGTGCCCTTTAGATTTTCCTTTATTTTGTATCAAAAGTATTTGATCAGGATAAATCTTAAAATATATTTGCCCAAGGCATTATCAAAATAGTCTTTGCTCTTTCCCTATTAAGTCTACAGAGTGGAATGA
This sequence comes from Pogona vitticeps, assembly GCF_051106095.1. Lineage (NCBI taxonomy): Eukaryota > Metazoa > Chordata > Lepidosauria > Squamata > Agamidae > Pogona > Pogona vitticeps. Next base: position 10,666,698 of record NC_135788.1, read on the forward strand.
TCTCAGGTTTTATTAGTTGCAAATTGAGCCCTTTGTTATTCCATCCTTTCTCCTCTGGGAATTAGTGTTATAGAGCTGCTGTAAGAGTTGCTTCTGCAGTTTTTTTGACATTTCTTCCAGTGTTTATAAAAATATACAGAAACTAGTAAGAACCACAGTTGAATTATTTATTCTGTGAGCAGCTACCCTTAATCAGGATAACAATCAAGAATTTAAGGCTATAGATAATTTATAATTATACCATATTCATCAGTCTGAAAAGTAAATTTGGCCTTCGCTTTGGCAGATGTCATGCTGCGCTAGGAGAAGGAAGTGTCTTAGTCCGGTTTGTTGGCTCATGTGTACTCAAAATGAAAAAAACACACACTTTTTCTGTATGTTATTTGGCTTAACATATGACAGATGGAAATCTCTAGGGGTCTTTTCAGGCATATAGAATATTATGAAAATAGCAGAATGTTTTGGTGGCATATTTAAGGTGAATAGCAAACCATAGTTTTGTTCTGTGTTTAGAATTTTAACTAGGGTTAAGGCAACAAACTATGGTTAGTATTGATGTGGTTTATGCAGCATGTCTTTGATAAGGATGAATGTCAACAATTGCACAGCCAAATGTATGTGTAAAATTGTTCAGTTGCTAGGATGTCCTTTAACCCAGATTATCATAGAGCCAGAATGGCACACAAGCAACTATTAAGTCTTTTAAGGGCAACATGATTTTTTTCCTGGCAGAGCATAAGGTTTTATATCCTTCTTGTTTCTGTCAACCATTTGACCTTTACACTTCCTATTTTCCTGAGACATTTAATTGACATAACTGAATTCTGAGAAAATTGGCATTTTGCTCTGCAATATTGTGGTGAATAGGCCCAAGTGGTAGCTGTGTTGGTCTCTGTTGAGAGACATGCCTTTTCAGTGCAGTGTCATTAAAGCTCTTCAGACAAGGGGCTTTAGAACAGTTCCTATTTCAGTAGTTTAAATGCACAAGGGCCTTTGAGATGAGACTGAATGGGACTGGGGGAGTTTCACAAGATCTTACTTACCGTCATCTTGCTGGGGATTAAGAATAATTTTATGTGTTTATGTTCCTGAGTCACAGCCACTACACTCATTTTATGAAAACAGATTATCACTTTGCCCATTCCAGAAGAAATAAATACAAATATCTTGTAACTGAAGAGAAAGTCTGCCATATCTAGATATACATTATTTCCATATGCATAATATTAGCATATCCTTGTCAATCAATACCTGTTTCACCTCTCCGTGGTCCTGTATCCCTCTTGGATTAATGTGTGTGACTAGTCCTTTGAGGCTGGAAGCTGCATGACTACTTGGCTTCTCTGTGTGGAGTTGTTGTCATGTTGGGGTAAAGGAGGGCAGACCAAAGACCTATGAAAAGAGCAATAGAAAAACGATAGGTTTGGAAAAGTAGGTGGAGAGACAAAAGGGGTCTATCTAGAGGCAGGAGAAGACAATGGTAGAAGTCAGAGAGGGCAAGGAAAACTGGGTTGAAAGGGCCAGGTGAGATGAAGTATAACATACTCATTTTAAATAACCATCACATTCCTGGCTGCAGGCACTAGTAAACATTTGGATTCCAAAAATGTAGTTCAAGAATGCAGACAAGAAGAGATTGTTGAGCAGCAGAACTCTGAAAGCAGTTGGGAATACTGAACAGCTGCAAGCAAGAGCAGAAGAAGAGTCTTGCAGGAACATACCTTTATTTTATAAAATGCAGTTGCAAAGTTCCAAATGCAACTCTTCTGTTACAGATCGTTTATTTTGGAGAAAAAGCTTATAATAATTATAAAAAAGGATTATTTAGTCAGATTTATCTTCCTGCTTGTTCACCTTGGTGTTATCATCAGTCAAAGTTGAACACTTATAAGACATAAGACATAAGACATAAGAAATTTATTTGTCATTGCGCTCACAAGTGGGTGCAACGAAATGAGGTGCTCTTCCCCAAGGTAAAACTGGACAACACTACAAAAAAAAAGTTAAAATATACACAACTTTCACCATCCAAATATAGATACCCCGTTTTCTCTCAGCAATTAAAATTCCATCAAAAACCTATGGCCCCGCATTTAAACTCAATACTGCACTTGGGTAAAAACTGTTCTTGAATCTGCTTGTCCTTGCTTTCAATACCCTGAATCTCCTTCCTGATGGTAATAGTTTAAAGAGCTGATATCCCGGATGAGAGGAGTCTTTCAGTATGTTAAATATCTTCCTCTTACATCTGTTCTTATACAATTCTTCCAAAGAGGGGAGTGAACAGCCAATGATGTTTTGGGCCGTCTTGATCACCCCTTGAATTGCCTTTTTCTCTGCCACTGTGCAGCTCGTGAACCATACACAGAGACAGTAGGATAATATGCTCTCAATCGAACTCCGATAGAAGGTGATCAACAAACTCTCAGTCAATTGTTGCTTTCTAAGAATCCTTAGAAAATACAACCGTTGTTGTGCCTTCCTGATTAACGCAGCGGTGTTTGCACTCCAAGTCAGATCATTTGTTATGATAGTCCCAAGAAACTTACATTCAACCACCTGTTCCACACAAACTCCATCTATATACAGTGGCTGAATATGCTCATCTTATGCTCGTTTTTAGAGTTTTTTGTCCTGGCCATATTACATATGACACAAACAGCATGGCTGGTAGCTCCCCCCCCCCAAAAAAAAAATTATGGAGAAATCCAGCTGCCTCTTATGCAGCCATTAGGGTTGAGCCTATTTCTTTTTCATTGGAAAAAAAATCCAATTTCTGATTTATTAAGAAGATTGTATCTTATTGCCCCAGGTCCCTTGGCCAATCAGATGTGGGTAAGGCATGTATGGTTTCATGTATGAGAGATTAGTGAAGACTCCTGCTTGTTAATAAGCTTAGTAGGTTCTAAATTCTAAGGGTAGTCAGCCAGAAAGAGGCCACAGATTTTTTTAAAGGAAGACCTAATATTGAAAAGGTCTCGAAAGGCAACCATTTTGTAAACCTCACAGGCCAAAATAGTAGAGCTGAATACTTTGTGTGTTATATTTTTCTTTTAATATAAGGTCAGAAGTGTCAGGTTGGTTAAACCTATAAGATCAGTCAGTGTAAGGTTCAGTCATGGTAGGATCATCATGTTGGATGTATTCCTTCTAAAAAATAGAAGTGGTGTGTGGTTCCTGTGGTTGCATATTGTGTTCACTTTGAGATTTTTGTGGATGAAAACCATGACCCTGAACTTGAATTGTTATCCATTAAGAAGCTAGGAGAGAAAAATTAAGACTAATGTCAAAGTGTTATCAGGGAGAACATACAATTGTGTTCCTGTGAGAAGCTTTCTTTATTCCCAGTCGTAGCAGATCACTATGATCTATGTATGCCTGGGAAAAATGAACTCAAGCCAAGAAGAACTGGACTGCCCTGTGAAAATGTAAGGGGAAAATTAGAAGAAACCTCTGTGATGTGTTGTGTAAAGAAAGATGGAGTAAAACTGATTTTTGTCATATTCCAAATTGTAAACTTTGTGAAGCCTTGCTGCCTGAGAATGACTTTAACATGCTTCCCGGAAGAACAGGTTGTAGAGACATTTTTCTGTCAGGCAAATTGAGATCAGTTATCCATGTGTCACTATCTTCATGGAAATATGTTATAGCTTGTGCCAGATGTGTTTGGAATCTCTTAATTATCCCTCAGCAATTCCCATGTTGGCTGGAAATAATGGGGATGGTAGACCAAGGAACATGGGGAGTCAGTAGGCATCCTTCAGTCTCGAGAGACTATGGTAACGTGCTCTATATGGAGGTCTTGGAGTAGCGTCTAGTGTAGCTGAGAAGGCCAATTCGAGAGTGACAATCTCTTCCACATTGAAGAAAAATACAATCTGTCCCCTGTCCAGCTCCCTAGTTTTGCTTGTTACGGGACTGCCTCTTTGCCTCGGTCTGCTGTACAAGTGTCTCTTCAAATTGGGAGAGGCCATGATGCACATGGGGAGTGGGCTAGGTCAATTTGAAGACAGGCTTTGATGTCTAGAATTACCTTAAAAGAACAGAAATACCTGTTCCTAAGCCCCAATAGTAAAGCTGATGGGGAAGATGAGAGAGCAGACATGCAGACAGAGGTGTAACTTTGAGTAAAAGTGACCAAAGAAAGGAGGCTTAAAACCAAATCAAGAGCTGTGGAGAGTCATACAAATAGTAGTATGTAAATAATTGGAACTTTTCTATATGTTGACCTCTTGGGCGATTGAGCCCAGTTATATCTGGCAGCTGAAACTGAGATTATATCTGGCAGTGTAGAAGTGTCTGGTTTAGGGCAAAACATGTCTTTTTTATTTTTCTGTGAAGCTCATGTTTATGAATGCAGTCCAGTTGGTCTTGGGGACATTCTAATAACTGCCTGGATTGTGCCTGGAAGTAATGATTAGGTGTTTGTTTTAAATTTAGATTTGCTTAAGTAAGCCACCTTTATTGACAGTTCTTACCCTGTTTCCTGGGTCTTATTTTAATTTTTGCTCCAAAAATGCATTAAGGCTTATTTTCATGTACTGTACAACAATCTACATTTATTCATATATAATCATGTCATCTGGTTGCTGCCCAAGGGTGGAGGGCGGGGTTTCACTTAACTAGGTCTTACAGTATTTTAGAGGTAGGGCTTATATTACGAGCATCCTGAAAAGTCATACTAGGGCTTATTTCCAGGTTAGGGCTTATTTTCGGGGAAACAGTATACTCATGTTAGTAGTACCAGTAGCCCTGCTTTTTTTTCCTGAAGAATTTTTATTAATATTCTACAACATTGTTGGTGGCATGGACAGGGAAACTGCTCTGGCTGCCATCTTCTCTCTGTGGACGTACTATTATTATTTTTAAACATGGCTTCACCTTTGGCTTCTTCCTTGACATTATTTCTTACAGTTCCCTCTGGTAGAGATCACTCAGTTGCTAGAATGTTCTTCACTTCTTAAATATAGCATTCTGTAATTTATTCCATTTATTAGTACTACCAGATGAATTGCCTCTTTAAATATGCGGTTATGCATAAATAATAAATTAAAATCTTAGCAAACTAATGTCTTAAGTAATAGCAATCTCAATGTGTTTCTAAGGTTCAAATTGTACATATTTAAAATCTAATGCTCATTAATTCATATCGATAAAAACTTGTTAAACCTTTAAAAGCATTGCAGGATGATTTGTTTTTTCCTGATGGCGGTAAAAGAAAAATAATGAAACAATTTATCTGTGGGATTTTGTCCAGTAAAAACTATTCCTAGTAATTACTGTGCTAGTCTGAACTGATGAAATCATATGATAAGGTTACTGGTTGGTTTACTGCTTTTTTACAGCGGCTCTCAAATTGCAAGGGGTGGATGTGGGGTGTGTGTGTATGTGCGTGTGTGTGCGTGTGTGTGTGCGCGCGCTGATGATGTGTTAGTCTCCTGCCTTCCTCTTGTACTTAAACAATGGCTCCAGTTCATGTCTTTTTCATCTATAGTGCTGGCGCTATTTAAGATAAATCACTAGAATGGGCACCATTTTGCAGTTCTGGTAGATAATGAATTGGTGACACATATTTCTAAATTCCACTTTGTACATTCACTCATATTCTCATTTAATTATGTAAAGCATTGTAACTAATCACTGCACTTTCAAAGATCTCACTAAAACAGGAATGTCAGCTACGGTGATCTGGCTAGATTCCAGGCTGGGTAATTACATTCTGCTAAACCGAATTCCTTTTGCATTTTTAGCACGATGTTGTGACTGTTTTTTATTTACACAGAAATGCATATGAATGTTGGCCATTTGCAGCATTGTGTGCTGTACAGAATAGCAAAATCCCCCCCAATCCATTCCATTAATATTTTGTGTCAAAAAGAGATGCTAAGTGGACCACAGTTTAATAGGTGTAAAAGAACATGTGGGGTTTCAGAATATTATAATGGCGAAGCAGAAGGCGTGTGACTAACATAGGAATCCTTTTCCAGGGTAAAATAGGGGAAGAATACATTAGGAAAGAATGAGAGAGAACACAGTTGTAACCATTAAAGATGCAAGAATTGGAAGAGGAGAAAAGAAAGCGAGGAAAATCAAAGGAATCGAGCTGAGTTAAGAATGTTGGAAGAATATACTTCACGAAATCAGTGTTTGCTTGGTTAAACACTTCACATTAGATTCACTTCACATGCCCCTGGGCATGGATGGCACCATTGCTTGGATATGACCTGTTGACAGACACAAGTCACAGTCTAGTTACAGTCGTTATTATCACGAAGATTTTACACATTTTGCACAAGTGGAGCAGTGCAGTCTATCCATTGCTCCTCTTTTAAGGCTGCAGTGGCGGAATCAAATGTAAAGCCCTGTTTATGGATGCAGAAGAGTGCTAGTGCAAATATAGAGTGTTATTGAGCCAAAGCCCTATGCTCCATTGTTTTTAACAGGGCAGCAATATGTATACCTTTGTTGCACAGTATTAGATTATACATGTGTAAGACCATAATAACCACATGGAAGCAACTTTAATTTTTTTTACAACTTTTCATAAGCTACAGCCACTCTGCCAGGTCTAATTAATGCATCCTGGTGATGTTTTCAGCTGTTGATCACATTTGCGGACTGCCTTGATACCAGGTGCAGCAGAAGACAATATATAAATATTTTACTTTTCTGGAAAAAAAACAGTTTTACATTTCATAAGTAAGAGGAAACCCTGACAAAGCTTCAGTTTTGTAAGCTTTACAGGCATGATGTCTCACTGGCATTGATTGCAAGTGACATTATTATAAACATGGGATTTGTGTTGCAAATGGAGTCCATGCTTAAGTGTTAGTAGAAGATAGCATGGAGAAAAATTATTTTCCCTCTCCCTTCCTTTACATATTTTTGATGGTTGAAGATATTATATTTTGAAATCTAAGTATTTCTTAGATCAGTTGAGTTTTTTCTTATGTTCATTGTTTGTGTTATGTGTTCTTTAAGGAAAAAAGTATTTTAACAGAGAATTATTCTTTTTACTCAGATATCTGGAGGCAAGCATAATTTCTTGTCCTCTGCCTAGTGTTCCCATGAAGAATACTCATGTATCAGAATCCTATCTGTGGCCAAAATCCTGTTGTGTAGTTACTGTTGTGAAAGGTAAATGATATAATTCACAGTGGCTTCTCACTATCAAGGAATGAGGCCTTGCTTTGATTTTGGGTGTCCTTGAGCAGCACATGCCAGGTAAGGAAGCCACTGCGAGTCACTTCATTTGCTTTCTGCAGCTCTAACTGGGCAACAGAATTTTGACTTGTGTCTACTAAAATGAAGGTCTCATTAAGATGGGCATTTTAAGTGAGTATATTTGTCCTTGTGAAAATATATGGAAAAAATATTTTCCCAGAGTTTGTCCAGGACTTCACACCTCTAGTAGGGTTTAGTTTGAAATAAGTGCGCATAGGACTGCAGTGTAAGATACGTACTGTAGTTTATCTAGCAATCCAGTAAAGTTTACTATCCAGGTGACCTTCTAAGCCCTACTTCTCAGGATGTCAGGAACTGAACCTTGGGAGTTTCCCTTGCAATCATAATTATTGCATTACAGAGTTTTAGCTTTGGGCTTTTTAGATGTCTTCCTGTGAGGCTGTCAGTTGGCTGTTAGCTCTAAAACAAAGTTGTGACACGAAGTGAAAGGAAGAGATCAGAAGAAATCTAGGATAAACTTCATAAGGCTTGAAAATGGAAATTCTATTTACAAAGCAACTCTCATAGTTTTTAGTTCCTATCTACTTAAAAAGCTATTTCTTTGTGTAGTTGTCTGTGGGGCTTGGCTTCTTGCCCAGGTTATGTTTCCTTAATGATAGTAGTTTGATCCAGAGCAGTAGAGCATAAGCAAGGAAACATGCTTTGCACGTGCATCAGCAAGATTAAAATGTCTAATTAAATGGGTGTTGTATGCATGTGAATGGGATTTAACAGTCCCAGATCTGTACGTGGCAATCAATTGCTGGTAAGAACAGCTCTTTTCTCTTTATCTAGTGGATTGTATGATCCTCATCTGTATTTATTGTAGTAAGATCCTTACTTGAATAATAGTAGGAACAACATGCTGTGCATGTTCATATAATAAAAAATTGATGAAAATTTGAAATGAAAGACGAGGAAGTTTTGGATATGAAAACAGGAAGGGTGTGTGTTGTTATTAAAGTACCAGTAATCTGAAGGGTAGAAATTGCAAAGTGAACTTTTTCATGTGATATTGCTGTTTTTGAAGCCTGCTTCAAGGATTTGCACTTTTTACATCCAAAAGATCTAAGTATCAATAAGCTTATGAGCCTCTGCATCCTTACTAGAGAGTCCTACAGAACACATCCCAATCCCAAAGAAAGGCAGTGCCAAAGAATGCTCCAACTACTGTACAATTGCACTCATTTCACATCCTAGCAAGGTTATGCTCAAAATCTTCCAAGGTAGGCTTCAGCAGTATGTGGACCGAGAACTCCCAGAAGTACAAGCTGGATTCCGAAGAGGCAGAGGAGCTAGAGACCAAATTGTTAACCTGCGCTGGATTATGGAGAAAGCCAGAGAGTTCCAGAAAAATATCTACTTCTGCTTCATTGACTATGCAGAAGCCTTTGACTGTGTCGACCACAGCAAACTATGGCAAGTTCTTAAAGAAATGGGAGAGCCTGACCACCTTATCTATCTCCTTAGAAACCTTTATGTGGGACAGGAAGCAACAGTTAGAACTGGATATGGAACAACTGATTGGTTCAAAATTGGGAAAGGAGTACAACAAGGCTGTATATTGTCTCCCTGCTTATTTAACTTATATGCAGAATACATCATGCGGAAGGCTGGACTGGAGGAATCCCGAGCCGGAATTAAGATTGCAGGAAGAAATATCAACAACCTCCGATATGCAGATGATACCACTCTGATGGCAGAAAGTGAGGAGGAATTGAAGAACCTTGTAATGAGGGTGAAAGAGGAGAGTGCAAAAAAAGGTCTTAAACTCAACATCAAAAAAAAAAAAAAACTAAGATCATGGCCACTGGTCCCATCACCTCCTGGGAAATAGAAGGGGAAGATATGAAGGCAGTGTCAGATTTTATCTTCCTGGGCTCCATGATCACTGCAGATGGAGACAGCAGCCACGAAATTAAAAGATGCCTGCTTCTTGGGAGGAAAGCAATGACAAATCTTGACAGCATCTTAAAAAGCAGAGACATCACCTTGCCAACAAAAGTCTGAATAGTCAAAGCTATGGTTTTACCTGTTGTGATGTATGGAAGTGAGAGCTGGACCATAAAGAAAGCAGACCGCCGAAGAATTGATGCCTTTGAATTGTGGTGCTGGAGGAGGCTCTTGAGAATCCCCTGGACCTCAAGGAGAACAAACCTATCAATTTTAAAGGAAATCAACCCTGAGTGCTCACTGGAAGGACAGATCCTGAAGCTGAGGCTCCAGTACTTTGGCCATCTCATGAGAAGAGAAGACTCCTTGGAAAAAACCTTGATGTTAGGAAAGTGCGACGGCAAGAGGAGAAGGGGACAACCGAGGATGAGATGGCTGGACAGTGTCTGCGAAGTAACCAACATGAATTTGACACAACTCCGGGAGGCAGTGGAAGACAGGAGGGCCTGGTGTGCTCTGGTCCATGGGGTCACGAAGAGTTGGACACAACTAGACGACTAAATGAACGAACGAACAGATGCCAGTGCAGTTTTCCATCTCTTCCAGAATATTTTGAGGACCTTTCTTTGGCACATTTACTGAAAAGTAACAGTCCCCGAAATTAGTAGATATTATTTCATGTGAAGGTGTTTTTGGCCATGGTCCTGGCCAAGGTTCTGCAGTTCTCAAAACCATCCAATCCTTCTATTTGAGCTTTTGTATCTTGTTTCAGCAACATATATAGGCTGCCTTTTCATTAACAAACAGAAACACACATTTTTCTTCCTTTCTTTATTACTTTCCCATCATACATGGACAAGTTAGAGAGTTTCTCTCCTGTGCACACCCAGACAGTGCAAAATATGTATAGATTCTCAAAACACAGGGATTTCTGAGTCCTATTAGTGAGTGAAAGATGAGGGTATTTATATTAATAGGCCATTTGCTTCCTAGTGCCAAACATATGAAGGAACATAGTTCTCCCCTCAATAAATAGCAATAGAAGGAAGCAGGGAAGTAGTACTGTTGTTCTTCTCAAAGCACACACAGATACTTCCTCTTCTGTTTCTCTCCCTCTGCCTGCTCGACTCCATTACATTGCTCTTTTTCTGATGCAACAGCCATTTCTGTCTTGGAACCAGAAGCTTGTGAGACTGCCTTCCTGGCAATTCAAGTAGATCCTACTGATGAACATTGATCAATAAGAGTGCCTGCTTATAGTGTTGGACAGATGCTTGTTTTAAGAAGCCCCCTTAACTGGCAGAAACAAATCCTGTGTTTGGCAGTCTGATGAAATGCTGTCCTATAACTGAAAAAAAGTTATTTAATAATAATTTGATAGATGTATTGCAAACAGCATCATTGGAAATGTTCCTTATGAAAAAATATTAAATCTTGTTCAGAACATCAATCTGTTCCTTTTCAGTCTCTGGTTTCCCTTTGTTTTCTGTTTATAAGAAAGAAAAACAAGTTATACTTCACATTCTTATAACATTGTTTGTCTTGCATGAAGCACACATTCTTCTTCATGCCCTCTGTGAATGCACACAAATGGGTTAAGACTGCACCTGCGCAGGACTCCTCAGAATATTGTAGAGCTAAAAACATGTGATTAGTAGGATGTTTCCCCGTGGTGCGCATGCTCCGCCCGCCCGTAATACCTCAGTTCCTTTTTACCGCCGCTGCGATCGGACTCTTTTGTGTCTAGAGCTGTTTTTTTTCCATTATCTTGATTTTTATTTTGGTCTGTTTTATCAATTATCATTTTCTAATCTCTGGAGAATTTTGACATTGGACTGGCTACGGTATATGGTTATCGGACTTTGGATTGGCTGCTGTTTGTTCTTTCTTGCCTATTTTGACCTCCGGACTGCTTACCAATTCTGATTTTTTAATTACGGACTTTGTTGTGATTAACTCGGCTCCTCATTTTTGACTTGATCTTGGACAATCGTTGGAAGTTTCCCATAAAAGTCTTCCTTTTCCTTTCCCTCCTGTTTCCTCTCCCCCCCTGTTTCCGACAATTTTTATGGCCTCGTCAGGCCCATAAAACCTTGTTTTAAATGGCGAGTTTTCTTTTTCTGGTAAAATTGGTATACCATAAATGGTTATGTTAAAGAGAACAGATATTCAGTTTGGCTGAAACAGATAATTGAGTCTCATCTGAAAACTTTTTGTAAAGATTAATAGGTAAAGGTTCCCCTTGACATTTAGTCCAGTCGTGTCCAACTACAGGGGGCGGTGCTCATCCCCATTTCCAAGCCATAGAGCCAGCATTTGTCCGTAGACAGTTTCCGCGGTCATGTGGCCAGCGCGACTAGACACGGAAAGCCATTACCTTCCCACCGTGGCGGGTACCTGTTTATCTAGTTGCATTTTTACATGCTTTTGAACTGCTAGGTTGGCAGGAGCTGGGACAAGCAAGGGGAGCTCACTTTCGTCACATGGATTGGATCTTACGATTGCTGGTCTTCTGACCCTGCAGCACTGAAGCTTCTGCGGTTTAACCCGCAGCGCCACCACATCCCATGGGGGGAGAAAAATACGAAAAAACAAACAACCCCCCCCCAAGGCCCATCACAGCACAGAAACATAGCCCCCCCCAGCCCAAAACCATGCTGCAAAACCCACCCGGAACAGTTTTTAAAAAGCGGAAAGCAGTACCTTACCTACCAGACAGTCCGAAGCCTGCACTCACTCTCACCTTTGGGGCAAAAGAGCTACAAAAAAGCAGCCTCTTTGCCTACCAATGGTTAGCAATTTGAATTTCCTGACTTTTTTCCGTTACTTTTTTTGATCATAACTTGAAGCTCCAGCCGCAAGTTGAAGCAAAATTTTGCAGCCGGAGCTGGTCGTAACTTGAAATGGTCGTAAGTCAGGATGTTCATAAGTTGAGGCACCACTGTACAGTACTAGATATTTGGGTAGCATAAAGGGTTACCATCATATTCCTGCTGTGTAAATGAGCTTCTATTTAGAGTCATCTGGCTGAACTAAAAATGTTAGGATTAAAGAATGTAGTTCACCCAGAATTAAGACCAAACTTTATGAGTGCAGTTTCATTTAATTTGCTTTGGTTTTAAGCCTGATGGCTGTCATTCAATTCTCAGTTTCCCTCTCCTTGTTTCTGTTTCATTTTCCAGCATTTTTGAAGTTTACACAAACCATTGACCTTTCCCACCTTAAGCCCCTGAAGTAGATATTTCTGTTGTAGCTGTATTATCTCCAACTGCCTCTGGCGTATGAATGAAACACATATAAAGCTTGCTTACCTACCTGCTAATCACACAGCACTTTCAGTTCAACATGCATGATTTTATAGAGTGTGCTAATGGTATAAGCCTGATATAACTAAAAATCCGTATGGGAGGAGGAAGAGCATTCCAAGAGGCAGGAGAGATACTAAGGAAGACAACAGGGAAGCTGATCTGGTCAAAGAAAAAGTTAATTTTTTTTCTCCTTGTGTAATGATCATAAGAAGTGGTAGTGGTATATACTGAAAAAGATTTTGTTTCTATGAATTGCCATAGATAACAAAAGCAAGCATGACAGTTGTAAAAGTAGAATGCTTTTGGGCACATAATATTTTTATGGAACAATGTAATGAAACACTGAATTCACAATAAGAGAAGAATCAGAGTACTGAATATTATAGTATTAGACCCTGCATTGAAATATAAAGTACAAATGAGGAGGGGCAATGTATGAGACCCAGCTCTTGTTATGACTGCTAAAATAGGCTGAAATTGATCAGCCAGAGTCTAGTAGCTGATCAGGACAGTGCCCAGGAACAGAGCCAGTGCTTCATTAATTACTGGCAATTCGTTGCCACAATTTCCCCCATTTCAGTTAAGTTTAAGCTGGCAGTTGGATTCTGGCTGATATGTTTTGTGGTGATAGCTCTGTAGCACAGCTTGAATGCCTCAGATAGTTCGGCGACTACCAGCACAATATAAACAAGATCCTCAAAGATGTAAAGCAGCTAAAGGAACTCTCTGGCTGTTCATGTGGAAGATTCAATTACCATAGAGATATTAGAGCATACCTTCTTTCTCGCCGTGTGTCCAAGATTTATGTTGGTCACTCTACAAAACACATTTGCACCCTGCTCTTCTTTGTTCTGATATGGAAACAATATTCTTTAAAATACCATTTTGTAGATTAGCTGATTCTACTACTACATATGTTATATAGTTGAAGTTTGATATATATAGACCTTTTGATTTGTTTTTATCTCAGAATTTTCTGGGTCTCACAGTATTTCCATTTTAGAGACATTGTTTCACAAGACAGGGCTTCTGGGAGATCCTAGACCTACCTGGCTTTGCGTTAAAAACATGTGTGCTTAAAGGACTTGGAGCTGTGTTACTTCTCCATTACGACTAGCTGTTTCCCCCACTATGCCAAGTAACGGGCCTTGTCCAGCTCAGATGTGATTAGGAAAACATTAGTATCCATCCATTTCTCTATTTCAAGCATCAAGCAGTGGCACTTAATTGTTAGATTGATGAAACCCTCTTTTGTTGTTACCTTCAAAGTGGCAACTGGGGCTTGTGCCTCTCTTGAAAATTGGGACTGCACATTCTGGCCATTGAAATTAAGTGTAAATCATAATCTGCTTGACTGGTTGTAACAAATTCTGATTTCGTACCATCGGAGAAGCAAGTACTTAAGAAAAGGGAGTGGAGATAGATGGGGAACTTCTTGAATAAAGGGCTCATTGCTGTGGTGTAGGATTACATAGCAACAGAAGGATTTCTTCTGTTGTTTATTGTCTGTTGCTTATTTATTGTCTGTTGCTTATTGCCTATAGTATATTGTTGATATTTTTATTTGTTATATGTATACGTTATTGTATCCTTACATGTTTGGAAGCCGCCTAGAGTGGACATATTGACCAAATAGGTGGGGGTATAAATAAAATAAATAAAATAAATAATAAATAAAATTCACAAAGGATCTGTTGCACTTTCCAGGACCTTGCCTGATCGACTATGGTACTTTTCACTGCTTGTGCTGCTGTAGTTTATACTGATTTGTAGGACTGAAGTCCAGCATTAGAAAATATGAACTAAAACATAGCAGCTTTGCAATGGTCAGCTGCTTTTTTTAATCCTATCATCTGTGTATTTAATAGATACAACACAACCTCTCTTTGCATATTCTAGCATCAGCTGCAGGCTCTCTAGCAGCATAAGCTGTAGGCTTGGCATTTTGTTTACTTCTCACTCTTCTTTTGGTGGTACTGTCATGTCTTGCAGTCCAAGGCCAAATTGATTGAATTCTTACAAACAAAAGGTGGCAAGCCTTTGAAATGGCTGCTAAACATAGAGAACTGATTTTAAGGCTCTCCACTTGTGTCTATTTGTCATACCTATCTGGCATGCACTCCTTGGAGTTAAACTGACTTTTTAATATAGGGTGGTACGTTCCAAACAAATTTGTTTAATCAGAAATATTAAGGTGACATGATGAACACGGCTGTAGTTTGCAAAAGAGCAAAGAGCTAGTCCATGAATAAATGAATTTGCAGGAAAAGGATTTTCTTATTCACTGTAAAACTGTTTGCTATTCCTCTGAACTTGTTTTATGATTGATATTCTACCATCAAGTGCCAATAAAATGTTGCAAAATACATATACAAGTAGGTTCTTTTTGGCTATTGAAAAGGTATTAGCAGTGGGTGAGTAAATGTTCTAGTTTTGTGCTGTGGGCTCTTCTTTCTTCCTTTTCTTAAATGAAAAGTGTTTAGCATTTGTCTTCTAATGTAAAAGATAATTAATAACAATGGAGAAACACAACAAAGAATTTGTAATTTGAACATTGTTGTCTATCTTTTCATATTATTAAAACTGTGCAACACAAAATCTGGTGCTGTTGATTTTTAATTTATTTTATAGTTATAAGTGGGGCAAAATTAATATTGAATATTACGAGAAAAAGGCAGGTTCCACTATGTATGTCTTTTCCAAGATGCTGGGATGTCGGATATTGTGATGATAATAAAATGCACTAATCAAACTCATTGATTGATAAATATAGGCTACTGTTTTTTGTGTTTTTTTTTGTTTTTTGGAGAAAAAAATTGAACAACTGAGGATGAATAACCTGCATATGTGGGGAACCATGAACAGAGTTATTCTCAGGCAGTTGCTCCCCAGAGCAAATGGCCTGAGTCTACGTCACCTACCTCTTTGCCCCCCCTTTGACCTAGAAAGTAGAATCTCTCATTTCTCTTTAGAAATCCCCTGCCCCACATCTTTTCCATGGATACTTTCTGATAATTTTTTTTTCAATGTTGTAGGAGGAGGAGGAGGAGGCAAAGTGTGAGCAGAGACTTGAGTCTGGTTCTCACAAAAGACAGATGAAGCATACAACTTCACACAGCAGGTTAGACTCACACGGCCAACTATTATCCCATAGGAAAACATTTCTACTCATAGCAAAAGAAAAGGGGGAAAAAGGAAGTAAAAATCCTTCTCCTTGTTTAAATCCCTGAGATTTAAACAAAACTGGGAAGCAGAAGGTAGAGAAACATTGAAGCATTTGAGTCTTCACTCTCAAGAACGCTAAAGTGATACAGTCCAAAGGTAGGTTTACTATCTCTTCTGTTTATGGGTACGAATGCTAGAAATTAGATCTGCCTAACTCAGCAGCTGGAACTCACATCATCCCCAGGCAAGCTTATTGGCTAGAGATAATAGCAACTGAACTCCAGGACATCTGGAGAACACCAGGCTGGGGAAGGCTGGCAGGGAGAACAAGGCAAAAAAATATCAAAATGGAGTGAGTAAATTGAGGCAGTGTGTTGGAGAGTTTATATATTTATGCATAAAGTTAAAGGTTCAACCCCGTCTCCAAGCTGTAGAGCCACATTATTTCCATGGCCAACGTGACTAGACACAGAACGCTGTTACCTTCCCACTGTGGTGGTACATATTTATCTACTCGCATTTGCATGCTTTCGAACTGCTAGGTTGGGAGGAGCTGGGACAAGTGACGGGAGCTCACTCCGTTGCATGGATTCGATCTTATGACGGCTGGTCTTCTGATCTTGCAGCACAGAGGCTTCTGCGGTTTAACCCGGAGCGCCACCGCATCCCCTTTATATTTATGCATATATCACACTTATATCCCAACATTCAACTACAGTGGTGCCTCACTTAACGACGATAATCCGTTGCAGGAAAATCGACGTTAAGCGAAAACATCGTAAAGCAAAAAAAAAAAAAAACCACATTGAAACGCATTGAAACCCCTTCAATGCATTCCAGTGGGGTCAAAACTCACCGTCCAGCGAAGACGCCCTGTAGGGCAGCCGTTTTCGCTGCCTGTCTTCTGAGGAATCTATCCCAGAAAACAGCGGGGAGCCATTTTGTTTACCCGGCGGTCATTTTGAAACCGCCAATCAGCTGTTTTAAAATCGTCGTTTTGCGAAGAATCAGTTCCCGAAGCAGGGAACCGATCATCGCAAAGCAAAATTCCCCCATTTAGACCATCGTTTTGCGATTGTATTTGCGATCGCAAAAAGATCATCATAATGCGGTTTCGTCGTAATGTGGGGCAATCGTTAAGTGAGGCATGACTGTACAGAGTAGTACTTGAGGCAGCTTACTATCTTCATAAAACAACAAAAGCAAATAAAACTGAATTTAGTCATAGAAATGTTTACAAATCAAATTAAACCAATCTCACTTTGAAAACCCTTGAATTCACTAGGTACATGGTTAAAAACAATGCAGCAGATTAAACATTTACTTTATATGTCAGTTTTAAAAGATGTGTTTTCACATCCTTTTCTAAAGCTATGCGAATGGAAACTGATCACAACTCTGAGGGAATATATTTCATATTCTAGGAGCCACACAGCAGAAAGTCTTCTCCCACATCATGTATTAAACTTTATTTTTTATACTGTCATTAGAATACAGTGGTGCCTTGCTTGACGACGATAAATTGCTGTAGAACGAAATCGTCGTCTAGCGAAAGTAAAAAGCCCATTGAAATGCATTGAAAACCGCTCAATGCGTTCCAATGGGTGAAATACCTTAGTGTCCAGCAAAGATCCTCCATAGGGCACCCATTTTCCAGTGCCCCTAAAGCAAAAAATACACCCTAAACACAGCGGGGAGCCATTTTGAACAGCGGGCGGCCATTTTGAAAACCTGATGATCAGCTGTTTTGATCGTCGTAAAGCGAAAAATTGGTTCCCAAAGCAGGGAACCGATCATCATCAAGCGGACTTTCCCTATTTAAACATCATTTGGCGATCGCTATTATGATCGCAAAAACCTCATCGTTAAGGGATTTCATCGTGGAGCGGGGTAATCGTTAAGCGGGGCACCACCATACTGCATTTGAGTCACCTTATTTAAATCTGCAGGTTTATAGTGCATCTCTAGAAGAAAATTCCTGTTAAAAACAGCCTTACAGCATCTTAAAACGTGCTGCTGTTTTTTGGGGGGGAGAGTATAATAATATGTTTTAATAAGTGAAGTAAATTAAGCGAGTGTCAACATCTAAAATATATTTCTCATTTAAGTGCTGCATGCCTTTTTGCCTTAACAAACTGGCCTGGCTACCCCGTTGGGAATTTCTGGCAGAGAGCTCATTAAATAGGTCACATCACCAGACCAGATTTCAGCTAAAATCCAAGTACAAGAGAAGAAGGCTCATGCAGATCGTTTTGAAGATACTGATGGCATGAAAATTAAAGAGGCCATGAAATATGCATATAGAAAGAGATCATATATTTAGAAAAATAAAGGACAAAGGTGGCTTGTAGACCTGAGTGTGGTGCCTTACTTCACCTTCAGGTTTCAGGGGAGCTCTGCCTATAGGATAGGGATTAGAATAATTTCCTGTGTTACTCTTCCTTTTAATTGTGTTAACACTGAAAATAGACCAAAGCTGCTAAAATGACAAAAAATGCATATTTTATAAATTGGAAACGTGACATAAGGAGTACAGTTCTTGCATGTAAATCTCAAGAGACTGCACAAAGGTTGATTATATTGTAACTCCTAACATCCTGTTCCTTTTTTCTTCAGTTCTGTATTTCCTGTATACAAGCTCTCTTTCTTAAAGTTGCAGGCACACTTGTTACGCAAGAACAGCACGCTTAACATTTCTACACTGGTCTTTAGCTCAGTGATTCTGAAAAGTGAGCCCCCAGAAAATGTTAACCTGTAACTTCCAGCAGGCCTGACCATAGGTTGTTTTATGAAAAGCATAATTGTTTGCCTTTTCCTGATTCAGTATCCTGCATTCTCCTCGTCACCAAAACTTTTTCCAAATAATTTGGGGATTGCCTAGATTAACACAGGGCAGTAAGGGAAAAGAGAAAGCAAAGACTGCCATTCTTTGATTAGTGGATATGGGCACTGGATCAAGAACCATTCTGTGAATAGAATGACATGTTGGATTCTGCCACATGAATTCATGTAGTTCACTCTCCACCCAACGAATCTCAATATGATACCCATAACTAGATCATATCCCCTGGTTTCCTAAAAAGCCTTGCTAATATACCTGGACAAGAAGGATATTGCTTACAGTGCTACCCCTTTTGTGAATCTGTGAATTGCATTATTAATTTAACCCAATGATATCTAAAGCCGCCTAGAGTGGTCGAAATGACTAGATAGGTGGGGTATAAATACAATAAATAAATAAAATAAATAAAATAAACTCTGTAGGCTAGCAGTAATCAGTGAGACC
The DNA here is from genome assembly GCF_051106095.1 of Pogona vitticeps. Lineage (NCBI taxonomy): Eukaryota > Metazoa > Chordata > Lepidosauria > Squamata > Agamidae > Pogona > Pogona vitticeps. Next base: position 10,685,574 of record NC_135788.1, read on the forward strand.
TCAATGAGAACAACAGAGGAAAATGTTCCAGAGACAGTGACTAATAGGGATTGTCATGACCTTTTAATTCAAGCTGCAAAATTTGATCCGTTTCATCAGGAATTTAATCAATTAAATCTTTAGCTAATTAATCAAGCCAGAAATTTTAATTCTTGTTAAATGTGAATTGCTAAGATTGAGAGTTAAGATTGTGTATTTCTCTTTTGCGGATATTTTGAGCCTACTGTTTACTGTTACAGTGATTGTAAAGATAAATATTGAAGACACATTGTTATTTCTGATAGTAAACTTTAAAATCTAATTAAATCTAATATTTGAATTTTACTCAAATTTTAGCCAAAGGCCATTGAAACACTGAGTCAATAACAAAACCAATGACAAGTCAACAAAACATCGTCTTCATAACCATACAGCACACTTAACAAGTTCCAAAATGGCTAGAATTTAAAATATATATACAGTATATACATACACCATGAAAACACGTATTTCTGGGGCAGAATGTTTGATATTTTCAGGCAGTGGATAAGTGAAACTGCAGGCACTTAAATAAATACTCTGGTCCTACTATATAAACAAGCAAGGCTGCTTGTTGTTAGTACTGTACTTATCTGCTGAACAGCTGTTTGGACATATAGGTCATGAATGTATGCATTAAAGATACAGAAAAAAGGACTAAAAATGAAAACATAATTTAAAAAGCTTAATAACACAACACTACATAAACAGTACAGTAGTACCTGGAAGGGAGCATGTTAGTACATTGTTGGTTTTGTCAGAGTAGTTCTTTCCTGTTGTATCACAATAAATTTTCCTGTTTTAGGACATTTACTTTCTCATAGCACGTTTATGACTGACCATTGGTTTAAATCCAGGTTTGGGGGACAGTGACAGACTCGACCCACTGCAGGTTTGAGTAATCCCCTTAAATTGGCTGGAGGTGAGGGTATGGTCCAGTTTAGCTTGGAAGCTGGAGGCTCATCCTTGCTGACGGAGTCACAAAGTGGGGTTTCCCTGTACAGCCTCCAGCAAACTGTTACTCTTAGTTGACCTCCAGTTGGTGCGTGGAGTAACGTGAGGCTCAGGATCGAACTCTAGTGCCATACCAGTGCTATTACTACAGTAACCAATAAAGTTGAGACCTTCCAATAAATGTTTGTATATGTTCATGCAGCCCTGGGCCAGCTTTGCTTATAAATTACAGTAACTTTGGAAAACAATACTTGACAGAAATCTGAGATCTAATTCCCACTGTTTTCCCCATATTCATGGTTTCTCCTTCCCTATGTTAAAAAAAACACTTTTGTATATTCTTTCTCTCTCTGTGTGTGTTTGTATGTGTTGGGAAAGATGTCTTCCTACACTGATTTATTTCATAAAGATAATGAGATGGGGAGAGGAACTTGAGTCTTTTGAGCCTGAGAACACTGATTGTTTTGTTTTATCCTGTTGATCCGTAGCCTGCTTGGTGACATTCTTTACTGAAAACTGGAGTAAAATGTGATAAACGGATATCTGGAAATACTTAATTGTGATAGTCCCTAGTAGTTGGCAGTGCAGTATACCGTAAGTTCCTGACTGTTCCTTTCAGAAGGAGCTGCGGATGAACTCGGATGCTGCCTGCCTAGTAAAGATCAGAGCTTACAGAAGTTAAGTCCACAGTCAGCATGGCCATTCTGTATGGTTTAGTCAAAAAAAAAAATAATGTTCTCAAGCTGTGATAAAGATGCCAGACCATAGAAATAGTCTGTCTTTTAAGTGCCCTATGCTCTGGAACAAAAATAGAAAAAGAGGGAGCGCTTATAAATGGAGTTCCTTCAGCTTGTGAGTTTTTTCTCTCTGTTAAATTCACCATCTTTCTAGTAGGAAAATAATCTTTTCTCATAAGCAGCCTTCTATTTCCGTGTAAGCACTGAAGAACTTTTTTTAATTTGTTGTACTATGGAGCTATATTCCTAAATTCAGCCATTTTATTTCTCCATGTAAAGTCAGGCATTTTGTTTATTTCCATTTCCAATTACCCTACCCTAAAGCTTCATGGCCAGTGAACTTAATGAAAATGATCAAAATATGAAATTTATTAGACTTTGAGTGCCTTAAGGGTTGTGAAATATTTGACCTTGAATTGAGGAAATTATCTTAACATCTGTGGTTGTTTTGTTGTTGTGACTGAGTTTGCACAACAGACAACAAAAAGATGTTTGCACAGATTTATACTGTTCATGTTCTTAAAAAGATAGCAGCTGTCTGAAGACACGATAGAAGCCCATAGAAGCAGTTATTTTTCGTGAAAAGAAGCCATGTATTTACATATACTGAACAATTGAAGCATTTGTAATCTATGATATTACAGACACTGGAGCCTGAGAAAGGACTGTTTGAAACAATTAGTTCTGAACATGACGACTTTGCTGTGTTAAAATTTCTTATTCTTTGGCACAGTTGACTACATGTGTTCACAAGTACACATAAATTCTTACAAGGCTTGCCATTTTGAATTTCTGTAATGCATGGAGCCCAGAAATTTCTCCAGTTAGGGCAGTTTTCATGGAGAAATTCAGAGCCTTGGTCTTGAATTTATCTCAGTGAGAAATTCAAAATGCTGAAGATTAAATGTATCCCAGAGCTGTGAGTTCTTAAAAGCACCTGTGATTAAATGTTCTTTTCCATCCTGGCTGAAGCAAGAAAGAATGTCCCTTCTTGAATGGATGACTCACAGAAGGTGGGGGCAGAACATGCCTCTAAAGTCACACACCTTTTAATTGTTTAAGGCAAGAAATCTGATCTGTTTAGTCAGTAGTCTTCAGCTACTATATCAGGGGTCATGGGTCACATTAGGACCCCAGTATCCACGCGGGATTGATTCCAAGCCCCCACGCGGATGCTGGAAAACAGGAGTATTGAACGCTATACATTATGTGATCTCTAGCTCCCTCTAGTGGCCAGTTCTGGTGGCCAGTTGGCCGCCTAGAGTGGTCCGGTGGGCCAGATAGGCGGGGTATAAATCAAATAAATCAATAAATAAATGCACCCTATAAATACGATATTTCTGGGTTTTTTTATTTAGTATTTTCCGGCAGCGGATAAGTGAATCAACAGATACTGAGCCCACTGATAGGGAGTCCTACTGTAATTTCTTCCTTGACCTTTCACAGTGGAATATTAAAATTAGTATTATGTTCATGTGTGAGAAACAGGCCATTTTGGGGAGAAAGAAGAACTTCTGTGCTCTGAAAAGAGATGACTTTATCCCATCAAAAATGCCTTTTTATGCAAACTTGGTGGTGGTGTTACATGTTACTTGGCCATTATAAAAGGGGGTCGCAATTCAAAAAAGTTTGGGAACCCCACTGCATTCGATGCTGAAATTGCTTCAGCAGGACCGTGAGGGCTGGTTTAGCTGACACAGATAACCTATTTCCTCCAGAAGCAGTGCCTATTCTTGCTGTTTGATTTGTTTTGAAATGTGTCTACTGTCACATTCCATATCTGGTAGGTTTAGAGTAGATTTTAATGGCTGGAAATGGCCAATTAAAACTGTATTTAAATGAACAGATTTGTGCAAGTGAGAAAACGTATTTTGGAATGAGGAATCCCAGTAAGCAGAAGTGTTTGCTGTCACATGTCTCTGCAGCTTTTCCTTTAGAAATGTGTGAACCAAGGTCAGTACTGAATGCAAGGATGAATGCCACCTTTCTTATCTTCTCCTGGTGCTGAGAACATCAAACATTATATAGCCTCTACACATGCAGCTTATTTTCTTTCTCCTAAGATGTGGTGACATGCATTTTTCTGATTTCAACATGTAAGCCCTCCTTTCTTGAAAGCCATGATAACAGCTTTTGGTGAATGAAAGGCCATGAAAAATTCTGGAGCCATTGTGTGTCTTGTGCTTATTGTTGGAATGCAACCTTAAGAACATTGATACTGCTTTGCTTGGCTTTAAGTTGTCTTGTATTAAAAAAAACTGTCAGGTTTGTTCAGGAGTTGTTTTACTAAACAACTCAAGAAATAATTGGTTTTGATGATTCCATGTGGTAATTTACTGTTCACATTGCTCATATTGTGGATTATTAAGATTAAGTTAGTCATATAAATTAAAATTGCTTTTTAAATGCCTCAGAATTTTAAAGGCTGCTTGGTAAAAGATATTACGGGGTTGGGAGTAACAGGACCTATATATTCTAGAGAATTTTGTATGCATTTCTTTATATATTTTTAAAATTTGAAGAGTGCTGAGATATCTTTTTAATGCATTGGTACTTTTGTGGCAGGTTTCACTTCAAGAATGTTAGATTTCGTGCAAAAAAAAGTGACAGCCTTGACAACAAGCAAGTCAATAAAAATACTCCACCATGTTTTGAACAAACCAACATCCAGCTTATCTCAGGATTTCTTATACTCCAAAGTCTAGTTATTACTTTATTTCACTTAGGCGGGGGTTCTCCTGTCAGTAATTTCCCAAGTGTCTGTTGGGAAGTTCTCTCAGAGAACTTAAATACATAGAGTCTCAGAAGTCTTTCAATAAGGTATGAACGTTATTTTGTTTGAATACAATGTTATAGACATATTATTTATCATAGTAAAAGAACATATTCCACACTCCATTTTTTTCTGGGGAAAAAAGCATGGGAATTTTTTTTTTAAATCCCCAGTTTTTCTCCAGGCCTTCCCATCTCGAGTTCGGACTAATCTTTTACACTTGTAGAACCTGAAGTAACTAGGAGCAGAAGATGTTTTATCAGTAGGTGTGGAATAGCATTGAGAATGTCAGGTTTTGTGCCAACTGTCATTAACCTGCAACATATATAGTGATGTGAGATTAATCTTTTATAGCAGCCTATAATAGCATTTGGGGGATGGAATTATTTTGCTTTTCTAAGCAGGCACCTCAGTATACAGTGTAAATATCTGTGTTTTTATTCCCCTTGGGCAGCCCATCAGATTTTGGTGAGTTCTTGGATGAAAAAATATTGTCACTTCCCAACCCAGGGATAAACCCTTTCATAAGAATTTCCCTGTAAATACTGGCTCCACAACTAGTTGCAGAGTGGCTTGTCATCGTTTCCTGACCAAGCTTTCTTTCTTTGTTTACTTCAGAAGCACCATAGCACAATAAATAGATCCGATTTTTTTTTTTTTTTGCCCATTAACAGGCAACATCAAGAACATTTGGCTAAAACAGCATCAATTTTTTTGTAGTACCGTATTTTTCCATGTATAACACAACACATTTTCCTTAAATAATTCGAGAAAAAATTGGGGGTCGTTTTATACACAGAACGCAGCTCTTTACTGCTGCCTTTTGCAAAGGCATAGGGCTTAGAAAAAAGGAAGGGGAGGCGTTGCTCCCTTCGTTTTTGCTAATCTCTGTGCCTTCTCAAAAGGAAAGGGCGCACGGGGCTTAGAAAAAAGGAAGGGGATGTGTATCTCTATTCCTTTTTGCTTCTCAAGAGTCAAGGAAAAGCAACAGTCACTTTGACAGCCGCTTTCCTTGCCTTTTGCCAAGGCACGGGGATTAACAAAAAGGGAGCACTTTGATCCCTGCTTTTTCTAATTTGGGGTTAGAAAAGGGGGGGGGGTCATCTTATATATTGGGTCGTCTTATAAATGGAAAAAATACAGTACATGCTGATGGGCATAGAATGCACTAATATAGATTTTAAATTGCTTGTTCTTCTCCATACTCACAAAGAACTACCGGTATGTTGGTATATAAGCCCTATTTTCTTAGGTTCATCTTGTTTCTCTCAACTCCAGTCCATAGCCTATAAAATGACTTCCTGGTAACATGGTATTCCATGTAACCAGGAGCTAGACTTTCCTGTGTTCTTTCCACCGTATGATCCTGGTGTTCTCTGTTGTTCCTTCAAGATTCATAGATGCTTTTTAAAAAACCATGATTTTAACCTGGGAGGGATGGAATGGTACCTGAAGACTAGATGTGCATTTGATATAGATGCTCAGAGTCTTTCATTACTTGATTAGCAACTGACCAGGTGTGAAAGAACTGTAGAGAAAAAGGAGAAAGAACAAAGTGATCCATCCCCCCAACTAGAGATGCCTGAGCTGAAGAGAGCTATAGAAGCCGGAAAGATAATAGAAAGCGAAGAGTTGAATGTAGAGGAGGAGAAAGGAAGGGAATCAAAGGGAAAGAGGGAAAAGATTGAGATCTGTCTGGTGGGAGAGAGGGGGGGAGAAACGGAGGAGGAGCTAATTTTGCCTATGGGGAGGAGGATATAGGGGAGCAAAGTGGGAGGAAACAGTTTGGTGTACCGATTACAGGAGAAAAGAAGGAAAGAGGAGAAAAGAGAAGGGAGAGAAAAGAATTGGAGTATGATAGAATGCGGGGGTTGTTGCAGGACTTCCCTAATTTAAAGGTAGGAGGATTGCTGCCTGATCCGGACGCATCTAAAGAGAAAGGGACATTGGTAGATCCTTTAGAATGGACAGTTGTCGTTTTTCTGCAGGGATGAGGTCACTTGAAGAGGGTGATCTGTCTGGACTCTTCTTTTAACCACCCACCGCTGGACGGAGATTGGGCCAGACACCCTTGTTGTGGGACAATCTGCGGTCCGGAGCACTCCGATGAGGAAGCCCACCGACCAGGAACGTTTTGGGCCGGCCCCTCAGTGAATCCTGACAGTTCCAAAACAGAATTGTTTTCCTCATGATATGGACAGTTACCTGATATCAGTTGTTTTTAACCAGTAGAAGATGTTATAGATTCACCTAATACTAAACTAAATAAACCTGTTAATGTTCAAAAAGAGACTCAGTTGTCATTTCCTGCCAAAAAGAAGGAACTGCTCCAGATCTTTAATGAACCCATTCACACCAGACTCTCTGGGTCCTTTCATTTAGGCCGCCTCCCTTGCACACGGGGTAGCTGTGAAGTCCATTTTTATCCACAGCTGAGCCATGAGATGCTCCAGTTTATTACATATGTAATCTGTTGATTTCTCTCTGTGAATATTCTGTCTCTATGACTTTAATACTGTAGTTCTCATGTAAAGTCGTATTAAAAGCGAATCAATGCATTTCAGGCCCTGCCTCCCGAGTAAAAGTATATAGGCATTGTGTTTCCTTATTTCCAGTTAAAACTGCTCATTTCACTCAGATTGCAGGAAGCCTCCTTTGAAACTGAATCAAAGTTCACACAAGCAAATGTATTGCTGCAGTTGTTTAACTCTCACTCCAAATTATACCCCAGTTACGCTGCAATGTTTAGTGGCTGCGGGGCTAAGTCCAGTTGTCTTGTTCCTCTTGGTTTCACATTAAGCTGAGAAGTTACCTCCCACGTGACTGTATCAGTTCAGGCTAAAGCACTGTTTAGTGACTCAGTTAAGGAAAACATTATTTACATCTTCATTTGTGTCTTACTCTGAAATATTCTGGTTGTTGTGGGTTTTTCGGGCTCTTTGGCCCTGTTCTGAAGGTTGTTCTTCCTAGGAAGAACAACCTTCAGAACAGGGCCAAAGAGCCCGAAAAACCATTAAAGCCTTCGTGAATACTCTGAAATATTCGCTTTCTTTGTTTCTCCCCAGAGTATTGATATTGCAAGAGCCTTCTTCCTAGAGTACAGTGGTGCCTTGCTTAACAACGATAATCTGTTCTAGGAAAATCTCCATTAAGTGAAAACATCGTAAAGCGAAATAAAAAACTGCATTGAAACCTGTTCAAAGCATTCCTATGGGGTAAAAACTCACCGTCCAGTGAAGATCTTCCATACGGCAGCCATTTTCGCTGCCTGTATAGCGAGGAATCTTTCCCTAAACACAGCAGGGAGCCATTTTAATTACCTGGTTTTAATTACAGGGAACCGATCATCGCAAAGCGAAATTCCCCCATAGGGAACATCGCAAAGCGATCGCTTTTGCGATCGCAAAAAATGTGTCGCAAAGCGATTTCGTCGTAAAATGAAGCGATCACTATGCGAGGCACCACTGTACTACTTCAGAGGCATGTGTTAATGTGATAGTTGAAAGTACAACGAGAGACCTGATAACAGGTTTCAGGGGAATCCATATGGAGAAGCGATTTGAACATGGTGCGCCATGCCTCTCCTCAGAGGAAATTATTACAACAGAATCAGCCATTTGGCTGTAATTGTTTACAGATTTTACTTGGAAGAAGGACCAGTTGAACACAGTAAACTTGCATAGTATGGGCATGTAAGTCGGCCTTCCTTCAAAAGCAAGCTATTAGTGTCATCATTCCCTTTATTCCAAAATCAAAGGGCTGTTTCCAGTAGAAACAGAGGGAGTTTGGCAGCCACATGCCAATTTTTTCCTTAAATATTACTGTTCATCTTGAATTCCTTATCGTTCTCTCGTCTGAAGATTTGCCAGTACTTTAAATATAGACTAAATAGATGTTGGTCATCTTTTACTTAGAAATGTGTGTGTGCGGCCAATATCCAGCAGTCAAAACTGGTGACTTCTATCATAGTAAAATGAAATTGGTATCATGTCTACACCAGAAATTTCTCAGAATATAATAAAGGTTTATTCTTTATTGTAAAAGCTTTTGGATAGGAGAATGGGTACAGTAATGGTTTAAAACATGTGCAGTAATGACTTAAAACATGGCAGAAATATTTTCAGGAGAGTGCAGCTTACGGTTGAAAATTCTTGTGGAACTTTAGTGACAAAGTTTTTATCTGGCTAAGGTTTTGACGACTGCAGTTCAGTTCTTCAGATGTGGGTGGCAGTCCGCAAACCTTATATCGAATTAAGTTTAAATCTTTAAGCTGCCACAAAGCTTTTTGTTGTTTTTGCTTCAGCAAACTGAATAATTTCTAGAGGAAACGTGAAGAAATGTGACAGGACTGGGGAAATGTAATTCTAATGGCAGAAATAAATAAGTCAATAAAAATGTGACTTTTGGACAGTTTCCTTCACTTCCCATAGGTCTTTCACAAGCTCTAATTACCCCTATGGAACGGTGACACTCTCAGATCTGCCCGCACACTGTTCTTCTTTGGTTAGGCACTGGGCCTCCTGCTGCCTCTGCTTTTTCCAGCTGCCACAACTGCGCGGCTATGGGCTGTGGGTTCCCTGGGCTGAGCCTTGTATTGTTGTTGTCTCAGGTCTCAATATTCTCCCCAGTAGCTGGGCCACAAAGGGGGTTGAGGGTTATAGTGTCTTTCTGCTTTGACATTTGGTATTGTAAACTGTACTAAGACCCTGATCCTGGGGGTCTTCTTTATGTACTTCCAGTTGCCCAGGGACTATAGTTCTTCAGAAGGGTGCTAACCCACCTGAACATCTTTTAATCTATCTCCCTAGGCCCCTTCTTCTTCCACCTCTTCCACAAACGTATCAGGAACAGATTCTGTTCCTTGGCTAGTCTCTTCCCCTCTTTCTCTAAAGCCTCTCTTATATCCCCCAGCTACCAGGGAACTTCCTCCTCCTCCTCTAGGAGG